>NC_092717.1:54828002-55431127 GCF_047496885.1 Scyliorhinus torazame | reverse complement strand
ACTGCTCCTCTGCTAGTGCACATTGATAACACCTTCAACATTCCCCACCACCACTGGTTCCTTGGATTAACCAAAGCAAGTTCACAAATGTTCTCACCATTCCTGCTTAGTGCTCAAATGTGAGATGCTAGGGTGAGGTGGTGGGGAGGGGCTGTTTGCTGAAGATGGCTTGAAATGTTGTCAAAGGTATGAAATGGTTGCAAAGGCTCCAGATCGGTCACTGCAATTTAGTTTTAGAGACCCTGCCGCCAATGATCAATCCAAGGTCGCAAATCAAAAGGAGGACGTTCCAACAGGTGAAGGCTGACGCCCAAACACAAATCCAGAAGATGAAGGACACGTGATGGAAAGAGAAAGGTTGGGAGATACAGAAATCTGCCAGCCATCATTTCATTCAAAGTGTTTAAGAAGCGTCAGGGCCAGCTATAGACTGGGACAAAATCCCCTTCACTCACAGGATGATGTTTCTCTTCTGAAAGATGCCAATCCATCTGTGACTGTTGGAAAGAACATTTGAACAACTCCTCAACCATGATTGAGAGCGGCAGCTGTTCCCCTCGGTACTATGTTGTAAAATGAATGGGTGAACCACCATCGACGGAGGAGCGGCAGAAAATAATCTAATGGATGAAAAACAACAACGGTATTCCAGGTGGTGTGTTCCTGTGCATCTGCTGCCCTTATCCTTCTAGATTGTAATGTTAGTGGGTTTGGAAGGAGCTGCCTTAAGGAGCCTTGGTGAATTCCTGTAGTACGTCTTGTGGATAGTACACAGCTGCCACTATTAGTTGGTCATTACCTTGACTTCTCTGATATTTCTGAACACCTTAATATATTCAGGAATCTTAAGGGCCCAATATCACGGCCGAGTCGCACGAGCGTGTGAACACCGCTGACAAAACCACTATTTTTTGCCCACTCCTAATTGCCCTTGAACTGAGTGACCTGTCAGGCAATTTCACTCAACAGCATTGCTGCAGATCTGGAGTTACATGTCGACCTGACCAGGGACGGGCTGGAAATTTCCTTCCCGAAAGGACATCAGTGAACCAGATGGCTCTTTAATACAATCAATGGCAGCTTTGCAGTCACCATTACTGAGACGAACAATGTAATTCCAAATTTAGCAATTGAAGTTAAATTCCACCAGCTTCCATAGTGGGATTTGAGCATATGTTCCCAGAGCATTAGCTGGTCATCTGGATTACTAAATCCAGTGACATTGTCACTATGTCACCATCTCTCACCCTGTGTCCAGGTCCTTTACCACTGGAGTGTTGACACACAAGCTGTACCATTCCTTGGACTGATTGCAGCCCACTCATGCCCAATGAATCACTGCGTGCTGATCCTGATTCTGCGTTAACCTACGTGCCATTATTGAGCTAGTATAAGTGATGATGGTGCGTCTCTTCACTGTTGTGGCGTTGTTCATCTTTTCGCTGATGACTCTGGAATATTTGGAAACACAATAGCACAAGGGGAGGGTTGGAGTGAAGGTAGTGGGTGGGCAAGAAAGAAGGAGCCCCAAGAACATAAGAAATAGGAGCAGGAGAATAATATTCAGACTATCAACCTTGCTTCGCCATTCAATACAGTTGTGGCTGATCTTGAGCTTCAACGACACTTTCCTGCGCACTTCCCCTCTCCCTTTATTCCCTGAGACACCAGTGAAATATCTGACCATCACAGCCTTAAATATATCCAATGATGGAGGATACACAACCCCTGGGATAGAGAATTTCAATGCTGCACACATTTTTTGAACATGTGAATTTCTCCTCATCACAGTCTTAAATGATTGGCTCCTTTATTCTGAAATTGTGCCCCCTCGTTCTCGATTCCCCAGCCAGGGAAGACAACGGCCGTGGTTCTCCATTTGGGAGACTCCCGCTGGAGTTCAATTGCAACTGATTTGCAAGGGTTTCTTTATATAGGGGGGGGGGGGTCGCTGGGGAGGGGTCTCTTTATTCAGAGGGTCTCAAGGTGGGTCTCTGTACTTAGTATGAAGTCTTACAACACCAGGTTAAAGTCCAACAGGTTTGTTTCGATGTCACTAGCTTTGGGAGCGCTGCTCTTTCCTCAGGTGAATGAAGAGGTATGGTCCAGAAACACATATATAGACAAATTCAAAGATGCCAAACAATGCTTGGAATGCGACCATTAGCAGGTGATTAAATCTTTACAGATCCAGAGATGGGGTAACCCCAGGTTAAAGAGGTGTGAATTGTGTCAAGCCAGGCCAGTTGGTAGGATTTCGCAGGCCAGATGGTGGGGGATGAATGTAATGCAACATGAATCCCAGGTCCCGGTTGAGGCCGCACTCATGTGTGCGGAACTTGGCTATAAGTTTCTGCTCGGCGATTCTGCGTTGTCGCGCGTCCTGAAGGCCGCCTTGGAGAACGCTTACCCGGAGATCAGAGGCTGAATGCCCTTGACTCCTGAAGTGTTCCCCGACTGGAAGGGAACATTCCTGCCTGGTGATTGTTGCGCGATGTCCGTTCAGTCGTTGTCACAGCGTCTGCATGGTCTCGCCAATGTACCACGCTTCGGGACATCCTTTCCTGCAGCGTATGAGGTAGACAACGTTGGCCGAGTCGCACGAGTATGTACCGCGTACCTGGCGGGTGGTGTTCTCACGTGTAATGGTGGTATCCATGTCGATGATCTGGCACGTCTTGCAGAGATTGCCATTGCAGGGTTGTGTGGTGTCGTGGTCACTGTTCTGAAGACTGGGTAGTTTGCTGCAAACAATGGTTCGTTTGAGGTTGCGCGGTTGTTTGAAGGCAAGTAGTGGGGGTGTGGGGATGACCTTGGCAAGATGTTCATCGTCATCAATGACGTGTTGAAGGCTGTGAAGAAGATGACGTAGTTTCTCCGCTCCGGGGAAGTATTGGACGACGAAGGGTATTCTGTCGGTTGTGTCCCATGTTTGTCTTCTGAGGAGGTCGGTGCGGTTTTTCGCTGTGGCGCGTTGGAACTGTCGATCGATGAGTCGAGTGCCATATCCCGTTCGTACGAGGGCATCTTTCAACGTCTGTAGATGTCTGTTACGCTCCTCCTCGTCTGAGCAGATCCTGTGTATACGGAGCGCTTGTCCATAGGGGATGGCTTCTTTAATGTGTTTAGGGTGGAAGCTGGAGAAATGGAGCATCGTGAGGTTATCCGTGGGTTTGCGGTAAAGCGAAGTGCTGAGGTGACCGTCCTTGATGGAGACGAGTGTGTCCAAGAAAATGCAACTGATTTTGGAGAGTAGTCCATGGTGAGTCTGATGGTTGGATGGAACTTATTAATGTCATCGTGTAGTCGTTTCAGTGATTCTTCGCCGTGGGTCCAAAGGAAAAAAATGTCATCGATGTATCTGGTGTATAACGTCGGTTGAAGGTCCTGTGCGGTGAGTAGGTCCTGTTCAAACTTGTGCATGAAGATGTTGGCGTATTGGGGTGCGAATTTGGCCCCCATCTCTGGATCTGTAAAGATTTAATCACCTGCTAATGGTCGCATTCCAAGCATTGTTTGGCATCTTTGAATTTGTCTATATATGTGTTTCTGGAACATACCTCTTCATTCACCTGAGGAAGGAGCAGCACTCCGAAAGCTAGTGACATCGAAACAAACCTGTTGGACTTTAACCTGGTGTTGTAAGACTTCGTACTGTGCTCACCCCAGTCCAACGCCGGCATCACCACATCTCTGTACTTAGGGGGTCTGTCTCTTTATTTAGGGAGTCCCGGGGGTGGGTGAGTGAGGGAGGTGTCTTGTGGTGGTGGTGTGTGCAACTCATGCCCATGGGGAGGGGAGGGTGGCCCTCGGATAGTCTTTGGGGGCAACTCCCTTAAGGAGTTACCACCCTGGCCCACTGCGAGATCCACCACATCAGGGCCACATTTGTCCATACCTGTGGTAATCCTCACCCACGTGATTCCCGGACCAATGGACCGAAGAATTATGAGGGCATGGAGAATATGGTGCCCGGCCCACTAAGCGGATGCAAATGGGTCATTAAGACCTATTTGTATCCTCCCACTGATGCGAGGCACGAATCTCAATCCCGATGCCAGAAGGAGGCCGGAACATCGGAAACGGAGCGGCATCCGGTGCTGATCCTGTTTTCTCCACAACATTAGATTCTCCGCCCTCAAGCCCACCATCTCAGTATCTAACCTGTCAAATCCTTTCATTATCATCTATCATTCTTCTAAATTCCAGAGAATATCGACCCATTTACCCATTCTCTCTGCACAGGCCAACTCTCTCATCCCAGGCATCAATCTGGTGAACATTCACTATAACTGCCTCCAATAGAAGTATATCCTTTCTTAATTTTATTTATTCGTTATTAGGGTGTGGGCATCGTTGGCCAGGCCAGAATTTATTGCCCATCCCCAATTTCCCTCTTGAGAAAGTGGTAGTGAGCTGCCTTCTTGAAACACTGAAGTCCACGTGGTGTAGGTAGGGAGGATTTTGACCCAATGAGAATATGGGGACCAAAGTTGCACAGATTATTTCATATGTTGTCTCACTAAAACCTTTAGAATTGTGGCAGATTTCTTTATTCATGTTATTGCTTTATCCCTGCAGCCCCGTCTCTCTGAATACCACCATTTATAAGTTATAACATATAGGTTTTGTGCCTTTTAAAAATATTCTGCTTTTCTATTCTTATGACCGGAGTGAATGACCTCACATTTCCCATCCACCTGCCACCTTGTTGCTCAATCACTTAGCCTGTTTATTTGCAAACTTTGTACCCTCTTTACAGCTTACCTTTCCACTTGGCGTTGCATCATCAGCAAATGTAGATATGTTACTTTCTGTTTATTTATCTAAGTGATTAATATAGATTGTAAAGTGGCTGAGGCCCAGCCTTGATCCTTGCGGCACTCCACAAGTTATAGCCTGAAAACTTGGAAATGGCCCATTTATCCCTTCTCTTAGCTTCCGTTATCCAATCTTTTATCCGTGCTAATATGTCACTCACCGATTCCATGACCCACAAGATCATAGGCTATAGGAGCAGAATTATGCCATTCGGCCCATCATGTCTGCTTTGCTGTTCGATCATGGCTGATATGGTTCTCAACCCATTCTCCTCCCCATAACCCCTGATCCCCTTACTAATCAAGAACCTATGTATCTCTGTCTTAAACACACTCAGTGACTTGGCTTCTGCAGCCTTCTGCAGCATAGAGTTCCACACATTCACCACCCTCTGGCTGAAGAAATTCCTACTCATCTCAGCTTTAAAGGATTGTTTCTTCAGTCTGAGGCTGTTCCCGTTTCATACCAGTGGAAACATCTTCTTCATTTCCACTCTTTCTAGATCTCTCAGTATTCTGTAAGTTTCAATGAGATTCCCCCTTCATCCTTCTAAGCTCCATCGAGGACATGCCCAAAGTCCTCAACCGCTCCTCATATGACAAGCGCTTCATTCCGGGGATCGTTTTTGTGAACCTTCTCTGGACCAACTCCAAGGCCAGCACATCCTTCTTTAGATACGGGGCCCAAAACTCTTCACAATATTCCAAATGGGGTCTGACCAGAGCCTGATACAGCCTCAGCAGTACATCCCTGCTCTTGTATTCTATCCCTCTTGAAATGAATGCGAACATTACATTTGCCTACCTAACTGCCAAATGAACCTGCACGTTAACCTGAAGAGAATCCTGAACTAGGACTTCTAAGCCCCTTTGTGCTTCAGATTCCAGAAGCCTTTCCCCATTTAGGAAATAGCCTATGCCTCTGTTCTTCCTACCAAATTGCATAACCTCAACACTTTTCCACATTGTATTCCATCTGCCATTTCTTAGCCCACTCTCCTAACTTGTCCAAGTCCTTCTGCAGCCTCCCCGCTTCCTCAACACTACCTGTCCCTTTACATATCTTTGAATCATCTGCAAACTTAGCAACAATGCCCTCAGTTCCTTCTCCATATCGTCAATGTATTCCGTGAATAGTTGTGGTCCCAACACTAACCACTGCGGAACACCAATAGTCACCGGCTGCCATCCTGAAAAGACTATTTTATCCCCACTCTCTGCCTCCTGTCAGTCACCAATCCTCTATCCATGCCAGTACTTTGTCTCAAACACCATGGGTTCTTATCTTATTTAGCAGCCTCCTGTACGACACCTTGTCAAAGTCCTTCTGGAAATCCAAATAGATCATGTCCACTGGCTTTCCTTCGTCTAACTTCCTTGTTACCTCCTCAAAGAATCCTAACAGATTTGTCAGGCATGACCTCCCCTTGACCTCTTATCTTGTCTACTAACCTTTTGTGTGGCATCCTGAATGTCTTTTGGAAATCCAGGTACACTACATCTACTGGTTCTCCTTTACCTCCCCTACTTATTACTTCCTCAAAAAGTGCTGATGAATTTTTCAAACACAGTTTCCCATTTGCAAAATTATGTTGACTTTTTCTAATCATACTGTGCTTTTCCAATAGATTCCATCACTTTCCTGATGGCTGATGTCAGGCTAACTGGCCTGCAGCTCTCTGTTCCTTCTCTCTCCTTTCTTGAATAGTGGTGTTACATTTAGGGCAGCACGGTAGCATTGTGGATAGCACAATTGCTTCACAGCTCCAGGGTCCCAGGTTCGATTCCGGCTTGGGTCACTGTCTGTGCGGAGTCTGCACATCCTCCCCGTGTGTGCGTGGGTTTCCTCCGGGTGCTCCGGTTTCCTCCCACAGTCCAAAGATGTGCGGGTTAGGTGGATTGGCCATGATAAATTGCCCTTAGTGTCCAAACTTGCCCTTAGTGTTGGGTGGGGTTACTGGGTTATGGGGATAGGGTGGAGGTGTTGACCTTGGGTAGGGTGCTCTTTCCAAGAGCCGGTGCAGACTCGATGGGTCTGAGGCCGAATGGCCTCCTTCTGCACTGTAAATTCTATGATCTACTAACTTCCAATTTTCTGGGATTGATTCAGAATCTAGGGAGATTTGGAAAATCATAGCCATCACTATTTCTGCAGTTACCTCATTTGGAACCCCAGGATATATACAATCAGATCCTGTCACATTTGTAGCATTTTAACCTCCTGAGTTTCTCCAATACGTTTTTTATGCTGATGCTAATTATCTTAACTTCCACATTCTTACTAACTGCAATGTTATTCTCTATTCCTGGTATGCAACTTGTGTTTTCCACCCTGAAGACAGACAACAAATATTTGTTCAGTGCCTCTCCCATTTCCTTATTCCCCATGATAATTTCTGCTGTCTCTGTTTTGAAAGGGTCCATGTTTATTTTAGCTAATCTCTTCTTTTTTGTATGAAAAAAACTCTCCTTTTAAACTAAAATTATTCTTAGAAAGCCATGGATGAATTTTGCTTTACAATGTAATGTATTTTTGTTAAACATTTTATATTGTTTCTTAAAATGTTTCCCAATGTTTATTTAGGTTACCTTTTAGGTTATGTACCCAATCAGCCTTGACCAGTTGTCCTCATACCTATGCAATTGGCTTTATTTAAGTTGAAGATCCTTGATTGTGTTTGGAGTTTATTGTTTTCAACCTTAAACGGGCATGGTGGCACAATGGTTAGCGCAGTTGCTTCACAGCTCCAGGGTCCCAGGTTCGATTCCCGGCTTGGGTCACTGTCTGTGTAGAGTCTGCACGTTCTCCCAGTGTCTGCATGGATTTCCTCTGGGTGCTCCAGTTTCTTCCCACAGTCCAAAGGTGTGCAGGTTAGGTGGATTGGCCACGTTAAATTGTCCTTGGTGTCCAAAAAAGAAGTCTAGGTGGGATTACTACATTATGGGGATAGGGTGGGGGTGTGGGCTTAATTAGGGTGCCCTTTCCAAGAGCCGGTGCAGACCCGATGGACCGAATGGCCTCCTTCAGCATTGTAAATTCTATGAATCTATGATTAATATGGAATTCAATTGTATTATGATCACTACTTCAAAGTGGATCTTTTATTATGACATATCTAATTAGCCCTGCCTCATTATAAATTCTAGATCTAAAATGGCTTTATCTTTAGTTGGCTCCACAACATATTGCTCTAGGAAATTGTCATTAAATAATTCTAGAAGCTCTCCTTCCAGATCATTTTTGCCAATTTGATTGGTCCTGACTATATGAAGATCGAAGCCCCCCACAACTATTACCTATTACAAGCTTCAATCATTCCTTCTTTGATGCTCTGTTAAATGATGTAACTACTGTTAGAGGACCAAACAGTACTCCCAACATTGTTTTCTGACCCTTGCTTTTAATAACCTATAAAATTCTTTCTCACAAATGTCCTTACATCATCCTTTATTATCAATGCTACCTCACCTCCGTTACCAGTTTGCGTGTATTTTTGAAATGTTACGTACCCCAGGATATTTATTTCCCAACCTTGGTTTCCTTATAACCATGGGCACCTTATAACCATTCAGCGACCCCGTTGCACCCGTCAAGGATCGAGTCACAACAGGAGAATCACGCAAGACCCCGAATCGGGCTCTGCGTTGGGCGCTGGGTCGATCGCGAGTCAGACGTCTTTCGCTGCCCGACACAACCTGGATCGTGCCCTCATTCAAAATGACGCCCCAATCTGCTAACAGCCCTTCCTGCTGTGAGATCAGCTCGCCAGCAGGAATTCCCTCGAAGTGTGGCCTCGGCAGAGATAAATTCCCCGAGGCCAAACAGAGCAGAAAAGTGCCGTTGAATAGCCGGGTGACTCTTGATGCTACAGCTGCCGTGAAACACCCAGGTAAACACGCCCAAAAGCGGACTTTAACATTTATCCGCTGGATTCTCCGATCCCGACGCTGAAACCCCGTTCGGCGACGGGGCGGAGAATCCCCTATGATATCAGAATCGGGCGTGGTGCCGTTTTTGCGATGCTCCACCCCCTGAAAACCGGCATACTCCACGGCCTCAGGCCATTGCCTGGAGCCCGCCCCACGATGCTCCGTCCCTGACCCGCCGAGTTCCCGATGGCGTGGGGCACGTGTGGTCTTACCCGTCGGGAACTCAGCGCGGCGGCTACGGACTCAGTCCATTGCTGCCACAGTCGGGGGAGGGCCGATCCATGGGCAGCAGGGGCTTTAATCAGGGCTGTGGTCACTGTGGGGGGGTAGTACGGGCAGCGCGAGCTGGCCACTGCGGGCCGCCGCTGTGCATATGCACGGCCATGGACCCAGCAGTGCTCCAGGACGTATCGGCAGCTCGAGCTGAGAGCTCTACGCTGCCAGGCTGCTAGCACCCCCCTCCCGGAGTCGGGAATCGGTGGCCGTTTTTCACCAATTTTCCTGGCGTAAAACACCACCGTTTTCACGCTGGCGTGGGAACGTAGTCTCCCAAATGGAGAATCCAGCCCCAGCTCGCCCACAGCAGCCTTTGAGACCTGTATTAAACTCTCTCTACTTCTCCCGTGCCAATTTTCTCACGGTCCAGACAGCAATCCAAAGATGATTACCTTTGTAGTTCTGTTTTTAAATGTAGTTACTAGTTTCTTTGACACCCCCCTCCCCCCCCCCCCCCCCCCCAGCCTCTTTCTCAGTCCTACCTATGTTGTTGCTAAGTACATGCCCCATGGTATCTGGAATCTTCCTCCCCACAGAAGCAGCTATGAATCAGGAAATGGAAGGGATGGAAGAACTCTGTAAAATTACAATCACCAGAGAAGTGGTACTGAACAAATTATTGGGGCTGTACGCTGACAATCACCTGTGTCCTGATAGACTTCATCCGAGGGTCTTAGAAGGAGTGGCTAGTGGGAAGCTTGATACATCAGTTTTAAATTTTTTGGTTTTAATATGAAGGTCCGATTAGATTGGAAGAAAGAAAATCTAACTCTATTATTTGAGGCAGCTTGGTTGCACAGGTGGATAGCACTGTGGCTTCACAGCGCCAGGGGCCCAGGTTCGATTCCCCGCTGGGTCACTGTCTGTGCGGAGTCTGCACATTCTCCCTGTGTCTGCATGGGTTTCCTCCGGGTGCTCCGGTTTCCTCCCACAGTCCAAAGATGTGCAGGTTAGGTGGATTGGCCATGATAAATTGCCCTTAGTGTCCAAAAAGATTAGGAGGGGTTATTGGGTTACGGGGATAGGGTGGCAGTGAGCACTTAAGTGGGTCGGTGCAGACTTGATGGACCAAAAGTTCTATGTTCTATTCAAAAAGATAGGCAGACAGAAAGCAGGGAACTATAGACCAATTAGCTTAGCAGCTGTCACAGGGAAAGTGTTAGAAGTTATTATTTAAAAAGTTATAGCAGGGCACTTGGATAAGTTCAAGGTGATCAGGCAGAGAACATGGTTTTGTAAAAGGGAAATCACAGACAATTACCTGGATGTAGTGCTGTAAAATTCTGTCCCCATGGAATTACAACTGTGTAAATTTCACCTTCCTGCTCTGCAATACTCTGTTGAATGCCCTGGTGGCCAGGCAGTTTGGGCACCCAATGCAGAGAGGGGCGGGAAGGAGGAGGACCTCCTTGTGAACTTGCTGCTGGGCCTGCCCAAAATTGTGATCAACTAGTTCAGGCAACGGGCGACTGAGGTGGTTGCCTGACCTGACTGTCTGCCCCTCTACTGTAGCTACATTCGCGGTCGGGTGTCTCTGGAAAGGGAGCATGCAGTGTGCACGGGCACTAACAGGGCCTACTGTGCCTGTGGGCAACGCAAGGTCTTGGGTGCTTTATTGACCCTTTTAAACACATTTTAGTTTGATGTCCAATGGTGGGGGGGGGGGGGAGGTTGCATCTCGTCCACTTCAAGGGGGTGAGAGGGTCAGGTAAGGTCCTCTCCAGGGTTGATGGGGAGAATTGGGACTACTCCTGGGTTGGGGGTGGCTTGGTCTGGTTGGGTTAAGTCGTGGTGGGTGGAAAATCCCATGGATGGGAGGGGGGGGGGGGCTTGCGTTGGTTGAGTTGGGGTACTGCAAATACTGTGGGTGTTGAGAGGTGGGGGTGGGGCAGTCTAAAATGTGGGGCTCACATGCAGGGCTTAGTCTTGTTTAAAATAGTTATGTTAAAGTTAGAAGTGGTGGTATTCCTTCCAATTTTTTCAGAATAACTATTGATGTAAAACTGGCATAACTATGTAAATGTTTTGTCAGTGGGTTCACAGTGCAATTGTCCAGGGCAGTTAGCGCTTCTGGATAATTGCCACACAAAGCATGACCTGGGAACTTCTGAGAAGCATTCCCCAGTGCATATTTCGGGTACCCCCAAATCTGACACTCGGGGGGCCAGGAGGATGTAGGCTCATATGTTTAAATTGGGGTTTTATTGCATTTTATTAAGGGTCCATTTAGCGTGGCCAATCCACCTAGCCTGCACATCTTTGGGTTGTGGGGGTGAGACCCACGCAAAATCGGGGAGAATGTGTAAACTCACATTGACAGTGACCCGCTGCTGGGATCAAACCCGGGTCCTCAGCGCCGTGAGGCAGCAGTACTAACAACCGCACCACCGTGCCGCCCAGGCCCATACGTTCAACCAACTTATTGGAGTTCTTTGAGGAACTAACCATGTTGTGATAAAGGGGAACAGGTGGATGTTCTGTACCCAGATTTCCAGAAGGGAAATGATAAAGTGCTACATCAAAGGTTATTCCAGAAAATAAGAGCTCATGTTGTTGGTGTAACATATTGTCATGAACAGTAGACTGGCTGGCTAACAGGAAGCAGAAAGTAGTTAGAAATGGGTCTTTTTCAGCTTGGCAAGATGGTCAGAGATCAGGACTGGACAAAAACGATTTACAATTTATATAAATGACTTGGATGAAGAGGTAGAAGAGACGGTTGTCAAATTTGCAGATGGCACAAAGATAGTTAGGAAAGTAAGTTCTGAAGAGTGGATAAGGAGGTTACAAAGGGATGCGGATAGGTTAAGTGAGTGAGCAAAGAACTGGCAAATGGAGTAAAATGTGGGAAAATGTGAAACTGTCCATTTGGCAGGAAGAGTAAAAACATGGTGAGGGATTTCAGCCCTATGAGATGTAAGGGAGATTTGGGTGTCCTAGCACATAGAACCATTGAATTATTGAACCATGGAAAAATTACGGTGCAGAAGGAGGCCATTCAGCCTATCGTGCCTGCACCAGCCAAAAAAGAGAAAAAGTTAACTAGCTACTCACAAATGGAGATAAACCAATCCTTTGCCCAAGCTAATTGGAATCTGTCATGTCAGAAAGATCATGTAAAACCTATTTGGCTTTGAAACCATGGTCTAGGATATTAGCGTAAAGTAAATGGATTCGCATTCAGTTCAGATCGTGTCGGAAATGTGTTAAGTATTTGCACACTAAAGTCCCAAAGCATCATTTCAATGCCATTTTAATTAATGGAAATCACTAAAATTCATCTAAAATTAATGGAAATGATTAGCATTCCATTAAAATTAACGTAGAACCATCTAGAATTCCTAGATGTATTATATTACATATAATTTAATGAAACACAAGGCAAATGTATTTTTTATTCAGACCAGTAGAATTTTCACAGCAATATGCATGTCTCAAAAATGTACTGTTATGTTGAGTATTGAACAAAACCAGTGGATATCCGAGTAGGAACTCCCCCGGTAATTAGAGGCGGGGTTTCCCGTTAACAAAAGGGAACCTCACAGTATATAAACTCCGACCTGGGCACAGGTTGGAGAGGCTGGCCCTACTGGGAAACGAGTTGTTAGCTTAGTGTTTTGTGTACACCTCAGTAAACCTGAGTTCATTTCTATCCTACCAAGCGTTCCTGTGTCTCTCCCGTTGCATTCTACACTGGCGACGAGGGTGAAGTGGACCTGCTGCAGCCATCGTGCATTATATCGCCTAACCACTTTGTCCAGGTCCAGAGAGGCCTCCACTCCAACCGGAGAGATGCCGCACATCGGAAAGCTTGAACAGTTTGATGCAAGTACCGATGACTGGATCCAGTACATTGTGCGGGTACTGTATTTTTCTCGGTCAAATGCCATTGTTGAGATTGAGCGACAAACCGTTATTCGACTGACCACAATTGGAGGGCTGACCTATGAACTAATAAAAAGCCTCACCCACCCAGACAGGCCAGACTCCAAGTCCTTTGCCACATTGGTTGCCTTGGTCGATCTGAACCCACAGCCCCAATAATGGTCCACCAGTTCCATTTCCACACATTTGTTCCGTTCCCTTAACAAGGGGGAACTTCACAGTATATAAACCCTGACCTGGGTTTGGTCGGGGAGGGTTGCCCTTCGGGGAAAGGAGCTGTTAGCTTAGTGTTTTTTGTATAACTAAATAAACCTAAGTTCTTTTCTACCCGCGGGTTCCTGTGTCTCTTCTGTTGGATTCCACTGCATCTATACAAACTGGCCCTGATATTAATGTGAAGCTGGGAACAGCACAGCAGGTGACAAATGCACAGCATCAGGGATTGATGAGATTGTCAGATTTCAGTTGGATGCCTCCTTAGCATTCTGTTGCCTTGTTTCACACCTCCAATCTCTAAGAGTGAGCCTGATATGATAATGATAATGACAATAATAATCGCAAACACGCATCATGCAATTTCTCCTCAATTATTGAAAGGTGCAGGACAGAGATCCCATCAAGGGGAAGGTTTTACACAGTTGCTGTGCGACATTGTGAAAATTTTCCTGACAGGCCAGGAGGCAGGTGTGATCAATGGGAAATTAATCTCCCTCAGCACTGGCGATGGGGAGGCTGACAGTCCAACGGCGAGGAGGAATGATATTATTCTTTCCCATCCACATTTCCCACAAAGCAGCACCACCTTCACTGGACATCAGAACATTGAGAACTCGGATGAAATGTTACATGTACAGCTCAACCCACAAAGTGCCATCACTTAGTATTTATTCTTCTCTTTCCTTTCTTCTCTCCTCCAGGACCTAGAAAGATCAAGAGCCCTTCTTGGGAAAAGGAAAAAGATTCTTCAGAGGAGCTGATGACTTCTTAGGTTACACTGTTCCACATTACACAAGTGTTGCAGGCACTGAAATAGACATTAGCACCTTTGCTGGAGACATCAAAGGCAGGAAGATCGGACTGCATTTCATTACTCTCGTGGTACAAATGAATAAGAGCAAAAATGGCAGCAGGGACACCGGATGGGTCAATATGCAAGAGGGCATCGCCTCTCCTAATTCTGGGCCTGGACTCTCTGTTCCGGAGACTATGTTCTCCCGCCAGAGCTGAATGGATTCTGGTTTGTGTTGGTGCTAGGAGTGGAGCCTAGAAGCGTTTCACACTCCCCAGCCATGCAAATTTACACATAGCAGGGATTGCAAAAGATTCCGTTGTGAATCCTGCTATCGGGCCACCATTCTGAGCAGGTATCCCAATAACTAGGTCCGGCGGATGGACCCCCCCGTCCCCGCAATGCTAATCTCCCGCACTGACAAGTATCCTCCACCCCCGACCACAGAAATTGCTGGGTCAGCACCCAGTTCAATAAATACTTCCTTGTCAAACTATTCCTTCCAAAGTGCTTCACCTCACACTTTTTAGGGTTAAATTCCATCTGCCACCTTTCTGCCCATTTGACCATCCCGTCATCACTCAACCTCACTGTTAACCACCAGGCCAATTTTGGTGTCATCCGCAAACTTCATGATCCTATCCCCCACATAGTCATTTATGTAGTTTATATAAATTACGAATATTAGGAGACCCAGTATATCCCTGTGGTACACCACTGTACACTGGTTTCCAGTCACTAAAGCAGACGTCTGTCATCACCCTCTGCCCCCTACAATAAAGCCAATTTTGAATCCACCTTGTCAAATTAACCTGTATTGTGTCAAAGCCTTTACTGAAATCCATATAAACTACATCAACTACATTACCTTCATCTACACACCTGATCCCCTTCTCAAAAAATTCAATGAAATTTAAATGACCTCCCTCTGACACAGCCATGCTGACTATCCCTGATAAAATCTCTCCAAGTGGAGATAGATTCTCTCCTTCAGAATTCTTTCCAATATTTCCCTACCACTGACGTGAGACTCACTGGTCCGTAGTTCCCTGTCATATTTCTATAACCCTTCATAAATAGCGGAACCACATTAGCTGTTCTCCAGTCCTCTGGCACCTCCTCCGTGGCCAGAGAGGAATTAAAAATTTGACTCAGAGCCCCTGTAATCTCTTCCCTCACCTCCCACAGCAGCCTGGGATTCAATTCAACCGGATCTGGCGATTTGACCACTTTTAAGTTTGCCAACACCTCCAATACTTTGTCACTCCCTTTGTCAATTTACTGAAGAACCTCACATTCTCACTCCCAGAGTTCCATCCATAGAACATAGAAAATACAGCACAGAACAGGCCCTTCAGCCCACGATGTTGTGCCAAACGTTTGTCCTAGATTAAGAAAAAATTAATCTACACCCCATCATTCTACCGTAATCCATGTACCTATCCAATAGCCGCTTGAAGGTCCCTAATGTTTCCGACTCAACTACTTCCACAGGCAGTGCATTCCATGCCCCCACTACTCTCTGGGTAAAGAACGTACCTCTGACATACCCCCTTTTTCTTCCACCATTCACTTTAAATTTATGTCCCCGTGTAATGGTTTGTTCTACCCGGGGAAAAGGTCTCTGACTGTCTACTCTATCTATTCCCCTGATCATCTTATAAACCTCTATCAAGTCTCCCCTCATCTTTCTCCACTCTAATGAGAAAAAGCCTAACACCCTCAACCTTTCCTCATAAGACCTACTCTCCATTCCAGGCAATATCCTGGTAAATCTCCTTTTCCAAAGCTTCCACATCCTTCCTAAAATGAGGCGACCAGAACTGCACACAGTACTCCAGATGTGGCCTTACCAAGGTTTTGTACAGCTGCCTCATCACCTCACGGCTCTTAAATTCAATCCATCTGCTAATGAACGCTAGCACACCATAGGCCTTCTTCACAGCTCTATCCACTTGAGTGGCAACTTTCAAAGATCTATGAACATAGACCCTACGATCTATCTGTTCCTCCACATTGCCAAGAACCCTACCGTTAACCCTGTATTCCGTATTCATATTTGTCCTTCCAAAATGGACAACCTCACACTTTTCAGGGTTAAACTCCATCTGCCACTTCTCAGCCCAGCTCTGCATCCTGTCTATTTCTCTTTGCAGCCGACAACGGCCCTCCTCACTATCCACAACTCCACCAATCTTCGTATCGTCTGCAAATTTACTGACCCACCCTTCAACTCCCTCATCCAAGTCATTAATGAAAATCACAAACAGCAGAGGACTGTAGCTATCTGGGATGGTCATTTTCAGAATACAAAATGTACATTTGCAAAGATTGCAGGGAAAAATGGACAATGTTAAGAAAGCAAGCAGGTACAGAGCCTGTCTGCATATTGGAGCTCCCAGACAAGACTGAAACTGTAGGTCCATTGGCATATGGATGGCCCATCTCCTGGAACAAAGGAAGATACTTAAGTAACCGATCTGGCCCTAGACCTCGCGGCGCCAGTTCCCCAAACCGAAAGCAGAAAACAAAGCAGGCCAACAGCCACCTAGGACACGCCCAGCCATCAGGGCACCCACCCCTTTATTGGTCAGGATCAATACAAGTGATCAGGATACTGCCCAATTGATTGGGGCCAAGGTCAAGGCCCGCCCAAATGCGCGCGAAGCCCCTTGAGGTATAAGAAGAAGGCCCCAAGAGAGAATCGCTCTCTTGGACTCGGCTCTCACAGCGGAGAAACCCATCCAACAGCTGCACCAGAAGCAAGTAAGTCCAAGGTCAACGCTCGCTACCAGACAGACGATCTTAGATGTTTCCCCTTCACCACTTCGACCCCAGCAGCCTCAGAACCGAGCAACGGCCATTGTTCCTCTGACTGAGTGGGTGCCCGAAGCTAAGTATTGGCTTTAACAGTAGTGATAGTTTAGTCTGTAGTATTTCGTGCATGAGTAGAGATTACTGTGTGTGTAAATAAATAGTATTGACTTTGAACTAACTAACTGGTGTACCCACTCTTTTGTTCAGTATTCGAGTTTGAACCTTGTTGCGGTATCGAAAGATACCTGGCGACTCTAGAGCAAACATAATTAGGATTAAGGAAGGTGACCATATTGACCGCCATATTCAGAGCCAACCAAAGAGAGCAACATTTACTGGCGACCTCTGATGGCACACGACCTAGAAGTGGCTTCGTCACTCCGAGAGAACCCAAATTTGAATTGGAATCCAATTGGAAACAGAAACACCACAAGTGTAAGAACAATACTGATCAAACCTCCAAGATTTGGAAGTGTGTTAATACATGCGTACTAACAGGGATATAAGGTAAACCTGAGAAATTTTGTTGGGTAAAACTGTCGGGCGTTTTGTAGGCTGGAAATTAGCGTAAGCCGTACCCATGTTTACATCACCACTTTATCACCCCCTGTTCCAAATTCAGTAGAGAACCCAGATAGAGAAAATGGCAATGAAGACAATGGAACGCCTTATGAACCCCCAAGAATTTGAGGTCGCAGCGACCAGTAGAGTAGGACAGTGTCCCGTATGGGAAGAAGAGATCAGAAAATATCTCAAAGTGAAAGGATGGCCCCTTTGGAGTGAATTCTGCGCCAATGACGAAACAGGTCCCGGGAGGATAGGACATACTTGGTGGGAGAACCTGACAGAGATCCATAAGAAGAGCTTAGGGAAAGCTAGCAAGCCGATGGCAATCGTGTCATGCTTGGCACAATTGCGAGGCATAGAGGAGGTCGTTAGGAGACTCCGTAGAGAGATTGAGGAGAGAAACAGGAATAGTGAAGGACAAATGAGCGAGTTTGAGAAGGAGAACAGAGAATTGAGAGAGCAGTTAGTGGCGAGGGACAAGGAGTTGGATGATGCCAAGCTGGCACACCAGCCTTGTCTCGCCCATTTGGGTAGTTTTCAGACCCAATATGATGAGGCCTACCAAGACACACAACGCGTGGCCTTGGTAAGACAGGAAACCGAACAACAAGTTGAGCAGTTACAGAAACAGTGCAGCGATATAAAAGCAGCCCTACGAGCTCTCCACACTTCCAAAACGGAACAAAGGCAGAGCTCGGTAGATCACGCAAAGTGCTGGAAGCAAATTGCAGAATTGCAATCTCTGCTTTCCGTTCAGAATGGGTTTCAGAGTACGTTTGGACCCCAGTTAGACCAGGAGTTAAATGAGACTGCCCATAGATATGTACATGGGACATGTACACAGGAAAACCCCCAGAAACGAAAAGCACCCCAACCCCCGACTGCACAGGCAGAACACACCCCTATGAACCCTATAACCACACAGCACAGGGCCACAACAGAAGGAGACCCAGATTTCCTGTACACAACCCCGTTAACCGTAACCCAATTACGGGATGCATGTGATAAAATTACACCGTTCCTACCCACATCGGACCCCCACCAGTTCTTTGCTAGAGTAAAACAGCAGGCGACCATGTATGGCCTGGATGAAAAGGAGCAAGTGAAGCTCACAGTTTTAAGCCTCGACCCTTCAGTCATGGCAGCACTTCCCGACCCACAGAATGTAGGAGGAGGCACACTCCAAGAAATGCACACAGCGATCCTAGATGCGATCGGCTATAACAAAGGAGACCCCGTAGAAGGCCTAAACAAGTGTAGGCAAAAGAAAACAGAGCACCCCACAGCGTTTGCTGGACACTTGTGGATTCATTTTACAACGGTGTTTGGAGAGTTAGCCCGCACCCATTTGACCCCAGATAATATGGCCAAATGGACTTGCATCCTAGTCTCTCATGCGACAGAGGCAGGACAGAGAGCTCGCGCAAATTATGACCCCTCAGACGAGGCCCACAACGAGAAATGGGTTTTGAAAAGATTGTCCCGCTCTTGGGAACAGTCCATCCAAGGCAAAACAGCGTTTGTTAAAGAAGAGGAAGAACAGGCAGACATGCATCCAGTTAGGATGCACCAGAACCCCGCATGGGTAAATGAGGGCAGGAACAGCCCACAGCAAACCAGGAGTGTTATAATTGTGAACAATTAGGACACTACGCATGAGAGTGCAATGCGCCCCAGAAACAGCAGAGAAACCAGCAGACAGGCACCCTAAATAAGAATAGGGCAAAGCCAATCCACAGTGTTAGCGCCCGTTCTGAGAACGCAGATATGAACGGCACCGACTGACGGTGTTCGGGCTCCCCAACTTGGGTCTGCAACACCCTTTGGGACAAGTCCGGTAGACCGGTAGTGGCAGGCACAGTCCGGGAACACCCCGTAGAATTTCTTTGGGACACAGGAGGGTCCCGCACCACGCTCAATTCCTCCACGATGTTTCAACGAGACACATGGCCCACCACCGACACCATTACACTCAGTGGTTTTACAGGTCATTTACAGCAGGGACACATCACAGCCCCTGTAGCAATCGAGATAGGGAACATTAAAACAAAACACCCCGTAGTTCTGTTCGATCTACCCCAGACAGCCGAACACACCTTAGGAATTGACTTCATGAGCTCCCACAATCTATCATTTGATCAGGTAAATAAATGTGTGTGGAGAATGGCAAAGGCAGCACAAGCCCCCGCCAAGCTCTCCGTTGGAGACTATGAAAACAGAATTAGCACAGTAGGAGACTTCTGGTTTGACCCCCGAGCCATTAGTCAGAATAAAGAAGTTAGGGAAGTCCTGCAGCAACACAAAGCAGCATTTGCACAGCACAAGCACGACTGTGGCAAAATAGCTGGCTTGGTGAATATTACAGGTCCCGACCCCAGACCCCAAAAGCAGTACAGTTTTCCCCAAGAAGCAGAGAGAGAAATCTCCAAGGTAATACAGAGTCTGCTTGATCAAGGCGTACTCCGATCAGTAGCCTCCAAGAATAATGCACCAATTTGGCCCGTCAGAAAACCCGATGGATCATGGCGACTGACCATTGATTACCGGGAACTGAACAAAGTAACCCCAGTAGCAGCCCCCACCGGAGCCACGAGTCCCGAGACCATGCTCAAACAGGGACGACAGTCAAGATTTCTTTCGGTTTTGGACATTAGCAACGGCTTTTGGTCCATTCCATTGGATAAAGCGTGTCAATATAAATTTGCATTGACATTCCAGGGACAACAATATACGTGGACATGCCTTCCACAAGGCTTCCACAACTCCCCCTCCATTTTCCACCGACAGCTGGCAAATGGATTAGCAAAATTTTCCCGACCCGATTGTCTGGTCCAAAAGGTAGATGATCTGCTACTACAGACGGACATTTCACTTCTCGCCGAACTTTTAGGACTCCTACAACAGATTGGATGTAAAGTGAACCCCAAGAAGGCCCAGATTTTGCAGGAAAAAGTGATTTACTTGGGGACAGTAATCACACATGGTAAACGGGAGATCAAGCAAAAGAGAATTGACTCGATGGTCAAATTGCCCGTTCGCCATAACGTAATAGCCCTCCGGTCATTTCTAGGACTGGTTGGCTACTGCCGAAATCACGTTGACGGTTTTGCCACAAAAGCAGCGCCCCTCTCCAACCTTCTCAAGAAACAAGCACCTTGGGAATGGCTTCCACAGCACACGGATGCCGTGGATGCATTAAACAGAGCCCTCAGCACAGCCCCCGCATTACAGGTCCCAGATCCACTTTCCCCGTACGCAATTGAAGTTGCAACCACCGACCGAACCCTTTCGCCCGTGCTCCTCCAAGAACGCCATAACCGATTAGGCCCCGTGGCATATGCCTCACACGTGTTAGATTCTGTCGAGCAAGGATTTTCTGCCTGCGAAAGGCACCTGCTCGCAGTTTCTTGGGCAGTACAATACTTCGCCTACATTACAGGACTCAACCCCATCACCATTCTCACTGAGCACACCCCAACACAGCTACTACTAGATGGTCGACTTAAGGATGGCACAGTCAGCCAAATCCGCGCAGCCCGTTGGACCCTTCTTTTACAGGGACGGGACGCCACAGTTAAGAGAACCAAGACCCACACTTTCCTAGCCGATAATTTACAATATGGAGGTACCCCACATGAGTGTGAGACCATCACCAGAAAGCATAATACAGGACCCTTTATACCTAAGTCAGCTCCCAGGAAAGCAGGTACTACACACAGAGACCCCAGCCCACAGACACATGTGCACCCCTTAGAATCTATGTGGGTGGCTCCTCCACAGTTTTAAATGGGAAAAGAATTACCGGTTGCGGTATTTATGTAGAGGACACGTAGGGACGCGCCCTAGAAGAGATTTCGTTAAAATTGCCAGGACACTTAGGCTCGCAGGCAGCAGAACTGGCAGCCATAGCTTATATTGTCGACCACCCCGACTCGTTTCCGACCCCAGCCGACATATGTTCGGACAGTTTATATGTCTGCAACAGTTTAACCGAATTCGTACCCCTATGGGAAACTAGCGGATTTGTTTCCGCAGACAGAAAGCCCCTACCCTCAGCCCCATTACTCCGGCATATCCCAGAGACAGCTAAAGATAGGAAATAAGGCATTATTAAAGTTCGTAGTCATCATCGTTCTTCCCCCCCTGGTAACGTTAAAGCAGACACCCTAGCGAAGGCAGGTTCCAAACATGATCACTTTTGGAACCCCCTCAAAAGCGCCCCAGTACACGCGGTTCAGGTCTCACAGACCAACATTCAAGATTTGGCAAAAGCTCAAAAGGAAGATTAGAAGCTCAGGGAAGTTTTAAAAGGCAACTTCCCAGCCCCTTATGATAAGTTTAAAAACACGATAACCACACATGATGGTGTGATTCTAAAAGACGGCATTTATGTAGTCCCCAGCCAGGACAGGAACCAAATTATTTGTCAGTTCCATGACAATCATGGACACCAGGGCAGTGAACCCACCCTAACCCACCTCAGACCTCTCTGCTGGTGGCCTGATTTAAAAGGCAATGTTACTCACTACATTGAAAATTGCTTGATCTGTGCCCGGAACAATCCGGACAGGTATGCAAGAAAGGCTCAGCTTAGTCACACCTGCCCCGTTAATAGCCCCTGGACGAATTTGCAAATAGATTATATAAGACCCCTACCCCCCTGTAGAAATGGTTTTAAGTATATGTTGGTGGTCATTGACACCTTTACAAAATGGGTGGAAGCTTTTCCATCCAGAACAAACACTGCCAAAACGACAGCAAAAATCCTAACACAGCGCATCTTTACAAGGTGGGGCCTCCCACGCAGTATAGAGTCCGATCAAGGCTCCCATTTTACAGGACGAGTGATGAAAAACGTCCTCACAATTTTCGGAATAAAGCAAAAGTTTCATATAGCATACCACCCCCAGTCAAGCGGCATTGTAGAGAGGATGAACAGAACTCTAAAAGCCACCCTCAGGAAAAGGGTGCAACAGCACCTGGGACTCAGTTCTCCCCTTTGCACTGATGTTCATAAGAAACACGGTATCCACATCCACAGGATACACCCCCCACACCCTCATGACCGGACGCCCCATGAAAGGGACAGAATATTTATTAGGACTGGATTTGGCCAGCCCCGCAGTTACAGCCCTCACGCATGAAAAAGCTGTACAGCAGCTTATTGAGAATATAAAGGCAGCCCAGCTCGCAGCAGCTGTTAGACTTGGGGCACGGAAGAAGCAAAGCAAGGCTTGCTTTGATAAAACGGTACATGCCACCGAGTTTACTGTAGGGCAGCAAGTGGTGCTATCCCTATACAGCCTCAGTTCATTCCTTTCTCCCAAATTTTCAGGACCGTACTCCATCTCTGACAAAGTCAGCCCCTCTGTATACAAGAGCACATATCCCAATGGCAAGTCTGCGTGGTTTCACATAAACCAGCTTAAGGCTTATGGCTCGCAGAACAACCATGCACACCACATCTCGCTTGCAGCAGCAGATGAGCACACCCCGCCCACGAACGATGTAGCCTACCCTCCCCCAACCAGTCCAGCCCATCCTTGGACACAACTTTGACTCCACCCCCAGAGGCACGACCCCACCTCTCCTTTCCTTCAACCAGCAGCGACAGCGACAGCGATAGCGATAGCGACAGCCCCAGCCAAGCTACGATTACACCCCTGTACCAGACCCCACTCCCAGCGATTCCGAACATGATTCCAGCGACCCCTTCAAGATAACATATATTAAAGCCCCTGACCAAGACCCACCGCCCGACGATTATGGATTAAAACCTAGCAGCTCCAACCTCGACACAAGATTCTGGCACCGAGACAATTCGTTCAGGCTCATCCGGAATGATGAGATGGACCCCAATTCGCCCCATGCAGCTTTAGCAAACCTACTCCAGTCAAGAGTATGGCAGCCGGGAGAAGATGATGACATAGAGTCTGACTCCCACCAAACTAATCCCTTTGCGACTGTTCGCTACTGAGCAATGAGGTGTCCAGATGATGGTAAAAAGGAACCGATGGAGAGTGATGGTGTCCTTTCTGATGGAACCTGCACCATGTTTGTAATGTATGTTTGTTCGTTACTGTGAATGTTAAATGTTGTTTGTCAATTGAAAGTTTTCATGGCCCCATGCCACCACTCTTTTAACGCCCACTGGCAGTTAATGGAGCAAGTTTGTCGGCAGACAACCAATCATAACTACTCTCCTGATTTGAAGGTAATGACGAGAGGCAGCCCCCACGACGACCACATATTTGTTCCATTCTTGCCGGTCGCCCAGGCAGTGGAGAAACGGCACTGGTCCCTGCCCTGCCTGAGGACCCCCCCTCTGGTCAGCTATGCTCGGGTAGAGCACACACGGCACTGATCACCGTCCTACCCGGGGATTCCACCCATTCTTACCCGCCGCGGCTAATACGCACCCCATTTTGGCTCTCTAAGTTCAAAACTCTTTTTGTTTCTTTACGGCAACCCTTAGGTTGCTTCCAAATGCTATTTACATCCTCGAACACTGGGATGGTAGATCTCACAGGCTGCAAGACAGCTCGCACTGTGTCAGTTTCTCTCGGATGTCTTGTCCAAAATATTTGGTTTAAAAAAAAATGAGGGAGTCACAGATGGTGACCAATTATAATGGGTAATTGGCAATAAGAGGACAGACAGACAGACATACGAGATCTAAAGCAAGATAATAACAGATATTATGCTTGTGTCCATAGAACTTCGGAACCTCAGGAACCTCAGAAGAAGAAAAATAAAAGACAGAAAGAAAGAAAGATGAAGACAAGCATCATGCTCTACAGTTGGATCTTAGCAGAATCCCTCCAGTTGCGCGCGGACGATACCCCCCGACCCCTACCACGCAGGCTGTGAATGTTTCCCACCCCTGCCACACACCAAACCCCGAGATAGTTACCGATACACCGACCTGGTGTGACTGGTTCACCACCTGGTATTCCCTATCCTACGTTGTGGAATCACTATTAGGACTTGTGATACTCTGCAGTGTCGTTCAGACTCTTAAGACTGAGGAAATGGCGGAGGAAAGCCTCCCATACTCACACTCCGATATACACCCTCAGATCCCCTATTTTCGGACCTCAACAAACCCCCAACCCCTTTAAATGAATTAAAGGGCATCCATTTTTTTGTGTGTGTTTTGTTTGTTCCAATAAAAAGAAATGTAAAACTCTGTGCTTGACTGCCAAGCCAGAGAGACCTGTGCTGCTGCTATTTGTACAGTTTAAAATGTTGTAAATTCTTTTGATTGTTTGAGTAAGGATAGTTTAGTTAAGGTAGAGGTTCCAGTTTTTTATATTGTAATGCATGCCTGAATGTCATAGCGCCCCGAAGAATTTTATAATGATGTATGTACATAAATAATTTAGGAAAAAGTTGCAATTCATAGGAGCCTACAGCGACCATATTGGCTCTCACAGCGGAGAGACCTGTCCACCAGTGTAGAGCCTATGAAATGCTTACAGGTGCCCAACTTGGGAGGAGAACGAAGACAATGTGGTTATTTGATCCTTCACGCTTCGCATTGAGGATCACAAGGAGGGGTTGTAGCCATCTGGGATGGCCACTTCCAGAACACAAAATGGACATTTGCAAAGATTGGGAAAAATGGACAATGTTAAGAAAGCAAGCAGGCGCAGAGCCTGTCAGCATATTGGAGCCGTAGCTCCCAGACAAGATTTAAACTGTAGGCCCATTAGCATATGGATGGCACATCTCCTGGAACAAAGGAAGATACTTAAGTAACCGATCTGGCTCCAGACCTCGCGGTGCCAGTTCCCCAAACCGAAAGCAGAAAACAAAGCAGGCCAACGGCCACCTAGGACACGCCCAGCCATCAGGGCACCCACCCCTTTTTGGCCAAGATCAATACGAGTGATCAAGATACTGCCCAATTGATTGGGGCCAAGGTCAAGGCCCGCCCAAAAGCGCACAAGCCCCCTTGAAGTATAAGAAGAAGGCCCCAAGAGAGAATCGCTCTCTTGGACTTGGCTCTCACAGCGGAGAGACCTGTCCACCAGCTGCACCAGAAGCAAGTAAGTACAAGGTCAACGCTCGCTACCAGACAGACGACTTTAGCTGTTTCCCCTTCACCACTTCGACCCCAGCAGCCTCAGATCCGAACAACGGCCATTGTTCCTCTGACTGAGTGGGCACCCGAAGCTAAATATAGGCTTTAGCAGTAGTGATAGTTTAGTCTGTAGTATTTCGTGCATGAGTAGAGATTACTGTGTGTGTAAATAAATAGTATTGACTTTGAACTAACTAACTGGTGTCCCGACTCTTTGATCAGTATTCGGGTTTGAACCTTGTAGCGGTATCGAAAGATACCTGGCGACTCTAGAGCAAACATAATTGGGATTAAGGAAGGCGACCATATTGGCCGCCATATTCAGAGCTGACCAAAGAGAGCAACAGGACCCAGAACTGATCCCTGCGGTATGCCACTGGTAACTGGGCTCCAGGCTGAATATTTGCTGATACCTACACCTCATTCTCCTGGGTGAAGACAGATGTGAAGCATTCGTTCAACACCCTATCAATATCCTCTGGTTCCACCCACAGGTTTCCCTGTTGGTCCCTAATGAGCTCTACTCTTTCCCTGGTTATCCTCTAGCCATTCATATACTTATAGAATCCCCTGAGATTTTGCCTACTTTTACCAGTCAGAGTTTTCTCATATCCCCTCTTTGCTTTACTTTCTTAATCTCCATCCTACACTTCCTGTACTCCACTAATGCCTCCATTGATTTGCTCCCCTTGTACTTGTTAAAAGCCTCTCCTTTACTTCTCATTGTATCCAGAAATCTCTGGCCATCCATGGTTCTCTGGGATTCTTACTCCTTCCTATTACCCTAGAGCGAATATGTTGGGCTTGTACCTCCCCATTTCCTTTTTGAAGCAGCCCCCACCACCATCACCACTGCTCTTCTGTAGATTTCCCCACAAGCAACTCTTTCCAGTCTACCTTGGCCAGACCCGGCCTTATTTTACTAAAATCACACTTCCCCAATCCAAAACATTTTTTTGCAACTTGTTTATTTCTTTGTCCATAACGAGCTTAAATTGTACCATGTCGTGGTCATTATCACTAAAATGCTCCCCCACCACTTCAATCACCTGACCGGCTTTGTTCCCCAGAATAAGGACCAGCACTGCGCCATCCCTTGTTGGAGCCTCCAACATATTGACCTAAAGATTCTCCTGTGTAGATTTTAAGAACTCCACTCTATCTAAGCCCTTAACATTATGACTATCCCAATTAATATTGGGAAAGTTGAAATCACCTAATATAATTACCCTCTTGTGTTACAGATGGCTGGTCAGCTCTCAGCAGTGGCCGAGATACCAGTTCAGAGTCACTACCTTTTAAAGTTTTAAGTCGGTGCAGAAAAATCGATTCATTCCACGGGTGATATCATAAGAAATAGGGCTTGTTATTTTATAAAACAAGTTTTATTAAAACAAAAGAAAAACAATAATTAAATCTTTAAACTTCAACTCTAACAATAACATATTACATGTAATTTCTTAACTTTAACACACAAATTCCCATTAAACAGCACTTTAAATGAACCTGCAGTTCGAATTCCACTTACACAGGAAGGCAAAGGTGATACTTGTATTTATGAAGCAATTTTTCTTCTGTTCGGGAAGTTCATTCAGAACCCTTTTCCAAAGCCTGCCACAGTGGCAACTTTCACAACCTCTATTGGTCGTCTTCCAAAGCCTTCTCTGTACCTGTTCAAAAGAGGATTCTTTATCTCTCTTTCTCTCGAAGCTCCACCAGGCCAGTCAAACAAATGTTATTTCCTGGGGTATCCAGACTTGAAAGCAATATTCTTATCTTGGCTGTTTGATTGCACACTCCTGTTTATACAAAAGAACAGAGCCAAACTATTCATATACAACTAAACTCCCATTGACGGACAAAGAGGCCATCAGACTATGTAATGGGCTAATAGCTGGTCCGGCTAGAGTGTGCTGAAGGACAATGGATCTTGAGTGACTCACCTTGCTGAACAGGGACATCCTGTGTATTCCCACTAATGCGTTTAGGTCTGAAGCGGACAATGTAACTCATACCAGTTGTGAGCCTATCCCTCTGACTCTGTGCTAGCAGTATTTTTCTTGAGTCCCGTTAACCCCTAAATTGCCTTCTACATCTTCAATCCCATTTCTGGACCCAATTTCCTATTATCTCCCTTGCGTAACAATTATTATTATTTTTACACACCTTTGCGAATTACGACATATTTACATCCTAATTTCCTGCTGATTATCTGGAGCTCTATACTGTAGCCACCTGGGTTGGCCAACTCCCAACGTAAAATGGAGAACAGCAAAGGCTGCAGGGAAATTCAGCCAACAGAGGCAGAAACTAGCAGGTGCAAGTTTACTGTGTATTAAGCTCTACCAAAGCCCAGACAGCATCGATACAAGCAGCCATCTGCATAATAATGTAGCATACTAATGAGCGATCCCCGGGAACAATGGAAACATTTGGGATAAACAAAGCCAAGCCAGACTCCTCGGCACCAGCAGGAGCCAACACAAAAGAGGTTAACGAACACCTCAAGACCGCCCATCGATCAAGGAACCGCTCCAGTATTGGAGAAATCGAACCAAGCGATTGGAACAAAGTCCAATCACTTGGAACCAGGTACAGGGTCCGCCCCGAAAGGCGGGAAGCCCCTGGAGACTATAAAGTTAAGCCCCCAAGTTCAAATCGTTCTTCTTGACCGGGTCACTCAACAACGCGAACCAACCCTTGACAGTGACCGGTTCAGCTGCCGCCAAAAGCCAGTAAGTCTTAAGTCAATGCTCGCTACGAGATAGGTGCTCCTAGCTACCAGTCCGTACCAACTTTGAATCCCGCAGACTCAGACCCCGAACGAAAGACCATTTGTTCCCCTGACCTGATGGGCCAGTCCGAAGCTAAGTATAGGCTTGTTAGTTGTAGAAGTAGCTTAGAAGTAGAATTTATGCATGAGTAGCGATTACTGTGTATAATAAATGTGCTTTGATTTGAATCTTACTAATTGGTGTATTGAGTTATTGATCATTACTTGAACTTGAACCTCATGGCGGTATCATAAAGATACCTGGCGACCCGAGAGCAAAGGTTATAAAACAGAGCCAATTGAACCAACCAAAAGTTAGCAACATATTACTGGCGACATCCTGACGGGACCCGATCTAGAAGTGGCTTAACCACTCCGGGAGAACCCAAAAATTTGAATTAGAGATCCAATTGGGAACAGAAAACCACAAGTGTTCAAGCAGTTCTGATCAATCCTCATAATTCGGAAGTGTGTTAAATGCATGCGTAACTAACAGGGCTATAAGGGAATACTGACGGATTTTTTTTGTTGCGACAAAACTGTCGGGAGTTTGTATTCCGGAAAATAGCAAAAGCCGTACCCGCAATTACAGCACCGCCTTAATACACCTGTTCCAAATTTAAAAGAAGCATTCAGAGAGGAAAGATGGCAATGCAGGCAATGCAATGCTCCGGAAAGAGATAGAAGGCATACATCGAATGAGCAAGGTCGATGTCAGTGAGGTAGAAAGAGAGAACGTAGAGCTAAGGAGGAAGTTGGCAGCAAAAGACGGAGAGGTGGATGATACCAAGAGGGCACACCAGTCTTGTCTGGCACACCTAAGCAGCTTCCAGTCCCAGTACGAAAAGGCCTATCAGGACACGCAACGTGCAGTCCTGGTACGAGAGGAAACCGAGAAGCAGGTAGAGGCATTGCAGAGGCAGTGTAGTGACCTGAAGGCAGCGTTAAGAGCACTACATGCTGCCACCACAGAGCAAAGACAAAGCTCGTTAGACCACGCAAAGTGCCGGAAGCAGATTGCAGAGCTGCAATCTCTGCTTTCAGTTCAAAAAGGATTCCAGGAAACGTTTGGATCCCAGTTAGACGAGGAAGACGGCCCTGATTGGGAAGAGTTAAATGAGAGCACAGAGATATGTTCAGGGAACATGTGCACAGGGAAAGCCCCAAAAGAGAAAAGCACCCCAACCCCCCACAGAGCAAATCGTTCAGGCTCCAATGAACCCAGTAACCACCCACCGCACAGCCACATCGGACGACATGGAATTTCTGTACACCACCCCCTTAACAGTGGCCCAATTACGGGACGCGTGCGAGAAAATCACACTGTTCCTCCCCACCTCAGACCCCCACCACTTCTTTGCGAGAGTAAAGCAGCAGGCGACCATGTACGGCCTGGATGAGCGAGAGCATGTAAAGCTCACAGTTTTGAGTCTAGACCCTTCGGTCGTAGCAGCCGTTCCCGACCCACAGAATGTAGGAGGAGGCACCCTTGCAGAAATGCATACCGCGCTCCTAGACGCGATCGGGTATAACCGGGGCGACCCCGTAGATGGCCTCAATAAATGCAGGCAAAGGACAACCGAACACCCCACAGCGTTTGCTGGACGCCTGTGGATCCATTTTGCAGCAGTTTTTGGAGACTTGGACCGTCCCCAGACAACATGGCCAAATGGACCTGCACCCTTATCTCCCATGCCACAGAAACCGGACAAAAAGCTTGTGCGAATTATAATCCCTCAGAGGAGGCTCATAATGAGAAATGGGTCGTAAAAAGATTGTCCCGCGTGCTACAACTGTGGCCATTTAGGACACTTTGCAAGAGAATGCAATGCCCCACGAAAGCCACAGAGGGCCCAGCAGACAGGCACTCTAAGTAAGAATAAGACAGAGCCCACACATAGTGTTAGCACCCGTTCAGATCAGATGGTCCTGAACGGAACGGACTGACGGTGTTCGGGCTCCCCCAGTTGGTCTGTGACACCCTTTCGGATAGGTCCGGCCGACCGGTAGTTGCAGCAAAAATATGGGGACAGCCCATTGAGTTTCTCTGGGACACAGGAGGGTCCCGCACCACAATAAATTCCTCCACCATGTTTCAAAAGGACACGTGGCCTACTACAGCCACTATCACCCCCAGCGGCTTCACAGGCCACTCACAGCAGGGACACATCACAGCCCCTGTGCCCATTCAAATCGGCAACATCACCACCAAGCACCCCATATTTTAGTCGATCTACCCCACACAGCAGAACACATTTTGGGCATAGACGTTATGAACTCCCACCACCTTTCATTTGATCCGGTAAACCAATGTGTTTGGAACCCCCGCAACGCTCCCAATAGGGGAATACGCCAACAAAATTAGCGCAGTAGGCGAATTTTGGTTTGACCCGACTACAATTAGCACAGAGAAGCAGGTTAGGGCAGTGTTACAAAAGAACAGGACAGCATTCGCGACCCACAAACACGACTGTGGCTGGATGACTGGTTCAGTACAAATCACAGGACCTGACCCTAGACCCCAAAAGCAATACGGATTTCCCCAAGAGGCAGAGGGAAAAATTGTAAAAGTAATCGACAGCTTATTAGAGCAGGGCGTACTCAGATCAATAGCCTTCACTAATAATGCCCCGATTCGGCCAGTGAGAAAGCCCGATGGATCATGGCGACTGACCATCGATTACCGGGAACTCAACAAAATCACCCCCGCAGCAGCCCCCACAGTAGCAACAAGTCCCGACACCATACTCAAGCAGGGAATCAATTCCAGATACTTTACGGTTTTGGATATCGGTAATGGATTCTGGTCCATTCCATTGGCAAAAACGTGCCAATACAAATTTGCCTTCACCTTTAAAAATCAACAGTAAACGTAGACATGCCTTCCACAAGTATTCCACAACTCCCCCTCCATGGGGCAGCACGGTAGCATTGTGGATAGCACAATTGCTTCACAGCTCCAGGGTCCCAGGTTCGATTCTGGCTTGGGTCACTGTCTGTGTGGAGTCTGCACATCCTCCCCGTGTGTGCGTGGGTTTCCTCCGGGTGCTCCGGTTTCCTCCCACAGTCCAAAGATGTGCAGGTTAGGTGGATTGGCCAAGATAAATTGCCCTTAGTGTCCAAAATTGCCCTTAGTGTTGGGTGGGGTTACTGAGTTATGGAGATAGGGTGGAGGTGCTGACCTTGGGTAGTGTGCTCTTTCCAAGAGCCGGTGCAGACTCAATGGGCCGTATGGCCTCCTTCTGCACTGTAAATTCTATGATAATCTATGATTTTCCACCGACAACTAGCAAATGGTTTAGCCAAATTTTCTCGCCCCGAATGTCTGGTCTAGTACGTAGACGACCTACTACTGCAGACAGAAACCAAGGAAGAGCACGTCGAGCCTCTGTCCGAACTCCTGGAACTCCTACAAGCGATTGGATGTAAAGTTAACCCCAAAAAGGCCCAGATTTTGGAAAACAAGGTGATATATTTGGGAACAATTATCACGCACGGTAAACGCGAGATCGAGCATAAAAGAATTGACTCAATTGCTAAATTACCCCTTCCCCAGAACGTTTCAGCCCTCCGGTCGTTTTTAGGACTGGTTGGCTACTGCCGAAACCACATTGATGGTTTCGCCAGCAAGGCAGCACCCCTCTCAGACCTCCCAAAGAAAGGAGCCCCCTGGGAATGGCTTCCGCAGCATACAGATGCTGTGGACTCTTTGAAACAAGCACTCATAGCAGCCCCCGCACTACAAGTTCCAGACCTGCTTTCCCCCTATGCGATAGAGATAGCTAGCACAGACTGCACCCTTTCGGCCGTGCTCCTCCAGGAACGGCACGAACAGTTAAGGCCCGTGGCTTACGCCTCCAGAGTTTTAGACGCTGTGGATCAGGGATTTTCAGCCTGCGAAAGGCACCTGCTCGCAACTTTTTGGGCAATACAGTATTTTTCTTACATTACCGGACTGAACCACATCACAATTATCACGGAACACACCCCCACCCAACTTTTGCTGGACGGACGACTTAAGGATGGTACAATTAGTCAGATAAGAGCAGCCAGATGGACCCTTCTTTTGCAGGGACTGGACATCAATGTTAAAAGGACAAAGACCCACACTTTTTTAGCCAATAACCTACAGTACCCCAGAACCGCCCATGAATGTGAAATTATCTCTCCACACCACAACACAGGCCCCTTTATTGCTAAAACAGCCCCCAGAAAGATAGATAGTTCAACCCAGAGCCCCAAGCACACAGACACGTGCGAACCCATTAGGATATATGTGGATGGATCTTCCACAATATTAGAAGGGAAGCAGCATTTACGTTGAGGACGTGCAGGGACGCGCCCTAGAAGAAATAGCAATAAAACTCCCAGGACACTTAGGTGCGCAAACTAAGAGCTTACGGCCATCACATACATAGTGGAGCACCCAGATTCCTTCCCCAGCCCAGCAGACATATATTCGGACAGCCTCTATGTCTGCAACAGTCTTACGGAATTCCTACCCCTGTGGAAAGCAAGAGGATTTGTTTCCGCAGACGGAAAACCCCTCCCCTCAGCCCCATTGTTCCGTCACATTTTAGAGCGCGCACAGAACCGTACTTTTGGAATAGTTAAAGTTCGAAGTCACCATCGTTCCTCCCCCCCTGGAAATGTAAAAGCCGACGCACTGGCTAAACCAGGTTTCAGGCACGGATATTTTTGACACCCCCCGAAAGCGCACCGTGAATGCAGTTCAGGTCTCGCAGACTAATATTGAGGATTTAGTACAGGCCCAGAAGCAGGATAGCAATCTCAGGAAGGTTTTGAAAGGAAACTATCCAGCCCCCTATGATAGATTTTAAAACGCTCTCACCACACATGACGGTGTGGTGTTAAAAGACACCCTTTACGTGGTTCCTGAACAGGACATGAATCAACTTATTTGTTTGTTCCATGACAGTCATGGACATCAGGGAATTGATCCCACTACAGCCCACCTCAGGCAGCTCTGTTGGTGGCCGAGTTTGAAAGAATATGTAACTCACTACATTGAGAATTGCCTTATCTGTGCCCAGGACAACCCGGACAGATACGCCAAAAAAGCTCAACTCAGTCACACCCAACCCGTTAATGGCCCCTGGACTAACCTCCAGATTGATTATATTGAACCATTGCCCCCTTGCAGGAATGATTATAAGTATGTACTCGTGGTGATAGACACGTTTACAAAATGGGTGGAAGCATTCCCATCCAGAACGAACACGGCAAAGACCACAGCCAAGATTTTAACCCACCACATCTTTACGAGATGGGGACTCCCCCGCAGCATTGAATCCGACCAAGGTTCCCATTTTACGGGACGTGTCATGAAGAACGTCCTCACGATATTTGGCATTACCCATAAATACCACATCGCATACCACCCCCAGTCAAGTGGTATCGTGGAGTGCATGAATCGGACCCTAAAATCCACCCACAGAAAAATGCTCCAACAGAACAACACCATTTGGGATTCAGTCCTCCCTTTTGCGCTGATGTTTTTGAGAAATACAGTTTCAACAGCCACAGGTTACACCCCACACACTCTCATGACCGGACGCCCCATGACAGGCACAGAATTTTTATTAGGATTAGATTTGACCAGCCCCGAAGTGACGGCCCTCACACACGAGAAAGCAGTAGAACAATTAGTGGAAAATGTTAAAACGGCTCAGCTAGCAGCACAAGAAAGAAACAGAGCAAGGCCTGTTTCGACAAGACAGTGCATGCGGCTGAGTTCAGTGTAGGACAGCAAGTCATGCTCTCCGTATACAACCCCAGCACATTCCTGTCACCTAAGTATTCGGGTCCGTACTCCATTGCAGACAAAGTAAGCCCTTTCGTCTACAAAATAAAATACCCCAACGGAAAGACTGCGTGGTTCCATATCAACCAGATGAAGGCATATGGCCCACAGCCCAACCACGTACATCACGTCATGCTCAATGCAGCAAACCATGCCCCGCACACAGCCAACGTAACCCTACCCTCCCCCAACACGTCCAACTCCACCCCTGAAATATACACTCCGCCCCGGAATGCCCACAGATAGCAGCAGCAGCGACAGCGACTGTGACTCGGACAATAGCCACAGCACACCTCCCTACTATCCCCATGCAACAGGACCCACACCCAGCGAATCTGACCACGGTTCGAGTGATCCCTTCACGATCACTTTCCTAAATAAACCCCACCACTGACCACCGACCTACAATGACGACCCCGATTCGTCCCCACAGAACTAGACACCGCCTTTTGGCAACGAGATAATTCATACAGACTTGTCCGGAATGACGAGAGCGATCCCAGATCACACCATGAAGCCCTATCAGCCCTGATACACGCGAGAGTTTGGCATCCGGGAGAAGATGACGACTTTGAGTCTGACTCCCAAAACGAAAGCCCCTTTGCGACCCTGTTCGCAACCGATAACTGAGGTGTCCAGATGATGTTTTAAAAGGAACCGCTTGGGCGAAAACGGTGTCCTTTCTGATGGAACCTGTAGCATGTTTGATGTTGTTTGTAGTGGTACTGTTAAATGTTGTATGTTAGACCAGAAATGTTTTCCACGGCCCCACGACGCCACCCTTCTGACGCCCACTAGCAGTCAGAGAAACTAGTATGGCCAGGCGCTAGTTCAGCGGAACTCGTCTGTCGACAGATACACAGACCTCCGTTCATAACTGCCCTACTGGTTCGAAGGAATAACCAATACGGCAACCCCCCCACGATGACTACATTTCTTGCCCGTTCTTGTCGGTTGCTCAGGCAGTGGAGAAACGGCATTGGGACCCGCCCTGCCTGAGAACCCCCCTCTGGTCAGCTACGCTCGGGTAGAGTACACACGGCATTGGTCGTCGTCCTACCCGGGGACTCTATCCAAATCTTACCCGTCACGGCCCATACGCACCTCATTTCGGCAAGTTTTGTTCAAAAAAAGTTTTGTTTTGTTTTCAGGTAACCCTTAGGTTGCCAACCCTCTGCTATTTGCATCCTCAAACAGTTGGATGGTAAACCGCACAGCCTGCGAGACAGCTCGCACTGGTTCAGTATTTGTAAGTGCGTCTTGACCTGAAATTTAGTTTTTGAAAAAAACATGAGGATGTCACACATAGAGACCAATTATAAAGGGAGTAATTGGCATTAAAGGACAGACAGGCTATCATACGAGATATTAAACCAAGATAGTAACAGACACTATGCTTGATCCCATAGAACTCCAGAAGTTCCAGGACCAGAGAAGAGAAGAGAAGAGAAAAGAGAGAAGAAGAACCATGAGGACATCCTCCACATGGCTCATCACCCTAATGGACATTTGGTTGCGCGCAAACGCAAACCTCCTGACCTCAACCCCCCCCCTCCCCCAGCCGTTAATGATTCACTTCCCCACAGTACCCAGAGCCCAGTCACAAGCGCCACCACACCATCTTGGTGTGACAGGTTTATAACCTGGTATTCCCTGTCCTACTTGATAGAATCCCTATTGGTATTGGCGATACTCTGCTGCATCGTGCAGACTATTCGTCTGAGAAAATGGAGAAGGAGAGCCTACCGCGCTCACACCCCGGTATATAGGATAAGATCCCCTATTTTCGGATATGACCAGACCCCCGACCCCAGCGACCTATAATAAAGAGCATTCGTTTGCGTTTTTTGTTGTGAATAAGGAAATGTTTCGTGAGCAGTTGTACGATCCAGACCTTGACTGCCAAGCCAGAAAAATGTGTATAATACTGCTATGATTTTGTGTGTATTGTTTAGGAAGTTAGTGTGATGAAATGTTTGAGTGAGTGTAGTTTATTAAGGATAGTTAGAGGTTCCGATTTTCTTATTTTGTAATGCATGTCCCTGTTTGACATAGCGCCCATCAGAATTGCCAGTTAAAATTTTTTTGCACAGTCATGGTCAGTGTAGAGGCCATAGAAGAGTGCTCGCCGGGTCAGGGAATGAATAACAACGCAGTTATGTGATCCTTCACGCTTCGCGTTAGGATCACAAGGAGGGAGTGTAGCCACCTGGGTTGGCCAACTCCCGGCGTAAAATGGAGAACAGCAAAGGCTGCAGGGAAATTCAGCCAACAGAGGCAGAAACTAGCAGGTGCAAGTTTACTGTGTATTAAACTCTGCAAAAGCCCAGACAGCATCAATACAAGCAGCCATCAGCATAATAATGTAGCATACTAATGAGCGATCCCCGGGAACAATCGAAATATTTGGGATAAACAAAGCCAAGCCAGACTCCTCGGCACCAGCAGGAGCCAACACAAAAGAGGTTAACGGACACCTCAAGACCGCCCATCAATCAGAGAACCGCTCCAGTATTGGAGAAATTGAACCAAGCAATTGGAACAAAGTCCAATCACCTAGAACCAGGTACAGGGTCCGCCCCGAAAGGCGGGAAGCCCCTGGGGACTATAAAGTTAAGCCCCCAAGTTCAAATTGTTCTTCTTGACCGGGTCACTCAGCAACGCGAACCAACCCTTGACAGTGACCGGTTCAGCTGCCGCCAAAAGCCAGTAAGTCTTAAGTCAACGCTCGCTTCGAGATAGGTGCTCCTAGCTACCAGTCCGTACCAACTTCGAATCCCGCAGACTCAGAACCCGAATGAAAGGCCATTTGTTCCCCTGACCTGGTGGGCCAGTCCGAAGCTAAGTATAGGCCTGTTAGTTGTAGAAGTAGCTTAGAAGTAGAATTTATGCATGAGTAGCGATTACTGTGTGTAATAAATGTGCTTTGATTTGAATCTTGCTAATTGGTGTATTGAGTTATTGATCATTACTTGAACTTGAACCTCGTGGCGGTATCATAAAGATACCTGGCAACTCGAGGGCAAAGGTTATGAAACAGAGCCAATTGAACCAACCAAAAGTTAGCAACAACACCTAGCAATGTGGCTGTCCCCTTTTTATTCCTGAGCTCTACCCACAAAGCATCATTTGATGCCCCCTCCAAGATATCAATTCTTTTTATTGCAGTAACTGATTCCTTAACTAATAAAACTATGCCTCCTCTTTTACCCCCTTCTCTGCCTCACCTTCGAGTGGGACCAGGCCCATCAAGATACCATCAAGATGCTCCAGGATTTGCTGTCATTGCCGGGATGCCCTGGGTCCAGGGGGTGATTGATGGCATGCATGTAACTCTGCGAGCATCGGGGCATCAGGGAGTGCCCTGTATTAACACTAAGGCATTCTACTCCCTGAATGTTCAGATTATGTGCCACCATCACCTCAGAATCATGCACATGTGTGCCCGCTACTCTGGAAGTATGCATGACAGCTACACCTTGGGGCACTTGGAGATCCCAGTGTCTTCGAGGAACGTCCCAGGATGAAGGGTTGGCTCGTGGGGGCACGGTCATGGTTGATTACACTGGTGCAGAGGCCTGAGTCCGAGGCGGACACCTGTTATAATAAGGCTCATGTTGCCAACCCTGCTGTTGATAAACGATATCGGGCTGCTCAAGATGCAGTTCCAATGCCTTGACCGGTCTGGCGGGGCCTTGCAGTACACCCCCCACCCCCATGAGAGTCTCCGCTTAGTAGTGGTCTGCTATGCCCTTCACAATCTAGCATAGCAGCAGGCAACATGCTGGAGGGAGAGGAGGAGAAGCAGCAGGAGGAGGTAGAGGGACATGAAGCCTCGTCTGAGGAGGACGAGGTGGTCCATGAGGGGCTGGAGGACGAGCCCGAGGAGGAGCCAGAGGATGGAGGACAAGAGGCAGCAAGGGTCCAACATGCCAGGAGGACCACGGAGGCCCTCATTGTCTACAGATTCTCCTAGGACGAGGTTGTGCCCATCAGCTCTCTGCCCCCTATTTCCCTCCCTCCCCATTCCCCTCCCCATCCTCCCTTCCCCCCATTAGCACCCCCATTTCTCCCCCCCCCCCCATCACACCGCCCCCTCCCCGACCACCCTATTTCCCCCTCTAAGGGTCAGAGTAACATCACTCCAGGGTAATGGGGCTGTGTTGGCTGTCAGCGGGTCAATATAAAGGCAGGAGAGTGATGATCACTCGCTGTGAGGAAATATCTGGTCCTCAGATTATACCAAAGTCTGACTCCTGACTTTCTGCTGACAGCACGCTCACACCCATCTGAAATGGGTCTGCATTGGGGGAGTTTGATCTTGGACCACTGTGCCTGGGGATCAGGGGAGATGGCATTAGGGGGCAGAGGCCCTCTCTGAAGATTAACGTGACAGAGGCTTCACAGGTATGAGCTGTGGCATGTTATAATTGTGAACATTTCACGTGACAGATTTGATTCCCCCTAGCTACAGATACTGACAGCCCCCCCCCCCCCCCCCCCCCCCGTCCCCCCACCCTTCCCCCAGTGTCCACTCAGTGCTCCTCACTCTTTCTGATCTTCTGTGGTCCAGTGTTACCATCCAGGTGTGTCCCCAGAATGCACATCAGAGGTGGAGGCAGCCTGCTTCTTTCAATTTCCTGTGGCCTTTGATGCCCTTGGCAGATGTTCTCTGATAGGTCGAAGCTGGGGCCCTGGGCGACTTACCGGTGTCACTGGAGTCGCCATGCCACCCGGTTCTGCCCGCTGCCCTTGAGCTGCTCTGTTGCCATGAGGGGGGGCAATTCGGAAGAAATGGAGACCACCGTAGTCTTCTTGGTAGCAGGCCCCGGGTTGGCCTCCAGCGCTTCTTCCTCTCTGACGGTGCCCGTAGGGTCTTGGGGAAATCCCAAGGCTTTTTACACGTACATAAAAAGCAAGAGGGTAGCCAGGGAAAGGGTTGGCCCACTGAAGGATAGGCAAGGGAATCTATGTGTAGAGCCAGAGGAAATGGGCGAGGTACTAAATGAATACTTTGCATCAGTATTCACCAAAGAGAAGGAATTGGTAGATGTTGAGTCTGGAGAAGGGGGTGTAGATAGCCTGGGTCACATTGTGATCCAAAAAGACGAGGTGTTGGGTGTCTTAAAAAATATTAAGGTAGATAAGTCCCCAGGGCCTGATGGGATCTACCCCAGAATACTGAAGGAGGCTGGAGAGGAAATTGCTGAGGCCTTGACAGAAATCTTTGGATCCTCGCTGTCTTCAGGGGATGTCCCGGAGGACTGGAAAATAGCCAATGTTGTTCCTCTGTTTAAGAAGGGTAGCAAGGATAATCCCGGGAACTACAGGCCGGTGAGCCTTACTTCAGTGGTAGGGAAATTACTGGAGAGAATTCTTCGAGACAGGATCTACTCCCATTTGGAAGCAAATGGACGTATTAGTGAGAGGCAGCACGGTTTTGTGAAGGGGAGGTCGTGTCTCACTAACTTGATAGAGTTTTTCGAGGAGGTCACTAAGATGATTGATGCAGGTAGGGCAGTAGATGTTGTCTATATGGACTTCAGTAAGGCCTTTGACAAGGTCCCTCATGGTAGACTAGTACAAAAGGTGAAGTCACACGGGATCAGGGGTGAACTGGCAAGGTGGATACAGAACTGGCTAGGCCATAGAAGGCAGAGGGTAGCAATGGAGGGATGCTTTTCTAATTGGAGGGCTGTGACCAGTGGTGTTCCACAGGGATCAGTGCTGGGACCTTTGCTGTTTGTAGTATATATAAATGATTTGGAGGAAAATGTAACTGGTCTGATTAGTAAGTTTGCAGACGACACAAAGGTTGGTGGAATTGCGGATAGCGATGAGGACTGTCTGAGGATACAGCAGGATTTAGATTGTCTGGAGGCTTGGGCGGAGAGATGGCAGATGGAGTTTAATCCGGACAAATGTGCGGTAATGCATTTTGGAAGGGCTAATGCAGGTAGGGAATATACAGTGAATGGTAGAACCCTCAAGAGTATTGAAAGTCAAAGAGATCTAGGAGTACAGGTCCACAGGTCATTGAAAGGGGCAACACAGGTGGAGAAGGTAGTCAAGAAGGCATACGGCATGCTTGCCTTCATTGGCCGGGGCATTGAGTATAAGAATTGGCAAGTCATGTTGCAGCTGTATAGAACCTTAGTTAGGCCACACTTGGAGTATAGTGTTCAATTCTGGTCGCCACGCTACCAGAAGGATGTGGAGGCTTTAGAGAGGGTGCAGAAGAGATTTACCAGAATGTTGCCTGGTATGGAGGGCATAAGCTATGAGGAGCGATTGAATAAACTCGGTTTGTTCTCACTGGAACGAAGGAGGTTGAGGGGCGACCTGATAGAGGTATACAAAATTATGAGGGGCATAGACAGAGTGGATAGTCAGAGGCTTTTCCCCAGGGTAGAGGGGTCAATTACTAGGGGGCATAGGTTTAAGGTGAGAGGGGCAAGGTTTAGAGTAGATGTACGAGGCAAGTTTTTTACGCAGAGGGTAGTGGGTGCCTGGAACTCACTACCGGAGGAGGTAGTGGAAGCAGGGACGATAGGGACATTTAAGGGGCATCTTGACAAATATATGAATAGGATGGGAATAGAAGGATAATGGACCCAGGAAGTGTAGAAGATTGTAGTTTAGTCGGGCAGTATGGTCGGCACGGGCTTGGAGGGCCGAAGGGCCTGTTCCTGTGCTGTACATTTCTTTGTTCTTTGTTTGTTTGACTCCATGGGATGGAGGGGCAGCTGGAGTGAACATCTGCACCATGGTATCGATGCCTTCAGCGATGCTCCTCAGTGACTGCGCCACACTCTAGAGTGCCTCGTCAATCTCCACCTGCGTGTGGGACACGTCTCTCAGTGATTGGGATATGGTGTCAAGACCCTCCGCCATAGTTGTCACAGACTAAGTTACACTTTGGACACCAACACTCAAGACACGGACGTCGTGCTCCAGGCTCTCCTCTGGTTTCTATGGTCACCACCCATCAGTGTTTGCCTCCATGCCACCTATTGTCGGCATCATCTCCTGCACCAGAAGCCTTTGGGAGTTCTCCAATCGGCCTTGCAGTCGCTGGATTGTCACTGATGCCCCCTCCTGAATCTCACTGTTCTGGCCTATCAACTGCATCAGCTCTGGGAGAACCTTGTCCAGAGGCTCGGCATCTGGCTGGGACCCAGCTGAGTCCTGGGATCCAGCAGACCTCCAACTTCTGTCTCCCTTGGATGCTCCTGCCTCCACCTGATGTGCATCAGCAACTGGGCGGTGCTCACTAGATTGCGCCTCCGAAGTTTGTCCACTAGTGTAGCGCACCAAGGTATGTGGCTCTGCGCTGGTGGAGGGTGTGGGTGACAGCTGTGATGTGTTGTCGATGGTCTCCTCAGAGCTCTCCTCCAAAGTGTTCTCTTGGGTGGAGGGGAGGGGGATATGACTCCGGATGGCCCCGCCTCATCAGATGGTGATCCTGTGCGACAATGGACATGTGGTCAGTGAGAGAAAAGGATCATTCTGTCTGATATGGACAACTCACTTGTCTCAGGTCATCTCGGTAAAGTGGATCGTCACCTCTGTGGCACAAGCCAGCCTCTCTGTCAGCGACTGATCTCTCCTCGGTCAACCCAGCGATTTCCAGGGCCCGTTCCTCATAGTGAGTGAGGACTCAGATCTCTGGGATTTGTTGTCCGTCTTGGCCCTTTTCCATTTATTATGGGGTATCTTCTCCTGCGGGGACAAAAAGAGGGCATTGTGAGCTGTGTGTTTGATGGGTAAGGTGGGATTTATGGCAGGTGGCATGTGTGGGCACCTGGACATGAAGGACTTATGCTGGTGGGTGCCAGGGATTTCTGAGGAATAAGCACAAAGATTGGCATGGGGAGGGCGTGAAGTGTCAGCCAGTGGATTGTGCTGGGGGGGGGGGGGATTTTAGGCGTGGCAGGTGGAACTGATGCCAAGAAAGAGGTAGTCACTTACCCTTGCAGCTCATTGGAGGTTGTTGGTCTTCTTCCGACATTGGAAGGTGGTCCCCCTTGTCATGCAGCCTGTACTGACAGCTGCTCTCACTGCCTTCCAGGTGGTATTGCTGACTCTGCTGCTGATCCTCCCACCACCTCAGGGAACAAGGTGCCCACCTCTCATCCACAGAGTCGACAAGCCTGGCCAGGTCGGCATCCCAAAAGCGAAGAGCAGGTCTACGCGCTGCCAAGCTGTGTGTTGACTGGGAGAGAATGGTGAGGGAGCATTCAAAAGCAGCTCCCCCTTGTTAGCAGCAAGCTTCTGAGGCACACATTGGGTGAATCAGGTGGCAAGGGAGCCAGGAATGTCGAGAATCTTGCGGGGCTTATTTTTGGCACTGAGTGCCGTTGAATACAAGCCGTGATCTCGCCAATGTGGCCATTGCAAAACCCCCGCCAAACATGCCTAAAACTGGACTTTAACTTGAGTTTGCTGAATTGTGCCCATAGGTTTGATTAACAGGTCCTGACCACATTAAAAGCAGTTAAGTGCTTTCTGCTGAGAAACAAGGAAGTGAAAGAATTGAACTCCTAGATGTTTATATTGTGGTTAGGTTCAAAGCTATGAACTGACAGACACCCAATGAAAGGTTCTGAAATCATGTGGTTCTAATCGGGCAATGGTTGCCCTCAATCTTATGTCAACAGACAGAATGAAATAGTAAGCACTGATGTTTTTTGACACTGAAGTGTTCACTATTATTAATGAAATGAAATGAAAATCGCTTATTGTCACAAGTAGGCTTCAAATTAAGTTACTGTGAAAAGCCCCTAGTCGCCACATTCCGGCGCCTGTTCGGGGAGGCTGTTACAGTTTAAAAACATATTTAAAGGGCAGGAGAATTAAATAAACTGACAGCCTAACAGTTCTCTTGACAGCTCTCGAGGTAGCTGTCTTCACAGTTCCAATGAACTTGACAGTAACAATGAATATATTCCCTGTTTATGCCCATTCATGTCTATGTTTAACAATCCCAAAGGGCACCTTACCTCTGACAAATGGCACTTCACCTCTCCCAAAGGGAACCTAACCTCCCCACAAGGGCATCCCATCTCTCCAATGAACGCTGGCAATTTTAGACCTTCCCCAACCAGGACGAATGTGCACAAGTCTCCATTGGGGGTTGCAGAAGCCCGAAGCTCGTCTAGACGGCAGCCAATTCCTGAGGTCGGCCTATCATCTGACCGTCCACCCCCTCGGGTGCTCCTACCTTCAGCTGATGTACTGGATCAGCTGTGTGGTGCGCAGCAGATGATGTCCCAGGAGCCTCTTCACTAAAGTGCCCAGCCGAAGTGAGTGTCTCTGGGATGGTGGAGGGTGTTGGAGACAGCTGTGATGGGAAGTCAGTGTCATTCGCAGACTTGAAGTGTCCTGAGTCTCGGGCGGAGGGCTGGCATCCGAGCTGCTCTCCTTGCTGCTCGGCTCACGGTGGGGGGCTCCAGCTGTGGCACTGGCTTGGGGCGGGGGACACCAGATGGACTCGTCCCATCTCCAACAGCTCCTGCAAGACACAAGACAAGACGTATGATTAGACCAGGCACCGTGGGGTGGGAGGGGTGTGTATGGGGGTGGGAGGTGGTGACAGTTGGGGTGGTGTAGGGTGAGGGGGGTGTGGGTGTTGCGGCCGGACCCCACCTCGGCGATCTCCCTTTCCTCCGGGCTGCCGGCCTCATCCAGAGTTCTCTGCTCTGCCACGGTTAGTGCCCGCAGATCCGGCGGTCCCCTCCCTGACTTCTCCCACTCCCGGCGGTGTGGGTGGCCTTCTATTGGCGGGGTGGAAACACAAAATGACAGTGTTAGACAGTCTGACTCATGCAGCCGAGAGGGTGGGTAGCTGGTAGCTTCAGTGGCCAGGGCATGAAATGAAATGATGGCCGGTATGGGTGCCAGCATGTAGTGCAGGGCGGGGGTTCTGTTGGGTTACAGGTGTATGGGACGGGGGTTAGTGCCAGGGGCACAGCGCTGCCTGTTCACCCTGGCCGCCCTGAGATGTTCATCCAGTTTTTTCGGCACTGCGGGCTTGTCTGGACGATGTTGCCCACGCCGCTGACCACCTCTGCCACCTGCGCCCAGGCATGGCGAACTGCAGCAGCTGGCAGCCACCTTCCCAGGCCGAGGCACAGGGTCATCCTCCTCTCTACCACCGCTCAGCATCAGTGAATCCTGGGCAACCCGTCTTGCTGCCACCTTATTGGTTGGTGTGGGGAGTGCAGTGTGTATATGCAGCTGCAGCTTGTCAGCCTCTTGAGTGTCAATCGTGGAACCGGTGAATCCAGTACCGTTTCCCATTGTGTTCCACGTGGCACCAGTTCTAGCTGCTGAACAGAAGCAGAATTTGTCCAGGTGTGGCACCAGTTTTGCTGTCGTGGAACTCCACGAATTCTGCATCAGCGTCAACACTTAGGGCCAGATACTCCAACTCTGAGGCTAAGTGCGGAGGATCTGTGGCATTTTATGTGTTGCGACCGGTGAGGGGCTAGCAGCCACGTATCGTAAAACTCCCGGCCTGCACGAAATACATGGCCGGAGAATGGCCGGGTCCGTGGCCGCGTATGGCGATGACCTGCAGAGGTCACGCCGTAAAAACATAGTGCCGGCCGTGCGCGGACCCGACCTGCCAGATAATGCCCCCCTGGCCACCCCCCAGCCATCCCCCAGCAGTCCCCCAGCCCTCGCGGAGGCCCCCCCCCCCAGCCAGCAGCACGGCTCCTGCCCGACTGCGGCGGCGCTGGACACAGTCCGCAGTCGCCATGCCGGATTCCCGCACGGCTGAGGCCACAAGTGAACCGCGCCATCAGGGACTCGGCCCATCGGGGAAGGTGCATCGGTGGAGAGCCTTCAGGTGCGACCGTTCCAATGGCGTGCGGCGTGCGCCGCGATGATGTCGTTTTGGAGGGGGCGGAGCATACGAAACCTGCGTCGAACAGGCGATGCCCCCGATTGTGACGTCAAAAGCGATTCTCCGCCCAATCACCGATTACAAAATCCTACCCATGGTCTCAGAAATGGAGAATCCCGCCCATAGTCTCCCAGACAATCCAGTTCGTTATGATCTTATTTGTGTGGGGTGTCCTACATTGACACACTATTGAGGTGTTGGAACATTAACCTGCACTGCAGCCAAAATCCTCAGAACAATATTATTAAGTATCAACATGCTGATGAATTTCTGTGAGATGTAGTGACTGTCCACAGACAAAAAAATCCTCCCTCCTTCGCTGCACTTGGTCCAAACAAGTATTCACAATGATAGAAAAGTGACACAGCCTGTTGTTCTCATGACAACTCATTGATATGGCTGGAATGTTGCTCTATCTTCTCGTCGCCTTTGGAGTCAAAAACTGCAAAGCCCTTTTAAGCTGCTACAGGACATTCAGACCCACAGCAACACAATGTTCCACTCTCTGACCCCAGACATCACTTATGTTCCCAGCTCACCTAAAACGTGGTGATCAAGGTGGGTCCGGGGACTTGCCCGAGTTCAGTGGTTGTAGACTCAAGTGGGTGGCCGTCCTGAGACCTGCCTCAAGTGAATCCTAGCACTGGTCATCCAGTGTGTGACACCTTCCCGGGCTCGACCTAACTATTATTCCAATGGGTGGTAATGAATAGACAAGTGGAGAGATCGGGGTAAATTCTGTCCTTGGTTGAGAGCGTGAATACTTGTTCGACATCTCTTTCGATTTACTTTTCCATTGACTGTTGGTTGTCTCAGCCATTTTACACTATTGCCAAAAATCAAAATGCAAGTTGTGAGTAAATGTTTACAGCTGGGACCATTGCTCATTTGTTAAAATTCAGTGCACAAACAATTTTTAAAAACATATACGCATGATAAAAATGTTTTGCAATGACAAGTGATTGCATATTTTATTAACTATTAATATTCACTCAGTAGTATACAAACGTTATGCCCCATGTTAGAAGCTGAGAAAGTCGAGCTAATATGCTGAACGTATGAGATAGATTTCAGTAGCAGTTCCATGTTCTATTATTGATTTTTTTTTAAAATTGAAACAGTAATGCGTCATTTAAAAAAAAACTCATATCAGCTGCCAGGAATGACTGAAACCAAGATATTTTGCTGTTGCAAAAACAATTTCTATTGTTATTAGTGTGTCTCCAGGCACCAGTGCCAGATCCGTGTGAAACCATCCAGCTCCAAATACTGCTCCTTAATATAATTTACCGAATGTGACCTTTAAGATCATCAGCTGTGGGACGGATTCAATCGCAACAGAGCAATAAGAAGGAGTGACGGACAATTCCCTCAGCACTTATATTGCTGACAAAGTTCTGGAAAATGGCAATCACACACTGACATCCAAGGTTAATATTTCAGTGGTAAAGGTTCTCAAATATTAAGAGTAGTTCTATCTCCTAAACTACGAAATAAACACTTCAAGTATAATATTAAATAAAATTCATTCAGTTCTTCCTGCCTTCTCTGACCTTTCTGTCACATTTCTTTCTTTCCCAGTTTTCCCTGTGTCATTAAATTTAATTGAAATTTTTTTACTTTTTCTGCATGATCTCACCTTACTCTCCAACTTGAAAGTTGGTGTGGAACCAGGGTGGGAAAAAAGAATCCGAAACGTCATGAGAATGCAACGATGCAATGTATTTTCGGCTCCCATGTATTGGTGCTAATGGCGATCTACACTGGGGAATGTGTCCATCAAATCAATGGTGGCCTGCATGAAGCAATTTGGTTGGAGGGAATTTTCCATGCCCGTAGGTGGGCGTGTTCGGTGGTGAGATTGGAAAATCTTGCCGAGATGGCAGAACGGTGGCACAGTGGTTAGCATGGCTGTCTCACAACGCCAGGGACCTGACTTCAATTCTGGTCTCAGGTGACAGTCTGTGTGGAGTTTGCACTTTCTTCCTGTGTCTGCATCGGTTTCCTCCGGGTGTTCTGGTTTCCTCCCACAGTCCAAAGATGTCCAAGTGAGGTGGATTGGCCTTGCTAAAAACTGCCCCTTGATGACTGAAGGTTAGACAGAATAGGGTGGGGAGTGAGGATAGGGTGGGGAGTGGACCTAGGGAGGATGCTCTTTCAGAGAATCGGTGCACACTCGATGGGCTGAATGGTCTCCTTCTGCACGGCAGGGATTCTATGATTCTAGGTGTTTCCTGACGACATAAATCCATTCAGCGATTGTTCCCTCTCCCAATCAATGGCTAGCCGCAATTCCATCCGTCAAAGAGCAGAAGCTTAATTTTAATAAATTTGCATCGCATCATTGTGGCCACACACCAGAATCATCGCCCACCGCCCCACCCCCCATCTCAAATTTAAATTGCACATTGGCATAACTTTAGAAAAATGTGATTTACAATTGCTTTCAACAGGTGTCCGCCTGACAACCTGAACCTCGAGGGGAGGCAGTGGTATTGTCGCTGGACTAGTTAACCAGTAATGCTCAGGGAACTGAGGTTCAAATCCCACCACTGCAGGTGGTGAACTTTGAATTCAATAAAACAAAATCTGGAATGAAAGTCTAATAATGACCATGAAACCATTGTTGATTGTTATAAAAACCCATCTGGTTCACTACTGTCCATTGTCGTCGTTACCTGGTCTAGCCTACATGTGACCCCAGACCCATAGTAATGTGGTTGAATCTTAACTGCCCCTTCAAGGGCAATTAGGGATGGGCAATAAATGAGAATGCAATGATGCAATGTATTTTCGGAACCCATGTATTGGTGCTCATGGCGATCTACACTGGGAAATGGTCAATCAAATCAATGATGGCCTGCATGAAGCAGTTTGGTTGGTGCAAATTTCCATGTCCGTGCCTGTGATGCCCATGTCCCATGAACGAATTAAAAAACACAGAGGTGAGTTTATACAACTTAGCACAGCAGTTCCGAAGATCCCAAATGCAAGGAAGCAGCTCTGCAGATTCAGCGGAGCTCACAGGCAAGACTCTACAGCAACATCTTTGTGGCTGGTTTATAGTGCTGTGGCACGGACAACAGTGCCAGCGCAAAAGGAGGGAAGAGAACCACGGGGCAAGAGAAAACCCGCCGGAGTGAAGGAAGGGAAGGGAACTTCAGGACAACAGTGCGGGGTGGGGGAGTGATGGCAGCACAGACACAAGATGGGGAGGGGGTGTGAAAAAAACCGCCAAGCAAATGGAATAACATGTCAAAGATGAACATTTTGCAGCTGGCATCATTTAACTTGAGCTCAACCTACATACTTGGAGTTAGGCTAGTCAAACTATTGATCCCACTGAAGCAGCTCTGAGAGTGCCAATGATTACTGCTCTACATTTAACTCCTTACGTGCTGACATCCAAAGCCAATGAGTGCTACGATTCAACATTGGGCAAATCTGGGTAAGGTTGAGGATGCCATTAGAAAGGTGGCCATGGAACATTGACCAAGCTGTGTGCTCCTAATTGCATGATTTATCTAGAAGTAGACATTAACAAGTCACCCTTATGGTCCAAGCAAACCACAAGGTTTTGGAGTGCAGGTTAGGACAATGCGATGGGAGTCCAGGATGCAAGCGAGTGGCCAAAGCTCTCGCCACATGGCCGTGGGTGGGTGAGTGGGTGGGTGGATGGGGGGTGGTGGGGGGGGTGGTCTGCCATGGGGGGGTGGGTGCAGCGCAGGTCAACCATCCTACACAATAAAGGCTGGGCATTAATGTGGTGGCCAGGAATCTGCAGCATGCATAAAGTGGCCTTGAGAGAGAGCCGCAGGTGATGACTTGGAGAAGAGTGGTCCTTAGAAGACAAATGGTGACCATCACATCTCTCTCTGCAGCGAGGAGACTGTCAGGGAGATGGAGCCTGTTGGTCTCACTGTCTGTCTCATTGCTTATAGGCAGCGCAGAAATTGAAGAAGATTGCGACCGCGACGCTTGGCTCATCAAAGGCAGGAGCAGTACCCTCAAGAGCAGTCAGAGGATAAACCACAAGGAGCCGTTGTTCACAGGTGCATCAATAGATCCATGGTCTATGGAAGGCGTATGTTGTAAATGAATGAAATCCAGTGTTGCCAATGACTGCGCATGTCAAGGGAACTGGTCATTCACATACGCCACCTTCTGCAGGATTTGGTACACGGAGACTCAGAAGGCATCAACTGCCAATGTCAGCTCAATTTTTACGACAGTGGCTCCTTCGAGGGCTCCACTAGAGATCTGTGCGGAATCTCACAAGCCTCCACTCAAATGTAACCAGGAGGACATGTATGCCATTTGTGCCAAAGACACACAACTTTGTCAACTTCAACAGAGAGCTGGTGAACCAGGATGCAAGGGTACTGGTATTTGCAACGATATCCACATTCCTGATGCGACCATCAATTCACTCAAGGACTCGTGTCGGAGTAAAACAGTGGTTTTAATTAACTATTAACTTTGCCTGCCTGCGACTGGTACATACTGAGGACAGTCCCACAGGCCAGCTACTCTTATACTCCTTCAAAGGGGCGGAGCCATGGGCAGAGCCCGTACATGTTCCAACATCCTCCAACATCTCCCCCTGTGGGAGAAGCCATGCAATGGCCCACAGATAAAACCCACAGGGTTAATAACATAGAACATAACTGATGAATTAACTGTATTTACATTCACCACAATTCCCACATCAACTGCTCTTAAATCTCCCTGGCAACAAGCAGTCCAGTATGTGAACCACAAAGGCTTCCTTCCACTCTCTAAATGTTCTGTGACGATAACAAACGGTTTGTACAAGATATCCGGGAGCGTCAACAACTTGCACATCCTCAGCAGGTTTCACATCCCAGACATCTTTCAGGGGCAGCAAAGGCTGCAGGGTTGGCTCCCTGGGGACAATGTCTACATACAAAGGACGTGGCTGAGGCAGCCTCAGACTCCTGCTGAGAGAAGGTACACCAAAGCTCTAATCGCAACCCAGAGTTTGATGGAGCAGACCACTGACATCCTGAAAATGAGGTTCCAGTGCCTCAACCGATCTGACGGAGCGTTCCAGTACACTCGGATGCTGATGGGATGGAATAACTGCAAGTCTCCTCCAGAGAGGAGAAGGCCGAAGGGGATGAGGATGCTGAGGTCCTGGAACACGAGGATGCAGACGATGTGACCGTGGCCCTGGCCAGAAGAGGCAGGAAGAGGAGCATTCAGATGGGCCAGATTCTCCCAGAGTCACCTGGGCAGATGACCCCACCTGCTGAACCTCCTGCCTTTGGGTGCATGGGGGACCCTGGCTGCCTCCGTGAGAGTGAGGGCCACCCTGGAGTGAGTTTGTGATGCCCCGTCCCCCTCTTACATCAACACTGATGGACTCCAGCAAGTGCCTCAGTTCCTGCAGCAGTGCTTGACTGATGCCCTGGACCAAGGTCTCCATGATGGCCACCAACCTACCAGTGCTATATGAGCATATGAACATGGAGCAGGAATAGGCCAGCCAGCCCCTTGAGTCTGCTCCGTCATTTAATAAGATCATGGCTGATCTAATAATAAGCTCATATCTTCATCCTACCTGCTGCCTCTGCATCCCCCCTACCTCAGTACATTGGCATTTCAGTGCTATCATGGGCCTAAAGGAGGAGGGACTCCTCCATCATGCCTTGCGATCTGAGGTGTGCAGCAGATGCCCCTGATATTCCTGAGCTTGTCTTTGTAGCTTCAGCAACTGAGGTATGATTGAGTCCAGAGGTTTCTCATCTGTGTCATACTGAACAGATTCCTGGCCTCCAGCAATGCTTCGAGTGCGAGCACACTGGGGTGTCCCTGCCTCCATCTGCTGTGGATCAGACAGCGTGATGTTCTCACCAGGTTGTGACCCCGAAGCTACTCTCAAACTAAGTCCCACCGAGTGTCTCTGTGCTGCTGGAGGGTGTGGGTGGGCACTGTGATATGTCAACAAAGTTGGGGGTCTGTGGATTCCTCTTTTGTGCTGTTCTCAGGAACAGAGTCCTGGTCCAGGCTCATGGATCCCTTCTGCAACTTCGCTGATGTGCCTGCGAAGGAAAGGAGAGATCAGTAGTGCACTGACGGTAATCTTCCTCCACCCCATCCAATTCACCATATGCCAGTGGGAACACATCCGGGCCAACGTTGGGACTTACCACAAGAAGGCTGTCATGATATCCACATTAACATATCATGGTGGAATCACACACACACACTGATGGACAGGTAGTTGGACCAACCAACACACACACAACATCACAGCCAATCACCAGTGAGAGCACACACACTATAAAACAGGGAACACCACAGTTCCCGCTCATTCTACCAGGAGATAGCTCAGAGCACAGAGCTCACAGCATGCCACTCAGACATAGAACATGTGCTGAGTGCCTCACCAAGATAGGGCAAGGGCTGGATCCACAGGTTAGCTGGTGAAGTACGAACTACAGCCAGAAGTTAATAGTTATTATTGTACAGAACAATAAAACAGAGTTGTACCATCTACAACCATGTTGGTTCGTTTGTGTATCAGAACACCCAACACGACATGATACCAGGACTGGAAACTCACCAGCGACTGTGAGACCCACCTGCACCTCTTCAGAAACCTGCCATCCTGCGCCATGGAAACCATCAGCCCGTCGCAGCCGCTCCGGATCGCTGGAAATCTTGGCGTCAACTGGAAGCTGTTTAAACAGCGCTTCCAACTCTTCCTAGAAGCCATAGACAGGGAGAATGCATCAGACACCAGGAAGATCGCCCTCCTCCTCTCCACGGCGGGGTAACACGCCATCTACATCTACAACTCCCTGGCATTCGCGGAAGGCGAGGGCAAGATGAAATACAAGACGGTCCTTCTAAAATTTGAGGAACACTTCAGCGTGGAAGTTAATGAGAGCTTCGAGAGGTACCTCTTCCAGCAGCGTCTGCAGGGTAAGGATGAGCCTTTTCAATCTTATTTGACACACCTCCGTATCCTCGTGCAGTCCTGCGGCTATGAGGCCACCTCCGACTCCATGATTCGGGATCAGATAGTTTTTGGGGTCACCTCGGACACCCTACGCCAGCAGCTCCCCAAAATAAAAGGCCTCACCCTAGCCACCGCCATCGAGACCTGCGTCCTCCACGAAAACGCGACCAGCCGGTACTCCTAAATCCAGGCGGCCGAATCGAAACGGCAGAGGTCCTACGAGGCCGAGCGGGTCCAGTCGATCGAGTTCCTCCCGGCCCGCGGCCCGGACGAGGGCGGCCATTTTGCGCGCTTTCCAAGGCCTCCCGCGCTTGTATGCGCCAAAAGAGAGGACGCAGAGGGACGGGATGCGCAGGCACGCTCTACGCAGGACCGCACCGCGCATGCGCGGTGGCGCAACGAACGCCACGACGTCACGACGTGCGGCAACTGTGGATCCGCACACTTAAAGCGGCAATGTCCGGCCAAAGCGCGACAATGCCTCCGCTGTGGCAGGATGGGCCATTATGCTGCCTACTGTCCAGCAGCTCAACCTGCCAACTCTCCGCAATTCCACCAGCCTCGCAGGGACGTGCGGGCCATTCAGCCCCTATACACCGAGTCATACCCTGACGACGTGCAGACCGGTGATACCGACTACCGGGAACCCTTCCGCGTTGCGGTAATAAACAAGAATCGGATGTCCCCAAGTCGGACCCACCAGCCGATGCCAGTGCACAGCATTAATCCGGACGATGAATGGTGTGCCACCCTAACGGTCAAGCGATCACCAATCACTTTCCACTTAGACACTGGTGCCTCCGCCAATCTCATTGCACGGTCAGCCTTCCACACCTTGAAATGAAATGAAAATCGCTTATTGTCACAAGTAGGCCTCAAATGAAGTTACTGTGAAAAGCCCCGAGTCGCCACATTCCGGCGCCTGTTCGGGGAGGCTGTTACGGGAAGGTTAAACCACCGATTCTGCCATTCCACTGTCAGCTGGTTGATTATAACGGAAACGTTATCCTGGCCATGGGGTCTTGCCAGCTCGAGGTTGCACACAATCCACATACAGCCACACTGTCTTTTGAGATAGTTGGATCCTCGAAGGACTCTCTGTTAGGCGCACAGGCGTGCAAGATCCTCCACCTCATTCAGCGGGTACACACTCTGTCTCCAGAAGGCACGTCCGATTTCCCGGATGCAGACTTTAGGGCGCAGCTCCACTCGCTCCTCGCCCACAACCAGGAGGTTTTCGAAGGCATGGGCACACTGCCCTACGCTTCCAGAATACGGCTCAAACCGGACGCCACCCCCGGTCATTCACGCACCTCGTAGAGTCCCAGCACCGCTCAAGGACCGCCTCAAGCAGCAGCTGCAGGACCTGCAGGACCAAGGATTGCTTTCCCGGGTGACGGAGCCAACACCATGGGTCAGCTCCATGGTGTGCGTAAAAAAGCCCTCCGGTGAGCTCCGGATCTGCATCGACCCGAAAGACCTGAACAACAACATCATGAGGGAACACTACCCCATACCTAAATGGGAAGAAATCACGAGCGAAATGGCCCGGGCTAAAATATTCACCAAGCTTGATGCCTCAAAGGGTTTTTGGCAGATTCAACAGGATCAGTCCAGCAGGAAGCTGTGCACTTTCAACACTCCATTTGGCAGATACTGCTACAATAGGATGCCGTTTGGCATCATCTCGGCATCCGAGGTGTTCCATCGCATTATAGAACAGATGATGGAGGGCATCGAAGGGGTGCGCGTCTATGTTGACGACGTCATCATCTGGTCCACCACACCACAGGAGCACATCAGTCGTCTACCGCGTGTCTTTGCACGGATACGAGAGCACGGCCTGCACCTCAACCGAGCCAAGTGCTCTTTTGGCCAGACTGAGCTAAAGTTTCTGGGTGACCACATATCCCAGTCGGGTGTGCGGCCGGATGCCGACAAAGTGGCAGCCATCGCAGCCATGCCGCAGCCGGCAGACAAGAAGGCAGTGCTACGCTTTCTCGGGATGGTCAATTTCCTGGGGAAGTTTATTCCCAACCTTGCCTCCCACACAACGGCTCTTCGCCACCTGGTCAAAAAGACAACGGAATTCCAGTGGCTGCCCGCACACCAGAAGGAATGGGAGGAGCTCAAGGTCAAGCTCACCACCGCCCCGGTACTGGCGTTATTCGACACCACTCGGGACACAAAGATCTCGACTGATGCCAGCCAGTCCGGCATTGGGGCGGTACTCCTGCAACGGGATGGCACTGCATCATGGGCCCCGGTCGCCTATGCCTCGCGGGCCATGACCCCACAGAACAGCGCTATGCGCAGATTGAAAAAGAGTGCCTGGGTTTGTTTACTGGCATCGACAAATTCCACGATTATGTGTATGGTCTTCCCCAGTTCACTGTGGAGACCGACCATCGCCCCCTGGTCGGCATCATCCAGAAGGACCTCAATGATATGACCCCTCGCCTCCAGCGCATTCTGCTCAAGCTCTGGAGGTACGACTTCCAACTTGTCTACACCCCGGGAAAGGACAGCCCGAATCGGAGGGGTTCATTTGTCAGGTCGACGCACAAGTAGCCTTCACATCGGCCAATCTGCCGGCTACTGACGCACATTTGGCCCACATTCACCATGAGACTGCGGCTGACCCCCTTCTACAACGTGTGATGCGTCACATGACGGAAGGGTGGCTCAAGGGGCAGTGCCCACAATTCTACAATGTCCAGGACGACTTGGCCGTCATTGATGGTGTCCTCCTAAAGTTGGGCCGGATTGTGATCCCACACAGCATGCACCGGCTTGTCCTCGAACAATTGCACAAAGGCCACCTCGGAGTTGAAAAGTGCAGGCGGAGGGCCCGAGAAGCTGTGTACTGGCTGGGCATCAGCGACGACATCGCCAACATGGTGCTCAACTGCCCCACCTGCCAAAGGATTCAGCCGGCGTAACACCCTGAGACACTTCAGCCCCATGAGTTGGTCACGTCCCCCTGGGCAAAGGTGGGTGTGTACCTTTTTCATGCGCTCGGCAGGGACTACGTCATTATAATTGACTATTTTTCAAATTATCCGGAGGTCATACGCCTGCACGACATGACATCATCAGCTGTCAGCCGAGCGTGCAAAGAAACCTTCGCTCGCCATGGCATTCCGCTTACCATCATGTCTGACAACGGGCCCTGTTTTGTGAGCCAAGCATGGTCTTCTTTTGCCGCTTCCTACAGCTTCACACATGTGACGTCCAGCCCTTTGCATCCCCAGTCGAATGGCAAGACGGAAAAGGGCGTCCATATCGTGAAGCGGCTCCTCTGCAAGGCTGCTGATGCCGGATCTGACTTCTGTTTTGCCCTGCTGGCCTATCGCTTGGCCCCACTGTCCACGGGCCTCTCGCCAGCCCAGCTGTTGATGGGTCGGACCCTCAGGACCACTGTGCCGTCCATTCCTAAACCCGACCATGCTCCAGTACTGCAAAGGATGCGACAGCAGCGTGCTCAGCAGAAGGTGGCACATGACGCTCGGGCAACTGATCTTCCTGCCCTGGCGCCTGGAGACAACATCCGCATACACCTACCGGAGGGTGGCTGGTCGGCAACCACCGAGGTCCTCCGCCGCATGGCTCCCCGCTCGTTCCTGGATCGCATGCCTGATGGCTCCATTCGCCGGCGTAATCGGCAGGCCCTTCGGCTGCTTCCGTGCTCGCTACGTGATCATGCACCGGTGCCACGCCCTCCTCTTGTCCCTGATGTCGACTTCGTTGAGCTTCCTGCCACTCTGCCTCTTCCTCTCTCGCCCGTGGCCAGGCCCATTCCTCAGCCGGTGGATCCTGACCCACCCATGAGGCGGTCAACCTGAATTCGTCACCCACCTAATAGACTGGACCTATGAGCCTGTTAGCACATTGGACTCACTGAATAGTTTTACAGCACTGTTAACGTGTTTCTTTCTTGTCGTTCCAGAAGTTCACTTTCGATGTTTGATGATTGCATTTGTTTTGTTATTGGTACAACCTCGTTGCTCTGTTGCACCTGACACCTTCCTCTGTATATAGTTTAGCCTCATGTACATGTTGTAAATATTGCACACACATACTCAGATGCACTCAGTACACACCAATATTTGTTACCATGTAGGCACATATCCTTGTGAAAAGGGGGGATGTCATGATATCCACATTAACATATCATGGTGCAATCACACACACACACACTGATGGACAGGTAGTTGGACCAACCAACACACACACAACATCGCAGCCAATCAACAGTGAGAGCACACGCACTATAAAACAGGGAACACCACAGTTCCCGCTCTTTCTACCAGGAGATAGCTCAGAGCACAGAGCTCACAGCGCGCCACTCAGACATAGACCATGTGCTGAGTGCCTCTCTAAGATAGGGCAAGGGCTGGGTCCACAGGTTAACTGGTGAAGTACGAACCACAGCCAGAAGTTAATAGTTATTATTGTACAAAACAATAAAACAGAGTTGTACCATCTACAACCGTGTTGGTTTGTTTGTGTATCGGAACACCCAACACTACAAAGGCCTGTGACTGCCTTCAGAGTTCAGTATGGAGGCCGCCAGTGACCCTGGGCTCTGGAAACCACAGAAGGGGTGGGACCATCTATCAGGTGGATCTTCCAGCTTCAGTGTCTTCGAAGTGGTCCATCTTCCAGCCTCAGAGCGTTCCTGGAGATCCATTTTCTTTCTTCAATGGTGGGTTAATGATGTTGATATCTTTTTCAATGTGGCATTCAGGTGTGACTGCCAGACATCAAGCCCGCCCCACTATGGAAATGGAGAAAAAAAACCAGATACATAATTAATGAGGCCGGGGCTGGAAGATGTGGCATTGTTTCCTGCCAGCCTCTGCAGTGAGAAACACTCCTTGCCCAACCCTGTCACGGGGACTTAGCCCCAGATGGGAGAATTCCGCTCATTTGGCAGCATTTCCTCCCCCTCCGCGGTGAATTCTGCAGCGGCGGGAGGTGGCTCACAAGTGGCAGGCAGCGGGATTTTCCAGTTCCGCCATTGTCAATGGGATTCTCCATTGAACGCATCCCTCGCTGCTGCGTAACCTGCCGCCAGAGGATGCCGCCAGAGTGAACGGTCAGAAAATCCCACCAATGAGAAACTCCCTTTCTCTCTCCACAGATGCTGCCAAACCTGCTGAGCATTTCCAGCATTTTTTGTTGTTTGTTTAGTTTCCCATTATCCACGGAATTTTGCATTCCCTCATGTTTAAGAAGTCGATGCGATTCTATTCAAAGTTTTAAAATTATGTTGAGATTTGCTTCCTTAAATGTCTGTGGCTGCTGGGTTAACTGAGGTGTATAAGATTGAGATTGATAGATTATTGTTTCATGAGGGTATCGAGCGATATGGAGAAAAGGTAGATGAATGGATGAACTGGATATCAGTTATGATCTAATACAATAGCGGAATAGATTTGAGGGGGGGGTTGGAGAATGGTCTCCTATTCCTATGTTCCTATTCATCGTGACATTCAAGTCAAGATGTCGATGTCAGTCGTGCATTATTTGTTGAGTGCCCCCTCCCGCCACCGCGGGAAACCAGTGCACGACTTGCTTGAGTAATCCAGTGCTGTTGTCATACGTGAATGGGTTAAATTAAAGATTCTCATTCAAATTAATCTCAAGGCTCCTCTCAATTCAGCAATAATCTATCAACATGAGAAGGTTCAGAGAGCACAGTGCCGAAGCTCCCACGGTTAAATATAATATCAGACTTGAAATTTACAATTATAATAAAGGTCACATTTTATAAATTAACATAATAGGTGTACAAACTTTGTAATTGCTTTGTATATCAGATAAATTTGATTTAGGAGATTACTGCATGAACTATTGCTTCCTGTCCCACCACCTGCATCTCATTTGCACAGCAGCTAACAGGAGAGCTTGGCTGGAGCTTGTTAATTATCACATCAGGGACTGTGAATCTATCGCTAATGATCAGAAATTTTGTTTCTTTACCACAGCCGCACAAATTGAAGATCATAAATTGAGATAAGATCTGAGTGCTGTTCTATTAAATGTACACAATCCATTTGTAAATTTATATGATCCTTATTATAAATATATAATTTGAATACATATAAAATCTAGTTGTGATAAGTTATTTAGAGTTGAAATCACAAGCCAACAATTTTGTATTTGAGATGCTAGACTCCTGGAGAGTATCGGTGGGAATTTAGGGCAAGTTTGATTTGCTAAGGGTAGCAGTGGGTGTCACTGCTGTCTCACGGGGCCGAGGACCCGGGTTCAATTCCGGCCCCAGTTCACTGTCCGTTCAGAGTTTGCACATTCTTCCCATGTCTGCGTGGATCTCACCACACAACCCAAAGATGGGAAAGGCCGGTGAATTGGCCACGCTAAATTGCCCCTTAATTGGAAAAAGAATTGGGTAATCTAAATTTATTTTTTTCTAAACTTTAATTTGCTAACTTGATTTGGTGTCCATCTGAAACAATGGGCTGGATTCTCCTGTCCCCTGGCCCCGGGATTCTTGGCGGAGCTCTGATCTCAGACTCGTGGATGCTCCACAGTGTCCCCAGCCACCAATCCAGCTCTGAAACATGAGCTTCCAGTAGCTGCAGCTGGGCACACTTCTTGCACACATTCTGGTCCCGGCGGCTGGAAATGTGCCTGGCTACCCTCATAGAGCAGGAGGAGCATACCATGGCTTTGAGCTCTCCTGCCATGACTGGCGGTGAGATTCCCTACTCCTGCCGCTTGTCAATGGGATTTCCCATTGAAGCCACCCCACACTGCCGGGAAACATCCTGGGTGTTACCGTGGGCATGGAGCGGACGGATGGTCCCGAGGGGGTTGCTGCTGGGAGCGCCAGGGGAGGGGAGGGTGGTGCCGGGCCGGGGGGGGGGGGGGGGGCAGGTGTGACCTGCTGGTGCCAGGTCCCTGAGGGAAACAGTATCCTGGCAGCTGGTAGGCATACTGGGGGTTTGCATGGAGCAGTTGCACCCTTTCCACCAACGGGTCCGCCTTGTGGAGTCGGATGTGCCTACGGAGAAGGACGGGTCCTGGAGCTGCGAGCCAAGTCGGGACCGACACCCCGGATGTGGACTTCCTGGGGAAGGCAAAAAGACGTTCATGGGGTGTGTTGTTAGTGGCGGTGCAAAGTAGTGACCGAATGGAGTGTAGTGCATCAAGGAAGACCTCCCGCCAGCGGGAGGCCAGGAGGTTCCTGGACCGTAGGGCCAGTTGGACGGCCCTCCATACCGTCCCATTCTCCCTTTCTACTTGTCCGTTTCCCCGGGGGTTATAGCTTGTCATTCTGCTGGAGGTGATTCCCCTACTGAGCAGGAACTGACGCAGCTCATCACTCATGAATGAGGATCCCCTGTCACTGTGGATGTAGGCGGGGAAACCAAACAGAGCGAAGATTGTGTTGAGGACTTTGATGACAGTGGCAGACGTCATATCGGGGCATGGGATGGCGAAGGGGAATCTGGAGTACTCATCGACCACACTGACAAAATACGTGTTACGGTCGGTGGAGGGGAGGGGCCCTTTGAAATCCACACTGAGGCGCTCAAAGGGGCGGGAGGCCTTCACCAGGCGCGCACGGCCCGGCCGGTAGAAGTGCGGCTTGCACTCCGCACAGACCTGGCAGTTCCTGGTGATTGTCCGTACTTCCTCGACGGAGTAGGGCAGATTGCGGGCCTTTATGAAATGGTACAACTGTGTGACTCCCAGGTGACAAAGTCTGTTGTGCAGGGTCTAGAATCAGTCTACCTGTGCGCTGGCACATGTACCTCGGGATAGGGTGCCTGGGGGCTCGTTGAGCTTACCGGGGCGATACAAAATCTCATAATTGTAGGTGGAGAGCTCCATCCTCCACCTCAAGGTCTTATCATTCTTGATCTTGCCCCGCTGTGTGTTATTGAACATGAAGGCTACTGACTGTTGGTCAGTGAGGAGAGTGAATCTCCTGCCGGCCAGGTAATGCCTTAAATGCCGCACAGCTTCAACGATAGCTTGGGCCTCTTTTGTGACGGAGGAGTGCCGAATTTCTGAGGCATGAAGGGTGCGGGAAAAGAATGCAACGGGCCTGCCTGCCTGATTGAGGGTGGCGGCAAGGGCGACGTCTGATGCGTCGCTCTCCACTTGAAAGGGCAGCGTCTCGTCTGCTACGTGCATCCCGGCCTTGGCGATATCGGCTCTGATATGGGCGAAGGCCTGTTGTGCCTCGGCCGTCAGGGGAAAATGGGTTGACTGTATGAGAGGGTGGGCCTTGTCCGCATAGTTTGGGACCCACTGGGCGTAGTATGAAAAGAACCCCACGCAGCGTTTGAGGGCCTTGGGGCAGTGGGGGAGGGGGAGCTCCATGAGGGGGCGCATGCGGTCGGGATCGGGCCCCAGAAGTCCGTTCTGGACCGCATAGCCGAGGATGGCTAAGCGGGTCGTGCTAAACAGACACTTCTCCTTGTTGTAGGTGAGGTTTAGGAGAGTGGCGGTGCGGAGAAATTTGGCAAGGTTGGCGTCGTGGTCCTGCTGATCATGGCCGCAGATGGTGACGTTTTCTAGGTACGGAAAGGTGGCCCGCAAGCCGTACCGGTCGACCATTCTGTCCATCTCCCTTTGGAAGACCGAGATGCCGTTGGTGACGCCGAAGGGAACCCTGAGGAAGTGATAGAGGCGGCCGTCTGCTGCGAAGGCAGTGTGTGGACGGTCCGATTTACGAATGGGGAGCTGGCGGTAGGCGGATTTGAGGTCTACTGTTGAGAAGATCCGGTACTGTGCAATCTGATTGACCATATCAGATATGCATGGGAGGGAGTACCCGTCGAGCTGCGTGTACCGGTTGATGGTCTGGCTGTAGTCCACGACCATCCTGTGTTTCTCCCCAGTTTTAACTACTACTACTTGGGCTCTCCTGGGGCTGTTGCTGGCCTCGATGGTGCCTTCCCGAAGCAGCCGCTGGACCTCGGACCTGATGAAGGTCCTGTCCTGGGTGCTGTACCGTCTGCTCCTGGTGGCGGCGGGTTTGCAATCCGAGGTTAGATTTGCGAAGAGGGAAGGCGGATCGACCTTTAGGGTCGCGAGGCCGCACACAGTAAGGGGTGGTAGGGTCCTGCCGAATTTCTGGGTTAGGCTCTGGAGATTGAACTGGTAGTCCAGGCCGAGTAGTAGGGCAGCGCAGAGGTTAGGGAGGACTTAGAGGCGGAAGCCGCTGAATTCTACGCCCTGGACCGTGAGTGTGATCATACAGTACCCCCGGATCACGACGGAATGGGATCCGGAAGCCAGGGATATTCTTTGGTTGGCGGGGTGTACCGCGAGGGAGCAGCGCATTACCGTATCCGGGTGGATGAAGCTTTTGGTGCTCCCGGAGTCCAGCAGGCAAGAGGTCACGTGTCCGTTGATTTTAATGCTGGTCGATGCGGTGGCCAGGTTGTGCGGACGAGACTGGTCGATGGTCACTGAGGTGAGTCGTGGCCGGTCGCCGCTGGTGTAGGATGACGGGGAGCCTGGGGGGCCATGGTCCTGGAATGCTGGTGGTGCCCATGCGCCGTGAGGGAGACAAAATGGCAGGGCCTGAAGATCTCGAGAAGGACAAAATGGCGGCTGAAGATCTAGCGGAGTACAAAATGGCGGCGCCCATGGGCCGCACGTGGCGGGGTTTAACAAGATGGTGGCACCCATGGGCCGCACGTATTGCTCGGGGGGGAAGATGGCGGCGCCCACTGGCCGTGTTTGGTCTAAGGGAGAGAAGATGGCAGCGCCCACTGGCCGCGTGTGGTCTGAGGGGGAGAAGATGGCGGCGCCCACTGGTCGCGTTTGGTCCGGGGAGGGAAGGTGGCGGCGCCCATTGTCCGTAAACGAGGGGGGTGGGACCGAAAGCGGCGACTGCACGGGCCTGGCACACCGCGGCGAAGTGCCCCTTCTTGCCACAAGCCTTACAAAGGGCAGCACGGGCCGGGCAACGTTGGCGGGGGTGTTTCTGCTGGCCGCAGAAATAACATCGGGGACCCCCGGGGTTTGCTGGCTGGCGCGTGGCGCAGGCGTATTGGCTGGGTAAGGCCCCCGCTGGGGCGGCCGTCTGCGGGGTCCACGATGCGTAGGAGGGGTGGGCCGTGCGGCTGTGGGTGTAGGCCTGAATGTTGCGCGAGGTGACTGTCATAGAGAGCGCTAGTTTCTTTGTCTCAGCTCGGTCGAGCGTGGCCCCCTCTAACAGTCGCAGGCATATGCGGTCCGACCCAATCCCCGTAACAAACACATCCCGCATAAGGAGGTTTGAATGTTCAGTGGCCGTAACGGCCTGACAGTCACAGTCCCGGACGAGTGGGATTAGGGCCCACCAGAAGTCTTCTATGGACTCACCAGAGAGTTGAGAGCGAGTGGCGAGTTCGTGCCTGGCGAAGAACGTGTTCGTCTTCTGAGCGTAATTCCCCTTGAGAAGGGTCATGGCTCGGCGTAGTTCGGCACGTCCTGGATTAGTGGAAAGACGCTGGAGCTCAACCTTGAGTACAGGATCTGTATCTTCTGAGCCTCCGAGACAGGGGTGGGCGCCGAGTTGATTTACGCCTCGAAGCAAGCTAGCCAGTGTTGAATGTCCTTTTTGGGGTCGCTTGAACGCGGATCCAGCTGCAGGCAATCCGGTTTGATACGGAGGTCCATCTTTTGAAAATCTTCGAGCAATAAATTGAGGCACGATCATTTGCACAAAGACTTGAGTTGGGCACAACTGAGACTTTATTGCTCTAAGATGTGTGGCCTCCCACAGCAGCTGGCGAAATGGCTGCCGCATGGAGGACACACATATTTATACTCCACCTACCGGGTGGAGCCAGCAGGCAGGGACTTCCATCGTACCTGTAGTACAGGACCTACCATACATCACCTAATAGAGGTGCAACAGTGGTTACCACACACACCACCTACAAGGTGCAAGTCAGGATTGTGAAAGGCGGGCGGCCTTGCAGCAGGGACCATCGGGACCACCAACAGCGGCTTTCAGAGGTGAAGTCATGGTTCAGAGAGTGATGTGGGGAGGGCAACCAGAGGAGCAACCACTCGCTGCTCACCCCTGGATCATGTGTACCCATTCCAGGGGCAACCCTTGTCCCTGCCCGTCTGCCCCCGGATCACCCATAACCCCCACCTACCGCTGAGGCCTCTGGCCTTGAGGCTGAAGAGCATTGCTAATCAGGAATTGGCAATTATGGTTAAGTGAGCACTTCACACAACCCAAGTGTATTCCCGTGAGTGGACGAGCCATGTGGCATGTGGGATTCATTGCCTGGCAGCCCAATCAAACCGTGATGCCTGGACACTGCGGGAGAGAACACCATGGACGCAGCAACAAACACCCAAACACCCAGGGGATGGGACACAGCTCCGGGGACATGTCCATGGCCGGAGGGTGGGTGAGTGCAATGGGGAGGGAACCAGCGCCCGGTCCTGGTGATGTTATGAGCAGATGTCCGGGGTACAGAATCCGGGGTCCAGCGAGAGGAGCCCGCTGCGGCCGGGTGTGCGTGGGCAGAGCGTTCCAGGCAGGGAGGGTGGGGGAGATCAATGAGGGAACGGAGGGTCCCGGGGTGAGAGCCACCGCTGTTTGTCAGTCTAACACCCTCTCCCAATTCTGTACGTATATTGAAGGCTATGGACAGTATTTTGTACCCCGCAGAACTTACCCTAGTGTTGCTGCTGCCAGGCCGGGCGGCGAGACAACAGTGACGGTGGCATAGAAGTACCTGCAGAGGCCCGAAGCAGCGGCCCATGTGCCAAACCCGACCCCACACCCCAAGGACTCGGCCACCCATCAGGCCAGGGTGAGACCCAAAGGGGGAGGTCCGCGATGGCCCAGGGTGTACAAGCATCACTGGCCGTTCGAACAGATGAAAGACAGCGTCTGCTGCAGGAGACTCCACCTCAACAAGGAGACGGTGTGGCACCGGTGCCATGCCGTCGCGGACTTGGCACCAGATGGAGGAGGACACCGGCTCTCGGTGGCCGTCAAGGTCGTTGCAGCCCTAAACCTATATGCCTCAGGAACCTTCCAGGGCTCAAGCAGTGGCCTGTGTGGCATCTTGCAGGCCACAGCCCACAGGTACATCCGACAGGTCCCGGATGCCCTGTTTACACAGGCGGGAAACTACATCAACTTTGACATGGACCAAGACCAGCAAGGTGCCCGGGCAGCAGGATTCTCTGCCATCGCCGGAATGCCCCAGGTCCAGGGGCTGATAGCCTGCATGCATGCCGCCTTCTACTTACCAGGCCATCTGGTTGTGCCCTACGTTAACAGGAAGGGGATCCACTCCCTGAACATACAGCTCATGTGTGACCACCACATGAAGATCATGCACATGTGTGCAAGCTTCCCAAGGAGTGTGCATGACAGCTACGTCCTGGGGCAGTTGGTCATCCCGGGCCTCTTCGGGGACCACTCCAGATGGGCAGCTGGCTCTTGGGGGATAAAGGGTACCTGCTGTGGATCTGGCTAATGACTTCAGTATGGAGGCTGGAGACCGAGGCGGAGACCCGATACAACGAGGCCCGTGTGGCTAGCCGGGCTGTCAATGAATGATGAATCGGCCTGCTCAAAATGAATCGGTTCCGATGCCGCGACCGCTCCAGTAGTGCCCTGGAGTACACCACCCGGAGGATCGCCCGCTTTGTGGGAGTCTGCTGTGTCCTCCACAGCCTGGCACAGCAGCAGGGCGCCGAGCTGGAGGTTAGGTATGAGGAACATGTGCCCACCTCCAAAGAGGAGGACAGGGATGAAGAGGCAGCACCGGACCAGCAGGGGCTGGAGGATGATCCCAAGGAGGAACCGGAGGCCCATCTGGAGGCTGCAGGACAGGCGGCAGCGGCATGGGTCTGGCAAGCCCGGAGAGCCAGGGAGGTTCTCATACCCGCCCGCTTCACTTAGGACATGGCCTGGTCCGTCATCGCTGCCTTACCCACCCCCCACTCCCATCTCCCACCCTCCCAGGGTATGTGTCACATCACTCCAGGGCGCTGTGTTGGCACCGTCAGCGGGTCACTGTCGAGGGCAGGGGGGTGATGATAACCCGCAGAGAGCTGAGCGCCAGTTCTCCTCAATCTATGCCATACTCTGACCCCTGCCTGCCTGCTGAGTGTTCGCTCACACCCATCACCTGCACACAGTTGTCCGGAGAGGGAGGGGAAATGTCTGGAGAGATGGGCTAAGGGTTCGGAGGTCAGCCCTCATAACAGAAGGAAGTTACAGAGGCATCATACTGGTTGTGCGCAAGGGTTTTTAATGTGTCACAGGTGTCCAACATTTCCCCATTCTCCCAGAGGTGCCTTCCCACTCTACCCACCACCCCCTCAACCCCACTCACCTCCTACCTATCCTCCCCCACCCACTCATCCCTCCTGCGGTGCCGTCAGTCATCCTCAACATGCTTAACTTCCTAGCTCTACCGCTACGTCTAGCTCTGTCCCCAGGATGCACATCAGAGGCGGAAGCAGCCAGCTGCTTACCTCATGCCTTGGCCTTCGATGCCCCTGGTGGGCATCCTCTGGGGCTCTGGGGCCGGAGGGCTCCGGTGCACTTATCATGTGAGCTGACCTTGAGACGCAGCCTCATCAGAGGGGTGGAACTCAGGGAGCTGGTGGCCACCATCCCCACTCCATGGGACGGATCAGGGTTGGCACCCAGCACCCCCTCCTCCCGCTCAGTGCCCATAGGGCCCCGGATTTACCTCAGAATGGAGGGGCAGCTAGTTCGAGCCCCAGCTGCCCCTGCGTCATCTGGCTCTGCACCATCATGCCGACACCCTCGGCGATGCTCTTCAGTGATTGGGCCATTCTCTGAAATGCCTCGGCAATGTCTACCTAAGACTGGCACAGGCTCCGCAGTTCCTCGGCCATTCCCATCTAAGAGCGGGATATGTCCTGCAGCAGCTCATCAAGGTCAGCCTGGTACTGAGTCACAAACCCAGTGGGTTGGACATTCTGCCAAGGCCCTCAGCCATGGCTGTCACCAACTGCATGATGCTTTGGGCACCTCAACTCATGCTCCAACACCGTGCACCAGCCTCTCCACTGCGGTCGCCGCCCTAGCAGTGTTGACCTCAGTGCCATGCAATGCCGGCGACACCTCCTGTGCCCGTAGCCTCTGGGACTCCTCCAATCGGCAATGGATCTGCTGGAGTGACGCTGACATCTCTCTCTGAACTTCCAGGTCGCTCCCTATCGTCTCCATCAACTCCGGGTAACCCTGTACCAGAGGCTCAGCATCAGGATGGGACCCAGCTGGGCCCTGGGATCCAATAGACCTCCGGCTCGTGTCTCGCCTGGGGGTTTATGCCTCCACCTGATGTGCATCAGCAGCTGTGTGCTGCTCCATCAATTGTGTTCCACGTGGCGCCAGTGCTCGCTCCTCAACAGATGCTGAATCGGTCCAGGTGGGCCGCCAATTTTGTTGACGTGGAAGTACGCGAATCCTGTCCTGGCGCCAACACTTAGTCTCAGGAATGGAGAATCCCGCCCCTGTTTCCTGTTTCATGTCGGACAATCAACCTGAAGGAAAAGTGTGTGTTAACTTTGGTACAATGAAAAGTCTAAATAAAGAGGCACTAATTACGTACAATACCTAAAATGTGGACGTTCACAATTTATTTTATGTCTTTCATGATGGACTTTATCATTGTCATCCCTCATGCAAGATAACTTTGTGGCCAGATATAGATGGACCTGGTTGACAACCTCTCGCTGTATTACTTCCAGCTTTGCTTTTACTAGACGATGGCTGTCACTCTGTGAGAATCTGTAATATTGCTGAGTAACTTAATGGTCCTTTAAGTGAAATGTGTGGCTAAGGTTTGAGAATACAATTCAACCCAGGGGAACATTGATAGTTCAGATAAAAGGCTTTTTGCTTTAGCCAACTTTCAGGCTGCTGCTTCCAGAGATAAACAAAACCACTGAACCGCAATAGAAAACAACATTTTCCAACCAATGTATATCTGGCCAAAAGGTCCAAGTGTCATAAAAATCAGGCTGAAACCAGCAAACAGCCATATTTCAAAGCTGTGTTTTACGTCAATGCAAAGTTACAACTTTAGTGAAACTTCATGTTTCAATAAGCCGGATAAGAGGTGTGAAGAGGGTGTCCAGAGATGAGACCTCTCAAAACTGATTAGCTAGGATGACACTAGAATAGTCCTACATAAGTTAGCTTATTAAGGATTGAGATTAATTATAGAAAGTATACCCAGTAATCATTATTAACCATTAACCTGTATTTTTAGGACATAGCAGTAATAAGCATTTAAACTCGTGCTACAAGCATTGGTCACAATGCATGATGGGATTTAAGCTAGCTAGCTTGCCCATGTTTTTGAGATTAACTCAGTAAACAGTTCTTATAGGTGCCCTCAATATCCTGTCACAAACAATCCATGGAGTAAAGAGGAAACCAGCTTTGGCATCCTGCCCCTGGATGAACAATGAGGTGGACAGGAACTGACTGCAATACGTAGGATGGCAATGTCAGAAAAACAACTTTAGAATGGACGCAAGATCCTGGTAAACAACAGGTGATAGGATGGGGTTAAATCATGAGCTGATCACAAGTCATCATTTTGCTTAAAGTAAATTTTACTGGATAATATGAAAGTGACAGCTCCAAGGATTGGATCAAGTTCAACTGGGGTGGGCTATTGATTTTTTGAAAATCCTATGATTAGTGTGTTTTTATCAGTGTTAGCCAGATTGATCGTGGCATTTATCCAGATCTCTCTCTCATATACATGGAACCAAGCTTGGAATGATAAAGCCGTCTTAACCAGACTGATGTGTGTCTGCTGAGCTGTATATTAAATTGAGCCATAAATATGAGGGAGGAACCCCACTTAAAAGCTGGATCAATACTCAGGGCTTGGAAACGATCCTACAACGTGAAACAGGTCAGAGGCAAAATACCAAAATAACCTGTTTTGGCAGGCGGGTGGGGGAGGTTATAAGAACCAAACCAGAGACACAGAGTCAGTAATTTGGGAGACTTTGATTGTTTCATTATTTCGGTGGGTCTGAACATTGTTTAAGGAGAGCTCTAACACCAAGATTTGAACAAAGACTCAGATGCCCATTGCCCATTCTGCAGTTGTATTTTGATAGGAAAGTACAACCAGTCCATGAAACATCCCTGACCACCTTGGGAAGAAAGGTACAAATATCATTGTAAGGAGCGATCTGGTGCTGCAGCTGGTCAGTTGCTGAAGTATATGGTCAGCTGGAGGTGACTGCTCACTAGGTTAATGTATGTATAACTTCTTGTAATGCATTGGTTACTGAGAGGAGTATCATATTGTTGACGAGTGTGTTGTGTGGTAGTGCGGCCTCTTTAAGGAGGTGGGTATTGCATCCACATGACCGGCTTGGGACCAATCGCAGAGGAGCGATAGAGAGAAAGCATGTGGGCCCTGAAACTGAAGAGTCAAAACGTAACCAGCATTGCTCTATCTCTGTGTATACTTGCCTTTGCTGACTGTTAATAATCCCCCTTTTGTTGTTACTGGAAGTCTCCAGTGTGTTGTCTCAAGCCATCACATTGGCGACGAGGTAATCGGTTCGATCGTTCATCTTCAGCTGTTCAGGATTTGAGGGATGAGAGAAGAAGCCTTCAAAGACAGATGAGGATCAGGAACCATTGACGGTAGTACACAAAAAGTGAGTAAGGTGCCAATGATCAGGAAGTTAGATCCATTTGACCAGAGGGCCGAAGACTGGAGCCAGTACATCTAACGAGTGTGCTATTTCTTCACACAAAACAATATAGCAGCGGAAGACAGGCATAAGGTGATAGCTTTAACGGTTCATGGGCCTCAAATCTATAACATGATAAGAAATCTTTCATCTGTGGAGGCACCCGACGCAAAAACCTTCAAACGGTTAGGCATGTTGGTCAAGGAACATTTTAATCCCAGGCGCTTGGTCATCCTACAGCGGTACAACTTCAACTCTGCTCTTAAGGACCCAGAAGAGTCCATCTCTGCCTTCATACTCAGTCTCCACCAAATGAGGATGGAGGTCAATATTGGGGCATCAGTTACGAGTGTGGCAGGCAGATGTTTGATTACATTCGAGAAAGAGCTCAGACCCTGAATTGGGGTAGTGGAATGGCCAAGCTGTCAACCTTTATGGGGGAAACCCGAAAAACTCTTGGGACCACCAGTACGCCAGCAGCTTACAAAGAACAAGGGGTCCAGCTGCCTTTAATTGCCAAAGAGGGGCACAGAGCAAGCCTGATGAGAAGGCACTGGTTACAGCGAATTAAACTAAATTGGCTGGAAATCTTTAAGTTCTCAAACAGCGCTTTTCAAAATGTCCAGCGAAGATATGAGGACATGTTCCACAATGACTTAGGTCGGACCAAGGGCATGAAGGTGCAAATTTATGTTGATTCAGACTCAGCACTATGTTTTTCAGAGCCAGCCCAATCCCTTACACCCTACATCAAAAGATCGAAGCTGAGCTGAAGTGATTAGAGGAATTGGGAATAATTAAACTGATGCAATTTTGCGAGTGGGCAGCTCCCATAGACCCATGCTGAATCAAGACCGATCAAGAAGAATATGTCGGGAATATAAACTCATAGTCAACCAGGCTGCCCAGGTGGATAAATACCTGATATCCAGAAGTGAGGACCTCTACGCCAAGCTGGCGGGAGGTCTCACCGACTCCAATCCAAGCAAGATCTCAGCCATGTATACCTGCAGTATTTTTTCAGAAAGTGGACACGATCATCTCGGAATTTGTATGGGCGGGGAAGGTGCCGAGGGTGGGGAGGACCCTGCTACAGAGACAGAGGCAACAGGGGGGGTTGGCGTTGCCAAACCTACTTCATTATTATTGTGCGGCGAATGTGGACAAGGTGCGGCGGTGGTGGGAAGGAGAAGGGGTAGAGTGGGTTAGGATGGAGGAGGAATCTTGCAAGGGGTCTAGTTTGAGGGCTATGGTGACGGCAGCGTTGCCGATGGCTCCGAGTAGGAATTCCGGGAGCCCAGTGGTGCAGTCCACGGTGAAGATATGGAATCAGCTGAGGAGGCATTTTATGATGTAAGGGATGTCAGTGCTAACGCCGCTGTGCGAGAATCATGAGATTTAGTCGGGGGGGATGGATAGTGTATACAGGAGGTGGAGGGAAGTGGGGCTGGTCAAGGTGAGGAATTTGTATTTGGAGGAAGTGTTCGCCAGTCTGGAGGAGCTAAGGGAGAGGGTAGAGCTGCCGAGGGGTAGTGAGTTCAGGTATCTGCAGGTTAGGGACTTTGCACGAAAGGTCTGGAGGGGGTTCCCTAGGTTGCCGGGATACACCCTGCTGGAGTGACGCTGCTTCCGGATGTGGAAGGGGAGGGAAGGATTGGGGATATATACAAGTGGCTGGGGGAGCAGGGAGGTGAGCGGGTGGTGAAGATCAAGGAGAAATGGGAAGCGGAGTTGGGAGGGGAGAGCAATTGGGGAGTATGGAGTAAGGCACTGCGAAGGGTACACGGGACCTCCTCTTGTGCAAAGATGAGCCTGATACAGTTTAAGGTGCTGCACAGTGTGCATATGATTCGGGCGAGAATGAATGGGTTCTTTCAGGGGTAGCAGAGTGTGAGAGGTGTGGGCGGGGGCCAGCGAATCACGCGCACATGTTTTGGGGTTGTGAAAAATTGGGAAGATTCTGGGCGGGAGTGTTCGTGGTCTTAGCCAGGACAGTGGAGGAGGAGGTGGACCCGGACCCTTTGGTGGCGATATTTGGGGTTTCAGAGAAGCCGGAGCTCATGGAGAGGTGGAAGGTCGATCTCGTGGCATTCGCCTCTCTGATTGCACGGCAGCGAATTTTCCTGGAGTGACGGTCGGCATCGTCACCGGGGGTAGCGGCTTGGTTGGGTGACCTGTACGACTTCCTGTGATTAGAGAAGATAAAGTATGAGTTAAGGGGCTGTTCAGGGGGGTTTAAGGAAAGGTGGGGGATGTTTGTGACCGTGTTTGTGGAGTTGTTCGTCGCAGGTGGGTGGGGATGGGGGGAGAGGGGAGGAGGGGTGGGGGAGAGGGTGAAAGGGGGGAAAAATATGTACAGACTGCATAGTTGATTGTTGGGAAGTATGTTTCCCGGGGTGTGTATTTGCTGTAACCTGCTTTGATACATGTTTGTAATAAAATACATTTTTTTTAAAAACACACAACTATCCACAGACACACATCTACACACACCCCACCCAGACACACACCCTCACCTAGACACCCCCTCCCACCCAAACACACTTCCCCACCCTGACACACACACCCAAACACACATACCCACCCAGACACACACCCCACCCAGACACATAGATCCTCCACACTCACAACAGAATCATATATGCACACATTACTGGAAATTCACAATAAGGATCTAAGTCAGTTGTACTGTAAGATAGGTGAAAAGGATGATTACTTACAACGGTCAACAAAAACTGAAGAGATTTTGCAACCTCAAGAAGAAGAAATGGCTGCTCAGGCAACAGAGGTACAGGGGCAAATAGAGAAGTGATGAATCAATTATCAGCTGTTAGTTCATGATGAGGAAATTGAGAATTCGGAGATCGGGCATCCACTAACCATGTGGCATGCCATACAGCAATGGAAATAATGCTGATGATGATTCTGTAACAGCAGAATCCACAGAATTAGGATATCTTAAGAAGGTGCTCTTTGAATACATGATGGGAAAGGCTTTGGCGAAAGTTATAACCATTTTGCCACAGTTTCCAGCAGATCAGGTACAGAAGATGTTGGAGTGAGAAGATTCTCAATCTATGGCTGGAACTGAAGTGACACAACTCAAACACCATTGTGGGAATTCAGTATACAGTTAGCTCAGAAAGAACAAGAACTCGGTAGATCCATCAAAGAGTGAATATTGACTGTTGTGAAAAGGAACACCAAAGATTGCAACTGGAATTGAACCGAGAGAGTAGGAGGCTTAAACAACACAAAAGCTAATTATGAAAGGATAATTAACCAGGAGTGTGAACCGAAAGCACAAACTGTCAATAAACCTTCTGAGATTATAAACTACAAAGATAAAGTGGATTGGAATGAAAGAAAACAGCAGATGCCCAAAAAAGGAAAGAAAGCAATCTTCTCTAAGTCTCAATCTGAAACCAGGCGACCCAAAGCCTGACTCACCAATATCTGTTTGAAGATCAGAAAACCTTTATAAACCGGTTGTTCGGATTGATTTGTCGATACACACTCTGAGAAGTAAAAAAATAAACAGTTATTACTTTGCAGGTTTGCATATTTCCAGATCTCTTTATTTTTGAACTTCTATACATAGTGTAACTTAAAATATTTCCCTAAAATAAGAAGTAATGTGATTGTGACCTGGCCATCTTGGAGTCTGTTTCCCTTTGCAAGTTCCTCCCAATATATAACATATTTTTACAGCATTGTTCACGTTTTCAAGATGTCCAAAAGCAATTCCCAGCCAATTATGTACATTTGAACTGTAGCCACTGTTACAAACTGTGTCAAACTCAGAGAGAAATGTGCACACAGCAAGATCGCACAAATCATAATGAGATAACTCATCAATAAGTATCTATTGAATAATGTTGGTTGAGGGAGGAATGCTGGTCAAGGATTCCAAGATCTCTCCTCTAACCCACTTCAAACAGTGTAATGCGATCTTTCACAGGCAATTGAGTAGAAGGATGGGAACTTGATTTGACATCTAATCTGAAAGGTGGTATCTCTGACAGGGCAACACTGAAGTGTTCACCTGGATTTTGTGATCAAGTTCTGGAGGGAGACTGGAACATATGACAACAGACTCGGATATGAGAGTGTGGACCACCCAATCGCCCAAGGGCAAGGAGAAAGTCATCCCTGATTGACAACTGTGCTGGCTTGAGACATACACTGGAGGCTGTAGTTAACAAAGGGGTTTATTGACGAAAGGCAAAGGCAGTTAGATAATAGGCACAGAACACTATGCAACAGGTTTTTACACTTCAGCTCCCTGGTCTACACTGCCCGGGGTCTGGCTCCCAGGGCCCCACGCAAACTCTCTATTGGCAGGGGTTCGTGCACTCCCACACGATTGTCCCCAAGCCAGTCGCATGGTCCATGGAGCCACCCTATTAAAGGGGCCACGCTACCATATCCTTCCTCCTTCAACACACTTCCCCGTAACCATGTACAAAGTCACACTTGTTAACAGGGACAACCAAGGAAAGAGAGTCCATCAAAAAGTCAATCGTTCCGGATACCTCTGGGTCCTCCCAGACCTCTGTAGCCCAGCTACAGGCTCTGTACTCTTTTGGGCAATCAAGTGGTCCACAGTCGATGCCACCTCAGGCAGGCCCACCTCAAGAACTGGCGAACAAGCCCCTCTGCCCTCGCCAGGCACAGCTGGTTGAAAAGAAGTGGTAGCCCCAGGCACCCCTTGGGTGGCCCGAGGTACAGGAGTATTCACAGTGCTCAGTGGACTCATCGGCTCCATGCTGGGGGTCACCACCCCTCAACTCCTCAGGTGGTCAACGTGCTTCTTAATGGTCTTCCCATTGTTATGGGCCAGGGTTTAGAGAACCCCAAAGTGTATCATGGAGTTCAGCTGACCCACAACGTTTAATAGATTGTGGTATGGGGAGCACACGGCCCACTCTACAGGTGTGGTACAGCAGAAATGGAAAACTTATTTTTTAAAGCAAAACAATGTTTATTCTATGAACTCAAGTTGACCTTTTTAAAACATACAGTGAACATCTTAGCAACCATTAATTCAAATACAACCCCCAAAGACTACAACACTAAGTAAACCTTTAAGCTTTCCTTTTAACATCCATACGACTTAAAAACAAAACCTTTAACAGAAGCACATCGGGTTAAAGTCACTACTGAAAACATTATAACTCTGAATTCACCAAATGATCAAGAGATAGTCTTTTGATGGCAGAGAAAAGAGCAGTACACCTGCTTGGTCTGGCTTCAGCTCCAACACTGAAAACGAAACTAAAACACACCCTGCAGCCTGCTCAAAAACGAAAGTAAAAAGCTGACAGACAGACCAGCTCCACCCACTCTCTGACATCACTGCAATAGTAAACACCCATTTCTTAAAGGTACTCTCACTACAGATATTTATATACACACCCATTTATAAACACCCATTGCTTAAAGGTACTCTCACATGACACTGTTAACATCGACCAGATCAGACACCGGCCCCACCCAGTCCATCTAACCAAGGAGAACCTGCTGCGAACTTTCAGACCAAAATCGGGTATCGCGACTGGAACAACCCATCCTCTCTGTGCCCTGACCACTGACTGTTCTGGGAGGCCTGACGTGTCTCCACCCTCCCCGTCAAATTCGGAAACACAAGATCCAATCGGATTCTCAACCGACGGCTCATGAGCAGTTCAGCTGGTGTGACCCCCATGGTTGAATGAGGGGTTGAGTTGTACAGCAAAAAATAAATATCCAACCTCTGGTGACTGCTTTTTCATGGCGTTCTTGAAAGTTTGAACAGCGGCTCAGCCAGACCGTTCGACACTGGATAATAGGAGGCTATTCATGTGTGTCGTATGCAATTCGTTCATCCCCGATGAAGGGGGTGCCATTGTCTGAAACAATTGCTTCTGGGAGCCCATGAACTGCAAACACATGGTACAAAGCCTCTACTGAGGCCGCCGAGGCTATGGTCCCCAATTTCTGGACCAATAGCCACTTTGAGTGGGCATCTACTAGCACCAAAAACAGCTTGCACAAAAATGGGCCCACGTAACCCATGTGGAGCCTGGTCCATGGGCAGCCTGGCCATTTCCAAGGGTGAAGTGTGGCAGAGGTGGCAACGATTGCTCCATTTTGCAAGGGTGGCACTGTTGTACAATCTCTTCAATGGTTTTGTCTATTCCTGGCCACCAAAGATAACTGCGCACCAGCATCTTCATCTTTGCCTGCCTGGATGGGTGCTGAGCCAATCTTAAAGGAGGCCCCCCTAGCCTGAGGTGGGATGACCACCCACGATCCCCAGAGAATCACGCCACCATTGCATGTCAACTCATTTTGATGAGTGAAGTAAGGCCTCAGCTGTTCAGATTTCTCGTATCATCAACCAGACTGTATCATTCATTTGACCTTTAGAAGGATAGGGTCTCTTTGAGTCCAGCTGTGGATAAGCCCAGCGGACACTTGCAGGTGTCTAGGAGGTTAGGGCTAGAATGATCTCCTGGGGTACCGGTGGTGCAGAATGCTGTTAGGTAAGGGTAGGCGACTTAATTTGCGTCCCAAGTTGGTGCTGAAAAGCAAAGTTGTAAACCGCCAACAGCAGGGTCCAATGCTGCACCCTCACCGAGGCTATGGGCAGTATGGCTTGTCTTCCTTTAACAGGCCCAGTGATGGCTTGTGGTCAGTCACTATGTCGAATTGTCATTCAGGAATTCCTTCACTCCGAATATAGCCGCAAACACTCCTTCTCAATCTGGGCATAGCTTCATTCTGCTTCAGAATGGGTCCTTGAAGCAAAGGCGATAGGGCATTTCCGAACCATCTTTGGAAGCGTTGGAACGGGTGCAGAGGAGATTTACTAGGATGTTGCCTGGTATGGAGGGAAAATCTTATGAGGAAAGGCTGATGGACTTGAGGTTGTTTTCGTTGGAGAGAAGAAGGTTAAGAGGAGACTTAATAGAGGCATACAAAATGATTAGGGGGTTAGATAGGGTGGACAGTGAGAGCCTTCTCCCACGGATGGAAATGGCTAGCACGAGGGGTAATAGATATAGGACAGAGGTCAGAGGTAGGTTCTTTACGCAAAGAGTGGTGAGGCCGTGGAATGCCCTACCTGCAATAGTAGTGAACTCGCCAAAATTGAGGGCATTTAAAAGTTTATTGGATAAGAATATGGATGATAATGGCATAGTGTAGGTTAGGTGGCTTTTGTTTTTTGACTTCCCATGTCGGTGCAACATCGTGGGCCGAAGGGCCTGTACTGCGCTGTATCATTCTATGTTCTATCTCCCATTTTGTGGGATAAAACTGCTCTCTGCCACAAAACATGCTCTCTGTCACATGTCAGCACGATTGGTTTTCCCAGATCAAAATGCACAAACAAGTTTGAAGACTGTAATGTTTGCTTCATGACCCGGAAGGCTTCCTCTTGAGGTTCCTTCCATTGCCACTTCTTAATAACTGGTGTAATGGTGCCAATGTTGTGGCTAGATTCAAAATAAACCTTCTGTATTAATTGACCATACCAAGAAAGGACTTAAGCTCACTGACATTTTTGGGTGCAGGGGCATCTCGTATGACCTTTTCTTCCAAAGGGTGCAACCCTGTCGCATCAACACAAAATCCTACGTACCTCACTCCAGTGGACTGAAAAGTACATTTTAAACATTTCAGGCAGACTCCGGCATCACAAAACCTCTTTAATACTTCTTCTAGACTGGACACATGTTCTTCTGGTGTAGTGCAGGTGACCAGCACATCATCAAGGTAAACCATCACCTTGGGAATGCCCTGGAGGATATTTTCCATTGTCTGCTGGAAGATAGCACAGGCTGAAGTATGCTGATCCGCAGGCTGGTATATTGGAAGAGGCCTTTGTGGGTACTGATTGGAGCAAGCATCAGAGACTCCTCATTCAGCTTTAGGTGCAGATAGGCATGACTGATGTCCAACTTTGAATAGGTGAGGCCCCCACCAGCTTGTTGAGGTACTCAACTCAGGGGAATTGATTACCAGCCGACCTGGGCAGCTGGATTTGTGATCGTTTGATAGACCCCACAAATCCTTATCGAACGATCAGGTTAAAGGACAGGGATTATCAGCGCCACCCACTTGGAAAACTGAACCGGCTTCATTGTACTCAGATCTTCCAATCTCTTTAGCTCTGCTTCAACCTTCTGATGCAATGCATGTGGTACTGGTCTGGCTCTAAAGAATTTGGATGTTGAATACAGATTGGCATATATTTTGGCTTTTGTGGCCTTAATCCAGTCCAATTCTTTGTGGAAGACATCTGACTACCTCCTCAAGACATTTTGCAGGATGCAGTCAGATATTTTGAAGATTTCCAGCCAGTTGAGCCTAACCTTCTGAAACCAGTCTCGACCCAACAGACTGGGTCTATGTCCTTCCACGACAACCAAAAGCAAATTGGCGTCCTGCTCTCTGTAGGTCACTGAGCTCTTGGCAGTTCCAAGGATCTTCAAAATTTCCCTTGTGTGTGTTGAAAACTTGGCTGTAGTACTCTTCAAGTTTAAATACTGTGTTCCTGTACAAAACTATTGGAAGGTCCGCTCACCCACTATGGTCACCGAAGCCCCGGTGCTGGCTTCCATTTTAAGGGGTCTACCATTTACCCTTAAAACAATTTCAATCAGAGCCGCCTTATTCAATTCAGAGAATCCCTACAGTGCAGAAGGTGGCCATTCAGCCTATTGAGTCTGCATGACCCTCCAAAAGAGAACCCTACGTAGGCCCACGCTCCCACCCTATCCCCGTAACCCAGTAACCCCTCCTCACCTTTTGGACACAAGAGGGCAATTTAGCATGGCCGATCTACATCACCTGCACACCTTTGGACTTTGGGAGGAAACTGGAGCACCTGGAAGAATCCCACGTAGACACGGGGAGAACGTGCAGACTCTGCACTGTCAGCCAAGGCTGGAATTGAACCCATGTGCCTGGCGCTGTGAGGCAGCAGTTCTAGTCACTGTGCACTGAGCCTGCAACTGGACTGCATTCAACCAATACATCTTGTTCTCTTCTCCAGATCTCTTCTCCACTATGTTCAGCGGCGCTGTGGATTGCTGCTGGGTTTTTTTGCATTGGTCCACTTTGCCTCACCCAGCAACGTGCTTGAATGTGCCCCCTTCAGCTGCAATATAAACACACAAACTCTTGAACATGGCAGGTCTCCTGCGGATGGTCCACCCCACAACGATTGTAGTCCACCTTGGATTCAGTTTGATGCTCCTTGGATTCCGGTCCAGTCCCAAGGGCCGTGTCTGACTCTGAGCTTTGCCTGTTAATCCCGCCGCAGACCTTGCGACTATACTGCCCCATACTTGGTTAGCCTCCCCTTCAGCCACACTTTGAAGCTCATTGGCACCTTGCATGGTACACTCCATTCCCTGAACTATCTCAATCGCTTTTTCTTGCATATTTGTGGTCTCTGCCAGTAGCTTTTCTGGATATCAAGGTTATGGATCCCACAAACCAGCTGATCGTGCAACATCATAGAATCTCTACAGTGCAGAAGGAGGCCATTTGGCCCATAGGGTCTGCATTGACCCTTCGAAAGACCACCCTATGTCGACTCAATTCCCGATCCTATTCCTGCAACCCCACCCTAAGGAGCAATTTAGCATGACCAATCCACCTAACCTGAACATCGTTGGATCATGGGAGGAAACCGGGGCACCTGGAGGAAACCCACGGAAACATGGAGAGAAAGTGCAAACTCCACACAGACAGTTACCCGAGGTCCGAATCGAACACAGGTCCCTGGTGCTGTGAAGCAGTAGTGCTAATCACTGTGCCATCATGCCACCCTCAAGTCACTGAGTCCAGTCCCAAACTCACAATGCTCAGTAAGCTGGCGAAGCCTGGCTAATGAAGGCTGAGGCAGACACTACATGGTCCCTGACTGCAGAGTTAAACTTATAACGTTGGAGGATATTCAAGGCCTTGGGTTGAAATGTTCTTTAATCAATTTCACTATCTGGTCAAAAGTCTGTGAGTCAGGTGCCTCCGGGGACATGAGGTTCCTAATCAGATTATAGGCCTTGGGCCCGCAAACTGTCAGAAGTATCACCTTCTGCTTATCTTGTTTGCAGTAAAGAAGAAATGGAGTCGTACTGACTCCATGACTCAACCTTTGGCCAATGATAGGCATTGCACTCAGTTTAAATGATTCCTACTTGCTGGAGCTTCTCTGTTATCTCAACTGTTCCTTTATTCCCCCCTCGATTCACAACACCTGACGGCTGTGATCAAAAACGTGAACCTCGTTGCCAGTGCAGTGGCTCGAGACGTAGACTGGAGGCTTCCAGTAATAAACAAAAGGGTTTATTGATGAAAGGGAACAGGCACAGAACATTATACAACAGGTCTTTAGTCTCCAGCTCACTGGTCCACACTACTCCCAGGATCCCATGCAAACTTCCCATTGGCCAGGATTCACGTGCTCCCATGTGATTGGCCCCTAGTGGTCAGTGGAGCTTGTCCCCTTACCATGACCACCAACATTTTTGAATCACAGTAAGAAGTCTTACAACACCAGGTTAAAGTCCAACAGGTTTGTTTCGATATCACTAGCTTTCGGAGGGCTGCTCCTTCCTCAGGATTCACCTGAGGAAGGAGCAGCGCTCCGAAAGCTAGTGATATCGAAACAAACCTGTTGGACTTTAACCTGGTGTTGTAAGACATCTTACTGTGCTCACCCCAGTCCAACGCCGACATCTCCACATCATGGCTACCATTTTTGAATCAGACTTCCTACAAATGGACATCCAAGCTGTATTCTGCAAAGGTCCTCCTAGTTTGCATGGTATTTGGGAACTTAATAAGCCACAGTTTGCCGCAGTCGTTCCAAGCACCCCAAGCACTTCCGACCTGAATTTCACTGCATTCACCCTCACGCAAAGGAAAGGCCTCAGGACCAGATGATATGGAACCACGGAGAAAGGTATTAGTCCCATAAATCCACACCAATTTTACTCAGGTTTACTCAGAAGCTTGGCTGTCCTTTGGTAAGTGATCTGCAAGGTGGTGGTCAGAAGGTTGGTTAAAGGCAACGATGAAGTTCATTATTTGTTTGTCTGCGCTTATTGAAACAAGGTGGGCAATAATCTGTTTCTGCAGGCAGGTATCCATTGTCAAATTTGCTGCTTTTTTAGACTTTTTTACGTATTTGAATTTACAGATTTAACAAGCAAACTGACCCAGCAGATTCATATGATATATGCAATCTCTGGTAGCAAAGACTGACAATTGCTTATTGAACAGAAAGCACGCTGTGTTTTAAAGAAGCTGAACTATTTGTACCTGTCAATCAGTGTGTCACATTTCTGACATGAAATGCCATTGGTCAAGGCAGAAGGAAACCAAACTAAGATAAAGTTGAACATAAAATTAACAAACATCAACGTAATCAGAAATGTTAAGAAAGCAGAGATCCAATCAACTTCAAATGTACACCAATAAAATAAAATATTCAACAGGGGACATTGGGAGGAATTTTATCATAAAATGGCGAACTGTCCGGTCCGATGGGAAACACCAGGACCCCTGACCTAGAAGGGGGCTGTCACCAATGAGATCTCATCTCACATCTTTAAGCCCCATGATAAGCCTGTTCATTGGCAGGACAGGTTCAGTTCTCTGTCAGGCAGGAGTCAGGCACATCTCTGAGGATGAGAGGAGCATCGCTCTGTCCTCAATGCAGGTCAAAATTATTCTCCTGTAGAGTCCAGCCAGGCTTTCGCGCCCTGCCATTGGTATCGGGATCCATCACATTAGCATACCACTGACACCACACTGACGCTGAGATGGCAGTCTCCATGGTTAGAGATATCCTCAGTCCTGCTCCTCTCCAAACCTAGAGGCGATGAGGATGTCCCTAGCCCAATTGCCCAAGCAGGCCCTGGCCATGGCCCAGGTTCCTTCATCCTCCACCTCCTCCTCTGTGAGGGGAGGGATTGCCCCCCACGACACTCCTCGACCTCTTCATCATCTGAGGACATGTGGCGCTCCTCCATCTCTTCCTGTTCTAGGTGGTCTCCGCTCTGCAGCACCAAGTTGTGGAGAGCGCAGCGGATCACAATAATGCAGGACAACCGAGCTGTATTGAAGGGCACCGTGCTTCCCCCACCCCCCCCCCCCCCACCCCCCCAACCCCAGCCTCCCCATCACCCCCAGCTCCAAAGGGTCCAGGTACCTGAACCGCATCTTCAGCTGTCCAATTGCCTGCTTCTCCAGCGCACGTGTTGAAGCATGAGACTCGTAGCGAGTTTCCGCCTCCTTTGCCCTGACATCCTTATTCGATACCCCTTGCCCCGAGGATCCATCTCTTCAGATGGTGCCCGCTCTCAAACACTTTCTTGGATCTGTGGGTGCCCCAAATTGTAACTATCAAGAATGGTCCCCGGGAAGCGGGTACACACATGCATGATTCGCATCATGTGGTCACAGAGGACCTGGACGTTGAGGGAGTAGGATCCTTTGTACTTCATAAATGATGTTGCATGATGTCATGGAGACCACAGGGTCATGTGGGTGCAGTCGATCACATGCTACACTTGGGGCTTGCCTGCTGAATGGACAAAGCCCATGGCCCTGACATCTTGGTTATCCTGGTTCCGGTCCAAGTTGGTATACCTGTGGGCCCTCGCATAAAGGGCATCTGTAACCTCCCTACGGCATTTGTGTGCGGCTGACTGGGAGATGCCACGCAGATCACCGATGCTGCCCTGAAATGAGCAGTTCACATACAAGTTCAGAGTGGCTGTCACTTTGAGGGCCACAGGCAGTGGGTGTCTTCCCATCACCACGTGGTGCCTGCTCTTGCGCGACAGGGCAAAGACATACTCTTCCCCAGCATTGTGGATCTGACATCTGTAGATAGGAAGTCAGAAGACCCTTTGCCGGTACAGTCTCAAACGGTGCTGTTCTCTCTGTAGTGCTGTTCCCTGTACAGCTATGAGTCCGGCCCAGCAGCCCGCCCACCCCCTCAGCAGGGCACTGGTCCTGGCCATGTGCAGTGGCTTGTGCCTGTCTCTGCTGCTGCTCTATCACAAGTAGCAGAAACTCCAACTCGACGGGCTCCATGATTCTCCAGAATCAAAGACTGAAAAGAGAAGAATCCTAAAGTGAGCATTGAGGATTCCTGAAAAAAAACACCCTTCAGCTGTCTATTCCTCTGGGACCTCCACCCATGTGCTTCCCCCTCAGTGAGTGCCTCTCCACAAAGACTCAAACCCTCCTCTCTCACACTGACATATCCCCACACCTGTCTCACTGGCACATTTCTCCCGCCATGCCCCCCTCTCCCCCTCCAATCCTTGCGTTAGGTGACAGAGCTATTGAGTGGATGCCAGCGACCCGCATCTGCATCCTCATCAAAGACATGTCATGACCTATAACCAAGTGAATGATGATGAACTTCACAAAAAGCCTTGCATTGTGATTCACATCAGTGTATCCTGTGTGATGTTAACTCTTGTATGAGCTAGGGACTCCAACTATTCTGAATAAACCAAAGAAACTAAATAAAATAGACTGAGGGACAAATTAAAAGGGGCAGCTCCTTAAAGGGATATTACCTTAAACAAAAATGGATCACAAATGAAACTTAAAACATCAAATTAAAATGTGATGAAGAGGGTCAATCAGGCATCCCAGTCCCTTTGGGGCCCAGTGGGCATGGAAGGACTCAATTGCGCCTGTGGACACCCCGGCCGGGATTCTTCCTTCTGGGGACTAAGTCCCCACGCCAGCGGGAAAACCAGCTCCAACCACTCCGGCGTCACCAGTCCCCGAATGTGCGGAATTCGCCGCATTTTCGGGGGCTAGGTGGACGGCGGAGGGTTTGCCGCCGCTCCAGCCGGCGCCGAAGTGCCGACGTGATATTGCGCATGCGCGGAATGGCCGGCATGATTCCGCATATGCGCAGACCGGCCGGCGTATTTTCGCGCATGCGCCGGGCGTTCTCTTCTCCGTGCCGGCCCCCGGGCAATATGGCGGAGCCCTACAGGTTCCTGGCGCGGAAGAAAGAAGTGCCCCCACGGAACAAGCCCACCCGCAGATCGGTGGGCCCCAATCGCGGGCCAGGCCACCGCCCCCCCCCCCCCCCTGGGGTCGGATCCCCCGCGCCATCCCCCCCCCCCCCCGAGGACCGCCCACGCATACTCACCTGCCAGGTCCCGCCGGTGCGTGAGTTGAGTGATTCAAGCCGGCGGGACTGGCCAAAGATGGACGGCCGCTCAGCCCATCGGGCCCTGGTGAATTGCTGGGGAGGCCGCTGCCAACGGCCCCCAACCGGCGTGGCGGGAACCCCGCCGCCACCCAAAAGACGGCGCCGGACAATACGGCAGCCGGCGTCGGACGGGGCCGGAATCGTGCCTCCTCCCCGGGGATTCTCCAACCCGGCTGGGGGTCGGAGAATGCCGCCTCCTATGCTCCCTCTCTAGTGACACCCGACCGCAAATGTATGCTTGGGACTATTTTGATGAAAATCAAAGAAACTAAACTAAATTAAATAAACTGAGGGACAAATTAAAAGGGGCAGCCCCTTAAAGGGATACTTCCTTCAACAAAAGCAAATCACAAATGAAACTGAAACCATCAAACTAAAATGTGATTAAAAGGGTCAACAAAGCACCCCTTACCCTGCGGTACCAAACGGGCAAGGAAGGCCTCGATAGTGCCAGTGAACACCGCATGCTCCCTTTCCATGAACACTCGGCTGCAAATGTAGCCACAGAAGAGGGGCAGACAGTCAGGTCGGATCACCCCCTCGGTCGCCCTGAATCGGTTGATCGCAAGTTTGGCCAGGCCCAGGAGGTTCACGAGGAGGTCCTCTTCCCTCCTCGTCCCTCTCCGCCCCGGATATCCATTGATCAGGAGCATGGGGCGGCAGTGCAAAAAAAACTCTATTTAAAGTTTTTTCAAATAACTAAAAAAAGGGGTCCAGCCTAAAACATCTTACATACGTGGTCCATGGACTCCACAAGGCTGCAAAATAGGCAGGCACCTTGGGAGTCTGTGAACTGATGCATCCTACGGTTGTATGGTATTGCAGCAATCAACATCTTCTACCGCTGGTCCTCAAGATTAATGGGGAGGACTGCTCCATAGAGGAACCTCCAGTGGGGATCTCCACCGCCAGGCGGCAACAAGGCACGCCAAGGCATGTCCAGGCGATGGGTGAGGGCAAGGAAGTGCAGGGTGTGTAGCGGCAGCCCATAATGCTGGGGACTCCAACTATTTTGATGGAAACCGAATAAACTAAATTAAATAAACTGAGGGACAAATTAAAAGGGGGCAGTCCCTTAAAGGGATACAGCCTTAAACAAAAACAAATCACAAATTAAACTTAAAACATCAAATTAAAAGGTGACTTAGAGAGTCAATAAAGGACCCCAGTCCCTGGTGCCCAACGGGTACGGAAGGCTTTGATGGTGCCAGTAGACACAGCATGCTCCCTCTCCAGGGACACCCGGCACAAATGTAGCCGCAGTCGAGGGCTAGATGGTTGGGCCAAACAGCCCCCTCGGTCACCCACTGCCTGAACCAGTTGATTGCAAGTTTGGCGAGGCCTAAGAGATCTTCCTTCCACTCCCTGTCTGCACTGGTGTCTGTAGATCAGAAGCGTGGGGATGAAGTTCAAACAAAACTGTAATAAAAGATTTAGTTAGAAAATAAAAAAGGGGTGCAGCCTAAAGCAACTTACATACACATAGTCCATGGACTCCACAAGGCGGGAAAACGGGCAGCCATCTTGGGAGTCCGTGAAACAGTGCAATTGACGGTTGCATGGGACTGCTGTGTGCAACACCCTCTACCCCAGGTCCCTGAGGTTAAGAGGGAGGACAGCTCCACAGAGGGATCTCCAGCGGTGACCTCTGCCACCAGACAGAAACAAGGTGCACCAAGGAATGTCCGCATGACGGGCAAGTGCAAGGAAGTGAAGGATGTGCAGCAGCAGCCCATACAGGAAACCCCTCCGTGCCATGCGAAAGGGCACGGAGGGCATTTCATCGAGGCAGCTAAGGCTGTGGAGCTCCCGCTCCTAAGGTGAGGCTTTGGGGCTTTGGGCCAATGTAAAATTCCACCCTAGCAAAGGCACGCTCAGACAGGAGCCCACCGCACACCTGCGCCGCCTCAAGACCACGAGTGCCATCGGGTCCGAGCACACCATTTTGAGGTCATAGATAGCATTGGTCACGAGCTGGATATCCACCACCGTGCGGCTTGCCAATTCAATTACAGCAACACTTCCCTACTTTTATACTCTATTTCTTTAGCTATCAAGGCCAAATTTACATTTATCTTCTTTATTGCCTGCTGTAGCTGCATGCTAGTTTTCTGCGATTGATGCACGAGGACACCTAGGTTCTCCCTGCACCAAAGCTCTCTGAAGTTTCTCTCCATTTAGATAATAAGTTGCCTTTCTATTTTTCTGACCAAAATGGATAACCTCACACTTATCCACGTTAAATTCAATCTGCCAAATTTTGGCCCACTCACCTAACCTATCTGTATCTATCTGTATATTTCCTACACTCAGTACAATTTACTATCCCACCTATTTTTGTGTCATCTGAAAATTTGGCTATAGTATCTTCTATCCCTGCGTGACAAACACATAGCTGGAGGGCACCCTCATTCTCCAGTTTCACAACCCTACACACATATTCCTGAGACATAAACGTCCTAGCCAAGTGGAATTTATATTCAAAAAAGCTTAACCCTTAAGTCCTCAGATTGCCGCCTGAGCATGCGGTCCTACTTACAGTTCAGTTATGCTTCTCCAAGTGAGAGGGTCTTCATCCCTCATGAGACAGGGATCAAACCCATTCCTGAGAACCCCACTCTTTCATGGGAGCCCCACCCAGGAACCTCACAGTCGACCCCAGTGCCGAACCTCAGTATTCACCTCCTCCTACACACTTTTTAGTTCCCACAAGGAAGTGCACATCCTCAGCGGTGATTTGAGCACAAGCCGAGCAAGGAGGACACAGGAAGCGATGCCTGAATGCCAGCCTCCCTTAAAACAAAGGTGCCCAAAAGTGAAAGGAAGGCAAGGCCTGCTAGCGGCCCTCCCCCGAAGATTGAGAGAATGAGCCCAGGCCCTGTGTTGAACTTTTCTGTGTCTCACATCCTCACCGATGCACCCTGAGCAGTGAAGACCCTGAAGAATCATGGCTGCCTGAGCGCTCACCTCGGAGGTTCGGTTGCCAGGTTCACTCTTTTATAGACCTGTTGCAAATTACGCCAGGGTGACACCACACTGGCGGCCAGTGAATATTCTGTGAGGGGGGAAAGGTCTGGAGAGAGTACTCACTATTGACATGCTAATAGATCAAATTGAGGGTCCCGGGCTCCCGCAGCGTGACTCGCATTACTCCACTGGAGGGGGTGGGGGAGGGGTGGGAGTCGTGAAACTTGCAAGTCCCAATCATGCCGGAGAGAATCATCAGAAATCGACTGGCCTGCCCCTGCAAAGACAAGTGTTTTTAAAGGACAGACTTACCTCCCAGCAGCCACTTCCGCACAGCTCCCGCTGAAACTGACTAACCAGCCAGCTCCACTCCCGCCGAAATCGACTGGCCTGCCCCTGCAAAGACAAGTGTTTTTAAAGGACAGACTTACCTCCCAGCAGCCACTTCCGCACAGCTCCCGCTGAAACTGACTAACCAGCCAGCTCCACTCCCGCCGAAATCGACTGGCCTGCCCCTGCAAAGACAAGTGCTTTTAAAGGACAGACTTACCTCCCAGCAGCCACTTCCGCACTGCTCCCGCTGAAACTGACTCACCAGCTGTTCTCCCGCCGAAATCGACTGGCCTGCCCCTGGCAAAGACAAGTGTTTTTAAAGGACAGACTTACCTCCCAGCAGCCACTTCCGCACAGCTCCCGCTGAAACTGACTAACCAGCCAGCTCCACTCCCGCCGAAATCGACTGGCCTGCCCCTGCAAAGACAAGTGTTTTTAAAGGACAGACTTACCTCCCAGCAGCCACTTCCGCACTGCTCCCGCTGAAACTGACTCACCAGCTGTTCTCCCGCCGAAATCGAGTGGCCTGCCCCTGCAAAGACAAGTGCTTTTAAAGGACAGACTTACCTCCCAGCAGCCACTTCCGCACTGCTCCCGCTGAAACTGACTCACCAGCTGTTCTCCCGCTGAAATCGACTGGCCTGCCCCTGGCAAAGACAAGTGTTTTTAAAGGACAGACTTACCTCCCAGCAGCCACTTCCGCACAGCTCCCGCTGAAACTGACTAACCAGCCAGCTCCACTGCCGCCGAAATCGACTGGCCTGCCCATGCAAAGACAAGTGTTTTTAAAGGACAGACTTACCTCCCAGCAGCCACTTCCGCACTGCTCCCGCTGAAACTGACTCACCAGCTGTTCTCCCGCCGAAATCGACTGGCCTGCCCCTGGCAAAGACAAGTGTTATTAAAGGACAGACTTACCTCCCAGCAGCCACTTCCGCACAGCTCCCGCTGAAACTGACTAACCAGCCAGCTCCACTCCCGCCGAAATCGACTGGCCTGCCCCTGCAAAGACAAGTGTTTTTAAAGGACAGACTTACCTCCCAGCAGCCACTTCCGCACTGCTCCCGCTGAAACTGACTCACCAGCTGTTCTCCCGCCGAAATCGAGTGGCCTGCCCCTGCAAAGACAAGTGCTTTTAAAGGACAGGCTTACCTCCCAGCAGCCACTTCCGCACTGCTCCCGCTGAAACTGACTCACCAGCTGTTCTCCCGCCGAAATCGACTGGCCTGCCCCTGCAAAGACAAGTGTTTTTAAAGGACAGACTTACCTCCCAGCAGCCACTTCCGCACAGCTCCCGCTGAAACTGACTAACCAGCCAGCTCCACTCCCGCCGAAATCGACTGGCCTGCCCCTGCAAAGACAAGTGCTTGTAAAGGACAGACTTACCTCCCAGCAGCCACTTCCGCACTGCTCCCGCTGAAACTGACTCACCAGCTGTTCTCCCGCCGAAATCGACTGGCCTGCCCCTGCAAAGACAAGTGTTTTTAAAGGACAGACTTACCTCCAGCAGCCACTTCCGCACTGCTCCCGCTGAAACTGACTCACCAGCTGTTCTCCCGCCGAAATCGACTGGCCTGCCCCTGCAAAGACAAGTGTTTTTAAAGGACAGACTTACCTCCCAGCAGCCACTTCCGCACTGCTCCCGCTGAAACTGACTCACCAGCTGATTCTCCCGCCGAAATCGACTGGCCTGCCCCTGCAAAGACAAGTGCTTTTAAAGGACAGACTTACCTCCCAGCAGCCACTTCCGCACAGCTCCAGCTGAAACTGACTAACCAGCCAGCTCCACTCCCGCCGAAATTCGACTGGCCTGCCCCTGCAAAGACAAGTGCTTTTAAAGGACAGACTTAACTCCCAGCAGCCACTTCCGCACAGCTCCCGCTGAAACTGACTAACCAGCCAGCTCCACTCCCTCCGAAATCGACTGGTAATAGAAGACCACAGCTGAGGACTTCAACAACATGGTGCAGACAATGTTGGGCCTCCGGGACAGGCAGCGGCAAATGACGCAAAGGCTTCTGGAATTCACTCCAGCTGTCATGCTGTCATGGAGTGGCCCAGTGGCCCACGAGTACCCCAAGGGAGGAGAAAGCGCCGAAGCTCATCCAAGGGCCTTCCATCCAGGAGGCTCTGGCAGTCTACAGCCGTTCTGAATCCCCCCTTCCTGCACTGGCACAACTCAGGGGCAGTGGGAAAAACAGGGTAACACAGCAACACAGTGACACCTGAAAGTTGGCCGATGCCTCCAGGTTCAGGCCCTCCAGAGGGTGCCCGCTAAGGCAGTCTCAGATTACAGGGCATGGAAGGCAGCTGGTTGCCTCCACCTCCAATGTGCATCCTGGGATAATACCTAGACGTAGCGGTCGGCCTCATACAATTAAGACGTTTTAGGAGCACAGAGTGGGCTTGGGTGAAGTCAGGCACCATTAGTAAGGGAGCAGATAATGTATTGATTCACCACATTAAAGAATTTTACACCTCACAGCCGCCATGCCTCTGTCTTTGACCCCTATCCCACAGAGAGATATATATCCCAACTTGAACTCATGTCCCCCTATTGGTTATTCAACCAATCCGAACAGTTAAGCCCCATGAGAGTAACAGACATCCTGGAATCACTGCTTCTTCACTCACTGAATCCTTGGTCTCACCTCTTTTCCGCCCTTGGAGCAGTGGGGCAAAGAAACGTACTACCAACCCTCACTCAGACATGTGCCCGGGGGTCAATGTGCAGTCAGCAGACAGACAGGAGTCAGACATAAGCTGAACCTAAGGAGCATCACAGCCTACAACACAGGGAGTCGCCATCATCCTCCTGTCTTGACAAACAACTCACTCACATTGCCAACCCAGGCCCATCATCCTGTGTGATGTCAAAGGGACCTGTGGGGTAATGTTTGCCGGGGTGCGGGGGGGGGGGGGGGCGGGGTTCAAATGTTTGTGGGAGGGAGGGGATTTGGAGCTACCGGGCACCAAGCCTCCTAATTCAAGAATCTGGATGCTATCAGGGCCTCCCTGGTCTTCCTGGCTTGTTGCACCCTGGCTAGCATCCTTCAGGTTCTCCTCGGGCTCATCCTCCACTCGCTCCTGGTCCTCCTCCTCATCAGAGGAATCTGCACGTTCCTCCTCCTTCTCCTCTCCCAGAATGTCGCCCCACTGCTGCGCCAGGTAATGGAGGACACAGCGGATCACAACAACACGGGAACCCCTCTGGGGGCTGTACTGAAGAGCACCGCCAGAGCGGTCAAGGCAACAGAATCGCATCTTCAACAGCCCAATGCAAACTCAATCCCTGTCTGGGTGGCACTGTGAGCTTCATTATAATGGGACTCCTCTTCGGTCTCGGTACTTCGCGCTGGTGTCATCAGCCATAACCACAACGGATAGCCTGTGGCCGCCATTAGCCATCCTGGCAACCTGGGATGGGCCTCGAAGGTCTCGAGAGATCTACGATTGCCCCAGGCTGGAGCTATCATGCCAGCTTCTTGGGTAGCATGCACACACATGCATGATGTCGAGGTGTTGTCACACACGAGTTATGCCTGTTTCTGAAGCCATTGAGGTTCAAAGGTGAGATATGTGCCATTGATAGCCCTCTGGCCCTGAGGCATTCCAGCGATGTCGGTAAATCCTGCAGCCCAGGCATCTTGGTGAGCTCAGTCCAGGTCAAAATGGATGTAGTCGGAGGCTCTGGCATACTGACCATCCGTCACCTTTCGGATGCAGTTGTGGGTTGAGGATTAAGAAATGCCACACGAGTTCCCGCTCAAGCCCTGAAATGACCCAATGGTGAAAAGATTCAGGGCTGTTGTGAGCTCCACGGCCACCAGGAGTGGGTGTCCTCCTCCTGCATGAGGTGCCAGATCTGCAAGGTTGTGGCATATTTGCCGCATTATCTCCTTTGTCATGAGAATGTCGCTTTAAGAAATGGTTAGCTGCTCATGTTACTGCAGTGATGTCAGAGTGTGGGTGAAGCTGAGCTCTGGTTCTGCTTTTTAGTTTCACCTTGAGTAAAAGCTTGGGTGTGTCTGGGTTTTCCAGTAAGCTGCAGCTGAAGTTAAACAAAGAGCTGTCCTGTTGATCTCTGCCATATAAAGACTATCTCTGGATCATTTGGTGAATTCAGAATTATAAATGTTCTCAATAGTGAATGTGAACCTAATGTGCTTCTGTTTAAATGTGTGTTCAGTCTTTTGGATGTTAAAAGGACAGCTTAAAGGATTACTTAGTGTTGTATTCTTTGGGGGTTATCTTTGAATTAATGGTTGCTAAGATATTCACTGTTTGTTTTAAAAAGGTTAACTTGAGTACATAGAATAAACATTGTTTTGTTTTTAAAAATACTGGTCCATTTCTGCTGTACTATTCCTGTAGAGTGAGCTGTGTGCTCCCCATACCACAATCTATTAAAAGTTGTGGGTCAGGTGAACTCCATGATACACTTGGGGATTCTCTAAACCCTGACCCATAACAATTGGGGGCTCATCTGGGATAAAAGTCTATCCATTGGATTGGTTAGTGAACTTAAAGACAGTGAGGGGTGAGCATATTGTGGGTGCTTTTCAGGTGTGGTATTTTAGTTTAAATGGGGGAGTGTGTTGTGGACAATGGCTCTTTCAGAGGCTCTGAGGTTTTTGGGGGTGGAGACGGCCACACGCAGTACCTTACGGACAGAGACTAAAAGCAGACTGTTGATTAGGCAAAAACATTGCAGTTAATATTACCTGACAAAATGCGAAAAGATGAGATAATTATGGCGGTGGCTAAGCATTTAAAGTTGCCTGAGATACAGTTTGACTCATTGGAAATGGCAAAAATTCAGTTGCAAATTAAACAAATGGAACATGAGAAAGAATTAAAGCTGCTTGAATACGAAAGAGAGGAAAAAGAAAAAGAAAGAGAGAGAGATAGAGAGGAAAAAGAAAAGGAGAGAGAAGAAAGGAGGAAAGAAAGAATAGCCCTAGCAGAACAAAAAGAAAAAGAAAGGGAGATACAGATCAGGGAAAAAGATAAAGAGAGAGAGCTTGAACTTCAGAAAATGGCCATGAAACATGACAGTCAGTTAAAATTGGCAGATGTAAAGGGAAACGTACAGTTGGATGATAGTGATGAGGATAGTGAGAAAGAGCATCATAGTCGAAGGCATGGTGGGGATCTATTTAAATATGTACAAGCATTGCCAAGGTTTGACCAGACGGAGGTAAAAGCCTTTTTCATTTCATTTGAGAAGGTAGCTAAACAAATGAAATGGCTACAGGACATGTGGGTATTACTGATTCAAACAAAGCTGGTAGATAGGGCTAGTGAAGTGTTTGCATCACTACCGGAGGAGGTATCTGGGACGTATGAGGAAGTGAAAAAATCCACCTTAGGTGCATATGAACTAGTGCCTGAAGCCTACAGACAAAGGCTTAGAAATATAAGGAAAGAATTTGGTCAAAAATACATAGAGTTTGAAAGAAACAAGCAGAGTAATTTTGATAGGTGGAGAAGGGCTTTGAAAATAGACCAAATGTATGAAGCTCTCAGAGAAATTATACTTTTGGAGGAGTTTAAAAATTCAATTCCTGATGCAGTGAGAATTCATGTGGAAGAGCAGAGGATTAAAACTGCGAGATTAGCAGCAGAAATGGCAGATGATTATGAATTAGTTCAGAAATCAAAGCTTGGTTTCCGACATCAGTTTCAGCCTGTGAGGGATAGAAATTGGGGATATGAGAAATACTCAAGTGGTAAAGGTAAAGGTGATCTGATGGGAGATAATAAGGAGAGTGTACCTCAAATTTTAAAAAAATCCAGGAGGGTGGAAAAGAAATGAAATGTTTCAAATGTTTTCACTGTAATAAACTAGGCCATGTAAAGTCACAGTGTTGGTGGTTGAAGAAAAGAACTGGGAAGGCTGATGTGGTAAAACAGGATAAGACAGTGGGATTTGTTAGCGTGGTAAAGGAAAGCCCAAGGGAAGCGAAAGAGGTGCAAAAGATTGTACAGACTGTTCAAGAGGTGATTGATAAGAAGGTGCTAGATGTCTTTAAAGAATTTACTTGTGTGGGTAAAGTTTACTCATGTGTATCAGGAGGAGCAGGTAAAGAAGTCACAATTTTAAGAGATACGGGAGCTAGTCAATCTTGTCTGGTATGGAGGGCATTAGCTATGAGGAGCGGTTGAATAAACTCGGTTTGTTCTCACTGGAACGAAGGAGGTTGAGGGGAGACCTGATAGAGGTATACAAGATTGTGAGGGGCATAGACAGAGTGGATAGTCAGAGGCTTTTCCCCAGGGTAGAGGGGTCAATTACTAGGGGGCATAGGTCTAAGGTGAGAGGGGCAAGGTTTAGAGTAGATGTACGAGGCAAGTTTTTTACGCAGAGGGTAGTGGGTGCCTGGAACTCGCTACCGGAGGAGGTGGTGGAAGCAGGGACGATAGTGACATTTAAGGGGCATCTTGACAAATACATGAATAGGATGGGAATAGAGGGATACGGACCCAGGAAGTGTAGAAGATTGTAGTTTAGTCGGGCAGCATGGTCGGCACGGGCTTGGAGGGCCGAAGGGCCTGTTCCTGTGCTGTACATTTCTTTGTTCTTTGTTTAATGGTAAGAGATGAGGAATTATGTAGCTTGGGAAGAATGTTGCCAAACTAGGTGGGAATATGTGGAATTCAGGTTGAGAGGAGTAGCATTCCATTATATAAGGTAAGGTTGGAAAGTCCAGTGAAGAGTGGTGAAGTGGTAGTAGGAGTAATAGAGAAACTACCTTGTCCAGGAATACAGTTTATCTTGGGTAATGATATAGCTAGATCGCAAGTGGGAGTGATATCTACTGTAGTTGATAAACCAGTGGAAAATCAGACAACTGAAGTGTTGAAGGACGAATATCCTGGGATTTTTCCGGATTGTGTAGCAACAAGGTCGCAAAGTCACAGGTGAAGACAAGAGGAGAAATCAAAGAGTGAAGATGAAGTTGAAGTGCAATTATCAGAAACGATTTTTGATCAGATGGTTGAAAAAGAACAAGAACAGGTGGAGGATGAGGAGGATATTTTTAGTTCAGGAAAATTGGCAGAGTTACAGCAAAAAGATGTAGAAATAAAATGGATGTATCAGAAAGCATGTACGGAAGAGGAATCTGAGTGTGTACCAGAGTGTTCTTACCATAAAAGTGATGTCTTGATGAGAAAATGGAGACCTTTACATATGCAGGCGGATGAAAAGTGGGCAGAAGTTCATCAAGTAGTATTGCCGGTAGGGTATAGAAAGGAGGTGTTGTGAGTTGCACATGAGGCACCAGTGGGAGGTCATTTGGGAATAAGGAAAACTGAAGCTAAAATCCAGAAACATTTTTATTGGCCTGGACTACATAAAGATGTAGTTAACTTGTCACACATGTCAAGTGATAGGGAAACCTCAAACAGTGATAACACCAGCACCCTTAATGCCCATTCCAGCATTTGAGGAACCTATTACAAGAGTCCTAATTGATTGCGTAGGACCGCTTCCTAAATCAAAGAGTGGGAATCAATATCTTTTGACTATAATGGATGTGTCTACTAGGTTTCCAGAGACCATTCCAGTACGTAATATTACAGCTAAAAGGATTGTGGAGGAATTACTTAAATTGTTTACTATGGACTTGCCACAGAAATACAATCGGATCAAGGATCAAATTTTACCTCAAAGTTATTCAAAGAAGTTATGGATAGCTTAGGAATAAAACAATTTAAATCAACTGCGTACCATCCAGAATCGCAGGGAGCATTAGAAAGGTGGCAACAGACATTAAAGACAATGTTGAGGGTCTATTGTCAAGATTATCCAGGGGATTGGGATAAAGGAATTCCATTCGTACTGTGTGCAATTAGGGATGCACCGAATGAGTCAACCAAATTTAGTCCTTTTGAACTAATTTTTGGTCATGAGGTAAGAGGACCACTTAAATTGATTAAGGAAAAATTGGTGAGTGAGAAATCGGAAATTGCATTATTGGATTACGTGTCAAATTTTAGGGAACGATTAAATAGAGCAGGTGAATTGGCTAGACAACATTTGAAAGTTGCACAAAATGTGATGAAACGGGTAGCGGACAAGAAATCCAAAGTTTGTAGTTTTGCCAGTGAAGATAAAGTTTTAGTGTTGTTACCAGTGAACCTTTAAAAGCAAGGTTTCGTGGACCTTATCAGATTGAAAGGAAATTAAGTGAGGTGAATTATGTGGTAAAAACATCAGATAAAAGGAAGACTCACCGAGTGTGTCATGTCAATATGCATAAAAGGTACTTTGAAAGGGAAGGAGAGAAAAAGGAGGAGGTTTTAATGATTCTAACTCAAAGTGACGAACCAAATCCAGATGACTGTGAATTTGACATACCTCAAATTAAATTGGAAAATGAGGATGTTCTTAAAAATTGGGATAAATTGTTGAGTTATCTTCCAGAGGAAAAACGAACTGACCTGAAAGAGGTATTGATATCACATGGGCAAGTTTGTGGAGATAAATTAGGAAGTACTAAAATAGCTATACATGAAGTAGATGGAGTTCAACCTGGGCAAATGCGAGGTGATGCATTTTGGAAGATCCAATTCAAGAGTGAACTATACGGTAAATGAACAAACCCTGGGGAAAATTGATGTACAGAGAGATCTGGGTGTTCAGGTCCATTGTACCCTGAAGGTGGCTGCGCTGGTCGATAGAGTGGTCAAGAAGGCATATGGCATGCTTTCCTTCATCGGAAGGGATATTGAGTACAAGAGTTGGCAGGTCACGTTACAGTTGTATAAGACATTGGTTCAGCCACAGTTGGAATACTGCACACAGTTCTGGTCACCACATTACCAAAAGGATGTGGATGCTTTGGAAAAGGTGCAGAGGAGGTTCACCAGGATGTTGCCTGGTATGGAGGGCGCTAGCTATGAAGAGAGGTTGAGTCGATTAGGATCATTTTCATTAAAAAGACAGAGGTTGAGGGGGGCCTCATTGAGGTCTACAAAATCATGAGCGGTATAGACAGGTTGGATAGCAAGAAGCTTTTTCCCAGAGTGGGGCACTCAATTACTAGGGGTCATGAGTTCAAAGTGAGAGGGGAAAAGTTTGAGGGAGATATGCGTGGAAAGTTCTTTACGCAGAGGATGGTGGGTGCCTGGAACGCATTGCCAGTGGAGGTGGTGGAGGCGGGTACGATAGCGTCAGTTAAGATGTATCTAGACGGATACATGAATGGGCAGGGAGCAGAGGGATACAGATCCTTAGAAAATAGGCGGCAGTTTTAGATAGAGGATCTGGATCGGCGCAGGCTTGGAGGGCCGAAGGGCCTGTTCCTGTGCTGTAATTTTTCTTTGTTCTTTCTTCTTTGTTCTTGTTGTGTGAAATGCTGTTCAAATTAAACAACATCCATATAGACTTAATCCTTTAAAATTGGCACAGGTTAACAAAGAGATTGAGAGTATGCTTAAAAATGGCATAATTGAAGTGGGTTGCAGCCAATGGAGCTCACCCACAGTGATGGTACCTAAACCAGACGGTACTGAACGGTTGTGTGTGGGCTATAGAAAGGTTACTGCAGTTACAAGAACGGACTCTTATCCTATCCCACGTTTGGAGGATTGCATTGAGAAAGTGGGACAGTCTGCTTTTATTTCCAAATTGGATTTACTTAAAGGTTACTGGCAGGTACCTTTATCCGAAAGGGCGAAGGAGATTTCAGCTTTTGTGACTCCAGATGGTATATACCAATTCAAAGTTATGCCATTTGGCATGAAAAACGCCCCAGCCACATTTCAACGGTTAACTAACATAGTCGTTTCAGGATTACCCAATTGTGCGGTATACATCGACGATCTGGTAATTATCAGCCAGACATGGAAAGACCATTTAAAACATCTGATGGAGTTATTCGGTCATTTCAGGAGGCGGGTTTGGTGATAAACCTAGCCAAAAGTGAATTTGAATAAGCCCAAGTCATTTTCCTTGGCCATACAATCGGACAGGGTCGAATGGTCACACGGGATGTGAAACCAACAGTTATTGAGGAGTTTCCGATACCCTCAAGACAAAGGGAAATAATGCGATTTCTTGGCATAAGTGGATTTGATTGAACATTTGTGAAAAAGTTTTGTAGCATGATAGCTCCACTGATGGACTTGCAGAAGAAATGTCGAAAATTTAAATGGTCAGCGGAGTTTCAACAGGCATTTGACTGCCTGAAAGCTGTGATAACCAATGCTCCTGTGTTGGAGTATTGCAAGGGACTCTGTGATCAGATTGAACTAAAATATCTGACTTTAAAGAGAAATGCCGAGGCGTAGAGAAATGGACGGTTCGTGCAGAGACCTTCTTGTTCAAAGAGACTGTCAATCAGGAAGGATTTCAGTTGGAGGAAGAAGAAAAAAAAATGGACTATATTATTATACCTGTTTGAGTGTGTTGTTTTTTGAAACAATAAAGTATATTTACTGTGTGCATTTCTTAAAGGATGGTGAAAAGGCGAAAAATGAAACCATCTTGAAGTTGATGGTTTTTGGGTTTTTTCTTGGGGAAGATGTCATGAGAATGTTGCTTTAAGAAATGTTTGGCTGCTCATGTTACTGCAGTGATGTCAAAGTTTGGGTGGAGCTGAGCTCTGGTTCTGCTTTTAAGTTTCATTTTGAGAAAAAGCTTGGGTGTGAATGGGTTTTCCAGTGAGCTGCAGCTGAAGTTAAACAAAGAGCTGTCCTGTTGATCTCTGCCATCCAAAGACTATCTCTGGATCATTTGGTGAATTCAGAATTATAAATGTTCTCAATAGTGAATGTGAATCTAATGTGCTCCTGTTTAAAGGTTTGTTAAGTCTTTTGGATGTTAAAAGGACAGCTTAAAGGATTACTTAGTGTTGTATTCTTTGGGGGTTATCTTTGAATTAATGATTGCTAAGATATTCACTGTTTGTTTTAAAACGGTTAACTTGAGTTCATAGAATAAACATTGTTTTGTTTTTAAAAATACTGGTCCATTTCTGCTGTACCACACCTGTAGAGTGAGCCATGTGCTCCCCATACCACAATCTATTAAAAGTTGTGGGTCAGGTGAACTCCATGATACATTTTGGGATTCTCTAAACCCTGACCCATAACACCTTGCTCAACCTGTTTCTTCGGCAGCACATAGTGTCCGACAGCTTTTGAAGGACAAACAGATCCTGTACACCCGGGTCTCCTTCTCCACTATCTTCTGCCCCCCTCCTCAGCCTGATGGGCGGCCGGGATTTGATCCTGACCAGCAGCCCCCTGTTGTTCTGGTGTGGGTTTCAGCCTGGGTTGGCCTTGCTGGAGTCGGCGATGTCTGTCTGCCTCCAGAGCAGTGATCAGGATGACCTCCAGCTCCACTGGCTCCACCTTGGTACAACTCAATAACCTGGGCAGAATGGGAGAAGGAGAGAGAGACAGTCAGTTAGGTCATCCACCGTGTGACCCTCAATCTTCCCAACACCCCTTGTCCTCATGATACTGGAGGCTGACAACTCTACACCAGCTCTGGCAGCCAGTGTCACCTCAATTCGCAGCTACGAATAACACTGTGCCACTTCAACGGCCATGGTCACAGTCTATACCCCTTCATAGTCACCGCCATGCTCCTGTCTGGTTGCTCCATCCCTTCACATCAGCATCAGTGAGGTCCAACATGTGTTGATCACATGGTTACTCATATGAACATTGAGGACTCCTGGATCCCCCAGTGTAGTGTAGTAGGGTGCTCGTTGCTGCAAGACACTCCCTCCCGATGCCCAGCACCCAATCTCCAACCCTTGACACTTCAGGACTCAACCCCTATCCCTGACTTGGAGAATGTGGGCAGCTGTGAATGGTGAAGGATAAATGATGATGGTCAATTGGTTGGACAAGTGTGACTCACAAAAAGTAAGTCACAAGCCCGAGCTCTCCAACACCCAGTGTTTACTTTGCCCTGGTGCACCTTGATATTAAATAGAGAGGGGTACTAACCTCCTTCCTCTCTCTCAGAGTCCAGGGCACTTGGAACCCGATTTTATAGACCAATAGTAATTGGTGCCCGGGTGACACCCCGCTGGTGGGCGAGAAGATTCCGTAAGGCCTGAACATTTGACTTTAATCTCGCTAATGAGATTGCAATGAATTTGAATCCATGCTGATCAGGTTCTCACCCTGCCTGGGCAAGATCCGGATCACGTCAGCATCAAGGGGTAGCACGGTAGCACAAGTGGATAGCATTGTGGCTTCACAACGCCAGGGTCCCAGGTTCAATTCCCCGCTGGGTCACTGTCTGCACGTTCTCCGCACGGCTGTGTGGGTTTCCTCCGAGTGCTCTGGTTTCCTCCCACAGTCCAAAGACGTGCAGGTTAGGTGGATTGGCCATGATAAATTGCCCTTAGTGTCCAAAAAAGGTTAGGAGGGGTTATTGGGTTACAGGGATAGGGTGGAAGTGAGGGCTTTAGTGGGCCTGGCCCCCTTCTGCACTGTATGTTCTATGTTCTATGAAGGGCCCTGGAAGATCACAAACTGATTTGAACCCGGCACAAATCCCAGTTTGGTCAGACGCCAGATTTCCCTGACATAACGGAGTTTGTACCGGGCATGGCATGGCCTGAAAATTGCCCCCAGCAACTCAAAGAATGCCATTTGATAATATTAATCATTTTGAAATGTTACATGCAGAAATGTAATTCAAAAAACACTGATTAAAACTGTAAGAGAAATGTCACCCTAGCACACAGTGCTGACCAAGAAAGACAAATATAAATGTGTTGCTTTCACTCCTCTCGATTTTCTTATCTGCACTAAACTTTATTAATTCGCACACCCATTTTAGTTTTAGTTTGCTTTGTTTAGCCTCGGACACCTCCAGCTTTTCACAGACAAGTGAATCTAACAGATTTTCGGTTGTGCTGCATCCTAACACTCAAATAACCAGATGAATGGCAATGAGAACATAAGGCTCCAAAGTTGCCGGGTTTCGTTTTGAAGTCTCCATCTCTTTGTATATTTGAAAGAATAGATGCTCACAAAATGGCAAGAGATTGAACCCTGCTAACTCTCTTGTGTAAAGAGGATCTGGGATTGATTAATATCGGGAGCCACAGTGAGAAAGAGAGAGGGAGAGAGAATGTGCATCATGCTGGCAGGGACACTGAGGCCAATTTCCAAGCTTCTGGGATCCCTATGCAAAAACAGACAACTTAAACAAGATAAAGTGTGAAAGTGAAAACAGGTGCAGCTAACACGTATGCAATAAATGTATTCTGAAGCAACTGCGTTCATACGTTGAATTTTCGACAAAATATACATCACATGAGTTGAGGAGTTAAAATAGTAATGCAGGAAAGCTAACATGGAGTAGACAAGTGTAAGCAGAGAGGAAAAATACTGGGAGAAACTCCAGTAAAATATTAAAAGAAAGACAGCAGCTTTAGAAGAGATGAGATAAGAGGGCAGAATGTGTTGCCTGGTGACACAAAGGTTGGGACGGGAGACGGGCTAAGGACCCTCAAAGAGGTACGTTGGGGAGTTCAGAGGCCATGGTGGGGTCGCTGAGGGGGTTGGAAAATCGGAAAAATGACACCCCAATCTCTTCCTGTACTGACGAGCAGAGCTGAGAAAGAGAGAGAGATTGGGAGGAGATTGACTGGGAAAGGGAGGGAGATCATTTCTAAAAATGTATCTTTTTGCAGGATGTGGGCTTCGCTGGTTAGAGCGGCATTTGTTGTTCATCGCTAATTGTCCTTGAGAAGGTTTTGGTGAGCTTTGTTCTTGAACCACTGCCATCAATGTGGTGTAGGGGTTGCGGTGATGCCTTGCTAGCCGCACGTTCCGGCGGCTCCAGCTCCGACGGACCTTTGGGCTCTTTTAAGAGCCCCAACGGGAAATTTTTGGCCGACGCAACCCGGTGTGGGGTGAGTGAGAAGGGAGTCCCCCCCCAACGAAGGAGGAAAATACCGGCGGCGGCGGCTGCAGCGCGAGGAATCGTCGACCAAAGAGACAGAAAGGGAGAAGCACAAGATGGCGGCGGAGAAAGCACAGGCGACATGGGGGCCCGAGCAGGACGAATTTTTGAGACGGTGTGTGGAGCTACTGAAGAGGGAGGTGCTGACCCCGATGCTACAGGCAATTGAGGGGCTCAAGGAGACACAAAAGACCCAGGAGACAGAGCTCCGCGTGGTGGAGCAGAAGGTGACGGATAATGAGGATGAGATCCTGGGCCTGGCAGTCAAAACACAGACGCACGAGGCATTTCATAAAAAGTGTACTGAAAGGATCGAGGCCCTAGAAAACGGAGCGCGAAGGAAGAACCTTCGGATACTGGGTCTCCCTGAGGGAGTGGAAGGAGTGGACTGTGGAGCTTATGCAAGTACGATGCTGAGCTCACTGATGGGTGCTGAGGCCCCTACGGGCCCCTTGGAGGTGGAGTGGGCACATCGGATCCCGGCGAGAAGACCAAAAGCGGGAGAACCACCCAGGGCGATAATCGTGCGATTTCACCGCCTTAAGGATAGAGAAGAGGTCCTGAGATGGGCTAAAAAGGTGCGGAGTAGCAGATGGGAGAATGCAGTGGTACGGGTGTACCAGGATTGGAGTGCGGAGGTGGCGAGAAGGAGGGCGAGTTTTAACCGAGCCAAGGAGGTGTTGCATAAAAAGAAGGTGAAGTTCGGGATGCTGCAGCCGGCAAGACTATGGGTCACGTATCAGGAGAGACACCATTATTTTGAGACGGCGGAGGAAGCATGGACCTTTATTAAAGAGGAGAAATTGGATCGGAACTGAGGGACTGATACTGCAGGAAATGTTATTGTTAATGTTACGGTTGATGTTAATAGAGAAGTAAATTGGGAAGTGGGGAGACATTGGGAAATGTGGGCGTCGGTGAGGGGGGAAAGACGGGACATAGATGGAGAATAGGGGAGGGGGAGGGGAAAGGGAGCTGCGCCACAAGAGGCGGGTCAGGTATAGGGATGTTCCCGTGCCAGAAAGAATAAGGCGGGAAGACAGGCGCAAGGCGGATGGGAGTTCCCCACACGGGGGGGTCGAGGAGTGAGCAGGAGTAGCCGGGGTCAGTTGAAGTCAGCTGACTTACGGAAGTAATATGGGGGGAGCAATCACGCTAGAAAGAGATCTAGCGGGGGGGGGGGGGGGGTGGAGGAGGGGGAGGGGGGACACAACTGGGTTGCTGCTGCGGAAATCCAAAAGAAAATGGCTAAAGAGTGGGTGGACGGGGATGGTATGCAACGCTGGGGGAGCGAGTGGGAGCGCGGAGGCGGGATATGGGACTGGCCTAGAGAAGGTAATGGCTAGTCGACACGGGAGGGGGGCAGGTAGCCCCCTAGTGAGGCTGATCACGTGGAACGTGAGAAGCCTGAACGGACCGATTAAAAGGGCCCAAGTGCTCGCACATTTGAAAGGACAAAGGGCAGACGTGGTTATGCTCCAAGAGACGCACCTGAAGGTGGCGGACCAAGTTAGGTTAAGGAAAGGATGGGTGGGACAGGTGTTCCACTCAGGACTAGATGCAAAGAATAGAGGGGTGGCCATATTGGTGGGGAAACGGGTAGCATTTGAAGCAAAGAACATCGTAGCAGATAGCGGAGGTAGATATGTAATGGTGAGTGGCAGGCTGGAGGGAATGGAGGTCGTGTTGGTTAATGTATATGCCCCGAACTGGGACGATGCGGGATTTATGAGACGGATGCTGGGGCGTATACCGGACCTGGAGGTAGGAAACTTGATTTTAGGAGGGGACTATAATACTGTGCTGGACCCGGGGCGAGATAGATCCAGCTCAAAGACCGGAAGAAGGCCGGCAGCGGCCAAGGTACTTAAGGGGTTTATGGACCAAATGGGGGGAGTGGATCCATGGCGATTTCTTAGACCTAGGGCTAGGGAGTACTCCTTCTTCTCCCATGTCCATAAGGTGTACTCCCGGATAGATTTTTTTGTTTTGGGAAGGTCGTTGATCTCTAGGGTGGAGGAAGCTGAGTATTCAGCCATAGCGGTTTCGGACCATGCCCCACATTGGGTGGACCTGGAATTAGGAGAGGAAAGGGAGCAGAGAGCACTCTGGCGATTAGATGTGGGATTGATGGCGGATGAGGGAGTGTGTGCAAGAGTGCGGGGGTGTATCGAGTGATACCTGGAGGTCAATGACGACGGCGAGGTCCGTGTGGGAGTGGTATGGGAAGCACTAAAAGCGGTGGTCAGAGGAGAGCTGATCTCCATTGGGGCCCACAAAGGGAAAACAGAGGCCAAGGAAAGGGAAAGATTACTGGGGGAGATTTTAAGGGTGGATAGGGAATTTGCAGAGACCCCGGAGGAGGGACTGTACAGGGAGAGGAGACGACTCCAGACGGAGTTTGACCTCCTGACCACCAGAAAGGCGGAGGTGCTGTGGAGGAAGGCACAGGGGAGGAGGTATGAATATGGGGAAAAGGCTAGTTGCCTGCTGGCTCATCAATTGCGAAAGAGGGCAGCAGCGAGGGAGATAGGAGGAATTAGAGACGAAAAGGGACACACGGTGCGAAGAACAGGAAAGATAAATGAGGTGTTCAAGACCTTTTATGAGGGACTGTATAGGTCTCAACCCCCAGAGGGAGAGGAGGGGATGCGGCAGTTCCTGGATCAATTGAGGTTCCCGAAGGTGGAGGAGCAGGAGGTGGTAGGCCTGGGGGCACCGATTGGGGTGGACGAGGTTATTAAGGGACTGGGGAGTATGCAAGCAGGGAAGGCTCCGGGACCAGATGAGTTCCCGGTGGAATTTTACAGAAAATATGTGGACTTGTTGGCCCCGTTGATGGTGAGGACGTTCAATGAGGCCAGGGAAGGAGGGACTTTACCCCCGACAATGTCGGAGGCGACGATATCGCTAGTTTTGAAGAGGGATAAAGATCCGTTGCAGTGCGGGTCCTATAGACCTATTTCATTATTGAACGTGGACGCCAAATTGCTGGCAAAGGTACTGGCATCGAGGATAGAGGACTGTGTCCCGGGGGTGGAGCACGAAGACCAGATAGGGTTCGTAAAAGGGAGACAACTGAATGTTAACGTGCGACGACTATTAGGGGTGATAATGATGCCCCCAGTGGAGGGGGAGGCAGAGATAGTGGCGGCAATGGATGCAGAGAAGGCATTTGATAGGGTGGAGTGGGAGTATTTATGGGAAGTGTTAAGGAGGTTTGGGTTCGGGAACGGGTTTATTAGCTGGGTCAAACTTCTTTATGGGGCCCCAACGGCAAGTGTAGTTACGGGTCGACAAAGATCGGAGTATTTCCGACTATATAGGGGAACAAGACAGGGATGCCCGCTGTCTCCATTGTTGTTCGCGTTGGCAATTGAACCTCTGGCCATGGCGTTGAGAGACTCCAGGAAATGGAGAGGGGTGATTAGAGGGGGAGAAGAACACCGAGTCTCGCTATACGCAGATGACCTATTGTTATACGTGTCGGACCCAGCGGGGGGGATGATAGAGGTTATGCGAATGTTGAGGGAGTTCGGGGATTTCTCGGGGTATAGGCTAAACATGGGGAAGAGTGAATTATTTGTGATACATCCAGGGCACCAGAGTAGAGAGATAGAAGGCCTGCCTCTAAGGAAAGTGGAAAGAAACTTCCGATACCTGGGGATTCAGATCGCTAGGAGCTGGGGGACCTTGCACAGACTTAATCTGACACGGCTGGTAGAACAAATGGAGGAGGACTTCAAGAGGTGGGACATGCAGCCTCTGTCGCTGGCGGGCAGGGTGCAGGCAATTAAGATGATGGTCCTCCCGAGGCTCTTATTTGTATTTCAATGTCTCCCTATACTAATCACTAAGACCTTTTTCAATAAAATAGACAGGAGCATCACGAGCTTCGTGTGGGCAGGGAAAGTTCCGAGAGTAAGGAGGGGGTTCCTTCAGCGTAGCAGGGACAGAGGAGGATTGGCACTACCGAACTTGGGCGATTACTATTGGGCCGCCAATGTGGCAATGATACGTAAATGGATGATGGAGGGTGAGGGAGCGGCGTGGAAAAGACTGGAGAGAATGTCCTGTAAAGGGACGAGTTTAGAGGCGCTGGTGACGGCGCCGCTACCGTTCTCACCTAAAAAGTTTACCACGAACCCGGTGGTGGCGGCAACATTGAATATCTGGGGACAGTGGAGGCGACAGACAGGGGTGCAGGGAGCCCTGGGGGGGGGTCCCCAATCAGGAACAACCATAGGTTCGCCCCAGGAAGAATGGATGGAGGATTTCAGAACTGGCACCAGTTGGGAATTGGGAGGGTGGGAGATTTATTTATAGATGGGACTTTTGCGAGCTTGGAGCATTGGAGGAAAAGTATAAGTTGCCCCGGGGAAACTTCCTGAGATATATGCAGGTGAGGGCGTTTACTAGACAACAGGTGATGGAATTTCTGCTGCTCCCGACACCGGGGACTCAGGACAGAGTGCTTTCAGGGGTGTGGGTCGGAGAGGGCAAGGTGTCAGAGATATACCGAGAGATGAGGGAAGAGGGGGAGGAGTTGGTGGGCGAATTAAAAGGAAAGTGGGAAGAGGAGCTAGGGGAGGAGATTGAGGAAAGTATGTGGGCTGATGCCCTAAGCAGGGTAAACTCCTCTTCCTCATGCGCCAGGCTTAGCCTGATTCAATTCAAGGTGCTACATAGAGCACACATAACGGGAGCAAGATTGAGCAGGTTCTTTGGAGTAGAGGACAAATGTGGGAGGTGCGGCGGAAGCCCGGCAAACCACGCACATATGTTTTGGGCGTGCCCGGCACTGGAGGGGTATTGGAAGGGAGTGACGGGAGTGATTTCGAAGGTGGTGAAGGCCCGGGTCAAACCAGGCTGGGGGCTAGCTCTATTTGGAGTTGCGGATGAGCCAGGAGTGCAGGAGGTGAAAGAGGCCGACGTTGTGGCCTTTGCGTCCCTAGTAGCCCGGCGCAGGATCCTACTTATGTGGAAGGAGGCGAAACCCCCCGGACTGGAGGCCTGGGTAAACGATATGGCGGGGTTCATTAAACTGGAACGGATAAAGTTTGCCCTGAGAGGATCGGCTCAAGGGTTCACCAGGCGGTGGCAGCCATTTCTCGACTACCTAGAGGAACGTTAGAGGGAAGACAGACGACCTGCAGCAGCAACCCGGGGGGAAGGGGGGGGAGGGGGGAGGGGGGAGGGGGAGGGGGGGGTTAGTTTAGTTTATGTTAAACGATTATGGGGTTTAGTTATTTGTTTATTGTTAAAATTTCTTTACTGTTACGTTTGCTTTGTAAGAGGGAAAAAATTGTTGTTTGGAAAAGAATTTCAATAAAATATATATTTTTTAAAAAATCAATGTGGTGTAGGTATGCCCATGTGTGGCTATTAGGGAGGGAGTTCGAGGATTTGGTCGAGCGATAGCAAATGAATGATATATTTCCAAGTCAGGATGGTGAGTGACTTGGAAAGGGACTTCCAAATGGTGGTGTTCCCATGTCCTTGTCCTTCTAGATGCTAGTCATTGTAAGTTTGAAAGGTGGTGCCTAAGGAGCCTTGGTGAGTTCCTGCAGCGTGTCTTGTTGATGGTACACACTGCTGCTACTATGAATTGGTGGTGGAATGTTTGTGGAAGGGGTGCCAGTCAAGCGGGTTACTTTGTCCTGGATGATGTCAAGCTTCTTGAGTGTTGTTGGATCTGCACACATCCCAGCAAGTGGGGAGTATTCCATCACATTCCTGGTTTGTGCCTTGTAGGTGGTGGACAGGCTTTGGGGAGTCAGGAGGTGAGTTACTCGCCGCAGGATTCCTAGCCTCTGACTGGCTCTTGTAGCCACAGTATTAATATGGCTAGTCCAGTTCAGTTTCCGATCAATGCTGTCCCCCAGGATATTGATACTGAGGGATTTCATGATGGTCATACCGTTGAACGTCAAGGGGCGATGGTTTGATTCTCTCTTACTGGAGATACTCATCGACTGGCACTTCTGTGATGTGAATGTCACTTGCCACTTGTCAACCCACGTCCAGGTCTTTCTGCATTTGCACGTGGGTTGCTTCAGTGTCTGAGGAGCCGCGAATGGTGCTGAACCTTGTGCAGTCATCAGCGAACATCCCCACATCTGACCTCATGATGGAAGGGAGGTCATTGATGAAGCAGCTGAAGATGGTTGGGCCTAGGACACTACCCTGAGGAACTCCTGCAGCGATGTCCTGGAACTGAGATGAATGACCTCCAACCACCACAACCATCTTCCAGGTATGACTCCAACCAGCGGAGAATTATCCTCCTGATTCCCATTGACTCCAGTTTAGCTAGGACTCCTTGATGTCATACTCGGTCAAATGTTTCCTTGAGGACAAGGGCAGTCATTCTCACCTCACCTCTGGAGTTCAGCTCTTTTGTCCATGTTTGAACCAAGGCTGTAATAAGATCAGGAGCTGAGTGACTCTAACAGAACCCAAACTGAGGGTCACTGAGCAGGTTATTGCTAAGGAAGTGCTGCTTGATAGCACTGTTGATGGCCCCTTCCATGACTTTGCTGATGATTGAGAGTAGACTGATAGGCCAATAATTGGCCAGATTGGATTTTTCCTGTTTTTTGTGTACAGAACATACCTACGGAATTTTCCACATTGCCTGGTAGATGTTGTAGCTGTACTGGTCGGGAGTGACTGGAAAAGGGGGGGGGGGATGGGGAAGTGAGTGACTGGGAAAGGGAAACAGTTCAAGAGGAGAGTGATTGGGAAAGAGAGAGAGATTGAGAGAAGAGTGACAGAGAACGGGAGAGAGATCAGGAGGAGAGTGATTGGGAAAGGGAGAGAGATCACAAGGAGAGTGACTGGGAAAGGGAGTGAGATCAGGAGGAGGCTGATTTGGAAAGGGAGAGAGGTTGGGAGGAGAGTGACTAGGAAAGGGAGAGAGGTTGGGAGGAGAGCGATTGGGAAAAGGAGAGTGATCAGGAGGAGAGTGACTGGGAACGGGAGAGAGATCAGGAGGAGAGTGATTGGGGAAGGGAGAGAGATCAGGAGGAGCGTGACTGGGAAAGGGAGTGAGATCAGGAGGAGAGTGATTGGGAAAGGGAGAGAGGTTGGGAGGAGAGTGATTGGGAAAGGGAGAGAGGTTGGGAGGAGAGTGATTGGTAAAGGTGTGCATGATTTAGGATTTCTGACCTCGGTGATTAATCTTACTGGTCAGCTTCTGACTAAGTCACTGAAAGAGGGAAAGCTATGTTCCAGAGACAAAAGCTCTCAAGAAGGAGAGATTACTCTTGAAGCTCTGAAATAGTTCAACAGCTTTCAGTTATGTTCTGATGGGGATTTTCCAGGTAAGTCGCTCATACTAAACCATTACTTTTTCAGCGTGGATTCTCGTCTCTTATGGCTTTTCCTAATGAGCTTCTAGGAACTTAAACTTACTCAATGTAACACATGCACAGTTATATTTTTAGTGGGGTTTTATAATAAGCATTTTAAAGTATAAAACAGATTCTGCAAAATGTCAGTCTATTAACAGACTGTAAATACTGAAAGAGAAATATGCTTAAATAGGGACATCAAAAGTTATCCTTACTTCAATACTTTGAACAAAGTAAGAAAGTCATACTTAGAAAGGCAAAATGAGGTGTTTGACAAAACAGGCAAGAACACAACTTTGACTCCTCTCGTTCTCCCACTCAGAGGCAATTGCAGGAAAGAGAAGATTGTAGTTTAGTCGGGCAGCATGGTCAGCACAGGCTTGGAGGGCCAAAGGGCCTGTTCCTGTGCTGTACTTTTCTTTGTTCTTTGTTTGTTCTTTGAGTGCTGTTTTGATCAAACCTGTCTGTTTTATGTATTTTCCTCCCCTTTCCCTAGAATAACCTAATGATAAATAGCCTGCTTTAGGTTATATTAGAGACAACTATACACATTTGTAGGGTTATATATATACTTTATAATAGCCTGATGGTAAATAGCCTGTAGTAGGCTGCTTAAAGACAACTACTCACAAATGTAGGATTATTATTATTTTTAGGACAGTCGACCTTCACAGGACCTGCTATCAGTGTTTAATTGCAGCGCTGTTGCCAAGACATCTTGAAATATGGCCAGCCTAATAGTCATTTGAGCACATGTTACCTCTGCTAGCCTGTTGCTAAGCTTTCCCTGATGATGTTTTTATAGTTAGCTGGAGTACAATTTATTCTCTTTGTATTACATTTGTTGTTTGGGGTAGTTAGAAATATTTAAGTTTTATTCATAATTCTATTTGTTACATTTCTATTCCAGTCAGTATTGGGAATTCTATATGATAATTACATGATACAGGTTTCATTTGTATTATTTTGACTTCATCTCATTCTATGATTAGTGTGATATTCATCGCAAAGGGAGAGAGATCACGAGGCGAGTGACTGGGAAAGGGAGAGAGATCACGAGGAGAGTGATTGGGAAAGGGAGGGAGATCACAAAGAGAGTGACTGGGAAAGGGAGAGCGACCAAGAGGAGAGTGACTGGGAATCGCAGAGAGACTACAGAGTTATAGAATCATAGAGATCTACAGCACATAAAAGGCCTTTCAGCCCATCGCACCTGTGCCGGTCCAAAGCAACCACCTAACTATTCTAATCCAATTTCCCATCGCTTGGCCCATTGCCGCGTGTGCCTAGTGCACATCTAAATGTTATGAAGGTCTCTGTCTCCACCATCCTTTCAGGCAGTGAGTTCCAGGCTCCCACCACCCTCTGGATGAAAAGGTTTTTCCTCACATCCCCTCTAAACCTCCTGCCTGTTACCTTAAATATATGCCCCCTGGTCATTTATCCCTCCACCAAGGAGAAACATTTCTTCCTGTCTACTCTATCTATGCCCCTCCTAATTTTATACAGCTCATTCATGTCCCCCCTCAGTCTCCTCTGCCCCTAGGAAAACAACCCCAGTCTATCCAATCTCTATTCACAGCTAAAACTCTCCAGCCCAGGCAACATCCTGGTAACTCACCTCTGCACCCTTTCCAGTGTCAGCACATCCCTCCTATAATGTGGGTTCCAGAACTGCACATAATTCTCTAGTTGTGGTCTAACCAACATTTTATAGAGTTCCAGCATAAGCTCTCTGCTCTTAAACTCTATGCCTCGGCTAATAAAGACAAGTATACCATATGCCTTCTTAACTACTGTATCCATCAGCTCTGCTACATTAAGGGACCAGTGCACATGCGCACCAAGGTCCCTTTGAACCTCAGAGCTCCCTAGGGTCCGACTGTGTATCATGTATTCCCTTGTCCTGTTTGCCCTGCCCAAGTGCATCACCTCACACTAATCCGGATTGAATTCCATTTGTCACTGATCAGCACATCTGACCAGTCCATCTATATTCCCTTGGAATCTAAGGCTATCCTCCTCACTATATATCTGATGAGATATTTTTGGGATTACTCAGCTCTGTCCATAGTTAGTTGTGTCCACTGTTTAGCATGCATGGAGTCCTGTGTCGCAGCTTCACCCTAGAATCATAGAATCCTGACAGTGCAGAAGGAGGCTATTAAGCCATTGAGTCTGCACCAACCATCTGAAAGAGCACCTCCCCGAGACCATCCCTATCCCTGTGACCCCACCTAACCTTTGGACAAGAAGGGGCAATTTAGCATGGCCAATCCACCAAACCTACACATCTTTGGACTGTGGGAGGAAACCAGAGCACCCGGAGGAAACCCACACAGACACGGAGAGAAAGTGCAAACACCACACAGTCACCCAAGGCTGGAATCGAGCGCGATTCCCTGGTGCTATGAGGCAGCAGTGCTAACCACTGTATCGCACCTATTGGCACTTCCATTTTTAGGTTAGCCTGGATCTGCTCCCAGCATTCTCTGCTGAACTTCTCATTGAATAGCTAAGCTAGGTCTCTTACAATATAAACCAAGATGTGTTTTAGCAGAAGTCTTCCCCAAAACTTTAGGGCAGCACGGTAGCATTGTGGTTAGCACAGTTGCTTCACAGCCCCAGGATCCCAAGTTTGATTCCTGGCTTGGGTCACTGTCTGCGCGGAGTCTGCACGTTCTCCCCGTGTGTGCGTGGGTATCCTCCGAGTGCTCCGGTTTCCTCCCACAGTCCAAAGATGTTAGGTGGATTGGCCATGCTAAATTGCCCTTAGTGTACAAAAAGGTTAATTGGGGTTACTGGGTTAAGGGGATGGGGGGAGGAGGTGTGGGCTTGCATGGGGTGCTCTTTCCAAGGGCCAGTGCAGACTCGATGGGCCAAATGGCCTCCTTTTGCTCTGTAAATTCTATTAAATAGGATTCTATTGGCCATCTCTAGGCTCTGTTTAACTGTACCTATATCTGACTTGATGCTGCATTCTCCTAGACCAGTAGGAGGAGAGTGATTGGAAAAGGGAGAGAGATCAGGAGGAGAGTGATTGGGAAAGGGAGAGTGATCAGGAGGAGAGTGACTGGGAAAGGGAGAGGGATCAGGAGACTGACTGGGAAAGGGAGAGCGATCAGGAGAGTGATTGGAAAAGGGCGAGAGATCAGGAGGAGAGTGATTTGACAATTGCGCAATGGGGGATAATGGGTCAATCGCAATGATGGGCAATTGGGAGGACAGGTTTGGTTTGACTGGAACTTTGGGATGGGATGAGAGTACCTACGCATTGAGGTCATGAGAGTGATGGTTGCCAGGGTGTAAGTCTATAAAGTATTTTTACACGTTTTGGGTGGCGGCATTTGAGGACATCCATATGTAGCTCCGGTTTTCTTGGATGCAACAGACCTTGCCCTGGTTGGTGTCAATGCCACTTCATTTTCACGGGGAGCCTCAAGCAGGTTCACACCCTCATTTTACATAAACAAAGAATCTTCTGCTTGTTTGAGACATGGAGGTTGGCTGCCTACTTATTTTACCTGTTACTGTGTTGAGACGTACACGTCCAGCTTGTGAAAGATTTGCGTTTCCTTGAGACACTTAGGTTTGGGTGCAGAGGCATTCTTTTCGAGACCATTGTCTCCTGTTAAAATATAGGCTGCAGCAAATACAGCGATTTCCACAATTCTGCAGAAGGGATTATTTCCTAATCAATCAAAACCACAAGAAAATTAGTCAATTTGAAGGAGGCATGACCACTCTTTACTTATTCAGTTAAAGGAGGGTAGGTTCAATTGAGAATGATTGCAAACGCTCATCCAACATCAAGTAAGTAATCGTGGCCTTGAGGTTGGAAGTTCAATATCCTGGCCTGCATCATGGTGGCCTTGGAAAATTAAACCCTAGTTTAAATCTGAAAAGACAACTAGAAAATTATATGGGCACTTCAGGTGAGCATATTGGTGTATCAACCATGCCAGGATCATAAATAGGAATATATTACCTGGAATTGCTCAGAGAAAATTGTAAACGCTCCACTTGACTAATGACAACATACAAGAAAGAAATGAAATATTTTATTCATTCATATTGTTGAATTTCACAATAGTTTAATATTTTATCAAATAGGTGCAGAGGAGAGTAATGATTTGTTGTGCTTCATACTCAGGGACGTATAGGAATTATTTATCAGGTCCATTCATTTCAGAATTATTATAGATGACAACATGATGCGACGGGAAAAGATTCTCAAGGCTCTTGGATCACAAAAATTTACTTTGATTAACATGGTGGAGAAGTGCTAATGAGTAACAGTACATCTGCCATATCGGAAGAGAGTTTATAATGAACATCTCGTTCATGTCATGGTGTTATAGTTAAACTCCAGCTCTAGCTTTCATGAACTGCTAATTACCTCATGGTGGGTGTTTGTGAAATGAGCTCTAGATCAAAGCTCACGGACTGTCACATTGTCAAGAATTTCTTCATTAGCAAGCTGTCAATACAGTCAGCACAGACGTGCAGCTTTCCAACCACCCACCACGACCACCAGAGTTTCAGGGAACAGGCAGACCTCAGATAGTTTTTGCTCAAGGTTTCCATTTGAAAAATCTAAAGATGCTAGTTCGGGGTCCAGCAAATACTGTAGGCTGTGAAACAGGCTTTCACTGGGTGCCGAGTCTTTCTGATGACTCCACTAAAAAAAAAGACAGCAGCAGTTCTCTTTGTCTTTTCCAGCCAGTTAATCAAAGAAGAATGTTGCATTTCATCCTATCAGCTTCAGTCAGACACCTCAAAAAAAACCCAGTTACGATTAAAAGTGCTGCGAATATAAAATTGTGCTTGAACATTCAAGCAAGATTCGGAAAATACTCTCCCCCTTATGTTTATCTCATCACTCAAGGATTCAGTTCCAAGGCGTTCATTCCCTAGTGCATCTGACAGGAAAAGGGATGAACCTGCCATGGATTCACAAACATCCTGGACTGAATTTTTTAATCTGCCAAAGTGCATCAGTTGGGAACACTTTGGCGGGTCAATTTTGCCAGAACAGGCAAGATTGACAGCAATCTGGGACTTTTAAAAATTCATTTATGGGATGCGGGCGTCGCTGGTTAGACCGGCGTTTATTGCCCATCTTTAATTGCCCTTCAGAAGGTGGTGGTGGGTTGCCTTCTTGAAACGCTGCAGTCCTTGAGATGTAGGTATACACACTGTGCTGTTAGGGAGAGAGTTCCAGGACATTGCCCCAGCGACACTGAAAGAACAGCGATATATTTCCAAGTCAGGGTGGTGAGTGATTTGGAGGGGAACCTCGAGGTGGTGGGGTTCCCAGGTATCTGCTGCTCTTGTCCTTCTAGATGGTAGTGGCCATGGGTTTGGAAGGTGCTGTCGAAGGAACCTTGGTGAGTTACTGCAGTGCATCTTGTAAATGGTACATGCAGCTGCCACTGTTCATCAGTGATGGAGGGTTTGAATATTTGTGGAAGGGGGAGCAATCAAGCGGGCTGCTTTGTCCTGGATGGTGTCGAGCTTCTTCAGTGTTGTTGGGATGCTGGTACAAGGCCTTTTGGGTTTTACTGCAGTGCATTAGGCTATATGTGAGCAATGGCCGCCAGAGAGGCAGGTTCCTACTTCAGAAATGTTCATCACTCAATTAGAGCAATATCGACATGAGTTTTCTCGTTTAGCTTTGGGCCCACAGGTTTCATAGAAACTCACCAGTGAAAGCAAGACATGAGCAGAGCATCAGTGGAGGGAATTGCAGCGATGTCAGGGAAATATGCCAAAGTTACTCATTGCCTGTAACCATGCCATGATTGAAACCTGTTCTCCCTGACTATAAGCATCAAGAGGCCCATGCTTATGGGACAGGGTGTCACATCTCCATTTCTCATCACACTAAATAACACCTGCTGCAAGTGATAAGAAAATTCCATTACCTTGAATCCACAGTGACACCTGCAAGGGAAAGCTACTACTAACCAGCCAACCAACTAAACTTGCATGGAACAACTTCAAGCTGACTCTGAGGGCCAAGATGCTGGTTCATCAGACCTACGTTCTCAGCATCTTCCTGTGTGGCTTTGTTGACTTTTGTTGAAAATATTGAACTCTATGTTGAGTCTGTAAGACTGTAAAATTCTCAGTTGAAAGGTGGGGAACAGTGTAGGAGGCCAGGAACAGAGATGTCAGACTGGGAGGAGGATGGAGAATTAAAATGACAGAAGGGTGAAAGATCAGGGCCACCCTTGCTGAATGGAGGTGGTCTGCAAAGTGACCATCCAGTGTAGAGGAGACTACAGTCGAGGATACAGTACAATAAACTGACTAAATGCAAGTAAGTCAGTGTTACATTTGCAGGGAATGTATGAGGATCTAACCATCGCCCCTTGAGCTTCAATGGCATTATCATTGTGGAATCCCCACAATCAACATCCTTGGGGGTTACCATTGATCAGAAACTGAACTGGTCTAGCCATATTAATACTGTGGCTATCAGAGCGGTTAAAAGGCTAGGAATCTATGGCGAGTTACTCCTGACCCCCCAAAGCCTGTCCATTATCTACAAGGCACAAGTCAGGAGTGTAATGGAATACTCTTCACTTGCCTGGATGAGTGCAGATCCAACAACACTCAAGAAGCTCAACACCATCCAGGACAAAGCAACACGCTTGATTGTTCCATTTCCACAAACATTCAAACCCTCCACCCCTGATGAACAGCGGCAGACGTGTGTATTATCTACAAGATGCGCTGCAGTAACTCACCAAGATTCTTTAGACAGTGCCTTCCAAACACATGGCCACAACCATCAAGAAGGACAGGAGGAGCAGATAACCTACCACCTGGAGGTTCCCCTCCAAGTTACTTACCACCCCGACTTTGAAATATATCGCCGTTTCTTCACTGTCGCTGAGTTAAAATCCTGGAACTCCCTCCCTAACAGCACTGTGGGTGTACCTACACCTGGCAAGGTGGATACAGAACTGGCTAGGTCATAGAAGGCAGAGAGTAGCAATGGAAGGATGCTTTTCTAATTGGAGGGCTGTGACCAGTGGTGTTCCGCAGGGATCAGTGCTGGGACCTTTGCTCTTTGTAGTATATATAAATGATTTGGAGGAAAATGTAACTGGTCTGATTAGTACGTTTGCAGACGACACAAGGTTGGTGGAATTGCGGATAGCGATGAGGACTGTCAGAGGATACAGCAGGATTTAGATTGTTTGGAGACATGGGCGGAGAGATGGCAGATGGAGTTTAATCGGGACAAATGTGAGGTAATGCATTTTGGAAGGTCGAATGCAGGTAGGCAATATACAGTGAATGGTAGAACCCTCAAGAGTATTGAAAGTAAAAGAGATCTAGGAGTACAGGTCCACAGGTCACTGAAAGGGGCAACACAGATGGAGAAGGTAGTCAAGAAGGCATACGGCATGCTTGCCTTCATTGGCCCGGGCATTGAGTATAAGAATTGGCAAGTCATGTTGCAGCTGTATAGAACCTTTGTTAGGCCACACTTGGAGTATAGTGTTCAATTCTGGTCGCCACACTACCAGAAGGATGTGGAGGCTTTAGAGATGGTGCAGAAGAGATTTACCAGAATGTTGCCTGGTATGGAGGGCATTAGCTATGAGGAGCGGTTGAATAAACTCGGTTTGTTCTCACTGGAACAAAGGAGGTTGAGGGGAGACCTGATAGAGGTCTACAAAATTATGAGGGGCATAGACAGAGTGGATAGTCAGAGGCTTTTCCATAGGGTAGAGGGGTCAATTACTAGGGGGCATAGGTTTAAGGTGAGAGGGGCAAGGTTTAGAGTAGATGTACGAGGCACGTTTTTTACGCAGAGGGTAGTGGGTGCCTGGAACTCGCTACCAGAGGAGGTGGTGGAAGCAGGGACGATAGTGACATTTAAGGGGCATCTTGACAAATGCATGAATAGGATGGGAATAGAGGGATACGGACCCAGGAAGTGTAGAAGATTGTAGTTTAGTCGGGCAGCATGGTCGGCACGGGCCTGGAGGGCCGAAGGGCCTGTTCCTGTGCTGTACATTTCTTTGTTCTTTGTCAAGGACTGCAGCGATTCAAAAGGGCAACTCACTACCATCTTCTGAGGGTCAACTAGGGATGGACAATAAATGCTGGCCTAACCAGCGATGCCCTCATCCCCAATATGAACTTTTAAAAGAGATGAGTTGTGGGAGGGTGATTAAATAGTGTTCCATTGTGTGGTGGAAGGAATAATTCCTTCAGAATGTTGAAAGGTGAGGGTAAGATGTATTCGGCGGTGGCATCATACTGGAGGAGAGGAAATGGGGTTGGACCATCTGTTCAATGTCAAGACTGGTGAAGTGGAACGTGATTCCATGACTCTTCTGCTGTGCCACTTTCAGTGTTTCTATGGAGCTCCATCAATGTGCAGCTGGGGTGCAACCACAAAAGAATTTACATGCATCACTATTGGCATGCATTGTTACTCTGGATGTCCTTGTCACTGCAACATTCACTTGAGCTCCAACAAGTGCAGCCATCCAGCAACCACATTCGAAAATCACTATTTCCCATCCATACCCCCATCTGCAACTGTCATTGGGAAAGTAGCAACAGGCAAGCAGTGGGAACCACAGTAGGCTGAGGTCTCACCTCCATGTTCCCTTTCACCAGATTCCCTTCCATGGGCCAACTGGACTTTCCTGCTAGCACTGTACTGGAGAACGCTTTACTGAGGTTCAGTGCTGAAAGGCCAAGGCTAGGATTTCATTCCTCCTATTCAAGGTGTGAAAACCATTGTTGTTGGCCCACATGGACCTGTGTTATTGCCACACTTGACACTTCATGCAGTTGAACACTGTATCGATAAAAGGTGACATCATTAAAAAGGCCTGCAATATCATTTAGCTCATGCTCGAGAAGGACTCCTGAAATCTCTCTGCAATCATGCACATTGTGCTGGAAACACTTGACAGTACAATCCACATTCTCTGCTGTTGCTCAAGACACAGCCTGTAAATGGACAGCCATTGGGTACAGCATTGGTATCCAGCTGAACCAAGCTTGGAGAAGCATGCGTCCTCCAACACAAGCTGTCCGTTACTATCCCTGATACCACCGTCTGCTATTGCTCACTAATAGGCTGTGAGTCACTATAAAAACTTAATCTCTCTCTACCTACTGCCAGTGAAACGTGACTATCTGAGCTGGAGCACATTTTGCATAAATCCTGTGATGGTGGATCCCCAGGGGGAGTCCACTCATTGTCATCACGGGTGACCTGAACCACCTCCTTCTGAATGCATGAAGAACCTGTGAGAGATACATAACATGAAGAGTACTTTTAAGGTGAAAACGATTGAGTTACCATTATGAACATGGTATTTCTCACACTGCTGACATCAAGTTAACATGACTGTGTTGTTTGCTATGCTGCTGTCTGAGATTTAAATCTGTCACCAGATCGCTGGCCAGGCATGTTGAGATTTCACTCATTTCCACCCTCTTGTCCTCTGCAAGGGAAGAACAAAATGACACCCGAGTGTGAATAATGGCATGTTTTCACGGAGAGCATTTGCTGAGGGTGATCATGGGGAGGGGCAGAGTATTGCGTACCAAGAAGGGTGGGTGTCATGGTGGATGAATAGATGGGTACGTGAGTAAGCGCATTTACAAAGAGAAATGGGTTGACCCTCATAGTCAGTTGGTGTGAGGAGTGATGTGCTGGACTAGGCTCGAGAGGGCAGAGTGAGGCAGTGTACACAACATCAGCACGTAAGGCAATGTGCCATTGCTCTCATCTTTCCTTATCCTGCTGAGGCAATTGAAGTGCTTCCTTCATCGGATTCATATTTCTGCTTTTGACCTCGTCGGCAATCTCTATCTTCCTCATGTCAGCAACAATCTTCTTCCTCCTGTCACGAACAGTATCACCCTCCAGCTACTTCCAATATCCAGCAGCGTATCCAGGTGGGCGTCGCTGAACTGGAGAGCAGCCTTTGGCTGTCTTGACTACATTGGAATAGTACTTTGTCTCTCCATGGCAACAACAACTGTTCCAACTTGCATGTTTGGTGTGACTCTAAATACGGCAATTCAGATTGCTTCACGCAGGCCGTCATCGCATCCACTGAGACTAATTGGATGAGAAATCTGAAGTGAGATGTGCATGACATTGCTGAGTTAAAAGAACGACCAACTGACGTGCTGCCTACATTTACAGATTTCCCACCTGCTATAGGGCCCCCCGCCAGCAGGGCATCTGTGAATTAAAACGTTGCCCTCTGTGTGACAGCATTCCCAATTTGCCCTAACTTTATCTGGTAGCATAGAATCATAGAATCATAGCATCCCTAAAGTGCAGAAAGAGGCCATTCAGCCCATCGAGTCTGCACCGACACTTCGAAAGATCACCCGACCTGGTCCCAATCGAACCTAGGTGCCTGGCGCTATGAGGCAGCAGTGCTAACCACTGTGCCACCATGCCGCCCCGTATCTATCAAAAGGAACATTCTGAAAGGTGTTGTTAGCACTGTACAGAAGGAGATGGATTTAAACTCTACAGGAATGTACCCTCGCCCCATCCAGTGGGCCAACAGGCGGCCCAGTTCAAATCAACCAAGCCTAACCCTTCAGATGAATCTCAAATTCAATTTCTGTATTACTCCAACTGTGGTCTTATGTGCATCCCCCACTTTCATTGCCACACTATTGGCAATCATGGATTCAGTCATCTCAGCCTTAAAAAAAAAAAATTTCAGTTACAGGATGTCGGCATCGCTGGTTAGGCCAGCATTTATTGCCCAATCCAGTTGCCCTTCAAAAGGTGGTGTTTGTTATATTATTGGGTTCAGTAATATGTATCATTACCAGTTGCTGTATATCCAGAAGGTCTGATGGTGTGATCCTGAAGAAACCACGAGTCTTCAATTTAAAGCAAACTAATTTATTAAGTAACTACACGTGCTAACTATGCTGTGATCTATCTATCATACACTACTGCTGTCTCATCACTCACTTTGGTTGAAAAAGACCAAGATCCTCTGGGAGCTGCTACTTATAGTGGGATCTAGTGGTGCCCTCTAGTGGTAGTGTTACAGTGAGATGTTAGAATTAACCCTTTAGTTATCTACATGTATATATATCATTACAGTGTTGAGCTGCCTTCTTGAACCGCTACAGTCCCTGAGATGTGGGTACAACCACAATGCTATTAGGGAGGGGGTTTCCAGGATTTTGCCTCAGCGACAGTGAAGGAACGGCGATATATTTCCAAATCAAGGTGGTGAGTGACTTGAAGGAGAACCCAGGTATCTGTTGCTCTTGTCCTTCTAGATGGTAGTGGTCATGGGTTTGGAAGATACTGTCTAAGGAACCTTGGTGAGTTACTGTAGTGCATCTTCTAGATGGTACATACGGCTGCTACTGTTCGTTGGTGTTGGAGGGTTTGAATATTTGTGGAAGGGCAAGCAATCAAGCCGCCTGCTTTGTCCTGAATGGTGTCGAGCTTCTTGAGTGTTGTTGGAGCTGCAGTCATCCAGGCAAGTAGAGAGTACTCATTTCACTCCTGACGTTGTGCCTTGTAGATGGTGAACAGGATTTGGGGCATCGGGGGTGAGTTACTCACCGTAGGATTCCTAGTAGTTAATTGGTGGGGTTGACGAATGTGATATCGCGGTTGGTACGGAAAGATCGTCTCGACGAAATCAAAGGTCAGTCTGGGGATTAGCAATTTAATTGATGGGATTTCATATTGTTGATTCGGCTTGGGTTAGGGTTTTAGGCTGATGTGACTTCAGTAATGAGGGTTCAGTCTATTATTATATGGGTAGAAAGACTGATGTGACTTCAGTAATGAGGGTTCAGTCTATTATTATATGGGTAGAAAGGCTGATATGACTTCAGTTGTGAGGGTTCAGTCTATTATTATATGGGTAGAAAGGCTGATGTGACTTCAGTAGTGAGGGTTCAGTCTATAATAACTGTTTTTAAATCTGAAAATGGTTCAACTCCATGTGTGAGTTCTGATTCGGCTTGGGTTAGGTTATGGGGTTGATGGGACATTTGAAATTGAAAATGGTTCAACTCTATGTGTGAGTGTGTTAAATATATAGTTGATTAAGCTAAAATTGTACCCTTGGACTGTGGTGGCGAAGGGCGCAGTTCTGAGGACTAGTTGAGATTGTGGGGAATGCTGCATATTGGTTGAAGCAGAAGTCTCTCAAAGGGTTAACAGCAGCAGCCAAAGTTAAAAGACAGACAGTGCTTCTCACTCAGGCCTTGAGATAACAGCAGCAGCCTGTAATGTAATCGGATACCTTTCCTTTGAGTCAGTGAACTCCAGCAAAGTTACGTTTTGAATTAATTAATTAAAGGAAACCAGTGGGTTTCTCCACCTCTTTGATAAAAGTTATTATTTTCGAAAGCAATTGATTGAAATTGCCAGAATCTTAAGTTTTACTTACTTGAAATAATGTTTATCTCATTTTATCTGGAGATTAATAGAAACTTAAAGAAGATCACGGACACCATTTTAAAAAGTGTAAATCTGGAGATGATAGTTGACTTTGCCAACATTTATGTGAATGTAAAAAAAAAAACTTGTTAAAAGAAAAAATTGTTAAGATAAAGAATTAATTAAGTTGTAAATGTTATACAAGTTTGTGTTAAGCAAATCGTAAATTTAGTTCTGAGTTGAGATCAGAGCTAAGCTTGCAAGTTGCAGTAATTCAATTTGAATTTTCAAACATTTTTAAGTTGTCGCTTTGCCAAGAAAAAAAAATGCGCAAGTAGAGGCAGGAAAGGCATGGGTCAAACAAAAGATGAGCTACGTAGTTCAATGGCTGGCCTTGAATTGACAGAAAATGATAAATTCAATAATTTAGAAAATGTTCACTAAAAGTTCCGACTGCACCTGTAGCATTGTCTGCACTAATTCCAGAACCACCAGAGTATAATAATTGATATCCAGTCACTGCTCCCAGATTCCAATTATGCCAGTAACTCAAGCCCTTTTGGGTGATAGTGTGGGTCCTGATTTACCATATTCACGATCAGTAGAGAAAGAGGAGCTCTGTTCCACAAGCCCAGTTAGCTCTAGGACAAGATCTCGGACAGCGAGAGAGGGGCTTGATCCTCACCAGAAACAATTAAGTATACCACCTAAGTCTCTCCAAACTAAGGAGAAACCACAAGGTTCGGGAACAAAGGAAGCTGCAACAAATGATTTTGAAGAGAAAGAACTCCCCCTAGTGACAGGGAGAGACGTTGAAGTCTTGGAACAACCAGGGGAAATAGCTAGAGTGCCCCCTGGTGAGATTCGGAGACAGTTGCCGATTAGGAAGATACCAAACCCACCCAAAGGGACCTTTTTATGGCCCACCGAATGCATCAACAGCTTTACAACCGCAGCCCCCTCTGAGGGGCCATTGGTCTACTGGGAGAAGAGGACGAGGCAGATATAGAGGGAGCAATGCATGTTTTAATTGCGGCCGTGCAGATCACTGGCAACAGGAATGCCCCTTTAAAAGACAGGCAGTAGAAGGAGATTATCCGACCCAAAGGAGGGGGTACCCACCAAGGGGAGGACAGGCGAGATACACTGACTTCTCCCAGGAAAACCCTTTCCCAACACAGGATTTAGTCATAAGGACTCTCCAAGCGGACAGGGAACCTATTATCTCTCTGCTGATAGGAGATCAACATCACCCATTTGTAATCGACACTGGAGCAGCCATGTCTTCTGTGCAATCAGAACTTCGACTACCATTATCCGACCACACGCAGCAATTGTCGGGGTTCCAAGGACAGGTGTGTGAGTATCCTATTTCTGAACCTGTGACAGTCACTTACGAGAATAAGTCTGCAGATCATCAGTTTGTAGTGACTACTGGATTGGACTGTAACTTGTTGGCCCGAGATTTACTGTGTATCTTCCAGCTACAGCTAGAGTGCGGAGATGAGGGGGTAACGGTTAAATCATGGAGGATGAGACAACAGTGCTATATTTCTATCACCCCCCAGTGGTGGACGTTAGACATTGAACAGTCACTGCATCACGTTACCCTGGCCTATGACAGAACTGGACGAAACAGGGAGTTGAAGGACAAATACCGGCCATTAATTGGGACCGAATAGCCAGTCAAGGTTACAGCCACAGTCACGGGAAAAGAAGGTACAGCCAATTTTGTTACAAACTCACCACATTTATGGCCACAGTCAGCTTCGGTAAGCCCTCATATTACACGTCAGGTCCACGACCAGTACCATGCCAGGGATATGGGGTGAATGATAAGGAGGGCAGTGGATCATTCGGATCCAACAGAGTACGCACTTCAAGTCATGCCGGACGGCACTACCATAAGATATTTTGAGGTCCCTGAAACAATTAACACTCGACTGCAGCATCACTGGGGACATGATGTGTTGGAATATGTCAATCCACAGGTCTGGGCGGAATACCCATCACAAGTGGGAAAGACAAATGTTACACCTATTAAGGTAATGATTAAGGATCATGTAAAGCTACCTTCCATTCGGCAATACCCCCTGAAATCCCAAGCTGCTCCGTCAATAGACAAATTAATTCAAGAGCTGTTGCAACAGGGTATTTTGGTCCCTTGCCAATCAGAATGTAACACCCCCATACTTGCTGTGCCTAAACCAGCCAAACCAGACCAGTACCGATTAGTACAGGATTTACGTTCAATCAGAAGCAGACATATTTATAGTAGATCGTTTAGTCTGACTTAACATCTTAGGCACCATCACTTGCTGAATTTGCGCGGCTGTCCGCGCTGCCCACATACTGGCTCAAATTCCAGCTCAAGCCCGGGTCTTCGCCGTAATTGACCTTCAGCACGCCTTCTTTGCCCTCCCACTTGCGACTGAAAGTCAATATCTGTTTGCCTTCACTTACAATGGGCAGCAGTATACCTGGACCCGACTGCCACAGGCGTTCGTCAACTCACCTACACTCTTCTCCAGATGTCTGCAGACCCAACTCCAGGCCTTGACATTGGAGCATGGTTCCACTCTAGTGCAGTATGTAGATGACATATTGGTGGCAAGTCCTGACGAGCCCAGTAATAGGGATGATGTGATCCAATTATTGAACCACCTATCCTCGTTGGGTTATGTTGTCTCACAAGCAAAGGTCTTGGTGGCTCAGAGAAAAGTTAAGTTCTTAGGAGTTTTACTTACAGCCACAGAAAGAAGTCTCGAACCCAGTAGGATTGAACCAATATGCCAATTCCCCGCCCCTACAAAAGCCAAGGAGGTTCGTCATTGGCTGGGTATGGTGAATTATTGTCGGCAGTGGATACCAAACATCACTGTCTATACAAAGCTGCTGACGCCTTACACTAGTGAAGAGGGGAACTTTACTCTCACCACCAAGGCACTCGAGGCCTTCCGTTGCCTGAAGCAGGCCTTGTTACAAGCACCGGCCCTCGGTAGGCCGCTATACGACCGACCATTCCAGATATACTGTACTGTTCTGGAAGGATGTTCAACAGCGGTACTCACCCAGCAACATGGGGACAAGCACCGGCCCGTAGCATATTACTCTTCCAAACTCGACCCAGTGGCATTGGGCCACCCTGTTTGCACCCAGATCTTGGCAGCAATATACAATAGTTTGCAGGCTGCTGTCAATATCACTCTCCAACAGGATATTACGGTGTATAGCTCCCACTCGGTAATCGCACTATTGGGGCAACTGCAGACTCAGCATCTTACCGCAGCTCGTCAGAATAGGTATGAGATATACCTTTTGAACAATCCACGTCTGACATTTAAATACTGTACCACTATCAATCCAGCCTGTTTTCTTAGCGGTCCCCCTGTCCATGAAGACGCACCTGGCCACGACTGTTTAGCCTTGATTCAGGAAACTACCACAATAAGGGGCGATTTGAGTGACATTTCGTCAGAACAACCTGACATGATTATGTGTGGTCAAATATCCCACCGGGGTTTAGTTAGTGACCTACTGCAGGCCCTCCTTATGCCCGCGCAGATTTCCGTTATTAAATGTGCTGCCCACGCAAATGGTAAGACCCCAGTTGACGTTGGTAATGAACGAGCAGATTGTGCAGCGCGGACAGCCGCGCAAATTCAGCAAGTGATGGTGCCTAAGATGTTAAGTCAGACTAAACGATCTACTATAAATATGTCTGCTTCTGACAAGTCAATGCCAACCATCCAAGACGTCATAAGGTTACAGGAGGACGCTCCTGAGAGTGATAAACAAATGTGGAAACGGTTAGGTTGTACATATGATTCTGTTTCCTCTTTATGGACCACGCCAGCACATCAGACTTGTATGTCTGATGTACTGGCTTTATGGGTCATTGAATGTGTACACTTTGCAACTCATTGTGGGGCTCGAGGGACTAGTGATTTGTTGCTGGACACTTGGTGGCACCCTAAAATGCAGGGGTTGGCCCAGAGCATCAGTAATCGGTGTTTGATTTGTCAGCAATATAACACCGGAAAAGGTATCCCTTGTGGGATGGGGCAAACCCCGTTGCCCAGTGGTCCCTTTGAGACGCTCCAAATGGATTACATTGAGTTGGAAAGGTGTCAATGTTATAAATATGTTTTGGTCATTGTGGATGTGTTCAGCAGATGGGTCGAGGCGTATCCGACTACCGATGATAAAGCTGCTACTGTGGTTAAAGTTCTGATGCGGGAAATCATTCCCCGGTACGGTATATCAGCTCAGTTAAGTTCTGATAACGGGCCTCATTTTCTTGGACAGATTAACCTGCCTCCCTTCTCCAGTGCTATTTTACAGGTGTGGAGCATGATGGAGTGGCTACGCACCGTCTGTGTGATATTTAGCCTCACTTCGCTTGGAGTGTTATTAGCGGCGGACATGGAAAAGGGGAATATTATTTATATTTGTAACCCCAACCAATCTACAAGGATATTTCACTTATGCAAAGGTGATGTTCTTCGCTGCCCCCATATACGAGTACGAAGTCTTACAACACCAGGTTAAAGTCCAACAGGTTTGTTTCGATGTCACTAGCTTTCGGGGCGCTGCTCCTTCCTCAGGTGAATGAAGAGGTCTGTTCCAGAAACACATATATAGACAAATTCAAAGATGCCAAACAATGCTTGGAATGCGAGCATTAGCAGGTGATTAAATCTTTACAGATCCAGAGATGGGGTAACCCCAGGTTAAAGAGGTGTGAATTGTACCAAGCCAGGACAGTTGGTAGGATTTCGCAGGCCAGATGGTGGGGGATGAATGTAATGCGACATGAATCCCAGGTCCCGGTTGAGGCCGCACTCATGTGTGCGGAACTTGGCTGTAAGTTTCTGCTCGGCGATTCTGCGTTGTCGCGGGTCCTGAAGGCCGCCTTGGAGAACGCTTACCCGGAGATCAGAGGCTGAATGCCCTTGACTGCTGAAGTGTTCCCCGACTGGAAGGGAACATTCCTGCCTGGTGATTGTTGCGCGATGTCCGTTCATTCGTTGTCGCAGCGTCTGCATGGTCTCGCCAATGTACCACGCTTCGGGACATCCTTTCCTGCAGCGTATGAGGTAGACAACATTGGCCGAGTCGCACGAGTATGTACCGCGTACCTGGTGGGTGGTGTTCTCACGTGTAATAGTGGTATCCATGTCGATGATCTGGCACGTCTTGCAGAGATTGCCATGACAGGGTTGTGTGGTGTCGTGGTCACTGTTCTGAAGACTGGGTAGTTTGCTGCAAACAATGGTTCGTTTGAGGTTACGCGGTTGTTTGAAGGCAAGTAGTGGGGGTGTGGGGATGACCTTGGCAAGATGTTCATCGTCATCAATGACGTGTTGAAGGCTGTGAAGAAGATGACGTAGTTTCTCCGCTCCGGGGAAGTACTGGACGACGAAGGGTATTCTGTCGGTTGTGTCCCATGTTTGTCTTCTGAGGAGGTCGGTCCGGTTTTTCACTGTGGAGCGTTGGAACTGTCGATCGATGAGGCGAGTGCCATATCCCATTCGTACGAGGGCATCTTTCAACGTCTGTAGATGTCTGTTACGCTCCTCCTCGTCTGAGCAGATCCTGTGTATACGGAGCGCTTGTCCATAGGGGATGGCTTTTTTAATGTGTTTAGGGTGGAAGCTGGAGAAGTGGAGCATCATGAGGTTATCCGTAGGTTTGCGGTAAAGCGAAGTGGTGAGGTGACCGTCCTTGATGGAGACGAGTGTGTCCAAGAATGCAACTGATTTTGGAGAGTAGTCCATGGTGAGTCTGAAGGTTGGATGGAACTTATTAATGTCATCGTGTAGTCGTTTCAGTGATTCTTCGCCGTGGGTCCAAAGGAAAAAAATTTCATCGATGTATCTGGTGTATAACATCGGTTGAAGGTCCTGTGCGGTGAGTAGGTCCTGTTCAAACTTGTGCATGAAGATGTTGGCGTATTGGGGTGCGAATTTGGTCCCCATGGCTGTTCCGTGCGTCTGGATGAAGAACTTGTTGTCGAAGGTGAAGACGTTGTGATCCAGAATGAAGCGGATGAGTTGCAGAATTGCGTCTGGAGATTGGCAGTTGTCGGTGTTGAGTACTGAGGCTGTTGCAGCAATGCCGTCGTCATGGGGGATGCTGGTGTAGAGTGCCGAGACGTCCATTGTGACGAGGAATGTTCCTGGTTCAACAGGTCCATGGGTGCTGAGTTTCTGTAGGAAGTCCGTCGTGTCGCGACAGAAGCTGGGTGTACCTTGTACGATGGGTTTCAAGATGCCCTCGATGTAGCCAGAGAAGTTCTCACACAGGGTCCCATTGCCTGAAACGATAGGGCGGCCTGGTGTGTTGGCCTTATGTATTTTCGGGAGGCAGTAGAGATCGCCAATGCGGGGAGTACGTGGGATGAGAGCACGTAGGGTGCTCTGAAGATCTGGATCCAAGGTCTTGATCAGTCTGTTAAGTTGGCGGATGTGTTCCTTGGTCGGATCTGCGGGTAACTGTCTGTAGTGTTCTTAGTTGTTCAGTTGTCGGTATACTTCTTTGCAGTAGTCCGTTCTGTTCAGTACGACAGTGGCCCCCCCTTTGTCTGCTGGTTTGATGACGATGCTGTGGTTGGTCTTGAGAGCGCGGATGGCATTGCGTTGTGCTTGGGTGACGTTCGGGGCTGTCTTGTGAATGCGACTGATGAATCTGGCATTGACGCGACTCCTGACGGCTTGAGCATACATGTCGAGTCTAAGGCAGCGGCCTTCCGGAGGGGTCCAATTCGACTCTTTCCTCTTCGGTTGCCGCACCGCAGATCTCTCGGTCTGCTGTTCCGGTTCATTGGTAGTCTGCTTGGGTTCGCTGTTGGCCTCTTGGGGTCTGTGGGAGAATTCCCGGAGCCTCATTCGCCTGATGAATTCCTCCGTGTCTGCCGCGAGACTGATGGGGTCCATTTTGGTGGTGGTGCAGAAATTGAGCCCTCTGCTGAGGACTTCGATTACATCTGGTTGAATGTATGGTCTGACAAGTTGACAATAGATTCCCCACTACTTGCCTTCAAACAACCGCGCAACCTCAAACGAACCATTGTTTGCAGCAAACTACCCGGTCTTCAGAACAGTGACCACGACACCACACAACCCTGTCATGGCAATCTCTGCAAGACGTGCCAGATCATCGACATGGATACCACTATTACACGTGAGAACACCACCCACCAGGTACGCGGTACATACTCGTGCGACTCGGCCAACGTTGCCTACCTCATACGCTGCAGGAAAGGATGTCCCGAAGCGTGGTACATTGGCGAGACCATGCAGACGCTGTGACAACGAATGAACGGACATCGCGCAACAATCACCAGGCAGGAATGTTCCCTTCCAGTCGGGGAACACTTCAGCAGTCAAGGGCATTCAGCCTCTGATCTCCGGGTAAGCGTTCTCCAAGGCGGCCTTCAGGACCCGCGACAACGCAGAATCGCCGAGCAGAAACTTACAGCCAAGTTCCGCACACATGAGTGCGGCCTCAACCGGGACCTGGGATTCATGTCGCATTACATTCATCCCCCACCATCTGGCCTGCGAAATCCTACCAACTGTCCTGGCTTGGTACAATTCACACATCTTTAACCTGGGGTTACCCCATCTCTGGATCTGTAAAGATTTAATCACCTGCTAATGCTCGCATTCCAAGCATTGTTTGGCATCTTTGAATTTGTCTATATATGTGTTTCTGGAACAGACCTCTTCATTCACCTGAGGAAGGAGCAGCGCTCCGAAAGCTAGTGACATCGAAACAAACCTGTTGGACTTTAACCTGGTGTTGTAAGACTTCGTACTGTGCTCACCCCAGTCCAACGCCGGCATCTCCACATCATGCCCATATACGAGGACATGGTATCGACTCATGGAAGGTCGTCAAAGTTAAGGAGAATGCAGGACTCATGAAGCAATTGCACCGGTCCCGGCGATGGGAAGGGAATATTATATGGACATTGCCTTGTTTTTGGAATACATGTAAATTTGATTTTGGATGTGTTAAGATTGGTGCAATAAAGGTAACATCAGGCCGTCAGGAGAGCGTAGGAAGAGGCTATGAGAAAGTGAAAGGGACTAGAGAGAGGACGGGGCGTGTGGGAAGGGAAGTACAGCTAGAACGTAGGTTACCGGGAGATACACTTAAGTTAGTTAAAGGCCAAACTGAGGAAAACCCGGGTAGTATGAATCTCTTTTACCAGATTTACCACCGCTTGTATGGCCAGGGACGGGTTGTCTGCTACCCGAACCCCGCAGCGGTGTCTAGGTTATTTTCTGTTTCACCGCTTTGGGGCACTCCCCAAACGGTGGTTCATTGTCAGCATTCCGAGCCACTGCCCGAGCAAGTCACTCTTCCTTACGATCCGGGTTCAGCACCACCGGCTATTTGCCTTCCCCTTCCTCGGGATAATTCCCATTCACAGTATGATAGGCTGCAACGGTGGAGGGCGTACATACCTAGCCACTTCACTCCCAATAGGGATTCCCGGTCGTACGTGAATTATTTCAGCAGTGAAGGATACGGCTGTTTGCTGGTAGAGGTGGAAACGAATATAACATGTCTGTTCCCCACCTGTACGGACAGGAGGTGCCATATCACCCAGGCGTCTGGCCAATGCGTTTGTTACAACACCACTTGCGTTCCATTGAACGCCGGCCTCCAGCTCCTTTGTGGCTGGGCGAATGTCTCTCATATCACTGTTGGGACCAGGGCTTTCCGCATTGCTAGGCGGCCCGAATGGGCGTTTCGAAGCTGGATAAACTGGGCTACTGGGGGGGTCCTTACGCAACCGATATGCTGATTGTGATGCTAGCCTGCACACGGAGCAAGGATACTACTTTTTATTTAATGGTACAGCGACCAACGTTTTGTCACCCCCATTTCCCCGCCAAATTGCTATAGGGACTCTAGTCCCTACCACAGTCCCCTGCCCTTCGGCGTGGAAGCTGCATAATCAGTTAGCACGCCGGGCAGTCTCGGCTGAATTTTGCGAGAACTGGAAAAAACCTCAGGTTCTTGCACCCAACCGGGGCCACTCAGCTGGGTGGGGGATTCTGAGCGTATTGACACTGGGAGGTGTGGGGGGGTTCCTTGGCTGTCAGTGATAGGAATTATTTTATTTGTGGCCTTACCATCTTGGGAAATGAAACCTTGGGAGCCCTCTGGGCAATAACCAAGGAATTGTCTCAGCTGCGGTTGTTTGCAATGTAGAACCGGTATGCTCTTGACTATCTTCTGGCCCGTGAGGGTGGGGTATGCGCCATAGTGCAGGGCAAGTGTATCATGGGAGTTCAGGACTTGACCGCTAACATCACTAAATTTATGGATCACATACGGGATCACCTGGACGGAATGCAGGATCCTGGCTCTTGGGGTAATTGGGGATTTGGGGGTTGGAAGGACTGGTTGATAAATATGGCCATGTATTTAGTGGTGGCTATCGGCTGCATCTTTGTGGGCCTGGCCATCCTTAAATGTGTGATGGGTAGAATGCGGGGTGCACTGGATCAGATCAACGCCCCTAAAAACTTAACTGTTAAAATCCATGAGGGTGCAGCAGATGAGGGGGGCTAAGCCAGGAATTGGAAATGCAGCGACGGATCTTTTTAGATGAGGAACCGTAGCTATGGATTGGATAGTTCGGTTATCATGGAATGATAAAAGGAGGGAATGACGAATGTGATATAAAATAGTTACTTTAGAGATATTAGTTAATGTAACGTAGAGATAGGCCAGTTTAATTCTGGTTAGTTCACAGACAAAGGATTTCAGACTGCATGGAAAAGCAGGAATAGGTGTGTCCACCAGAGCAGGAGAAAAGGATGCTGAGTAATAGGGGCCAGAGGAAGGGATTGGAAGTGAGCCAATCAGAATAGATCAAACAGGTCAGGAGGGATATAGGATGACCTATGGGCGTCGAGTATGTGAAATTTGATGCCATTTGAATGTATCAGTATAGAGCCCTTTGTCTTATATCCTCACTTGATTCCGGAGATGCAGAAAGCAAGATGTGATCTGTACCGCTGTGAACTGAGTAAAGCTTGCAAGCTAAATAAAATAACTAATGCTGTACCTGCAAATCCATCTCGACTTTTATTGAGGCCAGACTGACGGGTAAAGAAACTTGGGATTCAACAGGGTTGGATGTATCCTGCTTTTAGTTGACAGGACAAAGCTGGGAACTGGGCAATTTTCCACATTGCCGGGTAGATGTGGCAAGTTCTGGAGCACATGTCTTCAGTACTAATGTCAGAATATTGTCAGGACCCATAGCCTTTACAGTGTCCAGTGCCTGCAGCCGGATCTTTCTCGTGGGGTGAATCGAATTGGCTGAAGATTGGCATCTGTGATGCTGGAGACATCTGGAGGAGACCTAGCTGCATCACTCACTCGGCACTTCTGGCTGACGATGATTACGAATCCTTCATTCTCTCCCATCATTGGGGATGGGGATAATCGTGGAGCCTCCTACTCCAGTGAGTTGTTTAATTGCCCACCCATTAACAATTGGATGCGTCTGGACTGCTTAGATTAGATCTGATCCATTGGTTGTGGTATCTCTTAGCTTTGTCTAGCGAATGATGTTTCCATTCTTCGGTTTACAAGAAGTCCTCCAACAACCATCTTTCTTTGTGATAGGTATGACTCCAACAAGTGGAGAGCTTTCCGCCTGATTTGCAGTGACTTTAATTTTGCACGGGCTCCTTGATGCCATACGCAGTCAAATGCTGGCTTGCTGTCAAGGGCAGTCACTCTCACCTCATCTCTTCAATTCAGCTCTTTTGTCCCTGTTTAAACCAAGGCTGTAATGAGATCAGGATCTGAGTGGCACTGGTGGAAACCAAATTGAGCATCAGTGAATAGTGTCAAGACCCACTGGGCTAGTATGTGATCACTTCCAGCCCCATTTGACCCCACTGTCGTAATACAAGTGAAATTAGCTGTTATTTTAAAATACCTGAGGTCCATGGCTGAACCCAAAAAACTGCAGTCACCAGGTCTGTAACTTTAACACAAATATCATTTTATTGTTTAGCAGTAAAATAATGAAACTGACAAAAATGTAACTGACTAACTAATACCCCTTTCCCAATACACTCCTTTCCAACCATCCCTACTCTACACACACACACAGTTATGTTATGTTCTTGTACAGAGACAATTACTGAGTCGGCGTACTAAAGAACATCTAGTTCAAGACCAGTTAGTTTTATTATAGTAACTGTGGGTAAGAAACTTATGCTATCAAACTGGAGCTAATACAAACATGACTGACCACAATGGTTTCTCCCTCACATTCCCTCCAGGCTACAGTGTTACGTGCTATTACTTGCCTGACACCTACTGGTCAGAGGCTATACATATTTACACATACACTTGTTAATGCATATCACTACATCCCCTTTCCTTGAGATTTTGAAGAAAACATATAATACATTATTTCAGTAAATATTACATAGTATATGCATAACAATGTAGTTTACATCATGTACAGTTATATTGTCCATTCTCAGATCCAACTGTTCCGGTTTCTTTCTGTTTCCATTGATTGTCTCAACTTTGGTAAATCTGGTAAACCTGTGTGATAGTTCTGAACTTCTGTAGGTACATCTACTATGATTGTATCATTTTTCTGAACATCATTCTGTACATTTACATTTAACTCGTTCATTGCTTGTGCCGGTTTTGATGAATGTAAACTTTCACATACATCCTCGCCTTGCTGTTCAGCAATAGGTTTTAGGAGTGCTTGTCAATCCTACTTAAAACCTGTCCATGCGCAGTTATCACAGTATAGGACCTTGGACCTGTTTTCTGCAATAGCTTTGCACGTTTTGACCAACCATCAGGATCCTCCACTCTCACCATGTCATTTGGTTTCAAAGGTTTCAGACTCCTGGTAGACATGTCATAATATTCCTTTTGTTTCTCTTCTCATTCAGTCTTTGTTTGGTATGGCATGGCAGAGTTGTTTGCAGTTTCCGATTCATCAACATTTCTGGTGGCAACAAACTACAACTTAATGGAGATGTTTGATACCTAAGCAGTGCTAAATATGGATCATCTTTAGTAATGTTGGATCATCTTTAGTAATAGCCTTCTTCAGTAATTGCTTGACTATCCAAATCCCTTTTTCTGCTTTGCCATTTGATTGCGAGTATAATGGGCTTGACGTTATATGCTTAAAATCATATTGCTGTGCAAATTCCTTCTATTCTTTACTGTTGAAGCATGGTCCATTATCACTCATTACTAACTCAGGTATTCCATGTTGTGCAAACATTGCTTTTGTATGCATGAATACACAATTTGCTGATGAGCTAGATAATTGTGCTATCTCTGGATAATTTGAGTAATAACCTACCACTAGCAAATATTCTTTACCATCAAGGTAGAATAAGTCTACCCCAACCTTTTGCCAAGGAACTGACACAATTTCACCTGTTTTCATCAGTTCCTTTGCTTGTCAATATTGATTTTGTTGACAAGTGGTACACTTTTCCACATGTTCTGTATGTCTTTGTTTATTCCCAGCCAATATAAAGTATCTCATGCTCTTTGCTTGCATTTCTCAATTCCGAGGTGATCCTCAAGAATCGTTTGTAGTATTTCCTTGCGCAGAGACTGTGGAATTACGATTCTCTCTTGCCTCAGTAACAAACCATTTGCTACATTTAGCCCTGATCGTATGTGATGATACTTAGAACATGAACCTTTTGACTATCCATTGGTGAGATTGTGTATCACCATTCGTAATATTTCATCCTTCTGTATTCCTTCAACAATCAGTTTTGACTTTGCATCTGACACTGGCAGTGTTTCCATAATCGTATCCATATGAACCTGCACATCCTCTCCAGTGGAACTGTCATCTTGTGCTGTTGTAGCTCTGGACAATGCATCCGTTACCACAATGTGCTTTCCAGGTGTATAGATTAATTCAAAGTCATATCTCTGAAGTTTCATTATTAGACATTGAATGCGAGGTGACATCTCACTGCCATTCTTCTTGACTATTACAACCAACGGTCTATGATCTGTCTCGATATGAATGTAGATAGACCATGTATGTAGCTATGGAATTTCTCCAAACAATTCACTGGCCCTAAACACTCTTTTTCTATTTGTGCAGAACAACATTTAGATTCTGTCATAGATGTTGAAGCATATGCTACTGGTTTCCAGTCACTACCATTTTCCTGTTGCAGCAACACTGCACCTACACCGCCCTTCGATGCATTTGTTGAAATCTTGGTATTTTTCTGTTATAGAACATAGAACATTACAGCGCAGTACAGGCCCTTCGGCCCTCGATATTGCGTCGACCTGTGAAACCACTCTAAAGCCCATCTACACTATTCCCTTATCGTCCATATGTCTATCCAATGACCATTTGAATGCCCTTAGTGTTGGCAAGTCCACTACCGTTGCAGGCAGGGCATTCCACGCCCTTACTACTCTCTGAGTAAAGAACCTACCTCTGACATCTGTCCTATATCTATCTCCCCTCAATTTAAAGCTATGTCCCCTCGTGCTAGACATCACCATCCGCGGAAAAAGACTCTCACTGTCCACCCTATCCAATCCTCTGATCATCTTGTATGCCTCAATTAGGTCACCTCTTAACCTTCTTCTCTCTAACGAAAACAGCCTCAAGTCCCTCAGCCTTTCCTCAAAAGATCTTCCCTCCATACTAGGCAACATTCTGGTAAAGCTCCTCTGCACCCTTTCCAATGCTTCCACATCCTTCCTATAATGCGGTGACCAGAACTGTACGCAATACTCCAAATGCGGCTGCACCAGAGTTTTGTACAGCTGCAACATGACCTCATGGCTCCGAAACCCAATCCCTCTACCAATAAAAGCTAACACACCATATGCCTTCTTAACAACTCTATCAACCTGGGTGGCAACTTTCAGGGATCTATGTACATGGACACCGAGATCTCTCTGCTCATCCACACTGCCAAGAATCTTACCATTAGCCCAGTACTCTGTCTTCCTGTTATTCCTTCCAAAATGAATCACCTCACACTTTTCTGCATTAAACTCCATTCGCCACCTCTCAGCCCAACGCTGCAGCTTATCTATGTCCCTCTGTAACTTGTAACATCCTTCCGCATTGTCCACAACTCCACCGACTTTAGTGTCATCTGCAAATTTACTCACATCCTTCTACGCCCTCCTCCAGGTCATTTATAAAAATAACAAACAGCAGTACTCTTAGTACTCCATGTTTATCTGTAGGTCAAGGCATATTTATGATGGCTTGTATCTTCATGTCATCAGGCTCGATTCCTTGACTAGATAATTTGTCTCCGAGGAACGGTATTTCCTTCACACCAAACTGGCATTTGGCCTTATTGAATCGTAGCCCATTTCTTCTGATATTTTGTAATACCCTAATTAGCCTGTCACTGTATTCCACTTGGGTGGAACCCTAAATTATGGTGTCATTGACATATACTTGAACACCCTGAATGCCTTCAACAATATGTTCCTTCGCTCTGTAGAATATTTCTGATGCTGAGATTATGTCAAAGGGCATACGAAGAAAGCAATATCTGCCAAACGGACTATTAGATGTACAGTACTTGGTACCTTCTTCATCGAGCTTGAGCTTCCAGAATCCTTGCAAAGTATCAGGTTTGCTGAAATATTTCGCAACAGACATCTCACTTGTGCTCTCCTCTCTTTTAGGTATTGGGTAGTGTTCCATTTTTATATTCGCATTTAAATCTTTGGGATCCATCCGTATTTGAAGATCATTGTTTCTTTTTTTTTACACATACCATCGAATTGACCTAATCTGCCAGCTCTTCAATCTTTTTTATAATGCCAAGATGTGTCATCCTGTCGAATTCAGCCTTTAGATGAAGGTGCTGGAACTCTTCTCAGAGCATGTATCACTGGTTGAGCATCATTTTTTAATTGAATCTTGTAAGTGAAAGGTAAAACACCAAAACCTTGGATTATTTGTGGGAAAACCTGCACAATGTACCCACTGATCCACTGTGTGGGCTCAATTCACAGTCAGCGCTACACACTCTTCTCACCAGCTCCAGTACTTCACACCCTTCATCACCTAATAATGATTCACGATCTTCGGCTACTATCAAGAATTTTTATTTGTGCACTTTATCTTTTACTTGGACATCCAATTCATACATTCCCAATGTCTCAATTTTCTGACCATTATAGTCCTTCAACAAGACTGGTTTATTCAATATTCTCCATTGTAATTGCATAGTTTTGATGTCACTGATGCTTATGAGGTCGGTAATAAAGCTACCTGAGGACTCGGCCGTCTTCTGCGGGCGCGTTCTAATTATATATCGCTCAAAAGTTTCATTCTTTTTCAGCATGCAATGCTCATCAAATGTTTTTATGACGGCACCAAAGTTTTTACTATCGTCCTCTTGTTCATATACAAAGGTGTTATAAATCTCAATCGCCTGCGGGCCTGCTACCGTTAACAACAATGCTACATTTCTTTCACCTGGCTGCGCCTGCAATTCTAGAACTTCTCCATACAGTGTAAACTGTTGTTTAAACGCATTTAATTCTATCGATTAGTAGAAGTTGTTCAGGAGTTTTTAAACTATCCATCTTCTTCTTGCATTAGTTTTGCGTTTTCTGAGATTTCCTTCGATGTTCTTTGTAGCACTGTTTCACCAAATTTGAAGGCTGGGTCTTTCAAATATTCACACTTCTGATCTTTTAGTTTTTGATCCCCACTCCTCGTACCATATTATGTTCTTGTACGGAGACAATGACTAAGTCAGCGTACTAAAGAACATCTAGTTCAAGACAAGTTAATTTTATTATAGTATAATAAACTGTGGGTAAGAAACTAATGCTATCAAACTGGAACTAATACAGACATGACTGACCACGATGGTTTCTCCTCCAGACTCCCTCCAGGCTACAGTGTCACATGCTAATACTTGCCTGAAACCTACTGGTCGGAGGCTATACATATTTACACATATATTTGTTTATCCATATCACTACAAGATAGACAGCATAGAGGGAAAGAAAGGATAGTGGAGAGGGAAGAAAATCTATGATGACATAAAAGGATAAAGTATCTCTGTTGTACTAGGATAGCTTCCAGTCAAAGTCTTTCAGGAGTTCAAGCTTTCGCTTCAATGCTTCTTCCTACTAAGCTTGAGATGGTTTTCTCTGGCAAGGCTTTCTACGTTCTCTGTAGATTCAAGATTGCTTCAAATATATAATAAAGATGTGCCAGGCACTCTGGCTTTAGAAAAATAAAGCAGTCCTTTATTTCAGCTGAGAGAGAGAGATAGAGCTTCTACTTAATTCAGGATCTAATTACTTCTGACCAGCTCTCTTAGAAACATCTCACAGCAACCAACTGTTGTCAGCCAGAACACTGTCCCTGGCCAACCCCAAGGTTAACAGCCAGCCAATCGAACCAACTTCCTCCAAATCGGGTTCTTAAGATTCACTCGGCGCCGATGAGTCTGTTTACTCCTCTCCAAAAACAAATCCTGCAACACACTGTCCTGACTAACAGGCTGTCTCAGCTTAAGTGCACTGCTTAACGGTGCATTGTGATTATGAGTCCACAGACCAAAAATAATAAAATAAAACAAAAGAAATGGGAACAATGGGAAGTAAAAAAGAAGGATTCTAACAGTGAGTTATTGTATGTCACTCCCAATGACCCCTTCCATCATTTTGCTGATGATTGAGAGTAGACTGGGCGGTAATTGCCAGATTGGATTTGTCCTCCTTTTTGTGGACAGGATATACCTCGGAAACCTTCCACATTGCCTGGTAAATGCCAGTAATCATCCAGCAACCCTAGACGATTACTATCCTGGAGCCTGTGGACATAAGAGTTAAGCTGGAAGCCTTCGATGCAGGCCTGGAAGACTGGAGCCAGTATGCTGAATGCATGAAGCATTTCTTCCAAGCTAGGAACCGCCTCTCAGCCAGAGGACCCAACCATCTATATCAAAGTGTCTGGCCTAGCAGGAGGAGGATGAAAACGGACACGGAAGTATCCGTACAGATGGACAATGTCATGTCCGGGACCGATTTTAAACTAATGTGGCAGGGGGATAGGAACTAGATTAGGAAGTTAGAGGTCAGTAAAGAAGCAGCAACTAAAGCCAGTAAGGTACTAGAAAATAAACTCAATGTGACTAAGGGGAAGAGTAGACAGGGAAGAGATGATGAACGCAAAGGGACAGGTGGTCTGAGGTGCATTTGTTTCAATGCGAGAAGTGTAGGAGGGAAGGCAGATGAACTTAGGGCTTGGATTAGTACCTGGGAATATGATGTTATTGGTAATACTGAGACTTAGTTGAGGGAAGGGCAAGACTGGCAACTAAATATCCCAGGGTATAGATGCTTCAGGAGGGATAGAGAAGGAGGTAAAAGGGGTGGAGGAGTTGTATTACTGGTCAGAAATGATATCACAGCTGTGATTAAGGAGGGCACGATGGAGGATTCGAGCACTGAGGCAATATGGGTAGAGCTAAGAAATAGGAAGGGTGCAGTAACATTGTTGGGACTTTACTACAGGCCTCCCAAAAGCGAGCGTGAAGTAGAGGTACAAATATGTAGACAGATTATAGAAAAATGTAGTAGCAATAGGGTGGTCGTGATGGGAGATTTTAACTTCCCCAACATTGAATGGGACTCATGTAGTGTTGGAGGCGTAGATGGAGCAGAATTTCTAAGGAGCATCCAGGAGAGTTTTTTAGAGCAGTATGTAAATAGTCCAACTCGGGAAGGGGCCATATTGGACCTGGTATTGGGGAATGATCCCAGCCAGGTGGTTGAAGTTTCAGTCGGTGATTACTTTGGGAATAGCGATCACGATTCCGTAAGTTTTAGAATACTCATGGACAAAGACGAGAGTGGTCCTAAAGGAAGAGTGCTAAATTGGGGAAAGGCCAAGTATAACAAAATTTGGCAGGAGCTAGGGAATGTGGATTGGGAGCAGCTGTTTAAGGTTAAATCCACATTTGAAATGTGGGAGTCTTTTAAGGACAGGTTGATTAGAGTGCAGGACAGACATGTCCCTGTGAAAATGAGGGATAGAAATGGCAAGATTAGGGAACCATGGATGACGGGTGGAATTGTGAGACTAGCTAAGATGAAAAAGGAAGCATACATAAGATCTAGGCGACTTAAAACTGATGAAGCATTGGAAGAATATCAGGAAAGTCAGGACAAATCTCAAACGCGCAATAAAGAGGGCTAAAAGGGGTCATGAAATATCTTTGGCTAACAGGGTTAAGGAAAATCCCAAAGCCTTTTATTCGTATATAAGGAGCAAGAGGGTAACTAGAGAAAGGATTGTCCCACTCAAAGACAAAAGAGGGAATTTATGTGTGGAGTCAGAGGAAATGGGTGAGATTCTTAATGAGTACTTTGCATCAGTATTCACCAAGGAGAGGGACATGACGGATGTTGAGGCTAGGGATGGATGTTTAAATACTCTAGGTCAAGTCGGCATAAGGAAAGGGGAAGTTTTGGGTATTCTAAAAGGCATTAAGGTGGACAAGTCCTCAGGTCTGGATGGGATCTTGTTAAGTAATGGGTTAAGAGACATTGCAATTAGTTGTCTCATTTATGTTAAGTATCCATTAATTGACACTGATATGTAAAGGGGCTTCAGGTGGCCTCTGTCAGGTGATGGATGATCAGAGTTTTGTGCAAAGGCTGTTGGAATGAAATATGTGTGTTTGTGAAAAAGGAACAGAACTTTAGACTCTTCATATCACAGCAACTAAAATGTCTAACAATTGGTAGTAGAGGAAGGTTGCTGTGTAAATGTGAAGGGTTGAAAGATACAACTTTTCCAGGTCAAACCAAGGAGTGAGTGAGAACAGAAAAAAAGGGATATGTGGCTGAACCGAGGATAAAGATGGCTGGATATGACTGTCCTCCCTTATTTCCTGAAAGGGAATCGTACGACCAATGGAGAAGTGCAGTAGTTATGTGGACTAAGGTAACTGCTTTGGGAAAGAGAAAACAAGGTATGGCATTGGCTCTTTCTCTACCATACGGCAGTAAAATCCGAAACAAAGTGCTTTCATAGAATCATAGAATTTACATTGCAGAAGGAGGCCATTCGGTCCATCGAGTCTGCACCGGCTCCTGGAAAGAGCACCCCACCCAAGGCCCACACCTCCACCCCATCCCCACAACCCAGTAACCCCACCCAACACTAAGGGCAATTTTGGACACTATGGGCAATTTAGCATGGCCAATCCACCTAACCCGCACATCTTTGGACTGTGGGAGGAAACCGGAGCACCCGGAGGAAACCCACGCACACACGGGGAGGATGTGCAGACTCCGCACAGACAGTGACCCAAGCTAGAATCGAACCTGGGACCCTGGAGCTGTGAAGCATTTGTGCTATCTACAATGCTACCGTGCTCTGAGCTGGAATTGGAAGAGTTAGACTCAGAAGAAGGTCTGGAGAATTTATTACATTATATGGAAATGATTTATAAGAAAGATGACTTGTTCAGTGCGTATGAAGCATGGTCGGATTTTGATAAGTTCTGGAAAACGGAGGATATCTCCATGGAAGACTATAGAGTGGAATTTGGCAGACTATATAAAAGGCTGCAGAAACACAATCTGGAATTTCCACAGTCTGTGTTGGCCTTTAAATTACTTGACTGTGCTAGAGTGAGCAACATGGATAGGCTCCTGGTTTTGACAGGAGTTCAGTTTACTGATAAGGATACCTTATTCGAACAGATGACAAAAGCTTTACAATAGTTTCTGGGGAAACATTTGATTCCGATGGCTCTGATGACCCAAATAGGTCAGCCTGCAATAAGGCAGAATATGGAAGATACACTAGTAACAGGATGGCAAAATTGTAGGCTACGAACAGGTCTCAAGACTATAGACGGAGACCGAGACAAGGAAATTATGAAGACAGAAACCCAGTTCGAACCTACAATAGGAAGATGAACCCCAGAAATGCATGGAGCATTTCTGGTGGCGGAGAGGATGCTAGATGGGGACTCATCTTCCGAGGTAGTATGGGCTGAGGTTAGAAACATGAAAGGAGAGGTCACACTGTTGGGAGTCTTCTATAGGCCTCCAAATAGTTCTAGGGATGTAGAGGAAAGGATGGCGAGGATGATCCTGGATAAGAGCGAAAGTAACAGGGTAGTTATTATGGGAGACTTTAACTTTCCAAATATTGACTGGAAAAGATATAGTTCGAGTACATTAGATGGGTCGTTTTTTGTACAGTGTGTGCAGGAGGGTTTCCTGACACAGTTTGTTGACAGGCCAACAAGAGGCGAGGCCACATTGGATTTGGTTTTGGGTAATGAACCAGGCCAGGTGTTGGATTTGGAGGTAGGTGAGCACTTTGGGGACAGTGACCACAATTCGGTGACGTTTACGTTAAGGGTGGAAAGGGATAAGTATACACCGCAGGGCAAGAGTTATAGCTGGGGGAAGGGAAATTATGATGCCATTAGACGTGACTTGGGGGGGATAAGGTGGAGAAGTAGGCTGCAAGTGTTGGACACACTGGATAAGTGGAGCTTGTTCAAGGATCAGCTACTGCGTGTTCTTGATAAGTATGTACCGGTCAGGCAGGGAGGAAGGTGCCGAGCGAGGGAACCGTGGTTTACCAAAGAAGTGGAATCTCTTGTTAAGAGGAAGAAGGAGGCCTATGTGAAGATGAGGTGTGAAGTTTCAGTTGGGGCAATGGATAGTTACAAGGTAGCGAGGAAGGATCTAAAGAGAGAGCTAAGACGAGCAAGGAGGGGACATGAGAAGTATTTGGCAGGAAGGATCAAGGAAAACCCAAAAGCTTTCTATAGGTATGTCAGGAATAAGCGAATGATGAGGGAAAGAGTAGGACCAGTCAAGGACAGGGATGGGAAGTTGTGTGTAGAGTCTGAAGAGATAGGCGAGATACTAAATGAATATTTTTTGTCAGTATTCACTCAGGAAAAAGATAATGTTGTGGAGGAGAATGCTGAGCTCCAGGTAAATAGATTAGATGGCATTGAGGTACATAGGGAAGAGGTGTTGGCAATTCTGGACAGGCTGAAAATAGATAAGTCCCCGGGACCTGATGGGATTTATCCTAGGATTCTCTGGGAGGCCAGGGAAGAGATTGCTGGACCATTGGCTTTGATTTTTATGTCATCATTGGCTACAGGAATAGTGCCAGAGGACTGGAGGATAGCAAATGTGGTCCCTTTGTTCAAAAAGGGGAGCAGAGACAACCCCGGCAACTATAGACCAGTGAGCCTCACGTCTGTAGTGGGTAAAGTCTTGGAGGGGATTATAAGAGACAAGATTTATGATCATCTAGATAGGAATAATATGATCAGGGATAGTCAGCATGGCTTTGTGAAGGGTAGGTCATGCCTCACAAACCTTATCGAGTTCTTTGAGAAGGTGACTGAACAGGTAGACGAGGGTAGAGCAGTTGATGTGGTGTATATGGATTTCAGCAAAGCATTTGATCAGGTTCCCCACGGTAGGCTATTGCAGAAAATACGGAGGCTGGGGATTGAGGGTGATTTAGAGATGTGGATCAGAAATTGGCTAGCTGAAAGAAGACAGAGGGTGGTGGTTGATGGGAAATGTTCAGAATGGAGTTCAGTCACAAGTGGAGTACCACAAGGATCTGTTCTGGGGCCGTTGCTGTTTGTCATTTTTATCAATGACCTAGAAGAAGGCGCAGAAGGGTGGGTGAGTAAATTTGCAGACGATACTAAAGTCGGTGGTGTTGTCGATAGTGTGGAAGGAAGTAGCAGGTTACAGAGGGATATAGATAAGCTGCAGAGCTGGGCTGAGCGATGGCAAATGGAGTTTAATGTAGAGAAGTGTGAGGTGATTCACTTTGGAAGGAATAACAGGAATGTGGAATATTTGGCTAATGGAAAAGTTCTTGAAAGTGTGGATGAGCAGAGGGATCAAGGTGTCCATGTACATAGATCCCTGAAAGTTGCCACCCAGGTTGATAGGGTGGTGAAGAAGGCCTATGGAGTGTTGGCCTTTATTGGTAGAGGGATTGAGTTCCGGAGTCAGGAGGTCATGTTGCAGCTGTACAGAACTCTGGTAAGGCCGCATTTGAAGTATTGCGTACCGTTCTGGTCACCGCATTATAGGAAGGACGTGGAGGCTTTGGAGCGGGTGCAGAGGAGATTTACCAGGATGTTGCCTGGTATGGAGGGAAAATCTTATGAGGAAAGGCTGATGGACTTGAGGTTGTTTTCGTTGGAGAGAAGAAGGTTAAGAGGAGACTTAATAGAGGCATACAAAATGATCAGGGGGTTGGATAGGGTGGACAGTGAGAGCCTTCTCCCGCGGATGGAAATGGCTGGCACAAGGGGACATAACTTTAAACTGAGGGGTAATAGATATAGGACAGAGGTCAGAGGTAGGTTCTTTACGCAAAGAGTAGTGAGGCCGTGGAATGCCCTACCTGCTACAGTAGTGAACTCGCCAACATTGAGGGCATTTAAAAGTTTATTGGATAAACATATGGATGATAATGGTATAGTGTAGGTTAGATGGCTTTTGTTTCGGTGCAACATCGTGGGCCGAAGGGCCTGTACTGCGCTGTATTGTTCTATGTTCTATGTTCTAAATCAATGTTTTCGATGTGACTCTCAATACCATTATGCTTTCAACTGTCCAACTTGTTATGATAGAGTGTTTGAAGCGACACGGAAGAGTCAGAAGAGGGAAAAGATAGTGACCAGAAAGAAGGCATTGTCCTATTGACAAGCAGTTTTACGCCGGTAATGAGGGTGTTGGTTGCAGAATCTTTCAATTGTGCTGCATTGGACAGTGGCTGCACATCTACTGTGTGTGGAATTGACTGGTTAAAATATTACCTGGACTCTTTGAATGCTGAAAATCATAACAAGGTTAAGGAATTTGAAAGTTCCACAAGTTTCAGGTTTGGGGATGATAATACTCTGAAGTTGCTGAAAAGAGTGGTGATCCCTTGCAATATTGCCGGAGTGAATCATTTCATTAGCACGGACGTTGTATCAAGTGAGATACCTTTGCTTCGGAGCAGACTGTCGATGAAGAAAGCACACATGAAACTGGATATGGAACAGGATAAGGCAACAGTTTTTGGAAAGACGGTGGACTTACAATTTACACAGTCGGGACACTATTGTATTCCATTATTGACAAATAATTTTTCAAGTCGCGTGGTTAAGGATGTATTAATGGCAGTTGAAAATGGGACTTTAGCTGATAAAAAGCTTGTGATGTTAAAACTGCATAGGCAATTTGCACATCCATCTCCTCGGAGGCTGAAAAATTTATTAAAGGATGAAGGGGTAAGGGATGATGACTATACTAGACTGATAGAACAGGTTAGTGACCGCTGTGAAGTTTGTAGGAAGTACAGAAGGACACCAGCACGACCGATAGTAACCCTACCTTTGGCCAGGGATTTTAACGACATTGTGGCCATGATCTGGGATAAAGCAAATAATATATTTATTTAGCATTTTGTAGATTTAACAACCAGATTTAGTCAATCAACGATTGTACGAAGTGAAGAAAAGAGAGTAATTCTGGATCAAATCGTGGAAAAACGGATAGGGACAGGAATGGGTCCACCGGCAAAATTCCTTATGGACAATGGGGGAGAATTTGCTAATGATGAGTTTAGGGATATGTGTGAAAACATGAATATCAGAGTTATGAATACGGCTGCAGAAAGCCCATTTAGTAATGGTGTCTGTGAAAGAAATCATGCTGTCATCGATGACATGCTTCGGAAAATGTTGGCAGATCGACCAAATTGCAGGCTAAATTCAGCTTTAGCATGGGCAGTACATGCAAATAATTCATTGCAGATGGTTGGGGGCTATAGTCCTTCTCAATTAGTGTTTGGTAGAAATCCTAAAATTCCGTCCATTTTGGATGACCAGCCTCCAGCTTGGGAGGGGACTACAATTAGCTCTGGTTTTGCTGAACATTTAAATGCATTACATAGCAGTAGAAAAGCTTTTTTGGAAGCAGAAGTCTCTGAAAGAATTCGCAGAGCTTTAAGACATAACATGCGGTCATCAGATGCCGTTTTTCAGCAAGGAGGCATGGTATACTGTAAGAGAGACAATTCTAATGAATGGAAAGGCCCAGGGAAGATCATAGGCATAGATGGCAAAACAATTATTTTGCAACATGGTAATCAAACTGTTAGGGTACATTCATCAAGGATAATGGGTACAGATTACAAATTTTCAAATTTAGACAGAGCAGACAGACATGACAAGGAACCAGAGTCATCTGGTAAGCATGTGTTACAGAACTATGAGGACCAATTAACTGACATAGACAGGGTTTCTGTGGAGGAACACAACACTTCTGGTGAATTAGAACAGGCCATTTTTCCGAAAGGGCAACTGCCAAAAGTTGGTACAAAAGTGACATACTTGCCTGAAGGGTCTAGTCAATGGAAGGCTGCAACTGTTCTTAATAGAGCAGGGAAGGCCACTGGAAAGTATAAACATTGATTGAATGTACAGCATTCAGGGGAAGGAATCAAGACAATGGATTGGGAAAACGAAGTTCAAAAATGGAGGGCACGGAAATGCAGTGCCAGTTCAGATAGTACATCGGATAGTGAACAGGTCCGCAGGAAAAGGTCGAGAACTATTGAAAGGACATCCCACAGCAGAAGGGAAAGATCAAGCAGTAGCAGTACAGAACGAGATACCAGGTGGGAGAGGGGACATAGTTTGTCAAGATCTCAGAACATGAGTAAGACTATGAATACTAATAGGAGTAGAAGCCCATATGCACGTGATATTTTGGTGGCTTCAAATAAATTAGATGAAAAAGTTATTAAAGAAGCTAAACAACAAGAATTGCATAGTTGGAGTGAATTTGGGGTATACACGGAAGTACCGAATAGGGGACAAAGAGCTCTATCCCACAGATGGGTTTGCACCGAAAAGGTTCTTCCAGATGGAACTTATAAGGCAAAGGCCAGGCTTGTGGCAAGGGGATTTGAAGAAAACTTAGAAGATCAGGATTTAAGGGTAGATTCACCTACAGCAGGAAAGGTTTTTTTAAAGATCTTCTTGGCTCTATTAGCCACAAAGACATGGGAATGCAAATCTATAGATATAAAAACTGCCTTTTTGCAGGGGCATCAGCTCCAGAGAGACATTTTTCTCCGTCCTCCTAAAGAAGCAGCTAACACAGAAGGGGTACTCGGGAAGTTGAACAAATGTGTCTATGGATTAAATGATGCATCTAGAGTCTGGTATTTTTCGGTAAGGTCGGTTTTGTTAAAGTTAGGCTGTTGCCAGTTGAAAGCAGATCCTGCAATGTTTTACTGGCACTATAAAGGAAATCTTTCTGGCATTTTTATGATGCATGTCGATGATTTTTTGTGGGGTGGGACTAGTGATTTTGAAGGTATTGTAATCTCTGGTTTGAGGAAAGAATTCAGGGTTGGAAGTCAGGCTTCCGGTGCATTTAAATATATCGGACTGGAAATTGGACAGACTAAGTTAGGGGCAATTTTACGTCAGCAATCTTATTTGGAAAGCATCAGCCCAATAGCAATTAGTCGTGGCCGAGTTTCACAAAAAGACGCAATGGTTTCAAAGATAGAAAAAGAGCAACTGCGAAGTTTAATTGGGCAACTGAACTGGTTAGGTAGACAGACTAGACCGGACGTGAGTTTTGATGTCTTAGAATTGAGTACAAAAATGAATGATCCCAAAATGGAAGACATAATAAGAGCAAATAAAGCGTTGGCCAAACTAAAAATGCAGGAGTGTGTTTTGTAGTTCCCGGTTTGAGGTGACCTGAAGCACTTGAAACTCATAGTTTATAGTGATGCGTCCTACGCAAATTTATGTGATGGGGTTTCAAGCGCAGGAGGTTATATAATTTTCCTTTTGGGCAACAATGGTAAATGTTGCCCGCTTGTGTGGGAAACAAAGAAAATAAGGAAAGTGGTAATAAGCACTTTGGCTGCTGAGACGTTAAGCCGTGTAGAGGCGGTGGATATGGCCTTTTATATAAGTATGATATTTACAGAAATTAGGGGATTTGGGTAATATACCTATTGACTGTCACATTGACAATAAATCCCTGTGGGAAAATGTGCACTCTACAAAAAATGTCAATGAAAAGAGGTTACGGATAGACATCGCAAGATTGAAGGAGGAAATAGCAGGGCACCTGGAGGGAAATTGTCCCATTGGGCAGACGCAGCATGGGTTCATAAAGTGTAGGTCGTGTCTGACTAATTTGGTAGAATTTTTTGAGGACGTTACCAGTGCAGTAGATAACGGGGAGCCAATGGGTCTGGTATATCTGGATTTCCAGAAAGCTTTTGACAAGGTGCCACACAAAAGGTTGCTGCATAAACTAAAGATGCATGGCATTGAGGGTAAAGTGGTAGCATGGGTAGAGGATTGGTTAACTAACAGAAAGCAGAGAGTGGGGATAAAAATGGGTGTTTCTCTGGTTGGCAACCTGTAACTAGTGGGGTCCCTCAAGGATCAGTGTTGGGCCCGCAGTTGTTCACAATTTACATAGATGATTTGGAGTTGGGACCAAGTGCAATGTGGCAAAGTTTGCAGACGACACTAAGATGAGTGGAAAAGCAAAAAGTGCAGAGGATACCGGAAGTCTGCAGAAGGATTTGGATAGGTTAGGTGAATGGGCTAGGATTTGGCAGATGGAATTCAATGTTGCCAAGTGTGAGGCTATCCATTTTGGGAGGAAGAACAGCAGAATGGATTATTATTTAAATGGTGGATGTTGTCGATATGGACTTCAGTAAGGCCTTTGACAAGGTCCCTCATGGTAGACTAGTACAAAAGGTGAAGTCACATGGGATCAGGGGTGAGCTGGCAAGGTGGATACAGAACTGGCTAGGTCATAGAAGGCAGAGAGTAGCAATGGAAGGATGCTTTTCTAATTGGAGGGCTGTGACCAGTGGTGTTCCACAGGGATCAGTGCTGGGACCTTTGCTGTTTGTAGTATATATAAATGATTTGGAGGAAAATGTAACTGGCCTGATTAGTAAGTTTGCAGACGACACAAAGGTTGGTGGAATTGCGGATAGCGATGAGGACTGTCAGAGGATACAGCAGGATTTAGATTGTTTGGAGACTTGGGCGGAGAGATGGCAGATGGAGTTTAATCCGGACAAATGTGAGGTAATGCATTTTGGAAGGTCTAACGCAGGTAGGGAATATACAGTGAATGGTAGAATCCTCAAGAGTATTGAAAGTCAAAGAGATCTAGGAGTACAGGTCCACAGGTCACTGAAAGGGGCAACACAGGTGGAGAAGGTAGTCAAGAAGGCATACGGCATGCTTGCCTTCATTGGCCGGGGCATTGAGTATAAGAATTGGCAAGTCATGGTGCAGCTGTATAGAACCTTAGTTAGGCCACGCTTGGAGTATAGTGTTCAATTCTGGTCGCCACACTACCAGAAGGATGTGGAGGCTTTAGAGAGGGTGCAGAAGAGATTTACCAGAATGTTGCCTGGTATGGAGGGCATTAGCTATGAGGAGCGGTTGAATAAACCTGGTTTGTTCTCACTGGAACGAAGGAGGTTGAGAGGTGACCTGATAGAGGTCTACAAAATTATGAGGGGCATAGACAGAGTGGATAGTCAGAGGCTTTTCCCCGGGGTAGAGGGGTCAATTACTAGGGGGAATAGGTTTAAGGTGAGAGGGGCAAGGTTTAGAGTAGATGTACGAGGCAAGTTTTTTACGCAGAGGGTAGTGGGTGCCTGGAACTCGCTACCGGAGGAGGTGGTGGAAGCAGGGACGAGTGACATTTAAGGGGCATCTTGACAAATACATGAATAGGATGGGAATAGAGGGATACGGACCCAGGAAGTGTAGAAGATTGTAGTTTAGTCGGGCAGCATGGTCGGCACGGGCTTGGAAGGCCGAAGGGCCTGTTCTGTACATTTCTTTGTTCTTTGTTCTTTGGTAAGATGTTAAAACATGCTGCTGTGCAGAGGGACCTGGGTGTGCTGGTGCACGAGTCGCAAAAAGTTGGTGTGCAGGTGCAACAGGTGATTAAGAAGGCTAATCGAGTTTTGTCTTTCATTGCTAGAGGGATGGAGTTCAAGACTAGGGAGGTTATGCTGCAATTGTATAAGGTGTTGGTGAGGCCACATCTGGAGTATTGTGTTCAGTTTTGGTCTCCTTACCTGAGAAAGGACATATTGGCACTGGAGGGAGTGCAGAGGAGATTCACTAGGTTGATCCCAGAGTTGAGAGGATTAGATTATGACGAGAGGTTGAGTAGACTGGGACTGTACTCATTGGAGTTTAGAAGGATGCGGGGGGATCTTATTGAAACATATAAAATTATGAAGGGAATAGACAGGATAGATGCGGGCAGGTTGTTTCCACTGGTCGGGGAAAGCAGAACTAGGGGGCATAGCCTCAAAATAAGGGGAAGTAGATTTAGGACCGAGTTTAGGAGGAACTTCTTCACCCAAAGGGTTGTGAATCTCTGGAATTCCTTGCCCAGTGAAGCAGTTGAGGCTCCTTCTTTAAACGTTTTTAAGAAAAAGATAGATACCTTTCTAAAGAATAAAGGGATTCGGGGATATGGTGTACGGGCCGGAGAGTGGAGCTGAGTCCACAAAGATCAGCCATGATCTCATTGAATGGCGGAGCAGGCTCGAGGGGCCAGATGGCCTACTCCTGTTCCTAGTTCTTATGTTCTTATATGAAGCAGATGTTGGACAGAGGGGAAATAACAAAAATTAAATGGGTCGACAGGAGCTATCAACTGTCAGACTGTTTTACGAAAAGAGGGGCGAGTTCTCAGATACTTTTGGATATTGTTAATGAAGGGCGCTTGTTTCTGTGACTTTTTTTTGTTTGGACGAGAAAGAAAAAAAAAGGGGGGGGGAGAAATCATGTGTGTGTTTTTGAGTTTCTTGAAATGTTGTTTTCACCTAATTTTTTTTTTCTCCAAGGAAGGGGAGACTGTTAAGTAATGGGTTAAGAGACATTGCAATTAGTTGTCTCATTTATGTTAAGTATCCATTAATTGACACTGATATGTAAAGGGGCTTCAGGTGGCCTCTGGCAGGTGGTGTGTTGTTAAGAGTTTTGTGCAGAGGCTGTGGAAGTGAAATAAATGGTGTTTGGTGAAAGGGAACAAGAACTTTAGACTCTTCATATCACAGCAACTAAAACGGCTAACAGATCTATCCCAGGTTACTGAGGGAAGCGAGGGATGAAATAGCTGGGTCCTTAACAGATATCTTTGCAGCATCCTTGAGCACGGGTGAGGTCCCGGAGGACTGGATAATTGCTAATGTTGTCCCTTTGTTTCAGAAGGGTAGCAGGGATAATCCAGAGAATTATAGACCTGTGAGCTTGACCAGTGGTAGGCAAACTGTTGGAGAAGATACTGAGGGATAGGATCTATTCACATTTGGAAGAAAATAGACTTATCAGTGATAGGCAGCATGGTTTTATGCAGGGAAGATCATGTCTTACAAACCTAATAGAATTCTTTGAGGAAGTGACAACGTTAATTGATGAGGGAAGGGCTGTAGATGTCATATACATGGACTTCAGTAAGGCGTTTGATAAAGTTTCCCATGGCAGGTTGATGGAAAAAGTGAAGTCGTATGGGGTTCAGGATGTACTAGCTAGATGGATAAAGAACTGGCTGGGCAACAGGAGACGGAGCGTAGTGGTGGAAGGGAGTGTCTCAAAATGGAGAAAGGTGACTAGTGGTGTTCCACAGGGATCCGTGCTCGGACCACTGTTGTTTGTGATATACATAAATGATCTGGACGAAGGTATAGGTGGTCTGATTAACAAGTTTGCAGATGATACTAAAATTGGTGGAGTTGCAGATAGCGAGGAGGACTGTCAGAGAATACAGCAAAATATGGATAGATTGGAGAGTTGGGCAGAGAAATGGCAGATAGAGTTCAATCCAGGCAAATGCGAGGTGATGCATTTTGGAAGATCTAATTCAAGAGCGGACTGTACAGTCAATGGAAGAGTCCTGGGGAAAATTGATGTACAGAGAGATCTGGGAGTTTAGGTCCATTGTACCCTGAAGGTGGCAACACAGAGGGTGGTGGGTGCCTGGAACGCCTTGCCAGCGGAGGTGGTAGAGGCGGGCACGATAGCATCATTTAAAATGCATCTAGACAGATATATGAACGGGCGGGGAACAGAAGGAAGTAGATCCTTGGAAAATAGAAGATAGGTTTAGATAAAGGATCTGGATCGGCGCAGGCTGGGAGGGCCGAAGGGCCTGTTCCTGTGCTGTAATTTTCTTTGTTCTTGTTCTTTGATTTCCCAGCGATAACACTTTGGTGGTCTGTGAGAAAGATGCGGTCGATGAACTGATATATACCAGTCAACCCAGAGCCATGGCAAGCTGAAGCACAGCCTCGGGCTGAAAAGGAACTTTCGTACTTTGGGGAAGGGGTTTAATAACCCCCACGTGGACCAGGGGAAAACCATTGCCGATCTCCTTGTGGGACTTGTGGAGCACAGGCTTCCCAGGTAGAGGTCAGAGGCCACCCAGCTGGATCTCATTAAAAACAACACATAAAAGCCTGCCCAAGAAGGGCTCGCAGTTGTTGGTTGTCCCAACAAGGACTGGATTGGGAGAGATACTGCCACGGGCAGAGTATAGTACATAATTCAATAAATCCTTGTTACACTCCCACTGGCTTCCACAAGTTACTAAAGAGGTCAATCACCTCAGTTCCAGATCATCATGGTAAGTGTTCCTCAGGATCGTATCTGAGGCAGAACCATCTTCAGCTGCTTCATCAATGACCTTCCTTCCATCATAAGTCAGAAATCAGGATGTTTGTTGATGATTTCATAATGTTCATCACCAACATCAATTACTCACATACTGAAACAGTCCATGCCCAAATGCAACAAGGTCTGGACAACATTCAGACTTGGGTTGATAATGTCAAGTAACATTTGAACCACACAAGTGCCAGGCAATGACCATCTCTAACAAGAGAGAATTTATCTATCTCCCCTTGATATTCAAAGGCATTATCATCGCTGAAACCCCACTATCAACATCCTGGAGGTTATCATTGACTAGAAACAGAATTTAACTAGCCATATAAACACTGTGGCTACAAGAGCAGGCCAGAGGCTGGGAATTCTGGAACATGTAACTCATCTCCTGACTCGCCAAAGCACCTTCCAAATCCACCAACTTTACCATCTAGAAGGATAAGGGTAGCAGATGCATAGGAACACAATCATCTTCAAGTTCCCCTCCAAGCCACATAGCATCCTAACTTGGAACCCCACCACCTGGAGGTTCCCCTCCAAGTTACTCCCACCCTGACTTAGAAATATATCACCGTTCCTTCACTGCCGCTGGGTCAAAATCCTGGAACTCCCTTCTTAACAGCACTGTGGGTTTACCTACACCACTGGGACAGTAGAAGTTCAAGAAGACAGCTCAGCACCACCTTCTCAAGGGCAATAGGGAGGGACAATAAATGCTGGCCTAACCAGCAAAGTGCACATCCCATGAACAAATACATTCAAATTGTGGTAATCAGAAATTAGGACTGTAGCATCTACACCGAGAGAATATGCATGAAACGGCAAGTAGGGTGCAAACGATACTCTTTTATTAACTATACACAAATACTCCTCTCCCCAAAGGTTCTCCCTCCCTGACCTGCACCCAGGTTGGGGATTTTTACTGGGAGGGCTCCCCTCATTAAAGGGGAAGCAATCCCCATTACCAGGGAAGTTTGTATTCCGTGGAGGTCACGGGGAACAGAATGGTCCAAACTCTGTGGCCTCCACAGGGTTATAACAAGGACCAAAACTGTTTGCCAAATACAAACTTCCAACGAGACATGACTTATCACCGCAGCACCCATTGAATGCCTGTTGACCAAAACAATCCCCAAAGATTTTAATGAGGTCCTACTTTTTCTGAGTGGGAGCCTTGGCAACCCATTTTCAATCAGTGAGCCAGGCTTTGAATGGTTAATGAGGGAAGCGTTATTTTTAAATGCTGTCTATTTTTAGCATGAATGGAGCAACAGATAGACAACATTGTTCCCACCGAATACAGGCACCTAAATTAGAATCAATCACCAGTTTCAGCTGCAAAGTCCTCCTCATTTGTTGATGCTTTTCAGTCCTCATTAGGCCACTCAACAAATTTCAACACATTCTATACGGAAAACTACATTTCATGATGGTTAAAATGTACCTTATTTTGACCACTCTAACTTAGCATATATATTGGTTACATTTTGTAATTGAATATTTCAGCTTCGAGCATCATAGAACAAATGAAAGAAATGATATAGTCATCCCAGAAAATGAAGGATCAGATTAGTTGCTTGTAAAATGTCAGACTCTGAAACGTTCATTAAATAGTCCCACAGCGTTTGCACATTATGCAAATATGTGATGTTCCTATTGTTCCAATGTTCATTTGCATTTTACATGATAGGGCAGGCAATTAAAGATTGCCAATCATCTCCAGATTGCAGTATGTTCCCTCATAAACTGATCCCGTTATTATCGTTGTTTAAATAGGGAGAAAAAGCAACACAATGTAGTATCTGGATACTGAAGCTCTCCTGCATGTGACTCCTAACCAGGCAATCATGTCTATTTTTTTCTCTTTGGAAGGCTGTGGGCCTCACTGACGAGGCTGCACAGCCCTAGTTGGCCTTCTGAAGTTGGCTGTAATACAATTGAATAGCTCTGTTCTTGAGTTTTGACTTTCATTCTTCGGGACCCATTTTGGACTCAATGGAAAATATGCTTGCTCCAGGCAGATGCGGGTCTATACTGCTTTCTGCAATATTTGTTTGTTTTTCTCCGCCTTCGCAAGAAGGAGTTGGCTGGCAATGGCTCATGTTGAATTGTTGTGCTTTCAAACTAATGATGTAATAAAGGTTCATTAAAAACCACAGACTAAAGTCTAGGGGTCCCAACCTTCCCAGAATGACAATGATTTTCCAGCATCAGGAACTCCTCCCTGGAGCATTGCCTCCAACAGCCTAGGGGTTAGCGTTTTAAATGTCCCACTGCCATGCTCCCTCATTCCCTGATCTCATCAGCCACTGTTAGAGAAGTGTTCAGTGCAGCGTGGACACTTAAGCACCAGTGCAGTGAACCACGATTGCACACGTGGAAGGTAGTTGAGAGGGGGCTGTAGAGTAAGGAAGCAGGGGTTTCTCGGGGGAAGGAGAGGCAGGTCCTCTGACTTCAGAGGAGTCACTGAAATTAGAGAAGATGTGGTGTTCAAGGACGCGGCCAATTAATATGCCATCTCCACATCCACCATCCAATTAAGCATGGTGGGTGGGTTCCCAAGGCAAGAGGCCCATTAGGAAGGCTCAAGCACTGGATGACTGGCAGCCTTACCGGCAGGGACGGACACTGAGACAGGTAAGTGAGCATGAGAGCACCTTAAAATGGCCTGGCCCTGGTCCGCAGAAACCTGATTCATATTTGAAAAAATCAGAAGGCCCGCAGTTCAGCATGGTAGTACTGTTGCTTCACAGCTCCGTAGTCCCAGATTCAATTCCCGGCTTGTGCCACTGTCTGTGCGGAGTCTGCACTTTCTCCCCGTGTCTGCGTGGGTTTCCTCCGGGTGCTCCGGTTTCCTCCCACAGTCCAAAGATGTGCCGGTTAGGTGGATCGGCCATGATAAATTGCCCCTTAGTGTCCAAAAAGGTTCGGTGGAGTTACTGGGTTATGGTGGAGGTGTGGGAGTAAGTAGGGTGCTCTTTCCAAGGGCCGGTGCAGACTCGATGGGCTGAATGGCCTCCTTTTGCATTGTAAGTTCTATGATCTATGATCTAGTTCGCAGTACCAACAGGGTGGAGAGTAAGCAAGTCAAAAGGAAGGGGCTGCAGCCTTTGTACTTTCCATGCTTATTCCTGAGGCCCCATTGACATTCTCACCTGTCACCGGGAGCCTATCTCCTCGATCTCACCAACCTCTTGACTCAGTGGTTAGCTGCTCTAACGCCAGGTGACATCTGCAGCTTGCTTTGAATTGGCCCCTTAATTGGCCACTGGTCACTGCCAGGCAGGTAGCTGATGCCACTTTGGCCCCAATCGCAGTAAGACTGCTTGGAGGCAGGAACGTGTTGGGGAGCTGACCCATTGCTCACGCTTTAAATTTTGCTCTGAACTCCGAGCATTGATCCACAGCTGGGAAGATTCCTCTCACTGCCCCTAATAAATCGTCGATTGCCAGCTCACACACAGCAGCAGCAGAACGTGGCGTGGGTAAATTTGAGAAAAAGCTACAGATGCAAAGTCCCACCACTGAGTAGACCAATAGCTCAGCTGTACATTTCACACCCCTACTGAAGTTCTGTTCCCAGTAACTGTCAGTGTGTTGTCCCAACAACCTGGACCAGTGTGCAATTAATTCCTACCCCACTTGATCCAGAGTCTCAACACAAGCAAAATTAGATTCTATTTAAAATACCTGAGGTCCTTAGTTGCATCCAATAAACTGCAGTCGACAGGTTTGTAACTTTCAAATACAAGTAACTTTTTATTATGTACAGAGTTATAATTAAACAGGCAAACAATGTAACTGAATATCTAGTATACTTTCCCACCCCCCTCCTAAATACCCACTCTCTACACAGACTCAAAGACAAACAACACAGAGGGGAAAGGGTGGTGGAAAGGGAAAGAAAATATTAATAAAAATAAAACGATAAAGATCTTTGATGCACTCGGATGATTCTAGTTAATGTCTTTCTGAAGTTCAGCTTTGGTTTTGATACTTCTTCCTTCTAGGCTTGAGGTGGTTTTCCTGGCAAGATTTTCAACTTCTCTGCAGACTCAGCATCATTCTATGTTCACAGTAAAGGATGTGTGGGGTCCTCACTGCTTTCACTACAATAAAGCAATTTTTACACTTCCGCAAGCATGAGAGAGTGAGAGAGCATTCCTTTCACTTCCAAGGTCTAAACACTTCTGCTAAGTTCTCTCCGCGAGCACCACACAAGAACCAATCACTGACTGTTGTCAGGCAGAACGCTATCTCTCGCCAACCCATCGGTTGCCAGCCAACCGATCGATCCGACTTCCTCCAAACCTCACTCCTAAGATTCACTCAGTGCCGAGGAGTCTCGCTAAAAACAAAACTTGGGAACACAGCGTCCTGACAAGCTGGCTGCTTCAACCTTGAGTCTTCTGCTTAAAGGCGCATTGCGATTATGGGTCCACAGACCAAAATAACATGAAAGAAATGGGAACAAAGGAAATAAACAGGAAGGATTCTTAAGAGTGTACTGAAGTAAAAATCCAGTCTTATGCCATCTTATATTCAGTGGGTGTTTGGCTGAGAAATGGAAACAGCCACATCCCAGGTACTTGTAGCAATAGATGAACAGAAACACTGCGTTCCCGATATTGTAATGGTAACAATGGCACACTTGATTCACTTAATAGAAATAAGAACATAGAACATACAGTGCCGAAGGAGGTCATTCTGCCCATCGTGTCTGCACCGACCCACTTAAGCCCTCATTTCCACCCTATCCCCAAACCCAATAACCCCTCCTAACCTTTTTGGACACAAAGGGCAATTTAGCATGGCCAATCCACCTAACCTTCATGTCTTTGGACTGTGGGAGGAAACCGGAGCACCCGGAGACACGGGGAGAACGTGCAGACTCTGCACAGACAGTGATCCAGCGAGTAATCGAACCTGGGACACTGGCACTGTGAAGCCACAGTGCTAGCCACTTGTGCTACTGTGCTGCCCTACAAGGTCAGGCTCAGCTAGAAAGTGGGGGACGGTGGATAGCTAATTTTGCTGTGCAATGCAGCAAATAGCTATCTTGTGCTGTAGATTTTCTGCTTGTATGTCCTAAATCCTATCTGGCCAATTACTATTCCATCAACAGAATGATAGGATTTGTCAACAGTGATATCCACTGGTAGTTACTTACCAATATGATGCTCAGTTCAGGTTGCAGTAGAATCACTCACTTCCAGGTCTCAATATAGCCTTATCCGTAACATGAATAAAGGAGTTGAATTTTGAAGTCCAGATATGAGGCGAGTGTGACTGCCTGAGACAGCAAGCCAATCATAGACAGAGCATGGCATCAAGGATTTCAAGCAAAACTGATGTTATTGGGAAGCAGGGAAGTCGCTCAACTGGATGAAGCACTGCACAGCACATCGGAAAATGGTTGCACTGACTGGAAGTCAACCATCTAAGCCACAGGACATCACTGCAGCAGTTCCTCAGCCCAGGGACCTGGGTCCAACCATCTTCAGCTACTTGATGAAATACCTTTCCATATTATGATTGCACAAATAACTCCTCAGATAATAAATTAGCATTCAAGCTTGGTGTGGCAAAAATGTTACTTGAGAAGCTTGCAACATTTCAGCATGTCTGCATGCATTTCCTCCGGGTGCTCCGGTTTCCTCCCACAGCCCAAAGATGTGTCGGTTAGGTGGATTGGCCATGCTAAATTGTCGTTAGTGTCCAAGAAGGTTGGGTGGGGTTACTGGGATAGGGTGTGGGCTTGGGTGGAGTGCTCTTTCCAAGGACCGGTGCAGACTCGATGGGCCGAATGGACTCTGTATTATTCTGTGATTCAGTGATTCTCAGAATGAATTTCCATTGGGTTTTCGGAATATCTGACTAGCTTTGGTGGCAATTCACACATCCTCAGATTGTTTCATTTCAAACAATTCTACAAAAGAAGCAATAATAATCGGCTCGACCATGACAGATTAATTCAATTCCATAATTTACCATGTGGGATTTATAAATAAAATCTGCAATTGTCACCAAGGTTATAGAGTAATATTAAAATATTAGGGCCCAGGACATGAAAAGCATCGAAACAAACCAAATACCCCGTCAATGCTCCCCAGAGAGCCTCTTCCCCTTCCACTCCCAGCCTAAAAGTACCCACCCATCCTCACAATCCCCTCCCCCATCCTCACAATCCCCTCCCTCATCCTCACAATCCCTTCCCCCAACCTCACATCCCCTCCCCCATCCTCACAATCCCCTCCCCCAGTCTCACAACCCCCGCCCCCATCCTCACAATCCCCTCCCCATCCTCACAATCCCCTCCCCCATCCTCACAATCCCCTCCCCCATCCTCACAATCCCCTCCCCATCCTCACAATCCCATCCTCACAATCCCCTCCCCCAGTCTCACAAACCCCACCCCCATCCTCACAATCCCCTCCCCATCCTCACAATCCCCTCCCCCATTGTCACAACCACCTCCCCATCCTCACAATCCACTCCCCCAGTCTCACAATCCCCTCCCCATCCTCACAATCCCCTCCCCATCCTCACAATCCCCTCCCCCAGTCTCACAAACCCTGCCCCCATCCTCACAATCCCCTCCTTATCCTCACAATCCCCTCCCCCATAATCCCCTCCCTCATTCTCACAAACCCCTCCCCATCCTCACAATCCCCTCCCCCAGTCTCACAATCCCCTCCCCCATCCTCACAAACCCCTCCCCCATCCTCACAATCCCCTCCCCCATCCTCACAATCCCCCCCCCAGTCACACAAATCCCGCCCCCATCCTCACAATCCCCTCCCCATCCTCACAATCCCCTCCCCCATCCCCATAATCCCCTCCCCTATTCTCACAAATCCCTCCCCCATCCTCACAATCCCCTCCCCCATCCTCACAATCCCCTCCCCATCCTCACAATCCCCTCCCCCAGTCTCACAAACCCCACCCCATTCTCACAAACACCTCCCCATCCTCACAAACCTCTCCCCACCCTAACAATCCCCTCCCCCAGACTCACAAACCACTCCCCCAGTCTCACTAACCCCTCCCCATTCTCACAATCCCCTCTCCCATCCCCATAATCCCCTCCCCTATTCTCACAAATCCCTCCCCATCCTCACAATCCCCTCCCCCATCCTCACAATCCCCTCCCCCATCCTCACAATCCCCTCCCCATCCTCACAAACCCCTCCCACATCCTCACAATCCCCTCCCCCATCCTCACAATCCCCTCCCCATCCTCACTAACCCCTCCCCATCCTCACAATCCCCTCCCCCATCCCCATAATCCCCTCCCCTATTCTCACAAATCCCTCCCCCATCCTCACAATCCCCTCCCCCATCCTCACAATCCCCTCCCCATCCTCACAATCCCCTCCCCCAGTCTCACAAACCCCGCCCCATTCTCACAAACACCTCCCCATCCTCACAAACCTCTCCCCACCCTAACAATCCCCTCCCCCAGACTCACAAACCACTCCCCCAGTCTCACTAACCCCTCCCCATTCTCACAATCCCCTCTCCCATCCCCATAATCCCCTCCCCTATTCTCACAAATCCCTCCCCATCCTCACAATCCCCTCCCCCATCCTCACAATCCCCTCCCCCATCCTCACAATCCCCTCCCCATCCTCACAAACCCCTCCCACATCCTCACAATCCCCTCCCCCATCCTCACAATCCCCTCCCCATCCTCACTAACCCCTCCCCATCCTCACAATCCCCTCCCCCATCCCCATAATCCCCTCCCCTATTCTCACAAATCCCCTCCCCTATTCTCACAAATCCCTCCCCCATCCTCACAATCCCCTCACCCACTCTCACAATCCCCTCACCCACTCTCACAAATCCTCCCCCATTCTCACAAAACCCTCCCCCATCCTCACAAACCCTCCCCATCCTCACATACCCTTTCCCCATCCTCACAAACCCCTCTCCATCCTCACAAACCCCTCCCATCCTCACAAACCCCTCCCCATCAGCACAAAACCCTCCCCATCCTCACAAACCCCTCCGCCATCCTCACAATACCCCTCCCCATCCTCACAAATCCATTACCAATTTTCACAAACCCCTCCCCATCCTCCCAAACTCATTTCCATCCTCACAAGCCCCTCCCATCCTTACAATCCCCTCCCCCATACTCACAACTCACAGACCCCTCCCATCCTCACAAACCCCTCCCGTCCTCACAAACCCCTCACCATCAGCACAAATCACTCCCATCCTCACAAACCCCTCCCCATCAGCACAAACTCCTCCCCCATCCCCACAAACCCCTCCCCATCAGCACAAACCCCTCCCCATCCTCACAAACCCCTCCCCATCCTCACAAATCCATTCCCAATTTTCACAAACCCCTCCCCATCCTCCCAAACTTATTTCCATCTTCACAAGCCCCTCCCATCCTCACAATCCACTCCTCCAAACTCACAGACCCCTCCCATCCTCACAAACCCCTCCCATCCTCACAAACCCCTCCCCATCCTCACAATCCCCTCTCCCATCCTTACAATCCCCTCACCCATCCTCACAAACCCCTCCAATCCTCAACAAACCCCTCCCATCCTCACAAATCCTTCCCCATCCTCACAAACCCCTCCCATCCTCACAAACCCCTCCCATCCTCAAAAGCTCCCCCCATCCTCACAAACTCCTCCCATCCTCACAAACCCCTCCCCATCCTCACAAGCACATCCCCGATCCTCACAGACCCCTTCCCATCCTCACAATACCCTCCCCATCCTCACAAACCCATTCCCCATTTTCACAAACCCCTCCCCATCCTCCCAAACTCCTCTCCATCTTCACAAGCCCCTCTCATCCTCACAATCCTCTCCCCCATACTCACAGACCCCTCCCATCCTCACAAAGCCCACCCATCCTCACAAAACCCTACCATCAGCACAAGTCCCTCCCCATCAGCACAAACTCCTCCCATCCTCACAAACCCCTCCCCATCCTCACAAACCCCTCCCCATTCTCACAAACCCCCCCCCCATCCTCGCACACACCTCCCATCCTCACAAAACCCTCCCCCATCCTCACAAACCCCTCCCCATCCTCACAAACCCCTCCCCATCAGCACAAACTCCTCCCACCCTCACAGACCCCTCCCATCCTCACAAACCCCTCCCCATCCTCACAAACCCCTCCCCATTCTCACAAACCCCTCCCATCCTCGCACACACCTCCCATCCTCACAAACCCCTCCCCCATCCTCACAAACCCCTCCCCACCCTCACAATCCCCTCCCCCATACTCACAGATCCCTCCCATCCTCACAAACCCCTCCTGTCCTCACAAACCCCTCCCCATCAGCACAATCCCCTCCCCATCAGCACAATCCCCTCCCATCCTCACAAACCCCTCCCCATCCTCACAAACCCCTCCCCATCAGCACAAACCCCTCCCATCCTCACAAACCCCTCCCCATCCTCACAAACCCCTCCTCATCAGCACAATCCCCTCCCCATCCTCACAAACCCCTCCCATCCTCACAAACCCCTCCCCATCAGCACAAACCCCTCCCCATCAGCACAAATCCCTCCCATCCTCACAAACCCCTCCCCATCAGCACAAACCCCTCCCATCCTCACAAACCCCTCCCCATCCTCACAAACCCCTCCCCATCAGCACAATCCCCTCCCCATCCTCACAAACCCCTCCCATCCTCACAAACCCCTCCCCATCAGCACAAACCCCTCCCCATCAGCACAAACCCCTCCCATCCTCACAAACCCCTCCCCATCAGCACAAACCCCTCCCATCCTCACAAACCCCTCCCCATCAGCACAAACCCCTCCCCATCAGCACAAACCCCTCCCATCCTCACAAACCCCTCCCCATCAGCACAAACCCCTCCCCATCAGCACAAACCCCTCCCCATCCTCACAAACCCCTCCCCATCCTCCCAAACTTATTTCCATCTTCACAAGCCCCTCCCATCCTCACAATCCACTCCCCCAAACTCACAGACCCCTCCCATCCTCACAAACCCCTCCCCATCAGCACAAACCCCTCCCCCATCCTCACAAACCCCTCCCCATCCTCACAAGCACATCCCCTATCCTCACAAACCCCTCCCCATCCTCACAAACCCATTCCCAATTTTCACAAACCCCTCCGCATCCTCCCAAACTCATTTCCATCCTCACAAGCCCCTCCCATCCTCACAATCCCCTCCCCCAAACACACAGACCCCTCCCATCCTCACAAACCCCTCCCATCCTCACTAACCCCTCCCCATTAGCACAAACCCCTCCCCGTCAGCACAATCCCCTCCCATCCTCACAAACCCCTCCCCATCAGCACAAACCCCTCCCCGTCAGCACAATCCCCTCCCATCCTCACAAACACCTCCCATCCTCACAAACCCCTCCCATCCTCACAAACCCCTCCCATCCTCACAGACCCCTCCCCATTAGCACAAACCCCTCCCATCAGCATAAATCCCTCCCCATCCACAATAAAAAAAAACCATCAAAATAAACCCCTTCGCATTCACACAAACCCCTCCTGTCCACACCCCATCAGCACAACCCTTCCCCCTCAACATAACACTTCCCCTGTCAAAACAAATCCCTCCCTCAGCAACACAAGCTCATCCCCCATCAGCATAAGCCCCTCCGCATCAATAAAACCCTCACCCCATCAATAGAAACCCCTCCTTCAGCAATGCAAACCCCTCTCATCAACACAAACCCCTTCCCATCCTGACGGACCCTTCTCCCATCCACACAAACACCTCCCCCATTCTTACAGACCCCTCCCCATCCTCATAAAGACCTCCCCTGGGCTGCACGGTGGTGCAGTGATTAGCATTGGTTCGCATTGCTGCCTAACGGCGCCAAAGTCCCAGGTTCAATCCCGGCTCTGGGTCACTGTCCGTGTGGAGTTGCACATTCTCCCCGTGTTTGCGTGAGTTTTGTCCCCGCAACCCAAAATATGTGCAGGTTAGGTGGATTGGCCACGCTAAACTGTCTCTTAATTGCAATTTTTTTAAATTTAAAAATATAAACACCTCCCCACCCACATAAACCCCTCCCCGTCCTCCCAAAAAACCTCCTATGCAGACAAACCCCTCCCCCATCCTCACACACAGCACCCCATCCACTCAAGCCCCTCCCATCAGCATATACTCCTCCCTCATCCACACAAACCCTTCCCTCACGCGTACCGTCATGACAAATGCCTCCCCCCCCTTCACAGGTCCCTCCCCATCAGCACAAATCCCTCCCCATCAACACAAGACCCTCCCCATCAACACAATACCCCTCCCCATCAACACAAACCCCTTCCCCATCAGCTCAAGCCCCACTCTGTCAACACAAACCCCTCCCCATAAACACAAACCCCTCCCCATCCTCACAAACCCCTCCCCATCCTCTCACACACCGCCCCAGCCTCACAAACATCTTTTTGTGTAGCTTACACACAATCAAGGCACGTCAACACAAAATAGTTTTATACCTCCCTCACACCGAACACACTCACCTCCCTCACACCGAACACACGCACCTCCATCACACCGAACAGACTCACCTCCCTCCCACCGAATACACTCACCTCCCTCACACCGAACACACTCACCTCCCTCACACCGAACACAATCACCTCCCCCACACCGAACACACTCACCTCCCTCACACCGAGCACACGCACCTCCCTCACACCGAACACACGCACCTCCCTCACACCGAACACACTCACCTCCCTCACAACGAATACACTCACCTCCCTCACACCGAACACACTCATCTCCCTCACACCGAACACACTCACCTCCCCCACACCGAACACACTCACCTCCCTCACACCGAACACACGCACCTCCCTCACACCGAACACACTCACCTCCCACACCACCGAACACTCTCACCTCCCTCACACCGAACACACTCACCTCCCTCACACCGAACACACTCACCTCCCTCACACCGAACACACTCACCTCCCTCACACCGAACACACTCACCTCCCTCACACCAAACACACTCACCTCCCTCACACCAAACACACTCACCTCCCTCACACCAAACACACTCACCTCCCTCACACCGAACACACTCACCTACCTCACACCGAACACACTCACCTCCCTCACACCGAACACACTCACCTCCCTCACACCGAACACACTCACCTCCCACATCACCGAACCACCCTCACCTCCCACACCAACAAACACACTCACCTCCCTCACACCGAACACACTCACCTCGCTCACACTGAACACACTCACCTCCCTCACACCGAACACACTCACCTCCCTCACACCGAACACACTCACCTCCCACACCACCGAACACCCTCACCTCCCCCACCACCGAACACCCTCACCTCCCACACCACCGAACACACTCACCTCCCCCACACTGAACACACTCACCTCGCCTACCACCGAACATCCTCATCTCCCTCACACCGAACAACCTCACCTCCCCTACCACCGAACACCCTCACCTACCTCACACGAACACCCTCACCTCCCACACATCGAACACACTCACCTCCCTCACACTGAACACACTCACCTCCCTCACACGAACACACTCACCTCCCTCACACCGAACACACTCACCGCCCTCACACAAACACCCTCACCTCCCACACAACCGAACACACTCACCTCCCACACCACCAAACACCCTCACCTCCCTCACCACCGAACACACTCACCTCCCTCACACCGAAAACACTCACCTCCCCCACCACCGAACACACTAACCTCCCACACCACCGAACACCCTCACCTCCCCCACCACCGAACACCTTCACCTCCCACACCACCGAACACCCTCACCTCCCCCACACTGAACACACTCACCTCCCTCACCACCGAACACTCTCACCTCCCTCACACCAAACACACTCACCTCCCTCACACCGAACACACTCACCTCCCTCACACCGAACACACTCACCTCCCTCACACCGAACACACTCACCTCCCTCACCACCGAACACTCTCACCTCCCTCACACCGAACACACTCACCTCCCACACCATCGAACACCCTCTCCTCCCCCACCACCGAACACTCTCACCTCCCTCACACCAAACACACTCACCTCCCTCACACCGAACACACTCACCTCCCTCACACCGAACACACTCACCTCCCTCACACCGAACACACTCACCTCCCACACCACCGAACACCCTCACCTCCCGCACCACCGAACACTCTCACCTCCCTCACACCAAACACACTCACCTCCCTCACACCGAACACCCTCACCTCCCCCACCACCGAACACCCTCACCTCCCCCACCACCGAACACTCTCACCTCCCTCACACCAAACACACTCACCTCCCTCACACCGAACACCCTCACCTTACCCACACTGAACACACTCACCTCCCTCACCACCGAACACTCTCGCCTCCCTAACACCAAACACACTCACCACCCTCACACCGAACACACTCACCTCCCTCACACCGAACACCCTCACCTCCCTCACACCGAACACACTCACCTCCCTCACCACCGAACACTCTCACCTCCCTCACACCGAACACACTCACCTCCCACACCACAGAACACCCTCACCTCCCCCACCACCGAACACTCTCACCTCCCTCACACCAAACACACTCACCTCCCTCACACCGAACACACTCACCTCCCTCACACCGAACACACTCACCTCCCTCACACCGAACACACTCACCTCCCACACCACCGAACACCCTCACCTCCCCCACCACCGAACACTCTCACCTCCCTCACACCAAACACACTCACCTCCCTCACACCGAACACACTCACCTCCCCCACCACCGAGCACACTCACCTCCCACATCACCGAACACACTCACCTCCCACACCACCGAACACACTCACCTCCCACGTCACCGAACACACTCACCTCCCCCACACTGAACACACTCACCTCCCCCACCACCGAGCACACTCACCTCCCTCACCACCGAACACCCTCACCTCCCCCACACCGAACACACTCACCTCCCCCACCAACGAGCACCCTCAACCCCCTCACCACCAAACACTCTCACCTCCCCCACACCGAACACCCTCACCTCCCTCACCACCGAACACACTCACCTCCCCCACACTGAACACACTCACCTCCCTCACACCGAATACACTCACCTCCCACACCACCGAACACACTCACCTCGCCCACACTGAACACCCTCAACCCCCACACCACCGAACACCCTCACGTCCCTCACACCGAACACACTCACCTCCCCCACACTGAACACCCTCACGTCCCTCACACCGAACACACTCACCTCCCCCACCACCGAACACCCTCACGTCCCTCACACCGAACACACTCACCTCCCCCACACTGAACACACTCACCTCCCCCACACTGAACACACTCAACCCCCACACCACCGAACACCCTCACGTCCCTCACACCGAACACACTCACCTCCCCCACACTGAACACCCTCACCTCCCCCACACTGAACACCCTCACGTCCCCCACACTGAACACCCTCACCTCCCCCACCACCGAACACCCTCACGTCCCTCACACCGAACACACTCACCTCCCCCACACTGAACACACTCACCTCCCCCACACTGAACACACTCATCTCACCCACACTGAACACACTCACGTCCCACACCACCGAACACCCTCACCTCCCCCACACTGAACACACTCACCTCCCCCACACTGAACACACTCACCTCCCCCACACTGAACACACTCACGTCCCACACCACCGAACACCCTCACCTCCCCCACACTGAACACACTCACCTCCCCCACACCGAACACTCTCACCTCCCCCACACTGAACACACTCACCTCCCTCACACCGAACACCCTCACCTCCCACACCACCGAACACCCTCACCTCCCCCACACTGAACACACTCACCTCCCACACCACCGAACACACTCACCTCCCTCACACCGAACACACTCACCTCCCCCAAACTGAACACCCTCACCTCCCCCACACTGAACACACTCACCTCCCACACCACCGAACACTCTCACCTCCCTCACCACCGAACACACTCACCTCCCTCACATTGAACACACTCACCTCCCCCACACTGAACACACTCACCTCCCCCACACTGAACACACTCACCTCCCCCACCACCGAATACACTCACCTCCCACACCACCGAATAAACTCACCTCACACACCACCGAGCACACTCACCACCCCCACACTGAACACCCTCACCTCCCCCACACTGAACACACTCACCTCCCCACACCGAACTTCCTCATCTCCCACACCACCGAACACACTCACCTCCCTCACACTGAACACCCTCACCTCCCCCACACTGAACACACTCACCTCCCCCACACCGAACTTCCTCATCTCCCACACCACCGAACACACTCACCTCGCCCACACTGAACACACTCACCTCCCCCACACCGAACTTCCTCACCTCCCACACCACCGAACACACTCACCTCGCCCACACTGAACACACTCACCTCCCCCACACTGAACTTCCTCACCTCCCTCACACCGAACACACTCACCTCCCTCACACTGAACACACTCACCTCCCTCACCACCGAACACACTCACCTCCCTCACACCACCAAACACCCTCATCTCCCTCACACCGAACACACTCCCCTCCCACACCACCGAACACACTCACCTCCCTCACACTGAACACACTCACCTCCCTCACACCGAACACACTCCCCTTCCACACCACCGAACACACTCACCTCCCTCACACCTAACACCCTCACCTCCCTCACACCGAACACACTCCCCTCCCACACCACCGAACACACTCACCTCCCTCACACCAAACACCCTCACCTCCCTCACACCAAACACACTCACCTCCCACACCACCGAACACCCTCACCTCCCACACCACCGAACACCCTCACCTCCCTCACACCAAACACCCTCACCTCCCCCCCCACCGACCACCCTCACCTCCCCACCACCGAACACACTCACCTCCCCCACCACCGAACACACTCACCTCCCTCACACTGAACACACTCACCTCCCTCACACCGAACACCCTCACCTCCCACACACTGAACACACTCACCTCCCTCACACCGAACACACTCATCTCCCTCACACTGAACACACTCGCCTCCCTCACACCGAACACACTCACCTCCCTCACACCGAACACACTCACCTCCCTCACACCGAACACACTCACCTCCCTCACACCGAACACACTCACCTCCCTCACACCGAACACACTCACCTCCCACATCACCGAACCACCCTCACCTCCCACATCACCGAACACACTCACCTCCCTCACACCGAACACACTCACCTCCCTCACACCGAACACACTCACCTCCCTCACACCGAACACACTCACCTCCCTCACACCGAACACACTCACCTCCCACATCACCGAACCACCCTCACCTCCCACACCACCGAACACACTCACCTCCCTCACACCGAACACACTCACCTCCCTCACACCAAACACACTCAGCTCCCTCACACCGAACACACTCACATCCCTCACACCAAACACCCTCACCTCCCTCACCACTGAACACACTCACCTCCCTCACACCGAACACACTCACCTCCCTCACACCGAACACACTCACCTCCCTCACACCGAACACACTCACCTCCCTCACACCAAACACACTCAACTCCCTCACAACGAACACACTCACCTCCCTCACACCGAACACACTCACTTCCCTCACACCGAACACACTCACCTCCCTCACACCAAACACACTCACCTCCTTCACACCGAACACACTCACCTCCCTCACACCAAACACACTCACCTCCCTCACACTGAACACACTCACCTCCCCCACACTGAACACACTCACCTCCCCCACACTGAACACACTCACCTCCCCCACCACCGAATACACTCACCTCCCACACCACCGAACACACTCACCTCCCACACCAGCGAACACTCTCACCTCCCCCACACTGAACACACTCACTTCCCACACCACCGAACACACTCACCTCCCTCACCACCGAACACACTCACCTCCCACACCACCTAGCACACTCACCTCCCCCACACCGAACACACTCACCTCCCTCACACCGAATACACTCACCTCCCACACCACCGAGCACACTCACCTCCCTCACACCGAACACACTCACCTCCCACACCACCCAACACACTCACCTCCCACAACACCGAACACTCTCACCACCACCACACTGAACACACTCACCTCCCACACACCGAACACACTCACCTGCCTCACACCGAACACACTCACCTCCCACACCACCGAACACACTCACCTCCCCCAGACTGAACACCCTCACCTCCCACACCACCGAAAACACTCACCTCCCCCACCACCGAATACACTCACCTCCCTCACACCAAACACACTCAGCTCCCTCACACCGAACACACTCACATCCCTCACACCAAACACCCTCACCTCCCTCACCACTGAACACACTCACCTCCCTCACACCGAACACACTCACCTCCCTCACACTGAACACACTCACCTCCCTCACACCGAACACACTCACCTCCCTCACACCAAACACACTCACCTCCCTCACAACGAACACACTCACCTCCCTCACACCGAACACACTCACTTCCCTCACACCGAACACACTCACCTCCCTCACACCAAACTCACTCACCTCCCACACCACTGAACACACTCACCTCCCTCACACCAAACACACTCACCTCCTTCACACCGAACACACTCACCTCCCTCACACCAAACACACTCACCTCCCCCACACTGAACACACTCACCTGCCTCACACCGAACACACTCACCTCTCCCACACTGAACACACTCACCTCCCACACCACCGAACACAATCACCTCCCCCACACTGAACACACTCACCTCCCTCACACTGAACACACTCACCTCCCTCACACCGAACACACTCACCTCCCACACCACCAAATACACTCACCTCCCACACCACCGAGCACACTCACCTCCCACACCACCGAACACTCTCACCACCACCACACTGAACACACTCACCTCCCTCACACCAAACACACTCACCTCCCTCACACTGAACACACTCACCTCCCCCACACTGAACACACTCACCTCCCCCACACTGAACACACTCACCTCCCCCACCACCGAATACACTCACCTCCCACACCACCGAACACACTCACCTCCCACACCAGCGAACACTCTCACCTCCCCCACACTGAACACACTCACTTCCCACACCACCGAACACACTCACCTCCCTCACCACCGAACACACTCACCTCCCACACCACCTAGCACACTCACCTCCCCCACACCGAACACACTCACTTCCGTCACACCGAATACACTCACCTCCCACACCACCGAGCACACTCACCTCCCTCACACCGCACACACTCACCTCCCACACCACCGAACACACTCACCTCCCACAACACCGAACACTCTCACCACCACCACACTGAACACACTCACCTCCCACACACCGAACACACTCACCTGCCTCACACCGAACACACTCACCTCCCACACCACCGAACACACTCACCTCCCCCAGACTGAACACCCTCACCTCCCACACCACCAAAAACACTCACCTCCCCCACCACCGAACACACTCACCTTCCCGACCACCGAACACACTCACCTCCCCCACCACCGAACACACTCACCTTCCCGACCACTGACCACCCTCACCTCCCACACCACCGACCAACCTCACCTCCCACAGCACCGAACACCCTCACCTCCCTCACACTGAACACACTCACCTCCCCCACACCGAAAACTCTCACCTCCCCCACACTGAACACACTCACCTGCCTCACACCGAACACACTCACCTCTCCCACACTGAACACACTCACCTCCCACACCACCGAACACAATCACCTCCCCCACACTGAACACACTCACCTCCCTCACACTGAACACACTCACCTCCCTCACACCGAACACACTCACCTCCCACACCACCGAATACACTCACCTCCCACACCACCGAGCACACTCACCTCCCACACCACCGAACACTCTCACCGCCACCACACTGAACACACTCACCTCCCTCACACCGAACACACTCACCTCCCCCAGACTGAACACCCTCACCTCCCACACCACCGAGCACACTCACCTCCCACACCACCGAACACTCTCACCACCACCACACTGAACACTCTCACCTCCCTCACACCGAACACACTCACCTCCCCCACACTGAACACACTCACCTCCCCCACACTGAACACACTCACCTCCCACACCACCGAACACACTCACCTCCCACACCGCCGAACACACTCACCTCCCACACCACCGAACACACTCACCTCCCACACCACCGAACACTCTCACCTCCCTCACACCGAACACACTCACCTCCCCCACACTGAACGCACTCACCTCCCCCACACTGAACACACTCACCTCCCTCACACCGAACACACTCACCTCCCTCACACCGAACACACTCACCTCCCTCACACCGAACACACTCACCTCCCTCACACCGAACACACTCACCTCCCACACCACCGAACACCCTCACCTCTCCCACACCAAACACACTCACCTCCCACACCACCACTGAACACACTCACGTTCCCGACCACCGAACACCCCCACCTCTCCCACACCGAACACCCTCACCTCCCTCACACCAAACACACTCACCTCCCACACCACCGAACACACTCAACTCCCTCACACTGAACACACTCACCTCCCCCACACCGAACACACTCAGCTCCCCCACACTGAACACACTCACCTCCCTCACACCGAACAGACTCACCTCCCCCACACTGAACACACTCACCTCCCTCACACCGAACACACTCACCTCCCACACCACCGAACACACTCACCACCACCACACTGAACACACTCACCTCCCTCACCACCGAACACACTCACCTCCCACACCACCGAACACACTCACCTCCCTCACACTGAACACACTCACCTCCCACACCACCGAACACACTCACCTCCCACACCACCGAACACACTCACCTCCCACATCACCGAACACACTCACCTCCCCCACACTGAACACACTCACCTCCCTCACACTGAACACACTCACCTCCCCCACAATGAACACACTCACCTCCCTCACCACCGAACACACTCACCTCCCACATCACCGAACACACACACCTCCCCCACACTGAACACACTCACCTCCCTCACACTGAACACACTCACCTCCCTCTCACCGAACACACTCACCTCCCACACCACCGAGCACACTCACCTCCCACACCACCGAACACTCTCACCACCACCACACTGAACACACTCACCTCCCTCACACCGAACACCCTCACCTCTCCCACACCGAACACCCTCACCTCCCTCACACCAAACACACTCACCTCCCACACCACCACTGAACACACTCACCTTCCCGACCACCGAACACCCTCACCTCTCCCACACCGAACACCCTCACCTCCCTCAGACTGAACACACTCACCGCCCCCACACTGAACACACTCACCTCCCACACCACCGAACACACTCACCTCCCACACCACCGAACACACTCACCTCCCACACCACCGAACACACTCACCTCCCACACCACCGAACACTCTCACCTCCCTCACACCGAACACACTCACCTCCCCCACACTGAACGCACTCACCTCCCCCACACTGAACACACTCACCTCCCACACCACCGAACACCCTCACCTCTCCCACACCGAACACCCTCACCTCCCTCACACCAAACACACTCACCTCCCACACCACCACTGAACACACTCACCTTCCCGACCACCGAACACCCTCACCTCTCCCACACCGAACACCCTCACCTCCCTCACACCAAACACACTCACCTCCCACACCACCGAACACACTCACCTCCCTCACACTGAACACACTCACGTCCCCCACACCGAACACACTCAGCTCCCCCACACTGAACACACTCACCTCCCTCACACCGAACACACTCACCTCCCCCACACTGAACACACTCACCTCCTTCACACCGAACACACTCACCTCCCACACCACCGAACACTCTCACCACCACCACACTGAACACACTCACCTCCCTCACCACCGAACACACTCACCTCCCACACCACCGAACACACTCACCTCCCTCACACTGAACACACTCACCTCCCACACCACCGAACACACTCACCTCCCACACCACCGAACACACTCACCTCCCACATCACCGAACACACTCACCTCCCCCACACTGAACGCACTCACCTCCCCCACACTGAACACACTCACCTCCCACACCACCGAACACACTCCCCTCCCATACCACCGAACACACTCACCTCCCACACCACCGAACACCCTCACCTCGCTCACACCGAACACACTCACCTCCCACACCACTGAACACACTCACCTCCCACACCACCGAACACACTCACCTCCCACACCACCGAACACACTCCCCTCCCACACCACCGAACACACTCACCTCCCACACCACCGAACACACTCCCCTCCCTCACACCGAACACACTCACCTCCCACACCGAACACACTCACCTCCCACACCACCAAACACACTCACCTCCCTCACACCAAACACACTCACCTCCCTCACACTGAACACACTCACCTCCCTCACACCGAACACACTCACCTCCCTCACACCGAACACACTCACCTCCCTCACACCGAACACACTCACCTCCCTCACACTGAACACACTCACCTCCCTCACACCGAACACACTCACCTCCCTCACACTGAACTCACTCACCTCCCTCACACCGAACACACTCACCTCCCTCACGCCAAACACACTCACCTCCGACATAACCGAACCACCCTCACCTCCCTCACACCGAACACACTCACCTCCCTCACACCGAACACACTCACCTCCCACACCACCGAACACCCTCACCTCCCCCACCACCGAAAACCCTCACCTACCACACCACCGAACACACTCACCTCCCTCACACCGAACACACTCACCTCCCTCACACCGAACACATTCACATCCCCCACCACCGACCACGCGCACCTCCCTCACACCGAACACACTCACCTCCCCCACACTGAACACACTCACCTCGCCTACCACCGAACACCCTCACCTCCCCCACCACCGAAAACCCTCACCTACCACACCACCGAACATCCTCACCTCCCTCACAACGAACACCCTCACCTCCCCTACCACCGAACACCCTCACCTCCCTCACACGAACGCCCTCACCTCCCACACCACCAAAGCACCCTCACCTCTCCCACACCGAACTTCCTCATCTCCCACACCACCTAACACCCTCACCTCCCACACCACCGAACACCCTCACCTCCCACACCACCGAACACCCTCAGCTCCTACACCACCAATCACCCTCACCACCCCCACACTGAACACCCTCACCTCCCCCACACTGAACACACTCACCTCCCCACACCGAACGTCCTCATCTCCCACACCACCGAACACACTCACCTCCCCCACACTGAACACACTCACCTCCCCCACACCGAACTTCCTCACCTCCCTCACACCGAACACACTCACCTCCCTCACACCGAACACAGTCACCTCCCTCACACTGAACACACTCACCTCCCTCACCACCGAACACACTCACCTCCCTCACACCACCAAACACCCTCATCTCCCTCACACCGAACACACTCCCCTCCCACACCACCGAACACACTCACCTCCCTCACACTGAACACACTCACCTCCCTCACACCGAACACACTCCCCTCCTACACCACCGAACACACTCACCTCCCACACCACCGAACACACTCACCTCCCACACCACCGAACACACTCACCTCCCACACCACCGAACACTCTCACCTCCCTCACACCGAACACACTCACCTCCCCCACACTGAACGCACTCACCTCCCCCACACTGAACACACTCACCTCCCACACCACCGAACACCCTCACCTCTCCCACACCGAACACCCTCACCTCCCTCACACCAAACACACTCACCTCCCACACCACCACTGAACACACTCACCTTCCCGACCACCGAACACCCTCACCTCTCCCACACCGAACACCCTCACCTCCCTCACACCAAACACACTCACCTCCCACACCACCGAACACACTCACCTCCCTCACACTGAACACACTCACGTCCCCCACACCGAACACACTCAGCTCCCCCACACTGAACACACTCACCTCCCTTACACCGAACACACTCACCTCCCCCACACTGAACACACTCACCTCCCTCACACCGAACACACTCACCTCCCACACCACCGAACACTCTCACCACCACCACACTGAACACACTCACCTCCCTCACCACCGAACACACTCACCTCCCACACCACCGAACACACTCACCTCCCTCACACTGAACACACTCACCTCCCACACCACCGAACACACTCACCTCCCACACCACCGAACACACTCACCTCCCACATCACCGAACACACTCACCTCCCCCACACTGAACGCACTCACCTCCCCCACACTGAACACACTCACCTCCCACACCACCGAACACACTCCCCTCCCACACCACCGAACACACTCACCTCCCACACCACCGAACACCCTCACCTCGCTCACACCGAACACACTCACCTCCCACACCACTGAACACACTCACCTCCCACACCACCGAACACACTCACCTCCCACACCACCGAACACACTCCCCTCCCACACCACCGAACACACTCACCTCCCACACCACCGAACACACTCCCCTCCCTCACACCGAACACACTCACCTCCCACACCGAACACACTCACCTCCCACACCACCAAACACACTCACCTCCCTCACACCAAACACACTCACCTCCCTCACACCGAACACAATCACCTCCCTCACACCGAACACACTCACCTCCCTCACACCGAACACACTCACCTCCCTCACACCGAACACACTCACCTCCCTCACACTGAACACACTCACCTCCCTCACACCGAACACACTCACCTCCCTCACACTGAACTCACTCACCTCCCTCACACCTAACACACTCACCTCCCTCACGCCAAACACACTCACCTCCGACATAACCGAACCACCCTCACCTCCCGCACACCGAACACACTCACCTCCCTCACACCGAACACACTCACCTCCCACACCACCGAACACCCTCACCTCCCCCACCACCGAAAACCCTCACCTACCACACCACCGAACACACTCACCTCCCTCACACCGAACACACTCACCTCCCTCACACCGAACACATTCACATCCCCCACCACCGACCACGCGCACCTCCCTCACACCGAACACACTCACCTCCCCCACACTGAACACACTCACCTCGCCTACCACCGAACACCCTCACCTCCCCCACCACCGAAAACCCTCACCTACCACACCACCGAACATCCTCACCTCCCTCACAACGAACACCCTCACCTCCCCTACCACCGAACACCCTCACCTCCCTCACACGAACGCCCTCACCTCCCACACCACCAAAGCACCCTCACCTCTCCCACACCGAACTTCCTCATCTCCCACACCACCGAACACCCTCACCTCCCACACCACCGAACACCCTCACCTCCCACACCACCGAACACCCTCAGCTCCTACACCACCAATCACCCTCACCACCCCCACACTGAACACCCTCACCTCCCCCACACTGAACACACTCACCTCCCCACACCGAACGTCCTCATCTCCCACACCACCGAACACACTCACCTCCCCCACACTGAACACACTCACCTCCCCCACACCGAACTTCCTCACCTCCCTCACACCGAACACACTCACCTCCCTCACACCGAACACAGTCACCTCCCTCACACTGAACACACTCACCTCCCTCACCACCGAACACACTCACCTCCCTCACACCACCAAACACCCTCATCTCCCTCACACCGAACACACTCCCCTCCCACACCACCGAACACACTCACCTCCCTCACACTGAACACACTCACCTCCCTCACACCGAACACACTCCCCTTCCACACCACCGAACACACTCACCTCCCTCACACCTAACACCCTCACCTCCCTCACACCGAACACACTCCCCTCCCACACCACCGAACACCCTCACCTCCCTCACACCAAACAACCTCACCTCCCACACCACCGAACACCCTCACCTCCCACACCACCGAACACCCTCACCTCCCTCACACCAAACACCCTCACCTCCCCCACCACCGACCACCCTCACCTCCCCCACCACCGAACACACTCACCTCTCCCACCACCGAACACACTCACCTCCCTCACACTGAACACACTCACCTCCCTCACACCGAACACACTCATCTCCCTCACACTGAACACACTCACCTCCCTCACACCGAACACACTCACCTCCCTCACACCGAACACACTCACCTCCCTCACACCGAACACACTCACCTCCCTCACACCGAACACACTCACCTCCCACATCACCGAACCACCCTCACCTCCCACACCACCGAACACACTCACCTCCCTCACACCGAACACACTCACCTCCCTCACACCGAACACACTCACCTCCCTCACACCGAACACACTCACCTCCCCCACACCGAACACACTCACCTCCCACATCACCGAACCACCCTCACCTCCCACACCACCGAACACACTCACCTCCCTCGCACCGAACACACTCACCTCCCTCACACCAAACACACTCAGCTCCCTCACACCGAACACACTCACCTCCCTCACACCAAACACCCTCACCTTCCACACCACTGAACACACTCACCTCCCTCACACCGAACACACTCACCTCCCTCCCACCGAACACACTCACCTCCCTCACACCGAACACACTCACCTCCCTCACACCAAACACACTCACCTCCCTCACAACGAACACACTCACCTCCCTCACACCGAACACACTCACCTCCCTCACACTAAACACACTCACCTCCCTCACACCGAACACACTCACCTCCCTCACACCAAACACACTCACCTCCCTCACAACGAACACACTCACCTCCCTCACACCGAACCCACTCACTTCCCTCACACCGAACACACTCACCTCCCTCACACCGAACACGCTAACCTCCCTCACACCGAACACCCTCACCTCCCTCACACCGAACACACTCACCTCCCACACCACCGAACACACTCACCTCCCCCACCACCGAACACACTCACCTCCGACACCACCGAACACACTCACCTCCCACACCACCGAACACCCTCACCTCCCACACCACCGAACACACTCACCTCCCACACCACCGAGCACCCTCACCTCCCACACCACCGAACACCCTCACCTCCCTCACCACCGAACACACTCACCTCCCACACCACCGAACACCCTCACGTCCCTCACACCGAACACCCTCACCTCCCTCACCACCGAACACACTCACCTCCCCCACCACCGAACACACTCACCTCCCCCACCACCTAACACACTCACCTCACCCACCACCGAACACCCTCACCTCCCTCACACCGAACACCCTCACCTCCCACACCACCGAACACCCTCACCTCCCTCACCACCGAACACACTCACCTCCCCATACTGAACACACTCACCTCCCACACCACCGAACACACTCACCTCCCTCACACCGAACACACTCACCTCCATCACACCGAACACACTCACCTCCCCCACACCGAACACACTCACCTCCCACATCACCGAACCACCCTCACCTCCCACACCACCGAACACACTCACCTCCCTCGCACCGAACACACTCACCTCCCTCCCACCGAACACACTCACCTCCCTCACACCGAACACACTCACCTCCCTCACACCAAACACACTCACCTCCCTCACAACGAACACACTCACCTCCCTCACACCAAACACCCTCACCTCCCTCACACCGAACACACTCACCTCCCTCACACCGAACACACTCACCTCCCTCACACCGAACACACTCACCTCCCTCACACCGAACACACTCACCTCCCTCACACCAAACACCCTCACCTCCCTCACACCGAACACACTCACCTCCCTCACACCGAACACACTCACCTCCCTCACACTGAACACACTCACCTCCCTCACACCGAACACACTCACCTCCCTCCCACCGAACACACTCACCTCCCTCACACCGAACACACTCACCTCCCTCACAACGAACACACTCACCTCCCTCACACCGAACACACTCACTTCCCTCACACCGAACACACTCACCTCCCTCACACCAAACTCACTCACCTCCCACACCACTGAACACACTCACCTCCCTCACACTAAACACACTCACCTCCCTCACACCGAACACACTCACCTCCCTCACACCAAACACACTCACCTCCCTCACAACGAACACACTCACCTCCCTCACACCGAACCCACTCACTTCCCTCACACCGAACACACTCACCTCCCTCACACCGAACACGCTAACCTCCCTCACACCGAACACCCTCACCTCCCTCACACCGAACACACTCACCTCCCACACCACCGAACACACTCACCTCCCCCACCACCGAACACACTCACCTCCGACACCACCGAACACACTCACCTCCCACACCACCGAACACCCTCACCTCCCACACCACCGAACACACTCACCTCCCACACCACCGAGCACCCTCACCTCCCACACCACCGAACACCCTCACCTCCCTCACCACCGAACACACTCACCTCCCACACCACCGAACACTCTCACGTCCCTCACACCGAACACCCTCACCTCCCTCACCACCGAACACACTCACCTCCCCCACCACCGAACACACTCACCTCCCCCACCACCTAACACACTCACCTCACCCACCACCGAACACCCTCACCTCCCTCACACTGAACACCCTCACCTCCCACACCACCGAACACCCTCACCTCCCTCACCACCGAACACACTCACCTCCCCATACTGAACACACTCACCTCCCACACCACCGAACACACTCACCTCCCCCACACTGAACACACTCACCTCCCACACCACCGAACACACTCACCTCCCTCACCACCGAACACACTCACCTCCCCCACACTGAACACACTCACCTCCCACACCACCGAACACACTCACCTCCCTCACCACCGAACACACTCACCTCCCCCACACTGAACACACTCACCTCCCACACCACCGAACACACTCACCTCCCACACCACCGAACACACTCACCTCCCCCACACTGAACACACTCACCTCCCACACCACCGAACACACTCACCTCCCCCACCACCGAACACACTCACCTCCCCCACACCGAACACCCTCACCTCCCAAACCACCGAACACCCTCACCTCCCACACCACCGAACACACTCACCTCCCCCACCACCGAACACACTAACCTCCCACACCACCGACCACCCTCACCTCCCACACCACCGAACACCCTCACCTCCCCCACCACCGACCACCCTCACCTCCCACACCACCGAACACATTCACCTCCCAAACCACCGAAAACCCTCACCTCCCTCACACCTGTGCGCTGTGTGTCTGTTTTCTATGTTTCTGTCCCCTTGGTTGCGGTGTTCTGGCTCGTCTCGGGCAGAGGCCTGTAGGTCCAGATGCCCTCCCTGTCGGTGCCTTGGTTCCTGGGAGGCACGGGCCCTGCACTGGCTCGGGGCTGGGGGCGCCGGATGGGCCGGGACCATATCCGGCTGGTCCTACAAGACAGCATGTACGGTTAAACAGATGGACGGGGGGTGAGGCATGAGGTGGTGAGGGGGTTGGGGGTTGGGGTGAGTAGGTGGGGTGAGGGGGTGGGGTGAAGGCGGTGGGGGTGGGCACACATGTGTCATGAGGAGCCACAAACAGGCAGGGGGTCTCTCTTGGTGGCGCGCCTCCAACCTCCGCATCGGCGACCTCCCGCTCCTCCGGCCCGCCGACAATGTCCAGTGCCTCTGCTCGGGCACGGTGAGGGGACACAGTTCTGGTGGTCTCCCTCCAGTCTTCACCCGCACCCGGCGGTTAGGCGCGGATTTTTCCTGGGGGGCGGGGGGTGGGGGGTAAACACAAGCAGCAATAGTGTTAGAAGGTCCAACGATGCAGCCCAGGGGTTTGGTCTCTGATGGCATCAGTGCACAGGGCACTCGGCCATTGCGGCTGGCATGGGTGGGTGTAGCCATGTGGGTCAGGGTGGGGGTGGGACCATCCCCCTGGGGGTGGGGGGACGGGGACGGTCACATGTGTGTGGGGTGGGTAGACCTGAGGAGCACGGTAGCATTGTGGATAGCACAATTGCTTCACAGCTCCAGGTTCCCCGGTTCGATTCCGGCTTGGGTCACTGTCTGTGCGGAGTCTGCACATCCTCCCCGTGTGTGCGTGGCTTTCCTCCGGGTTCTCCGGTTTCCTCCCACAGTCCAAAGATGTGCAGGTTAGGTGGATTGGCCATGGTAAATTGCCCTTAGTGTCCAAGATTGCCCTTAGTGTTGGGTGGGGTTACTGGGTTATGGGGATAGGGTGGAGGTGTGGACCTTGGGTAGGGTGCTCTTTCCTAGAGCCGGTGCAGACTCGATGGGCCGAATGGCCTCCTTCTGCACTGTAAATTCTATGTTATGTTAAAGGTCGTGCAGCTTCTTTCTGCACTGGTCTGCGGTCCTGGCCACTGCCCCGACGATGTTGATAGTGTCTGCCACCTCTGTCCAGGCACGCCGGACAGTGGAGCCTGCCGACCTGCGTCCCGGCCCCGGGTACAGTATCAGCCTCCTCCCCGCCACGGCGTCCAGGAGGGTCTCCAACTCGCCATCCCTAAATTGTGGAGCTGCTAGTCTGGTGGCCACCTTGCCTGCGATGCTGTGTGTGAGGGGGAGAATGGTTATAAGCAGCAGCGGTGTCGTGACAATGACGGACCTGGCGTATCGCCGGCCTCTCCCTCGGGCGCTTCACGTTCCGCCCGGCTAGCCCCTTGTGGGCCGTTGAATAACTCCACCTGGGGGCCCGATGACGCCGTCGTGAAACGCCACGGTTTTCACGACGGCATCAACACTTAGCCTCATTTTGGGAGAATCCAGCTCCTTATGTGCTGGAGCTGAAGTCAGGCCTTTAGGCAAGCCGTAGGAATTTAACTGCTCATTTTTAGATTCCGTATCCTTCAGATCTGCCAGCCTGCCTCATAATTGTGTGAATATTCAGAAAACAGGTTACAACCCAACAGAATTCCTCAGTAACTCAGTCCGGAAACTTATTCAATAGGCCCACCAAAATAATGGATTTATCTCAAAGTTCAGACTATGAGCAAAAGATGAACTGATTTTTTCCTGTTACAAATTTGCATTGAAATTGAACAAATTGCTGCCAAACATTCCCTTTGGTGTGCTGCTCCGATTTCTATTCCTCAAATTGTTCGACCTTTAACCTCCCAAAATACTACAATACCAATTCGTGAATTTTTCAGATTCGGATTGTCCTTTTATTTTAAGTGATACCTCATTTGCGCAAACACTTGGGGTGATATTTCCTAGTGCAAAGGTTTAGTATGAATCACAATTTTGCCACGGGGCACAGTCAATAAAACACAGATTTGCCTTCCTGCAGAAAACACAGGTCACACACTTGTCTTTTTCTTGTACTTTAACAAATGCCATTGGCTATTTAATGATGTATGTGTTCAGTGGCTATAGGGTTGCTGTTGAAATAGTGATGTTTATCCTTGACTTCATGTTTCTGATTGCTGCATGAATCACCCCCTGATCATTGGCTCTGCAGCTTGCCTTTTCCTGATGTATTTACCGAGGAATGACATTTCTCACGCGGAGCATTGACTCAGTGAATTATCCCATTGAATGTAAAATTGTAGTATTTTCGCCAAAAAGAACAGAACATGGGGAAGAAACCCGTTATAACCCGCAGGAGACCCATGGGGTTGGAGCAACCAGTCTCCCTATGAGTCTCGATGAACAATAGCTCCCCCCATAAGGGGACGGGGAGTCCGAGATCATTCATGGTTTCGATCTGTATAAAGTCGGCCAGGTATGGAACTGATAGAGCAGACACGCTGGGATATGATGCATATTGTAAATATAATTGCTTTGCAATAAACCAAGTTTCTTTTTACTAACTCAGTTCGGACTCATTTGCGGACTACAAAAAAACCCCGAGCTCTGTTTTTTGACTCGAAAGAATATCATGGCCACATGAGGAGAGTAAAATATTACTCCCATGTCCTATCGCTCCAAATCTGACCATAACAGATTTTCTTGTGGATTTAAAAGGATAATTTTACTCAATGTATGTGTTGACCATTTACGTACTGATTGCAAAGGAACAAATCTGACAGGCTTTCTTGAGGTTTAAAACAAAAAAGGTGTAGTAAAGGAAGGATTTGTGGTCACCACTCAGTATGTATAATGAATCATAACAGTTTATTTACAAGCGGTATTTACAGAGTCTTTCACCATGTTATCACCAGGAGCTCTAGGATCTACGCTGGGCACAGAAGCCTGGGTTCTCCACCAAGGTCCCCACACTCGATTCCCATTGGGTGGTGGGGTCACATGACCCTCCCAATGTTCGCCTCTTATAGGGACCAGCTACTACAAAAGGAGTTCATTTTTATTGGGCTAAAACCCACCCAGGTAAGGATAACAAAATATTTTAAAAGGTAAACCCAAGTTTCTTGAACTTCCATGACTCACAGTCTCACACACATGCACACACACATGTGCAAAATTTACAAGTAATGCTAGTTACTTTCTTCATCAAATTACAGATCAATAATGCAGAATAAAAAAACTTGAGAGTTTATGATTTATTGAACTCTGGTTGAGGTAGCAATTTTTCTAAGTTCCTTTAGACTCCAGAGTGGAGTTGAATCCCATGTAACTGCAATTGCTGGGGCAAATTCCTATTTAATCCATAATTCGTCACTTCCAGAAGTTGATGTTTTATGCACCTGACGGAACGTTGATAGAAAAATCATTATCTCTGTGTTGGATTTTTAAGCTGTAAGAGATAGGATCTTAACTTGGGGGAGGAGTAGAGGGAGCTCTTGACTGCTTCATTGGCAGGTTTTTTTTCAGATTACTCACTGCCTCTTTCTTTTAACAGCTTATATTAAAGAGATTTCCAAATGGTCACTTCAGTCTATGACCTCTCTCTCCCCATAATGATTTCAGAAGGAGTTTGTTTATCTGGTGTCTGAACTAATGGTTTTTTATTTAGTGGCTGGAGATTGTCCCAGCCATGAATCCCCTGAATGAGCCATTGTCCACCTTGATGAGATCGAAAAACATCTTTCAGACAACAATTGTTCTAACAGACTTTCTGTCTCTGCTGGGGAGGTAGTCTTATAGAATTTTAAACATAGGATCAGTACATTTTCAGTAAATCCTTTTGAAGTGGTTCTTGACATCCTCAAGTGTGAAATTCCAGAGAAGGATGTTGTGGCAAGTCTGAATTGCAATTCATAGAAGCTAGTATTGCAATATCAGGTGTCAGGTGAGTTGTGAGAGCCATATTTTGTCCACATCTTTTCTCATCTTTAAAAAGTCTTTTGAAACAATTCAGTGTATGTTTGGTCAGCCAATGAATTTACAGATTAATAACACTCATGTGAAAGTCACATCATCTTGACAATAATCACATGTAATAAAAGCAGAATAGCTGCAAACTGAGAAAAAAGGGGTAGGTTTTCTATTTGCAGTTTGGTTCTAAACTTTAGGTGCAAAAGGCCAGTTCTGATCAATAGAAATGAAAATCCCCGAGATTTCATCCCCTGGTTGGATATGTGCAAACATTCACAATGTTTTTAGTGTAGTCAGAAGTGTTTCAGCTGGGATTGCTGGATGTCCATTCTGAGGCCCACATTATATTAAATTTGCAGCAGAAAAACAAACCATTCTATCACATCCACAAAAGCCGATATTTCCTTCATCTCACCTTCTCAACATGTTCGATTTCTTTCTCCCTCATGTACTTTTCCAGCCACCCCTTAAATTGAGTTCTCTGGTAACAGCAGCCATAAGCTTTCTCTAACATGTTCTTCTGCCTAATGCCCAGTTTCTCAGACATAGGGTGGAATTTTACCATCCTGCTCGTAACTGGTTTCATGGCGGGTGGGAGTGGGAATCTAGCGGGGCCCAAAAAGTCAGAAACCTGCTGACGTAAAAATCCTATTCAATTTTCCAGAAAGTGGGTTAATGGCAGGTCAGGTGACTCACTCGCTGGTGGCATGAACACTGTTTGCATTCATTACCATCTCATGAATGCTTGTTAAATTAGCTTCTCGCCAGAATCACATGCCACCTTTGAACATTGTGTCACACTAGCAGGAGATCACATCAGGCTGAATCTCCTTTGAAAAATGATGGTGTGTACAGGTCAAACCTCACTTTGCTCGCAACTCCAAGGTGAGTGCGACATACATGGCATACATGCCACAGCACTGCACCGATCTCTTTGAGATGAACGGGGGCGGCACGGTGGCACACTGGTTAGCACTGCTGCCTGACAGCACCAGGTACCCGTGTTCAATTCCAGCTTCAGGTGACTGCCTGTGTGGAGTTTGCATTTTCTCCCTGAGTCCGCATGGGTTTCCTCCGGGTGCTCTGGTTTCCTCCCACAAGTCCCGAAAGACGTGCTTGTTAGGTGGATTGGGCATTCTGAATTCTCCCTGTGTACCTGAACAGGTGCCGGAGTGTGGCGACTAGGGGATTTTCACAGTAACTTCATTGCAGTGTTGTAAGCCTACTTGTGACACTAATAAAGATTATTAAAGGACAGAAGCTGCAGCAGGGCTCTGTCATGGGAGAGTTTGGTAGGACAGACACGCGCAGCTGTGATTGCCCCTAGTATGGGTCTCCACATGTTTAAAAATGGTTGGAAGCCCCTCAACCCCCTGGCCCAGGGGCGACCCCTGACCTGAACCCCTCCAGCCCCCAGAACGACCCCAACCAACCCCCTTCCGCCACACCCTCCATCCCCCAGCTCCGGTGCCCTTGAGCTACATGCCAGTAAATGGGAAGGCTACTCACCTCCTCACTTCGCCTCAGTAGCCATTGCGCCAGCTTCAAGCTTTTGAAAATGAGTTCTAAACAATGCCTGCGTGACGTCTTGTTGGGGAGTTGGGTGACCCCCCGGGAGGCCGCTGCATTCGATTTAAATCTCATTAATGAGAATGAAATGAATGCAAATTAGGGTTACTGATATTCTCGGCATTTTTGGGCGCGATCCGGAATTCACCACCGGGAGAGGGTCGAGTGAATCACAAAATGGTTCGCGCCTGGCACCAGTCTCAATTTTGCCCTCTCCCGCTATTCACCCGGTGCGCCCAGATCCGTGCCGGGCGCAATGCAGTCGCTGAATCGCGCCCGCAGTATTTGGATTTGTAAGGATTAATGCACAGGACTATGTAACTACCTCCCATAATGATGATGGAAGTGGACACATGACTAGGAGAGGAGAGGGAGGAATCTCATGGCTTCAGAGGTGTAACACCTAGTCACGGATAGCTGTACACAGTTCAGTTGTACAAAATAAACCAGGTATTTGAACGTACGAACCTCTCGGTGATCATTCTGAAGCTAAACTTTTTTTTAAATATGTTTTATTGAAATTTTTTCGATCAAAAATTTTTCCCCCTTACAGAACAAACGTAACAGTAAAGAAAGTTTAACAATAAACAAATGGCTAATCAACATGGTAATCTAATCATTTAACATAAACTAAAACTTCCACCCACCCACCCCCTCCCCCCTGGGTTGCTGCTGCTGGTCATCTGTCTTCCCTCTGACGTTCCTCTAGGTAGGCGAGGAATGGCTGCCACCGCCTGGTGAACCCTTGAGCCGATCCTCTCAGGGCAAACTTTATCTGCTCCAGTTTAATGAACCCCGCCATATCATTTACCCAGGCCTCCAGTCTGGGGGGTTTCGCCTCCTTCCACATGAGTAGAATCCTACGCCGGGCTACTAGGGACGCAAAGGCCACAACGTCGGCCTCTTTCGCCTCCTGCACTCCCGGCTCGTCCGCAACTCCAAATAGAGCTAGCCCCCAGCCTGGTTTGACCCGGGCCTTCACCACCTTAGAAATCACTCCCGTCACTCCCTTCCAATGCCCCTCCAGTGCCGGGCACGACCAAAACATATGTGCGTGGTTAGCCGGGCTTCCACCGCACCTCCCGCACTTGTCCTCCACTCCAAAGAACCTGCTCAGTCTTGCTCCCGTTATGTGTGCTCTATGTAGCACCTTAAATTGAATCAGGCTAAGCCTGGCACATGAGGAAGAGGAATTTACCCTGCTTAGGGCATCAGCCCAAATACCCTCCTCTATCTCCTCCCCTAGCTCTTCTTCCCACTTTCCTTTTAGTTCGCCCACCAACTCCTCCCCCTCTTCCCTCATCTCTCGGTATATCTCTGACACCTTGCCCGCTCCGACCCACACCCCCGAAAGCACTCTGTCCTGAATCCCCTGTACCGGGAGCAGCGGAAATTCCCTCACCTGTTGTCTAGTGAACGCCCTCACCTGCATATATCTAAGGAAATTTCCCCAGGGCAACTTATACTTTTCCTCCAATGCTCCCAAGCTCGCAAACGTCCCATCTATAAATAAATCTCCCACCCTCCTAATTCCCAACTGGTGCCAGCTCTGAAATCCTCCATCCATTCTTCCTGGGGCAAACCTATGATTGTTCCTGATTGGGGACCCCACCAGGGCTCCCCGCACACCTCTCTGTCGCCTCCATTGTCCCCAGATATTCAATGTTGCCGCCACCACCGGGTTCGTGGTAAACCTTTTTGGTGAGAACGGTAGCGGCGCCGTCACCAGCGCCTCTAAGCTCGTCCCTTTACAGGACTTTCTCTCCAGTCTTTTCCACGCCGCTCCCTCTCCCTCCATCATCCATTTACGAATCATCGCCACATTGGCGGCCCAATAGTAGTCGCCCAAATTCGGTAGTGCCAATCCTCCTCTGTCCCTGCTACATTGTAGGAACCCCCTCCTTACCCTCGGGACTTTCCCTGCCCACACGAAGCTCGTGATGCTCCTTTCTTTTTTTGAAAAAGGTCTTAGTGATTAGTATAGGGAGACATTGAAATACAAAGAAGAACCTCGGGAGGACCATCATCTTAATTGCCTGCACTCTGCCCGCCAACGACAGAGGCTGCATGTCCCACCTCTTGAAGCCCTCCTCCATTTGTTCTACCAATCGTGTCAGATTAAGTCTGTGCAAGGTTCCCCAGCTCCTAGCGATCTGAATCCCCAGGTATCGGAAGTTTCTTTCCACTTTCCTTAGAGGCAGGCCTTCTATCTCTCTACTCTGGTCCCCTGGGTGTATCACAAATACTTCACTCTTCCCCATGTTGAGCCTATATCCCGAGAAATCTCCGAACTCCCTCAACATCCGCATAACCTCTATCATTCCCCCCCGCTGGGTCCGACACATACAAAAGTAGGTCATCCGCGTATAGCGAGACTCGGTGTTCTTCTCCCCCTCTAATCACCCCTCTCCATTTCCTGGAGTCTCTCAACGCCATGGCCAGAGGTCCAATTGCCAACGCGAACAACAGTGGAGACAGCGGGCATCCCTGTCTTGTTCCCCTATATAATCGGAAATACTCCGATCTTTGCTGACCCGTGACTACACTTGCCGTTGGGGCCCCATAAAGAAGTTTGACCCAGCTAATAAACCCGTTCCCGAACCCAAACCTCCTTAACACCTCCCATAAATACTCCCACTCCACCCTATCAAATGCCTTCTCTGCATCCATTGATGCCACTATCTCTGCCTCCCCCTCCACTGGGGGCATCATTATCACCCCTAATAGTCGTCGCACGTTAACATTCAGTTGTCTCCCTTTTACGAACCCTGTCTGGTCTTCGTGCACCACCCCCGGGACACAGTCCTCTATCCTCGATGCCAGTACCTTTGCCAGCAATTTGGCGTCCACATTCAATAATGAAATAGGTCTATAGGACCCGCACTGCAGCGGATCTTTATCCCTCTTCAAAATTAGCGATATCGTCGCCTCCGACATTGTCGGGGGTAAAGTCCCTCCTTCCCTGGCCTCATTGAACGTCCTCACCATCAACGGGGCCAACAAGTCCACATATTTTCTATAAAATTCCATCGGGAACCCGTCTGGTCCCGGAGCCTTCCCTGCTTGCATGTTCCCCAGCCCCTTAATAACCTCGTCCACCCCAATCGGTGCCCCCAGGCCTTCCACCTCCTGCTCCTCCACCCTCGGGAACCTCAATTGATCCAGGAACTGCCGCATCCCCTCCTCTCCCTCTGGGAGTTGGGACCTATACAGTCCCTCATAAAAGGTCTTGAACACCTCATTTATCTTCCCTGCTCTTCGCACCGTGGCTCCCTTTTCGTCTCTAATTCCCCCTATCTCCCTCGCCGCTGTCCTCTTTCGCAACTGATGGGCCAGCAGGCGACTAGCCTTTTCCCCATATTCATACCTCCTCCCCTGTGCCTTCCTCCACTGCACCTCCGCCTTTCTGGTGGTCAGGAGGTCAAACTCCGTCTGGAGTCGTCTCCTCTCCCTGTACAGTCCCTCCTCCGGGGTCTCTGCAAATTCCCTATCCACCCTTAAAATCTCCCCTAGTAATCTTTCCCTTTCCTTGGCCTCTGTTTTCCCTTTGTGGGCCCCAATGGAGATCAGCTCTCCTCTGACCACTGCTTTTAGTGCTTCCCATTCCATTCCCACACGGACCTCCCCGTCGTCATTGACCTCCAGGTATCTCTCAATACACCCCCGCACTCTTCCACACACTCCCTCGTCCGCCATCAATCCCACATATAATCGCCAGAGTGCTCTCTGCTCCCTTTCCTCTCCTAGTTCCAGGTCCACCCAGTGTGGGGCATGGTCCGAAACCGCTGTGGCTGAATACTCAGCTTCTTCCACCCTTGAGATCAACGACCTTCCCAAAACAAAAAAATCTATCCGGGAGTACACTTTATGGACATAGGAGAAGAAGGAGAACTCCCTGGCCCTCGGTCTAAGAAATCGCCATGGATCCACTCCCCCCATTTGGTCCATAGACCCCTTGAGCACCTTGGCCGCTGCCGGCCTTCTTCCGGTCTTTGAGCTGGATCTATCTAGCCCTGGGTCCAACACGGTATTGAAGACCCCTCCCAATATCAAGTTTCCTACCTCCAGGTCCGGTATACGACCCAGCATCCGTCTCATAAATCCCGCATCGTCCCAATTCGGGGCATATACATTAACCAACACGACCTCCATTCCCTCCAGCCTGCCACTCACCATTACATATCTACCTCCGCTATCTGCTACGATGTTCTTTGCTTCAAATGCTACCCGTTTCCCCACCAATATGGCCAACCCTCTATTCTTTGCATCTAGTCCTGTGTGGAACACCTGTCCCACCCATCCTTTCCTTAACCTAACTTGGTCCGCCACCTTCAGGTGCGTCTCTTGGAGCATAGCCACGTCTGCCCTTAGTCCTTTCAAATGCGCGAGCACTCGGGCCCTTTTAATCGGTCCGTTCAGGCCTCCCACGTTCCACGTGATCAGCCTCACTAGGGGGCTACCTGCCCCCCTCCCGTGTCGACTAGCCATCACCTTCTCTAGGCCAGTCCCATATCCCGCCTCCGCGCTCCCACTCGCTCCCCAGGCGTCGCATTCCATCCCCGTCCACCCACTCTTTAGCCATTTCCTTTTTGATTTCCGCAGCAGCAACCCAGTTCCCCCCCCCCCTCGCTAGATCCCTTTCTAGCGTGATTGCTCCCCCCGTATTACTTCCGCAAGTCAGCTGACTTCAACTGACCCCGGCTACTCCTGCTCACTCCTTGACCCCCCCATGTGGGGAACTCCCATCCGCCTTGCGCCTGTCTTCCCGCCATAATCTTTCTGGCGCGGGAACATCCCTTTATCTGACCCGCCTCTTGTGACGCAGCTCCCTTTCCTCTCCCCCTCCCATTCCTCATTCTCCGCCTATGTCCCTTCTTTCCCCCCTCACCGGCGCCCACATTTCCTAGTGTCTCCCCCCATCCCAATTTACTTCTCTATTTACATCAACCATAACAATAACACTAACATTCCCTACAGTATTAGTCCCTCAGTTCCGATCCAATTTCTCCTCTTTAATAAAGGTCCATGCTTCTTCCGCCGTATCGAAATAATGGTGTCTCTCCTGGTACGTGACCCATAGTCGTGCCGGCTGCAGCATCCCGAACTTCACCTTCTTTTTGTGTTACACCTCCTTGGCTCGGTTAAAACTCGCCCTCCTTCTCGCCACCTCCGCACTCCAATCCTGGTACACCCGTACCACTGCATTCTCCCATCTGCTACTCCGCACCTTTTTAGCCCATCTCAGGACCTCTTCTCTATCTTTAAGGCGGTGAAATCGCACGATTGTCGCCCTGGGTGGTTCTCCCGCTTTTGGTCTTCTCGCCGGGATCCGATGTGCCCACTCCACCTCCAAGGGGCCAGCAGGGGCCTCAGTACCCATCAATGAGCTTAGCATCGTACTTACATAAGCTCCACAGTCCGCTCCTTCCACTCCCTCAGGGAGACCCAGTATCCAAAGGTTCTTCCTTCGCGCTCTGTTTTCTAGGGCCTCGATCCTTTCAATACACTTTTTATGGAGTGCCTCGTGCGTCTGTGTTTTCACCGCCAGGCCCAGGATCTCGTCCTCAATATCCGTCACCTTCTGCTCCACCACGCGGAGCTCTGTCTCCTGGGTCCTTTGTGCCTCCTTGAGCCCCTCAATTGCCTGTAGCATCGGGGTCAGCACCTCCCTCTTTAGTAGCGCCACACACCGTCTCAAAAATTCGTCTTGCTCGGGCCCCCATGTCGCCTAAGCTTTCTCTGCCGCCATCTTGTGTCTTCTCCCTTTCTGTCCCTTTCGTCGACGATTCCTCGCGCTGCAGCCGCCACCGCCGATATTTTCCTCCTTCGTTGGGGGGGGGGGGACTCCCTACTCACTCACCCCACACCGGGTTGCGTCGCCCAAACATTTCCCGTTGGGGCTCTTAAAAGAGCCTGAAGGTCCGTCGGAGCTGGAGCCGCCGAAACGTGTGGCTAGCTCGGTATCACCGCAACCGGAAGTCATTCTGAAGCTAAACTAACCAACGGACAGCAACATAGGACGTCGGTTGTGACTTTGATAAAAGCTGGAATGGCAAAGTGGAAGCACAGCTGCTTGGAGGAATCCAAACATGAAGTGCTGGGAAGAATATTCTTTCTTATATTGTTACATTCCTCATGAAGAGCTAGGAACCAATAGTGATATGAATATATGTTCCAGAGTGCTACATTTTACTGCTGCAATGCAGTCATGTGCATTAATGTACCCATTCTGTCAGTTCACTAGCCACAAGGTGAGCTCAAAGAAATATATTCAATGAAGTTTCAGCATTTTGAGTCTAAAATGTGATTATACCTGACCTCTGGGAAAGAAAGGTTTTCGCGTTATCCTGCCACAGTGATGTCCTTTTGTCATTTTTTTCCAAAATGAAAATTCTGCCAGTTCCCCTTTAAGAGCTGCTTTTCATGAACATTCTAACCAGCTCCTTCTCAGCCCAGCATGTCGTGAATCATCTACTGAAAATGTAGTTAAATGAGTGTGGTAGTCTGTGTAGAGGTATTACGGTACCTGGTAATGCTGGAACACCATTGGTAGATATTGTATGTTTCCCATTGGTCAAGCTGTATGGTAGCTCCGCCCTGCAAGGCAGGGTATAAGAGCCCGTGCTGCCCCAGCAGCCTTCTTTCTGTACCTGAGCTGCTGGGGGAAACATCTAGCTTATTAAAGCCTTCAGTTGGACTCCAACCTCGCTTTAGTGTTCATTGATCGTGCATCAATTTAATAAGCTAGATTTAAAAGGCTGGAGCTCCGAATCAAGCCGGAGTGTCTGCAACTCAGCCCCCACGCGGCAAACTCAGCGGCAACCTTCAAGCACTGGCTGGCGTGTTTTAGCGGATATCTCGGAACGGCCGAAAACGCACCCATTGCAGGCTCCCTGGATGTGGCCTCTCCCCGACCGCGCGGCAGCCCCCCGGGCAGCGTGGAACCCCCCCACGACACCAACCTCCGTAAATTCCTCCAGATCCTTAACCTTATGTATAAAAAGGATAAATGCGTGTTTAGCACCGACTGCCAAGCCATCCTCGGCTAGTAGTGCGAAATGGAGTTATAGGCCCCGACCCTGAACGCATGCACCCCCTTATGGAGTTCCCCCTCCCTCACGGCTCCAAGGCCCTGAAGCGCTGCCTAGGGTTTTTCTCTGACTATGCCCAGTGGGTGCCCAACTATGCGGACAAGGCCCCTGATCCAATCCACAGTTTTTCCCCTGTCAATAGAGGCACTCCAGGCCTTCAGCCGCATCAAAGCAGACATTGCAAAGGCCACGATGCACGCCATCGACAAGTCCCTCCCCTTCCAGGTCGAGAGCGACGCATCTGACATAGCTCTGGCGGCCACCCTCAACCAAGCGGGCAGACCCATGGCCTTCTTCTCACGTACCCTCCATGCTTCCAAAATCCGCCAATCCTCAGTGGAAAAGGAGGCCCAGGCCATAGTGGAAGCTGTGCGACATTGGAGGCATTATCTGGCCGGCAAGAGATTCACTCTCCTCACTGACCAACGGTCGGTCGCCTTCATGTTCGATAATGCACAGCGGGGCAAGATAAAGAACGACAAGATCCTGCGGTGGAGGATCGAACTCTCCACCTGTTACTATGAGATCTTGTATCATCCCGGGAAGCTAAATGAGCCCCCTGATGCCCTGTCCTGCGGCACATGTGCCAACGCACAAGTGGACCGTCTCCGAACCCTCCACGAGGACCTCTGCCACCCGGGGGTCACTCAGTTCTTCCACTTTATCAAGACCTGCAATCTGCCCTACTCTATCGAGGACGTCAGGAGAGCCACCAGGAATTGCCAAATCTGCGCAGAGTGCAAACCGCACTTCTGCAGGACAGAGAAAGCGCACCTGATAAAGGTTTCCCGTCCCTTTGAACGCCTCAGTATGGACTTCAAAGGCCCCCTCCACTCCACCGACCGCAACACGTACTTCCTGAACGTGATTGACGAGTACTCCCGGTTCCCATTCGCCATCCCCTGCCCCGACATGACCGCAACCACCGTCATCAAGGCCCTCCATAGCATCTTTACACTGTTCAGTTTCCCTGCATACATTCACAGTGATAGGGGGTCCTCCTTTATGAGCGACAAACTGCGTCAATTCCTGCTCAGCAAGGGCATCGCCTCGAGCAGGACGACCAGTTACAATCCCCGGGGTAACGGACAGATAGAGAGGGAGAACGGAACGGCCTGGAAGGCCGTCCTACTGTCCCTACGGTCCAGAAATCTCCAGTCTCCCGCTGGCAGGAAGTCCTCCCGGATGCCCTCCACTCCATCCGGTCACTGCTTTGTACCACGACCAACCAAACACCTCACGCACGTCTCCTTGTCTTCCCCAGGAAGTCCTCCTCTGGGACCTCACTCCCGACCTGGCTGGCAGCTCCCGGACCCATCCTGCTCCACAAACACGTGCGGGCGCACAAGTCGGACCCGTTGATCGAGAGGGTCCATCTTCTCCACGCTAACCCCCAGTACGTCTATGTGGCGTACCCCGACGGCCGGCAAGATACGTTCTCCCTGCAAGACCTGGCGCCCGCCGGATCCCCACGCACACCCCAGCCACCAGTACCACCCTCCCTCCTACCGGTGCACCTTATAGCTGCCCCCTTCCCAGGAGGATTGGTTCTTCCGCCGGCCCCGCCGAGGCCCCCCCGCCCACCGACGCACCCCGCAGACGCTCCCTTCCCAGGTCAATCGGCTTCCCCACCAGCGCCGACTAGGGGTGTTGAAGCAGCCACAGAAATCGAGGCCACGCTCCCGGAGTCACAGACGCCCGAGCCTCCACCAGCGTCACCACCAGAGCACCAATGATCACAGATGACGACTAGGGCCCCCGATCGACTGATTGCTTCATTTTATAGTTAATTGTGAAATTGTAAATAGTTACGACAATAAGACAAAACGGTATACGGAGGTATTACGGTACCTCCATAATTATAACTTCTACCACGTTACCATGTTGTAATATCAAGCCACCACCCCCGCCGGACTCTTTTTTAACAGGGGGTGAATGTGGTAGTCTGTGTAGAGGTATTACGGTACCTGGTAATGCTGGAACACCATTGGTAGATATTGTACGTTTCCCATTGGTCAAGCTGTATGGTAGCTCCACCCTGCAAGGTGGGGTATAAGAGCCTGTGCCGCCCCAGCAGCTTTCCTTCTGTACCTGAGCTGCTGGGGGAAACATCTAGCTTATTAAAGCCTTCAGTTGGACTACAACCTCGCTTTAGTGGTCATTGATCGTGCATCAATGAGCTATCCTCCCGTGGGCAGCACGGTAGCATAGCGGTTAGCGCAATTGCTTCACAGCTCCAGGGTCCCAGGTTCGATTCCCGGCTGGGTCACTGTCTGTGCGGAGTCTGCACGTTCTCCCCGTGTGTGCGTGGGTTTCCTCCGGGTGCTCCGGTTTCCTCCCACAGTCCAAAGATGTGCAGGTTAGGTGGATTGGCCATGCTAAATTGCCCTTAGTGTCCAAAAATTGCCCTTAGTGTTGGTTCAGTGGGGTTACTGGGTTATGGGGATAGGGTGGTCTGGGCTTGGGTGGGGTGCGCTTTCCAAGGGCCGGTGCAGACTCGATGGGCCGAATGGCCTCCTTCTGTACTGTAAATTCTGTAATGTAAAAAGAAGGGGCAGTTTGTGCCAGCACTGCTTTGTTGGCCTTGGGACGTTATAGAAATGGCGATTGCCCGTGGCAACGTTTCAGCCACTATTTACTTCTCGAGTGACAATCCTCCATCAGCCCATTTTGCCTCTCACATGGCTAAATTCTTTGCTGTTAGAACTAATATGAGCCAGATAGAATCCCACTAAACTCCATAATACAAAAGTAAATATTCCAGTCAGAAAACGATTCAACAACATTTTCATATGGCTATATATGCTAAGCTGGTAATTTCTTCATGTTTCATATTGAGTAGCGCCTCTGGTGCAGCAAAAGTGCCCAAACCTTGGTTGTGAAAGTCTGTTCAGTGATGCTACCTGAAGATGCATTGCCAGGATGTCTTTATCAGGGTTTGAACCTCAGCCGTGTGAGTTTTGTTCACACTGTCGATGGATTGCAGGAGCTTACATGCATCGGGTTGAGTGACGGCGCCTGTTTTCTCTCCATGAACAGAGTCTGCCACATCCGGGAACTCTGGGAATGTCACCATCAACGTACAAATGTTTCCGTCTGACAAGCCGTCTCACGGGAATCTTTCAGAAAGGAAACGACCTGCCAGCCTTCACAGCAGCCCCATCTGTCAGCAGTTTAATGAAGGCAGGCACTCTACTCTGATACCATGCCCAAGGTGACCCATCAGCCAAGTTTTATAGCTGTCATCAATCTCATTCAAGTTAAGAACTGTCGGAGACTCCAAGTGGATGCCATCAGTGACTCAGACCCAAATCCTATCTATATTTGTGTCATCTGAAAATGTATCTACCATGCCTTCTCTCCCCTCATCTCAGTCATTGATATCAGTTGTAAAGAGTTGAGGCTCCAGCACACACCTCTGTCGGACTTCACTCATCACAACCTGCTAATCAGACCGTTTATGCATATTCTTTCTTTTCTGCCAACCAGCCAGCCAACCTTCTATCCATACTAATGTATTACCTCCTACGCCATCAGCATAATGATCAATTCTAACAACTTCCCCACGACAGATGTCAAACTATCTGGCCTGTAGTTTCCTGTTTTCTGCTTCCCTCGCTACTTGAAGAGAAGGGTTATATTTGCTATATTCCAGTCTGATGGAATATGATAGTATGGTTGACAACACAACTTTTCTCATGCTTGAGGATATACTAATGGATTTGTATTGACATTTCTGCCTGGGCAATTTTACATATAGTTGGGCAGATGCCAGAATTGTAGTTGTAATGGAAAAGCGTAGCTGGAGGTGCAGCTACTTTTCAATGCCACAAATGCATGTTGTCAGGCCCTTTGCTTACCTTTAGTCATTTCTTGATATCACATAGAGTCAATCAAATTGGCTGAAAACTGGCAACTCTTGAAGCCAAGATAAATGTTGACACTTCTGGCTGAAGATGCTTCAGCCTTGCGTTTTGCTCGGTTATAGTTGTGCTGGGTTCCACTAGCATTTCGGGTGGGGATATTTTTGAAACCTCTTCCTTGGGTCAGTTGTTTTTTTTTCCCTTTATTCTTTCATATTGTTGGTAAGACCAATGTTTGTTGACAATCCTGAGATTTCTGTCCAGAAATGTCAATGCAAATCTAATCTGGGCCTGATTTTGTTCCCTGAAGAGCACGATTGGATTTGTTTATTGTCACGTGTACCGAGGTAGAGTGAAAAGTATTTTTCTGCGAGCAGCTCAACAGATCAGTAAGTACATGGGAAGAAAAGGGAAGAAAAGAAAATACATAATAGGGCAACACAACATATACCAGGGGCGAAATTCTCCCCCAACGGCGCGATGTCCGCTGACTGGCGCCAAAAGCGGCGCCAATCAGACGGGCATCACGCCGGCCCAAAGGTGCGGAATGCTCCGCATCTTTGGCGGCCTAGCCCCAACATTGAGGGGCTAGGCCGACGCCGGAAGGATTTCCGCCCCGCCAGCTGGCGGAAATGGCGTTTGTTGCCCCGCCAGCTGGCGCGGAAATGCGGCGCATGCGCGGGAACGTCAGCGGGGAGTGGGGAGAGTCTCTTCCGCCTCCGCCATAGTGGAGGCCGTGGCGGAGGCGGAAGGGAAAGAGTGCCCCCACGGCACAGGCCCGCCCGCGGATCGGTGGGCCCCGATCGTGGGCCAGGCCACCGTGGGGGCACCCCCCGGGGTCAGATCGCCCCGCGCCCCCCCCCCCCCCCCCCCCAGGACCCCAGAGCCCGCCCACGCCGCCTGGTCCCGCCGGTAAATACCAGCTTTGATTTACGCCGGCGGGACAGGCAATTTCTGGGCGGGACTTCGGCCCATTCGGGCCGGAGAATTGAGCGGGGGGTCCCGCCAACCGGCGCGGCCCGATTCCCGCCCCTGCCCAATCTCCGGTACCGGAGACTTCGGCGGGGGCGGGGGCGGGATTCACGGCGGCCAACGGCCATTCTCCGACCCGGCGGGGGGTCGGAGAATGATGCCCAATGTAACTACATAAGCACCGGCATCAGATGAAGCATACAGGGTGTAGTGTTAATGAGGTCAGTACATAAGAGGGTCATTTAGGAGTCTGGTAACAGCGGGGAAGAAGCTGTTTTTGAGTCTGTTCGTGCGTTTTCTCAGACTTCTGTATCTCCTGCCCGATGGAAGAAGTTGGAAGAGTGAGTAAGCCGGGTGGGAGGGATCTTTGATTATGCTACCTGCTTTCTCCAGGCAGCGGGAGGTGTAGATGGAGTCAATGGATGGGAGGCAGGTTCGTGTGATGGACTGGGCGGGGTTCACGATTCTTTGAAATTTCTTGCGGTCCTGGGCTGAGCAGTTGCCATACCAGGCTGTGATGCAGCCCGATAGGATGCTTTCTATGGTGCATCTGTAAAAGTTGGTAAGGGTTAATGTGGACATGCCAAATTTCCTTAGTTTCCTGAGGAAGTATAGGCGCTGTTGTGCTTTCTTGGTGGTAGCGTCGACGTGGGTGGACCAGGACAGATTTTTGGAGATGTGCACCCCTTGGAATTTGAAACTGCTAACCATCTCCACCTCAGCCCCGTCGATGCTGACAGGGATGTGTACAGTACTTTGTTTCCTGAAGTCAATGACCAGCTCTTTAGTTTTGCTGGCATTGAGGTAGAGATTGTTGTCGCTACACCACTCCACTAGGTTCTCTATCTCCCGCCTGTATTCTGACTCGTCGTTATTCGAGATCCGGTCCACTATGGTCGTATCGTCAGCAAACTTGTAGATGGAGTTGGGACCAAGTTTTGCAACGCAGTCATGTGTGTACAGGGAGTAGAGTAGGGGGCTAAGTACGCAGCCTTGCGGGGCCCCGGTGTTGAGGACTATTGTGGAGGAGGTGTTGTTGTTCATTCTTACTGATTGTGGTCTGTTGGTCAGAAAATCGAGGATCCATTTGCAGAGTGGGGAGCCAGGTCCTAGGTTTTGGAGCTTTGATATGAGCTTGGCTGGGATTATGGTGTTGAAGGCGGAGCTGAAGTCTTATAGGAGTCTGATGTCAGAGTCCTTGTTTAGAGATGCTCTAGGGATGAATGTAGAGCCAGGGAAATGGTGTCTGATGTGGACTGGTTGCAGCGGTATGCGAATTGCAGTGGATCAAGGCGTTCTGGGAGTATGGAGATGATGCGCTTCATGATCAACCTCTCGAAGCACTTCATTACGACTGAAGTCAGGGCCACTGGACGGTAGTCATTGAGGCAAGTTGTCTGGTTCTTCTTTGGTACCGGTATGGTGGTGGTCTTCTTGAAGCAGGTGGGGACCTCGGAGTGGAGTAGGGACAGGTTAAAGATGTCCGCGAATACCTCTGCCAGCTGGTCCGCGCAGGCTCTGAGTGCACGACCAGGGATCCCGTCCGGGCCCGTCGCCTTCCGAGGGTTCACTTTCAGGAAGGCCAATCTGACTTCAGAAGCTGTGATGGTGGTTATGAGTGAATTATGGGCTGCTCGGGCACTCGCCAGCGGATTGTTGGTTACTTGCTCGAACCGAGCATAGAATGCATTGAGTTCATCGGGGAGGTGTGCACTGCTGCCAGAGATACTGTTCGACTTCGCTTTGTAGCCCGTTATGTTGTTTAGTCCTTGCCACATCCGCCGAGAGTCTGTCTGTCTGTCTGATTGAATGGCTTTTACAACAATAGTTTCACCATCACTATTACTGAGACTAGCTTTTAATTCCAGATTCATCAATTGAATTTAAACTCCACCAGCTGCCAAGGTGGGATTTGAATTCATAACCCCCGAGCATTACTTTCCAAATATTGACTGGAAGCGCTATAGTTCGAGTACTTTAGATGGGTCAGTTTTTGTCCAATGTGTGCAGGAGGGTTTCCTGACATAGTATGTAGATAGGCCAACAAGAGGCGAGGTCACATTGGATTTGATACTGGGTAATGAACCAGGCCAGGTGTTAGATTTGGAGGTAGGTGCGCACCTTGGTGATAGTGACCACAATTCGGTTGCGTTTACTTTAGCGATGGAAAGGAATAGGTATATACCGCAGGGCAAGAGTTATAGCTGGGGGAAAGGCAATTATGATGCAATTAGGATGCATAGGGTGGAGAAGGAAACTGCAGGGGATGGGCACAATTGAAATGTGGAGCTTGTTCAAGGAACAGCTACTGCGTGTCCTTGATAAGTATGTACCTGTCAGGCAGGGTGGAAGTGGCCGAGCGAGGGAACCTTGGTTTACTAAAGTAGTTGAATCGCTTGTCACGAGGAAGAAGGAGAGTTACAAGTTAGCCAGGAAGGACCTAAAGAGAGAGCTAAGAAGAGCCAGGAGGGGACATGAGAAGTCCTTGGCAGGTAGGATCAAGGAAAACCCTAAAGTTTTCTATAGGTATGTCAGGAATAAAAGAATGACTAGAGTAAGAGTAGGGCCAGTCAAGGACAGCAGTGGGAAGTTGTGCGTGGAGTCCGAGGAGATACGAGCGCTAAATGAATATTTTTCATCAGTATTCACACAGGAAAATGACAATGTTGTCGAGGAGAATACTGAGATACAGGCTACTAGACTAGATGGGATTGAAGTTCACAAGGAGGAGGTGTTAGCAATTCTGGAAAGTGTGAAAATAGATAAGTCCCCTGGGCCGGATGGGATTTATACTAGGATTCTCTGGGAAGCTAGGGAGGAGATTGCAGAGGCTTTGGCTTTGATCTTTATGTCATCATTATCTACAGGAATAGTGCCGGAAGACTGGAGGATAGCAAATGTTATCCCCTTGTTCAAGAAGGGGAGTAGAGACTACCCCGGTAACTATAGACCAGTGAGCCTTACTTCTGTTGTGGGCAAAGTCTTGGAAAGGATTATAAGAGCTAGGATTTATAATCATCTAGAAAGGAAAAATTTGATTAGGGATAGTCAACAGGATTTTGTGAAGGGTGGGCCGTGCCTCACAAACCTTATTGAGTTCTTTGAGAAGGTGACCAAACAGTTGGACGAGGGTAAAGCAGTTGATGTGGTGTTTATGGATTTCAGTAAAGCATTTGATAAGGTTCCCCACGGTAGGCTATTGCAGAAAATACGGAGGCATGGGATTGAGGGTGATTTAGTGGTTTGGATCAGAAGATCCAAAGGCTACTCCTTGGCTAGCTGTAAGAAGACAGAGGGTGGTGGTTGATGGGAAATGTTCAGCCTGGAGTTCAGTTACTAGTGGTGTACCACAAGGATCTGTTTTGGGGCCTGGAGGAGGGCGTAGAAGGATGGGTGAGTAAATTTGCGGATTACACTAAAGTCGGTGGAGTTGTGGACAGTGTGGAAGGATGTTGCAAGTTACAGAGGGACAGAGATAAGCTGCAGAGCTGGGCTGAGAAGTGGCAAATGGAGTTTAATGCAGAAAGGTGTGAGGTGATTCATTTTGGAAGGAGTAACAGGCGTACTGGGCTAATGGTAAGATTCTTAGTAGTGTGGATGAGCAGAGAGATCTCGGTGTCCATGTACATAGATCCCTGAAAGTTGCCACCCAGGTTGATAGGGTTGTTAAGAAGGCATACGGCTTTTATTGGGAGAGGGATTGAGTTTCGGAGCCATGAAGTCATGTTGCAGCTGTACAAAACTCTGGTGCGGCCGCATTTGGAGTATTGCGTGCAGTTCTGGTCGCCGCACTATAGGAAGGATGTTGAAGCATTGGAAAGGGTGCAGAGGAGATTTACCAGAATGTTGCCTGGTATGGAAGGAAGATCTTATGAGGAAAGGCTGAGGGCCTTGACGCTGTTTTCGTTAGAGAGAAGAAGGTTAAGAGGTGACTTAATAGAGGCATACAAGATGATCAGCGGATAAGATCGGGTGGACAGTGAAAGCCTTTTTCCTTGGCTAGCACGAGGGGACATAGCTTTAAATTGATATAGGACAGATGTCAGAGGTAGGTTCTTTACTCAGAGAGTAGTAGGGGCATGGGATGCCCTGCCTGCAACAGTAGTGGACTCACCAACATTAAGGGCATTTAAATGGTCATTGGATAACATATGGATGACAATGGAATAGTGTAGATGGGCTTTAGATTGGTTTCACAGGTCAGCGCAACAACGAGGGCCGAAGGGCCAGTACTGCGCTGTAATGTTCTTTGTTCTATTGTTCTATTAGGGCCTCTGGTTTACTAGTCCAGTGACATTACCACTGTACCACACCATCTCCCTCCTTGTTAATTCTCCACCACCATTCACAAGTGGATGTGGCCGGACGTCAGTGCTTTTGATCTGACCCGTTGGTTAGAGAATCGCTTATCTCTGTCTATAGAATGCTACCTTGCTGTTGACATTTCATTTTTAGGCCTGCCTGGTGTTGCTCCTGGCATGCTCATCTGCATTCCTTATTATTGAGCCAGGGTTGATCACCTGACTTGATGGTAATAACTGAGAGAGGAATATACCGGGCAGAGGTTACAGATTGTGCTTTAATATAATCCTACTGCTGTTGATGGCCCTCATAGGTGCCCAGTTTTGAGCTTCGGGATCTATTCTGAATCTATCCCATTGAGTAAGGTGTAAGCACCACACATGATGGAGAGTTTCCTCAGAATGAAGACGGAACTTAATTTCCACAAGAGCTGTGTAGTTGTCATTCCTACCAATAATATCATGGAGAGATACATCTCTGACAGGTGATTATGGAGGATGAGGTGAAATAGGCTCTTCCCTCCTTATTTCTCTCACCATCTGCTGGAGGTCTTTGTTTTACTTATTCGAGGGATGTGGGTTTCGCTGGCTAGGCCCACATTCATTGCTCATCCCTAGTAGATATGTCCTGGACATGGTCAAGTTGGTCAGTAGTGGTGCTACTGAGCCACTCTAGGCAATGGACTTTGAAGTCCCCACCACACAGAGTACATTCAGTGCCCTTCCCAATTTAGGAATTCTGATTCATCAGTCAAGGGGGGTTGGTAGGTGGTAACCAACAGGGGGTTGCATTGCCTATGTTTGATCCGGTGCCATGAGACTTCATGGGGTCCAGAATCAACGTTAAGGGCTCCCAGGGCAACTCCCTCCTGACTGTATATCGCTGTGCCGCCACTTTTTGTGGGTGTGGCTTACTGGTTGGGACAGGATATTCTTCGGAATGGTGATGGAAGATGTTGCACGATTGGTCTGACAATGAATCTTTTGCCTGGTTGAACGCCAACCAGTTTTATTCTTATTTGACTTCTCTGTAACTGTTTCATCTATATATATATCAAACTGTCGTTTTCAGAGGGCAGTTAAAAGCCAAGCACATTGCTGTGGGCCTCGATCATCATTTATCCCAGATTTATTAAATGATGGAATTTAAATTCTCCCAGCTGCCATGGTGGGGTTTGAACCTGTGTTCCGGAAATGAGTGTCTGCAGGATTGCTTGTTCAGTAATACTCTAATAATAATAAGAAGAAGAATCTTTTTATTGTCACAAGTATGAAGTTATTCTGAAAAGCCCCTAGTCGCCACATTCCGGCACCTGTTCAGGTAAACTGGTACGGGAATTGAGCCCGCGCTGCTGGCCTTGTTCTGCATTACAAACCAGTTGCCTCGCTCACTGAGCTAAACCAGCCCGATCATACGCCTGTGCCCAACAATTAGTGCCACACAATTGTCCTTTTCCTGTACTCTTGCAAATCTTTCCTTTTCAAGTATCTTTCCAATTAACTTTTGAAACTGCCGGTGAATCTATTTCTTTTGCCTGTTCAGACATTCCAGATTAGCAATTCAGTGCCTATAAACATTTCTTCTCACCTATCTGCTTGAATTCATCATAATCATACACCTCCCCGTGTCTGCGTGGGTTTCCTCCGGGTGCTCCGGTTTCCTCCCACAGTCCAAAGATGTGCAGTTTAGGTGGATTGGCCATGATAAATTGCCCTTAGTGTCCAAAATTGCCCTTACTGTTGGGTGGAGGTGTTGAGATTGGGTAGGGTGCTCTTTCCAAGAGCAGGTGCGGACTCGGTGGGCCGAATGGCCCCCTTCTGCACTGTAAATTCAATGATAATCTATGATTAATCTAGGACAAAGGTTCGGCACAACATCGTGGGCCGCAGGGCCTGTTCTGTGCTGTATATTTCTATGTTCTATGTTCTATGTACTTCCAGTGGAATACTAGCCGCTGAGAGATGCATCATTCATATTAATTCCTGAAGTGACATTTGCAGTGCAGCACACCTTTCCACTGTTACTTTGTCTAAAATAGCATACGCTTGTAAAAAATATTCCGAGAGCGATAACTTCCAGAAAAAATACTGTGGATAATTGCTGATTTAGGATTCTCAATCCGACTGCCCATAAACTTACTTCAATGTTTAAAAATCAGCATTTACAACTGACATTGACCTCCAGCTGCTAAAATTATTAAGCACCCCTTTCACAGCTCTAATGATGAGCATTCAAACCAGTTGAAGAGGTGGTCTGTCAAATGTGATTTAAATATAGCCCTGGCTAGGGGATTTGAGTCTGGTTCTAATATCAGCTGTTCGTAATCTTTCTCTGCCAACAAGGGTTGATCTAATGTGTTTTTGTTATTCCTCTTGAAGATTTTTTTTCGGACAAACGCCTCCTTTGGATCCACAACTGAATCTAGCCCCCATCCCGATCACTCCATTTCTCTGACTAGTATATTGTGAATGCCATTGTGGAAATCCCACCCTAATCCTCTCCATCTCTCTCTCCCTCTCTCTCTCCATCTCTCTCTCTCCATCTCTCTCTCTCTGTTCTCCTTTACGATTTTCCTTAAAACCCACCTGTGACCAAACGTTTGCTCACTCGGCTCAGGCTTGACCTTTGAAATAAATAAAGGAATACTCAGCAGGATTGTGGAGGGAGAGGCAGAGTGAGGCCTGGGCTGGATTTTCGTCAATGAAGTGGGAAGGTTGAGTCGCAAAACATTCCAACTCTGCAGACCCAAATCCATAGAAATGACCCCCGCTTGCATGACTTTCATTCCGGGGTGGCGGGTTGCTGAGTGTGGGAGCACGTCGGGCCCATTGACCCTGGAAACAGTTCAGGGATGGAGATGGGCCCTCAGGAAGAGGGGGGAAGGTGGATCAAATCTCAGGCACAATTTAAAAGGACATCCTGGACACCATTCCTCCTGTGAGCGAGGACGCTTTCTTCATTGCCATGCCAGAATGTCACAGAGGAGGACAGGTGGAGAAGACTAGGGAGAGACAGCACCTAGAATCTCCTCGAGCAGGTCCTCAGTCTCTGGTCCAGGAGGGAAATATTTTATCAATGAGGAAAGAGGTATTTTTCAATTGTAACCAAGGTAGCCTGGCAAGAGATTGCAGCCACGGTGAGTGTTGCAGGGGAATATCATGGATCCAGTGCTGTCAGCAGTTCCACGACCTGCTGTGCTCCAGCAAGGTGAATTGTTAGGCAGAGGCGATCTGATATCTCTGTGATGGCACAGGCAGCTAGATGCCTCAGATGCTGGGGCACACTTGGTACATACCTGTCCTATAACATGGACAAATATATGGTCAAGGCACTCTTGTGGGCCCAAACAGTTATGGGATAACATGTGAACGCCAACAGTGACACATCATCATATTAACAAGCTCTGTCCCTCTGTATGTAGGATAGAATATACTTACATCACTCCATATTTTTGCATTATAGGAGTAGTGCCCACAAAGCCAAAGAGATGGCAGACCAGGGGTGAATCAGCGTGACTGAGGGCTATTTGCTCAGTTGAAGAGATTGTAGAGGGTGCCATCTCCGCTACTCCACTACTGGGCCGATATCTGGGGTTTAAATATCTGTGTGTGTCTCTCTCCAGCTGGCACTGAAACTTCAGAGGCCAGGGGATGTCGCACTGGGACACTTCCACTGAAGAGAGCACTGATTCAAGCCTGCCGTTTATTCCTAACCGACAGCCTGAGACTTATATCACACAGATCTCCAGACCCCTACCAATACCCAGGTGATTCTCTCTCTTGCCGGTGGTGCAACACCCACCCGGTTCCTACTCCACTAGAGTAGCTTTCCCAAGAGAGAGAATAGGACACTGCTGTTTATTTCCTAACCAGCAGTCTGTCCTGAGTGAATCGCTCAAGATGACCCTCGATTCCTGAACCCGGAATTAAGGTGAGGAGTATTTTAACAATGACTTGGTCAGAGATCGCTGGTGAAAGATTGAAGAATTTAAACGACTCCAATTATCATCAAATCAAGGTTTATTGCAAAACCCAGGTCAAAATCATCAACAGAAGAAACACAATAAAATCTTATGCTCTAATACAAACTAAGTCTATTCAAAAGTAATATAGCGGACACAACGAAAATTCTTATGATTACACAGTTTTTAGCAATATCACAAGGCACAAAACAAGTTCCCTTCCCCAAAGCCTCAACCACTATTAAAGTCAAGGGAGTTTCGCAAGCTGCTGCAGGGTACTTACGGTCACAGGCTGCAGAGGTCAAGTCAGGGGTGCAGAGGTCGAGCCAAGAACGAAGAGACCCCCAATCGAAAACACAGCCCCTTTTATATTGTTTTACCTGGCTTTGTCCTGTGATCGGCCAGCCCCTTTTGCATTGAAAAAGGTAAGATTTAAAGTTCCCGCTGGTCCCGCCCCCTTTGAGCCGGTCAGACCTGTCGAGATGGGAGTACCTCCCCTAGGTCCGCCTCCAGTCTGTTTTTTGAGATAACGAGGTTGAGCTCCCTTGAAGATTTTCAAAGACTTCCATCTGCTCCGGAGATAGCTGCTATGTTGATGGGGTGTTGATTGGATTCTGCTCTGGTGGAGGCCAGGTCATTTACATCTGCATGGGGCTATGACCATCCCATTGTCCTGCTTGCATGCAAGCCTCCTGTGTATTCCCGTGCCCCTTTGTCTGTGTTTTGATGTTATCTTGTTGTGTGGCTCCTTCTTCCTTGTAGCTCCTAGGGGGGTTTTTGTAAATACTTATGTACTTATGTCCCTACTCCGCTCAGCGGACCAAGCCTGCTGGGAAAACTGGTTCTGTTCTCTTGGCTGAAAAGTCAGTTTACAGTCTCTGAGTTTTTATGCTTGGGCAGTTCCAAAAGGGCCGAATTGCCCGAAAACCTTACAGATGCCCCTTCGATACGTCCCTACCTGCTTGGACCGTATCGACACAGGTGAAGGGCAATTATTTCCTCTTGTGTGGACCGTAGGCCCCCCCCCAACAACATGCGAAATTACAATTCCCAAGACAATTCCCTTAATCTAGGCTACCCCTGATTTCAATGAGAGGGAAAGACAAGACCATACTTAATTCAAGCAGACAGCAACATATACACATTTCACCGGAACCCCAAACGTAAGGGTCCCTGTACATATATCACAATCAAGTACACATTTCACCGGAACCCCAAACGTAAGGGTCCCTGTACATATATCACAATCAAGTAACTGAAACCCGCGAATCCATACAACTATTTACAATTGCATCTCTTTATTTCACCAAGGATCCTCCTTTCTTGGCTGCACTTCGTTTCTTCCCGTTGAAGGCTCTTCATTTATCCTCCATCGTCGATACCTGCAGCTGAGAGGTTTAGTCCAACTGAGGCGACAGCATAATGTACCCCCTGTACAACATTTCCTTTGTGGGGGCAAACACTAAACCATTCTCAGGCCCCCCCCCCTGGTGGTGATCGGACAGTTGTGAGGGTCGATCGGTTGGGCTGTGGGCAGGGGTCGCTTTACCTGAACCAGCAGTTCGGTAGCTTTTACAGTCATCCCTTCCCTGGGCGTTACACATCCCTCCCCAGTGCGGTCAATTTATCCCGTTCCCTGGGTTCTGCCACCACCTTACAAAAGTGATTAATGCCCCTTGTGGACATGCCTTGGTAGATCCCCATAAACACAAATAAATGCCCTGGTCAGAAGCCCACCCCTTATCCCCGCAAACGGTGATCCTACCCGGTGACCCCGTGATGGTCCGTTAGGTGTTGGTGTCCAGGCGTTCCCAGTCCGAGGACCGATCCCTCATGTCCAGGCTCAGCTTCCTGAGCCACCACCATCTCCCTAAAGGAACGTCCCCCTCACAGGTTAAACACACCCGCCTGCCCTCAGTCACCCTAACCCGGTCAGTCGAAGGACTCTTCTGTCTCGCCTCTGCGGAGTTCTCCCGGTCCCACCATCGCCAAGATCATCAAACTCCACATCGTCGGGTGCCCCACCTGTAAAAACAAAACACATCCTTGCCTCTACAGCCCTACCTATCTTAAAGTGTATGGGTTCTATCCAGCGGCAGCAGCAGCTCCCGCTTTGAAGTTGCCGCAGCCTGTCTGTGATTCTGTGTTTACAGCCCGGCTCCCCAGGGTCCTAGTGCCTGCCGCTATCCGGCGGCAGCAGCAGCTCCCGCTTTGAAGTTGCCGCAGCCTGTCTGTGATTCTGTGTTTACAGCCCGGCTGCACCAGGGTCCTCGTGCCTGGTGCTTCATCATTTTACCATTGCACCAGGCGCTTCTGTGTTCCCACGATCCTAAATACTTCACACACAACTACACACTAATTAGAACTAGCAGGGGAAAAGGAAAAGGAATATGATATATACAATGCCACCCGTCTCCGGGTGGCCAAATTAAAACTGGGCCCCGCTAAACTGGGGCAGTTCACCTGTTTGGTCCAACGGCTCGGGCCAGACCGTCCCCTCCCGGGGGTTCGGGCTGCCCCTTGCCTCTCCTTTCCCAACAGGGTTCGGTGATCCCTCATCGTTCCCTTCTACTCGGGCCCCCTTACTGCGGGACCGGGTTCTAGGGAGGTGTGATGGGGACCATCTTACCGGGGGCTTGGAGACCCGATTGCTCCTTCGTCCCCTGACTGGTTCCCAAACCCAAGGTGATACCTCCACTTCCTCCGCCTCCTTAGCCTCTATACTAAGGCAGGCCACCTGACCCACAGGTAAGGGCTTGGGAATCGTTACTGTCCCTGGGCTGGGTGCTTGCAGCACTGTCGGTCTCTTTGGGACTGCCCCTTCGGGACAGCACCTTGTCACCGGTTGTGTGACCGTGGAGTCAGGGACCTCCCCCACCGTCGTTAATTCTACGGGGGGTTTCTCCACTACCACCCCCAGTCTTCCCCCCACCTTGCTCTTTTTTGTCCTTATGGGGTGGAACAATTTAAATTGACTGATGTGGCGTTCGCATGGGTCCTACCTTAAGGGATTTAAACTGCAAATAGCCCCTGAGGCAGCCTCCAGAATGGGACCCTGCACCTGGACCGGACCAGGGTCTGGGGCTAGAACTACCCCTGCGCTCCCTTTTTCCTGAGGCTGCTCCCTGGGTAGTCATACGGGTTCTTGTGGTGTGGGTGCGGGCAGGCCCTGGCCCGTTGCCATTGCCACCTGTCCTGAGCCTTGCAAAAGGGCTAAAATTTTACTTATCTCGATGGTTCCCGGGGCAGCTGCTCCTACCGCCGGGGTCTGACTCTCTACTGCGGGAGCCCTCTCCTGCTTGCTAGGGTTTTTACATTCCCTCTTGAAATGCCCGGCCTTCCCACACCCGTAGCATACCGGTTTCTCGTCGGAGGTCCGGGTGCCCTCATGCTTCCACTCTCTCTTAGGGGCTGCTGGCGCGATTTCATGCACCCTACCCTTAAGGGGCTTGTCCTCACCCCTCTCCCCATTACGATATGCAAGGGTGAGTTTTCTAAGGACCTCTGCCTCATTAAGGTCCGGACTCTGCGGGTCGAACCAGTGTTCGGCCTTTGCCCTAACGTGAGGGAGACAGTTAGCTACGAGGGTCTTCAGCCAGTGGGCTGTTCTCTCATCTAAATTCTGCCTATCCGCGGGAGCCCCACACGCCTCCACATAGACAGTCCACAGCCTGTCTGCGAACATATTTGGCGATTCCCCTAGCTGCTGCTTGGTTTCCCCCACCCTCATGAAGGGGCTACCCAGATTCAAGCCCATCGCCTCCAGAACAGCAGTCTGTGCTGCCGCCCATGTGTCAGGTCTTCCCCCATTCCCAGAGGTCACTGTCCTGCATAGCTGTGCATCTAGGGTCATCAGGAGCATCTTTATTTGCTCCCCTTCGTCGCAGTCATTGATGCTGGCTGCCTGTTCCACCTCCATAAAATGAAGCGACGGATCCCCTTTTGGAGTTAGTCTGGGAACGTGGGCCACCATCCCCCTGAGCGCGGATGCCCCATGAGGAACGATAATGTCGCCCTCAACCGGTCCCCTATTTGCCATCCCCGCCGGGGGACCATACCTTCTTTGCCTGACAGGGCACATCTGCCCTACCTGGGGTTCCTGCTCCTCCTCCCCACTGTCCAGCTCTCCTGCCCCGTTGGGTAGCCCCCCTGTCCCCGGGCTAACTACCCATATAGGAGACGCCGCTATCTGGGGATACACCACTGACCCCCCTTGGACCTGCCCCTGACCGGGCGGTCCAAACCCTACCTGCTGACCCGGCCCCATCACCGGCATCCCAGGCAGCGGTCTGTCCCCATCCCATGGGGACCCACATACGAAACCAGGCGGACACGCCTCCAGCTGGGGGTACCCTGCCGACCCCCCTTGGACTTGCCCCTGAACGTGCAGTCCGATCCCCCCCTGCCGACCCGGACACAATCTCGGTGCCTCAGGAGGCGGTCTATTCCCCTTGGCCTTTGGGGAATCATCCGCTGCGAGGAGCACCTTGCCCCTAGGGAACCCCCCTGGACCTACCAGGTGTATCTGTCCCCTGAACTTGGACAAGGTCTCCTCCAACTCCGTTATTCGTGCCTGGCACGGCCCATGGACACAGTCCCCTACTTCCTCGCGAGCCACTCGGTACGCTGCCTGGATGTCCCGGAACTTCCCCTCCAGCTTCCTACACTGCTCTGTACTCCGAGCATAGAGTTCCTGGAGCCTCCGTTCCTTTTCTTTACCCTCCACTATCTGGCAGTGGAGATAGTCCTTCTCGCACCGCTTAGACTCGCTTTCCTGTTTCATTTCTGCCAATTCCTCCCGCAGTCGTTCCGCTGCGCTAGCCTCCTGCTCTAACTCTTCGATCCTTTGCTCTGTTTTGACTACCTGCTGAGACAGGCAAACCAGCCAAACTGCCTTCTCCAAGTGCCTTTTGTGCGCCTTGCTTTCTGTCCATGCAGCCGCTGCCATTACCGGTTGCTCCGCATTGATTAATTCTGAGACCCAAGGTTTGGTGAGGTTGACCTTTTGCCACAAATACGAGGATATTCTCTCCTCCATTTTGCTTCGTTCCCTCACCCCCTCTGCCAAGTCACATACTCCAAACCACCGGGCTCCTGCCTGACTCGCCATTGTAGAGGGTGCCATCTCCGCTACTCCACTACTGGGCCGATATCTGGGGTTTAAATATCTGTGTGTGTCTCTCTCCAGCTGGCACTGAAACTTCAGAGGCCAGGGGATGTCGCACTGGGACACTTCCACTGAAGAGAGCACTGATTCAAGCCTGCCGTTTATTCCTAACCGACAGCCTGAGACTTATATCACACAGATCTCCAGACCCCTACCAATACCCAGGTGATTCTCTCTCTTGCCGGTGGTGCAACACCCACCCGGTTCCTACTCCACTAGAGTAGCTTTCCCAAGAGAGAGAATAGGACACTGCTGTTTATTTCCTAACCAGCAGTCTGTCCTGAGTGAATCGCTCAAGATGACCCTCGATTCCTGAACCCGGAATTAAGGTGAGGAGTATTTTAACAATGACTTGGTCAGAGATCGCTGGTGAAAGATTGAAGAATTTAAACGACTCCAATTATCATCAAATCAAGGTTTATTGCAAAACCCAGGTCAAAATCATCAACAGAAGAAACACAATAAAATCTTATGCTCTAATACAAACTAAGTCTATTCAAAAGTAATATAGCGGACACAACGAAAATTCTTATGATTACACAGTTTTTAGCAATATCACAAGGCACAAAACAAGTTCCCTTCCCCAAAGCCTCAACCACTATTAAAGTCAAGGGAGTTTCGCAAGCTGCTGCAGGGTACTTACGGTCACAGGCTGCAGAGGTCAAGTCAGGGGTGCAGAGGTCGAGCCAAGAACGAAGAGACCCCCAATCGAAAACACAGCCCCTTTTATATTGTTTTACCTGGCTTTGTCCTGTGATCGGCCAGCCCCTTTTGCATTGAAAAAGGTAAGATTTAAAGTTCCCGCTGGTCCCGCCCCCTTTGAGCCGGTCAGACCTGTCGAGATGGGAGTACCTCCCCTAGGTCCGCCTCCAGTCTGTTTTTTGAGATAACGAGGTTGAGCTCCCTTGAAGATTTTCAAAGACTTCCATCTGCTCCGGAGATAGCTGCTATGTTGATGGGGTGTTGATTGGATTCTGCTCTGGTGGAGGCCAGGTCATTTACATCTGCATGGGGCTATGACCATCCCATTGTCCTGCTTGCATGCAAGCCTCCTGTGTATTCCCGTGCCCCTTTGTCTGTGTTTTGATGTTATCTTGTTGTGTGGCTCCTTCTTCCTTGTAGCTCCTAGGGGGGTTTTTGTAAATACTTATGTACTTATGTCCCTACTCCGCTCAGCGGACCAAGCCTGCTGGGAAAACTGGTTCTGTTCTCTTGGCTGAAAAGTCAGTTTACAGTCTCTGAGTTTTTATGCTTGGGCAGTTCCAAAAGGGCCGAATTGCCCGAAAACCTTACAAGATGGCACTGGAAATTGCTGGGGTAGTATCAGAGATGGTGAATTGCCCATAGCAGGTGCTGACATTTGAGAATGGTTTTAATGGTGGATATTATGCTGGCAGCTCATAAAACAGATTGGAAAGTTTGTTCATGTGGTGTGCAAAGGGTTGATTTTGGGCTAAGGGTTTTTATAATGTAGGTAAAGGCACTGGCCTCAAGCTGTGCATGCTTTCAAAATTTTCAAGGCTGATTTTATTATTTCCTATTGTGCCTCACACAGATCTCGGGCGAGATTCTCCAACCCCCCGCCGGGTCGGAGAATCGCCGGGGGCTGGCGTGAATCCCGCCCCCGCCGGTTGCCGAATTCTCCGGCACCGGATATTCGGCGGGGGCGGGAATCGCGCCACGCCGGTTGGCGGCCCCCCCCCCCCCCGCAATTCTCCGGCCCAAATGGGCCGAAGTCCCGCTGCCAGAATGCCTGTCCTGCCGGCGTAGATTAAACCACCTACCTTACCGGCGGGACAAGGCGGCACGGGCGGACTCCGGGGTCCTGGGGGGGGCGCGGGGCGATCTGGGGCCTGTGCCGTGGGGGCACTCTTTTCCTTCCGCCTTCGCCTCGGTCTCCACCATGGCGGAGGCGGAAGAGACTCCCTCCACAGCGCATGCGCGGGGATGCCGTGAGCGGCCGCTAACGCTCCCGCGCATGCGTCGCCCGGAGATGTCATTTCCGCGCCAGCTGGCGGGGCATCAAAGGCCTTTTCCGCCAGCTGGCGGTACGGAAATTAATCTGGCGCGGGCCTAGCCCCTTAAGGTTGGGGCTCGGCCCCCCAAGATGCGGAGGATTCCGCACCTTTGGGGCGGCGCGATGCCCGACTGATTTGCACTGTTTTGGGCGCTGGTCGGCGGACATCGTGCCGATACCGGAGAATTTCGCCCCTCATCTTTGTTCACCCACCATCCTTACCCTTCACTATTGAACTGTGCCATCCCTCAGACATTGTGTGGAGGAAGCAACGTACACATCTGAACAACCCACACTGCCAACAGACATCAGCATATCGGAGGGATATTGCACACATTTGGGGCGGGATTCTCCGACCCCCCGCCGGGTCAGAGAATCGCCGGGGGCTGGCGTGAATCCCGCCCCCGCCGGTTGCCGAATTCTCCGGCACCGGGGGCAGGATTCTCCACTCCCGTGCCGAAGTGCCCACGCCGTCGTGAACGCCGTCGAGCTTCACGACTGCGCGAAATGGCTCCTATCCCAACCGATTAAGGGCCCGATAATGGACTAGGAGCGGCGCCGCGTCATCTACACACGCCAGGCCTTGTCGCTGCGTAAAGGCGTCGCCGCATACCTGACGCGGCCGGCGCCGCATAACTGGCGTCACCCGCGCATGCGCGGGTTGGCCGGCGCCAACCCGTGCATCCATGTTTGCCGTCCTCTCCGAGTCCGCCCCGCAAGAAGATGGCGGACGGAACTTGCGGGGCCACGGAAGGATGGAGGTCCTCCTTCAGAGAGGACGGCACGACGATCGGTGGGCACCGATCGCGGGCCATCCCACATTTGAGGTACCCCCCGGTGCAGAATCCCCCCCCCCCCCCCAGCGTTCCCGCGCTGTTCCCGACGGCAGCGACCAGGTGTGGACGGCGCTGGGGGGAACCCGCCGTTTTGGCCTGGCCACTCGGCCCATCCGGGCCTGAGAATACCGGGGGTGCCGGAGAATCACCATTTTGGGTGTCTCCGGCGATTCTCCGGCCTGCGGACCGTGGAACTCGACGGGGCCGTTCCCGCCGGCAAGGAGAATCGCGGGAGGACGTCGGACCGGCGTCCCGGGAAATTTTGGCGGCCCAGGCGATTCTCCCAACCGGCGCCGGAGTTGGGAATCTCGCCCCCAGATATTCGGTGGGGGTGGGAATCGCGCCGCGCTGATTGGCGGGCCCTCCCCCCGGCGATTCTCCGGCCCGCGATGGGCCGATGTCCCGCTGCTGGAATGCCTGTCCCGCCGGCGAGAATCAAACCACCTCTCTTATCGGCGGGACAAGACGGCGCGGGCAGTCTCCGGGGTCCTGGGGGGGGTGCGGGGCGATCTGGCCCCGGGGGGTGCCCCCACGGTGGCCTGGCCCCCGATCGGGGCCCACCGATCCGCGGGCGGGCCTGTGCCGTGAGGGCACTCTTTTCCTTCCGCCTTCGCCATGGTCTCCACTATGGCGGAGGCAGAAGAGACCCCCTCCACTGCGTATGCGCTGGGATGCCGTGAGCGGCCGCTGACGCTCCCGCGCATGCGCCGCCCGGCAAAGTCATTTCCGCGCCAGCTGGCGGGGCACCAAAGGCCTTTCCCGCCAGCTGGCGGGGCGGAAATCAGCCCGGCGCGGGCCTAGCCCCTCAAGGTGAGGCCTCGGCCCCTCAAGATGCGGAGAATTCCGCACCTTTGGGGTGGCGCGATGCCGGGCTGATTCGCGCCGTTTTTGGCGCTGGTCGGCGGACATCGCGCCGATTGCGGAGACTCCCACCCTTGGAATCAGTGACTTGGAATGAAGGGCACCGGACCAAGAGTGCAAGAGACATATGTGCACAATTCCCCTTGGAGGAGCGAGTAAAATCACGAGGATGCTATGATAAGCATTGAGGTGGAGACTCAGGGGTCATCTTATGGACCAGTTGGAACAGCAGCAACAGATGTATGGACATCCATCCAGCAATTCGGCGGAGAGTGCAGGATGCCAATGTAGCGATGAACTCAATAATGTCTCAGGGGTTCAATCACATGAGTTCACAAGAAGTGTGAAGGGTGTGGTAACCCATGGCCAGCAGTGGGAGGCAGGGTCATCTTTCAGACGTTCAGAGCAGGCATTAGTTTACTATAAGGTGTGATTGTCGCAGACCTCTCCACGATTTGTTGCCCATCTATAGATCATCAAATTGTGATGATCTAATTTCCTAAGTGGTGCAGAGCCACCCATGGCGGAGTCAGAAAGACAGTGACAAGCACTTGACTCTGCCACAGTGACAACACAGTAGCTTCTGCATGGGTCAGGATGATTTGTGTCTTTGAGTGAAGCTTACTTGTGTGGGAGCTTCCAAGCAATTGAAGCTTTTGTTCTGTGGAAAGGCTGACAAGGAGCCTCCATGAGTTGTAACATTACATATTATTGATGCCACACACTGCTATGTGCCGATGGTGTGGGATGGAGGAGGTTGTGGTTAATGTGCTGATACACCCGCAAGCAATATTGTAGATAGCTGGTGGTGTAACCTCCAATCAGTAGATGGCGGTACAGACCAACTGTAGCCATCTAAGATGGCCACCTGCAAAGGACCATGGAAATTATGGCCAACCCAGGACTCAGGCAGATACAGAGCCTATGTGTATCTGAAACACAGGTAACCAGGCCTGATCGAAACCCCCGCTCATTTGCATTTCAATTGCCCATTTTCACAGGACAATAGAACTCCAATCAAGCAACCGGTACAGCCATAGACTGATCGGCGCCACTCCACTTACACAGAAAGCCCAACTGCCAAGGTCAATGACCGCTATGGACCCGCTCAGCTACCAACGAACCCGCCCTTTTATTGGCCGAAATCGAAGACAGTGATCAGAGCCCTGTCAAACTATTGGGAAAAGGTTAATGACCGCCCCAAAGAGCGCAAAATCCCAGAGGGATAAAAGAGAGCACAGCTATGTGTTCTGTCTCTTTTGGATCTGGCCCGTGCCAGCCCAATTGCAGCAGGAACAGCCAGCTAAGTTCAAGACCAACGATCGCTACTTGACGGATGAGCCCAGCAGAGACAGAACCACTTTCTTCGAACCAGGCAAGTGAAATCCAGATAAAGGCCTTATCCATTTACACAGTGCCGGTCACCCTGAAGTTAAGTAAGGTTATTGTAGCTGATAGGTGTAGTTTAACTCATAGTAGATATTGTGTTTACATGTCGAGATAACGCTTGTGTATGTAAATAAACCATCTTTTGAACTAACTAATTGGTTGTGTGGTCATTTGTGTGATCGATATAAGGGAAGGCTTGTAGTTCACCAACATTATTAAATAGAGCAACATTATTGGCGACTCTGGTGGGACTCGATTAGAAGTGACTTTGTCACTCCGAGAGAACCCACAAACTTTGAATCCAATTGCGAAAAAGAGAAAGAACCACAAGTGCAAGTCCCATATCGACCAAATAACCGAATTTCGGAAGTGTGTACTAACCCGCATGAGTACCAAACAGGAAGAGTAAGGTAAACTTGTTAGAATTGTGCACAACTATCGAGGGTTTGTGAGCCAGAAAGTAGCTTAAGCCATACCCGCTGTTCAAACCGTGTTTAGGGCAGCATGGTAGCATTGTGGATAGCACAATTGCTTCACAGCTCCAGGGTCCCAGGTTCGATTCCAGTTTGGGTCACTGTCTGTGCGGAGTCTGCACATCCTCCCCGTGTGTGCGTGGCTTTCCTCCGGGTGCTCCGGTTTCCTCCCACAGTCCAAAGATGTGCAGGTTAGGTGGATTGGCCATGGTAAATTGCCCTTAGTGTCCAAAATTGCCCTTAGTGTTGGATGGGGTTACTGGGTTATGGGGATAGGGTAGAGATGTTGACCTTGGGTAAGGTGCTCTTTTCAAGAGCCGGTGCAGACTCGATGGGCCGAATGGCCTCCTTCTGCCCTGTAAATTCTATGAAAATTCTATGAAATCGCCGCCTTATTCCCCTGTCCCAAATTAAAAGTAGAGCAAGAGATAAGAGAAGTAATGGCCATGAAAGCAATGGAAAGATTGATGAATTCACAGGAACCCGAGGTAGCAGCAACCAACAGAGCAGAGCAATGGCCCATATGGGAGGAAGAGTTAAGGAAATACTTGAAGGGGAAAGGATGGCCCCTTTGGTCGAATTCTTGCGCTAATGATGAGTCAGGTCCAGGAAAGATAGGACAGACTCGGTGGGAGAACCCAAGCGAGGTCCATAAGATAAATGTCGGGAAAGTCAGAAAGCCAATGGCAATAGTGTCCCGTTTGGAACAGTTGCGAGGCACAGAGGAGGTCGTGAAGATGCTCCATAGGCAGTTAATTGAGAAGGAAGAAAAGAACGAGGGAAACAGTAACGAAAGCGGGAAGATAATTGAGTAACTCCGGGAACAGTTAGCAGCTAAGGATAAGGAAATGGCCGATGTAAAACGTGCACATCAATCTTGTTTAGTTCACCTTAGTAGCTTCCAGACCCAGTACGATAAAGCCTACCAATATATACAGCGCGCAGTCCTGGTAAGAGAGGAAACAGAACAACAGGTCGCCCAGCTAATTAGCAAATGCTCAGATTTAAAAACAGCTTTGTGAGTGCTCCACTGAGGAACAGATACAGAGTACTGTTGACCATGCTAAATGCCGACAGAAGATAGAAAAGTTACAGTCACTACTCTCAGTATAGAATGGCTTCAGGTACACTTCGGGCAGGATTTAGATGAGGAAGATGCTCCCAATTGGCCAGAGTTAAATGAAAGCGCCCAAAGATACGTAGAGGACATGGGAAATCAAAATCGAGCCGCCCATGCCCCAAAAAGAAAAGCACCCGCAGCACCGACTGCATGGGCAGCCCACCCCCACTCACAATTCGACCCCCATGAATCCGATTACCACACAACGCAAGTCATCGGAACAGGATGAGCCTGATATCGTTTACACCACCCCACTATCCAATTAAGAGAAGCTTGCACGAAAATCATTCCACCCTAGCCCACCACAGACCCGCACAGCTTCTTTGAGGAGGTGCGCCAACAAAACGTTATGTACGGCCTAGATGAGAGAGAGGAAGTAAAGCTAATAGTTATGAGCCTTAGCCAGTCCGTAAGGTCAGCTTTGCCAGAACCCCAAAATGTAGCCGGAGGAACCCTACAGGAAATGAAAACAGCCATATTAGATGCCATCGGGTATAACAAAGGAGATCCAGTCGAGGGTTTAAATCACTGCAGGCAAAAGAAGGGAGAGCATCCGACCGCATTTGCTGGTCGTCTATGGATTCATTTCATGGCAGTCTACGGACAATTGAACCGTGCACACCTAAATGAGGAGGACACCACTAAATGGTCCCGCACCTTAGTCTCGCATGCCACAGAAGCAGGTCAAAAGGCTTGTGTAAACTATGACCCCGCAGACCACACACACAATGAAGTTCGGGTATTGAAACGACTTTCTAGAGCATGGGAACAAACCCTACACCGACAGACAGATCAGGACGATATAGGAGCAAACATGCATCCAGTTAGGACTAGTCAGGGACCCGCATGGATAAACGAGGGTAGAGGAGAAGTCCAATATCCCAGGGAACCATACCCAAGGGAGTAATACACCAGAGAGCCTGCTCCACCATACGTGCCCCGGGGGTCATGTTACAACTGTAGGCAGTCAGGACACTTCGCCCGAGATTGCAGGAGACCCCCACCACCAGCTAGACTAGCCCCCAGATATGAAAGAGAACACCACCACAGCAGCTACAAGGTCCCAGCTGCCCCATGCAAACTGTGGGCGTTTACTCGCCACTTCTCATGGCAGGGACACCTCAGCAAGGTCACTTCATTTTTGTTTCTCTCTCCTTCCTCTCTTCTTCGGTCACACAACTCCATTTGCTAGTTACACCCCAGGACAAATGTGATTGCGACTAACAAATATATAAAACTGGCCGCCCTGAAATTCGGCTGGTTAAGATAAGCCTCAACATCCCATGGTTGTGATTTAGGAAAAGACTGGTTGAAGAAAGTGTCCGCCCACTCCCCGCCGATCACAAGCTGGAAGAGTCTCTGTTCTTTAAAAATTTGCATTTCTTGTCTCTCCAAAATGGTATTTCGAAACAAAAATGAGGGAGTCACACATGGCGACAATCATAACGGGTAATTGGAGTACGGAGAGAAAGACTAATAAAACGAGATATTAACCAAAGATAATAACAGATGCTATGCTTGCACCCCCAGGATTATCCGGAAAACAGAAAACACAGGATGAAGCAAGGACTGCTGACATGCGCTTGGATCATCGCTGGACTTCTGCAACTGCGCGCACAACGGACTGTTTTAACAAACCCCACACCAGCCCCGAACACTACCACACAACAGGCCACCACCAGCCTGACCACACATAAAGACAGACATCGAAACCCCCACCTGGTGCGAAAACATTGCCAAATGGAACCCCCTTTCATACATAGTAGAGGCCTTTCTAGTAATTGCAATAATCTGCAGTGTCATTCAGACACTCTGACTCCGTAAATGGTGAGCAAAAGCCTCCCGCTCCCCGATATATACAGTCCGATCCCCCTTCTTTGGAATTCAACAAAATTAAACGCATGTGCTAATCGCTGCTAAAAAATAAACCATGCACCTCTTTAACTTTATTGGGATTAAGTAGAAATGTGATGCTGCTGTTTTAAATTTTGTACAGAATATAAGTTCTTTGATATTCACCAGCAGCATGAGAGTAGCTGAGATAGCGTTAGCTAGAGATCAACTGTGCGGATAAATTAAATGTTTTATAGTGACCTGAATTAGAGTAATCGTTAGAGATTAATTAATTTATGAATGTATTAATGGAATATTAGGTAAATGTCCTAAACCATAAGATAGAGTAAAGTAGAACCTTGCCTTGACCAAGGGTGACTGGTCCACCAAGGATGAACAGGGATCGATAGCGTGATCCACCACGCTTCGCGTTCAGGATCAAGAGGTCGGGATGTAGCCATCCAAGCTGGCCACCTGCAAAGGAACATGGGAATTATGGCCAACCCAGGACTCAGGCAGATACAGAGCCTATGTGTATCTGAAACACAGGTAACCAGGCCTGATCGAAACCCCCGCTTGTTTGCATTTCAATGGCCATTTTCCCAGGACAATAGAACTCCAATCAAGCAACCGGCACAGCCACAGACTGATCGGCGCCACTCCCTTTACTCAGAAAACCCAATTGCCAAGGTCAATGACCGCTAAGGATCCGCCCAGCTACCAAGGCACCCGCCCCTTTATTGGCCGAAATCGAAGACAGTGATCAGAGCCCTGTCGAACTATTGGGTCCAAGGTTAATGACTGCCCCAAAGAGCGCTAAATTCCAGAGGGATAAAAGAGAGCACAGCTATGTGTTTTGTCTCTTTTGGATCTGGCCTGTGCCAGCCCAATTGCAGCAGGAACAGCCAGCTAAGTTCAAGACCAACGATCGCTACCTGACGGATGAGCCCAGCAGAGCAGAGCCACTTTCTTCGAACCAGCCAAGTGAAATCCAGATAAAGGCCTTATCCATTTGCACAGTGCCAGTCACTCTGAAGTTAAGTAAGGTTATTGTAGCTGATAGGTGTAGTTTAACTCGTAGTAGATATTGTGTTTGCATGTCGAGATAACACTTGTGTATGTAAATAAACCATCTTTTCAACTAACTAACTGGTTGTGTGGTCATTTGATCGATATAAGGGAATGCTTGTGGTTCACCAACATTATTAAATAGAGCAACACCACCATGTGGTCTTGTGATAATGGTCATGTGACAAGGCACTCAGATATAAGTGCAGGCAGATCCGGTGATCCACAGATGGTCATAAGACGTACATGAGGATAGTCGTGCATAGGGGTAGTTCCAGGGGAGTACAAAGAAACTCCATGATAGCTTGCTCTGATTGTTATCTTACCATGTGTGATTCAATAAAGATCCTGGTTTGGACAAGTCACAAGCTGTTCTGTGGATTCCTTGTTGGCATTGAACACTAAACACAACAGTGATTACACACGTTGTTTTGTTTTGCAGTGTGTCCAGTTGCTGCATTTCTGTTGGCCTCTAGTTGCACATCCAGAGTCTCACCTCACATCGCCCATGTACACTCTTGACGTGGAGGCCAGGCTTTGGCTAGACACAAGGTGACGTTGTCTCCTGGTGAATTGCCAGTTTCTAACATGCAATTGCAGGCCCAGTTTTTAGAGTGCATTTCAAGATCTATCTGTGGACCTTGATGAATCCAATGGTGATGATGGTGTGGGATTCAGCCCTGCTGATGACATTGACTGTCACGGTTTGTTGTTGATATTCTCTATTGTTGGGAATGGGCATCCCCTGGAAAACGTGCAGCATCAATGTTAGTAGAAATCTATGTGGCAAGGGCTCACCAGGGACGTGCTGCTGGATTTGCAGTGAGATCCTAAGGGCTGCTGAAGTGAACTGCCTCTGTATTAAGAGGCCCCTGGTGACAATAGCATCCTGTACAAGTCCAGACATGGGTATCCAGGCATTCCCCTCAGGATGTCTCCCATTGTTCCCTCCTCCTCAATTGCATCTCCATCTAAGACAATGGGGTCTTCCTTGGCCTTCTCTCCCCCAATGAAATAGCTCTATCAGTGGCTTCTAGACCCTCAATGTGAATGTCCCCCTGATGCATCTTATTGTGGAGCATACGGCAAACAACCACTGTCCTCAACAGCCTTGTGAACAGTGGTTAGCACAGTTGCTTCACAGCTCCAGGGTCCCAGGTTTGATTCCCGGCTTCGGTCACTGTCTGTGTGGAGTCTGCATGTTCTCCCCGTGTCTGCGTGAGTTTCCTCCGGGTGCTCCGGTTTCCTCCCACAGTCCAAAGATGAGCAGGTTAGGTGGATTGACCATGATAAATTACCCTTAGTGTCCAAAAAGGTTAGTTGGGGATACTGGGTTACTGGGATTGGGTGGAGGTAGGATGCTCTTTCCAAGGGCTGGTGCAGACTTGATGGGCCGAATGGCTTCCTTCTGCACTGTAAATTCTACAAATTCTATGAATGAGTGCTCCTCCCATCCAGTCTTTGAGGAATTTGAGGAATTCCTCAAGTATGTAACTAGTATAATTGACCATGGGAAGCCAGATGATGTGGTATATTTGGACTTTCAGAAGGCTATTGACAAAGTTCCGCAAAATAGTCCTGCAAAATTAAAGCACATGGGATTGGGGGTAGTGTATTGAGATGGATAGAAAACTGGTTGGCAGGCAGGAACAAAGAGTAGGATTAATGGGTCTTTTTCAGATTGGCAGGCAGTGACTAGTGCGGTATGGAAGGGATCAGTGCTAGGACCCCAGCTATTCACAATATATATTCATGATTTAGTTGAGGGAACAAACTGTCATAGCTCCAAATTTGCAGATGACACCAAGTTGGGTGGGAGGGTGAGCTGTGAGGAGGATGCAGAGATCCTTCAGTGTGATTTGGACAAGTTGAGTGAGTGGGCAAATGAATGGCAGGTGCAGTATAATTTGAAGAAATGCGAGGTCATCCATTTTGGTAGCAAAAACAAGACTGCAGATTATTGTCTGAATGACCATAGATTAGGAGAGGGGAATGTGCAACAAGACCTGGGTGTCGTTATACACCAGTCACTGATGGCAAGCATGCAGGTACAGCAGGCTGTAAAGATGGTAAATGGTATGCTGGCCTTCATAATGAGAGGATTAAACTACAGGAGCAGGGATGTCTTGCTGCACTTATACAGGGCCTTGTTGAGGGCACCTGGAATAGTGTGTGCAGTTTTGGTCTCCTTATCTGAGGAAGGATGTTCTTGCTCTAGAGGGGGTGCAGCAAAGGTTTACCAGACTGATTTCTGGAATGGTGGGACTGACATGTGAGGACAGATTGAATCAGGCAGGATTGTATTCGCTGGAGTTCAGAAGAATGTGGGTGTTCTCCTAGAAACCTAGACAACCAGGGGGGGGGGGGGGGGGTGGCATTATTAATTAGAGATAGTATAACAGCTGCAGAAAGGCAGTTCGAGGAGTATCACCCTATTGAGGTAGTATGGGTTGAAGTCAGAAATAGGAAAGGAGCAGTCACCTTGTTAGGAGTTTAGGAGTTTTCTATAGGCCCCCCAATAGTAGCAGAGATGTGGAGGAACAGATTGGGAAACAGATTTTGGAAAGGTGCAGAAGTCACAGGGTAGTAGTCATGGGTGACTTTAACTTCCCAAATATTGAGTGGAAACTCTTTAGATCAAATAGTTTGGATGGGGTGGTGTTTGTGCAGTGTGTCCAGGAAGCTTTTCTAACACAGTATGTAGATTGTCCGACCAGAGGAGGGGCAATATTGGATTTAGTACTTGGTAATGAACCAGGGCAAGTGATAGATTTGTTAGTGGGGGAGCATTTTGGAGATAGTGACCACAATTCTGTGACTTTCACTTTAGTAATGGAGAGGGATAGGAACGTGCAACAGGGCAAGGTTTACAATTGGGGGAAGGGTAAATACGATGTTGTCAGACAAGAATTGAAGTGCATAAGTTGGGAACATAGGCTGGCAGGGAAGGACACAAGTGAAATGTGGAACTTGTTCAAGGAACAGGTGCTACGTGTCCTTGATATGTATGTCCCTGTCAGGCAGGGAAGAGATGGTCGAGTGAGGGAACCATGGTTGACAAGAGAGGTTGAATGTCTTGTTAAGAGGAAAAAGGTGACTTATGTAAGGCTGAGGAAACAAGGTTCAGACAGGGCATTGGAGGGATACAAGATAGCCAGGAGGGAACTGAAGAAAGAGATTAGGAGAGCTAAGAGAGGGCATGAACAATCTTTGGCGGGTAGGATCAAGGAAAACCCCAAGGCCTTTTACACATATGTGAGAAATATGAGAATGACTAGAGCGAGGGTAGGTCCGATCAAGGACAGTAGCGGGAGATTGTGTATTGAGTCTGAAGAGATAGGCGAGGTCTTGAATGAGTACTTTTCTTCTGTATTTACAAATGAGAGGGGCGATATTGTTGGAGAGGACAGTGTGAAACAGATTGGTAAGCTCGAGGAAATACTTGTTAGGAAGGAAGATGTGTTGGGCATTTTGAAAAACTTGAGGATAGACAAGTCCCCCGGGCCTGACGGGATATATCCAAGGATTCTATGGGAAGCAAGAGATGAAATTGCAGAGCCGTTGGCAATTATCTTTTCATCCTCACTGTCAACAGGGGTGGTACCAGGGGATTGGAGAGTGGCGAATGTCGTGCCCCTGTTCAAAAAAGGAACTAGGGATAACCCTGGGAATTACAGGCCAGTTAGATTTACTTCGGTGGTAGGCAAAGTAATGAAAAGGGTACTGAAGGATAGGATTTCTGAGCATCTGGAAAGACACTGCTTGATTAGGGATAGTCAGCACGGATTTGTGAGGGGTAGGTCTTGCCTAACAAATCTTATTGAATTCTTTGAGGAGGTGACCAAGCATGTGGATGAAGGTAAAGCAGTGGATGTAGTGTACATGGATTTTAGTAAGGCATTTGATAAAGTTCCCCATGGTAGGCTTATGCAGAAAGTAAGGAGGCATGGGATAGTGGGAAATTTGGCCAGTTGGATAACAAACTGGCTAACCGATAGAAGTCAGAGAGTGGTGGTGGATGGCAAATATTCAGCCTGGATCCCAGTTACCAGTGGCGTACCGCAAGGATCAGTTCTGGGTCCTCTGCTGTTTGTGATTTTCATTAATGACTTGGATGAGGGAGTTGAAGGGTGGGTCAGTAAATTTGCAGACGATACAAAGATTGGTGGAGTTGTGGATAGTAAGGAGCGCTGTTGTCGGCTGCAAAGAGACATAGATAGGATGCAGAGCTGGGCTGAGAAGTGGCAGATGGAGTTTAACCCTGAAAAGTGTGAGGTTGTCCATTTTGGAAGGACAAATATGAATGCGGAATACAGGGTTAACGGTAGAGTTCTTGGCAATGTGGAGGAGCAGAGAGATCTTGGGGTCTATGTTCATACATCTTTGAAAGTTGCCACTCAAGTGGATAGAGCTGTGAAGAAGGCCTATGGTGTGCTCGCGTTCATTAACAGAGGGATTGAATTTAAGAGCCGTGAGGTGATGATGCAGCTGTACAAAACTTTGGTAAGGCCACATTTGGAGTACTGTGTACAGTTCTGGTCGCCTCATTTTAGGAAGGATGTGGAAGCTCTGGAAAAGGTGCAAAGAAGATTTACCAGGATGTTGCCTGGAATGGAGAGTAGGTCTTACGAGGAAAGGTTGAGGGTGCTAGGCCTTTTCTCATTAGAGCGGAGAAGGATGAGGGGCGACTTGATAGAGGTTTATAAGATGATCAGGGGAATAGATAGAGTAGACAGTCAGAGACTTTTTCCCCGGGTGGAACACACCATTACAAGGGGACATAAATTTAAGGTGAAAGGTGGAAGATATAGGAGGGATATCAGAGGTAGGTTCTTTACCCAGAGAGTAGTGGGGCATGGAATGCACTGCCTGTGGAAGTAGTTGAGTCGGAAACATTAGGGACCTTCAAGCAGCTATTGGATAGGTACATGGATTACGGTAAAATGATATAGTGTAGATTTATTTGTTCTTAAGGGCAGCACGGTAGCATTGTGGATAGCACAATTGCTTCACAGCTCCATGGTCCCAGGTTCGATTCCGGCTTGGGTCATTGTCTGTGCGGAGTCTGCACGTCCTCCCCGTGTCTGCGTGGGTTTCCTCCGGGTGCTCCGGTTTCCTCCCACAGTCCAAAGATGTGCGGGTTAGGTGAATTGGCCAATGATAAATTGCCCTTAATGTCCAAATTGCCCTTGGTGTTGGGTGGAGGTGTTGAGTTTGGGTAGGGTGCTCTTTCCAAGAGCCGGTGCAGACTCAAAGGGCCGAATGGCCTCCTTCTGCACTGTAAATTCAATGATAATCTATGATTAATCTAGGACAAAGGTTCGGCACAACATCGTGGGCCGAAGGGCCTGTTCTGTGCTGTATTTTCTATGTTCTATGTTCTATGTTCTAACAGGACTAGACAGGGTAGATGCAAGAAGGATGTTCCCAATGGTGGGTGTGTCCAGAACCAGGGGTCGCAGTCTGAGGATATGGCAGACTATTTAGGACAGAGATGAGGAGAACTTTCTTTACCCAGAGAGTGATCGGCTGGTGGAATTTGTTACCACAGGAAGTAGCTGTGGCCAAAACATTGCAAGTTTTCAAGAAGCAGTCAGATATCGCAACCAGGACGAAGGGGTGTAAAGCAGGATTAGGCTATTGAGTTGGATGATCAGCCATGATCATAATGAATGGCAGAGCACGCTTGAAGAGACAAATGGCCTCCTCCTGCTCCTATTTTCTATATTTCTATGTTAACACATCTGAACTACGGGCGAGATTCTCCGACCCCCCGCCGGGTCGGAGAATCGCCGGGGGCTGGTGTGAATCCCGCCCCCGCCGGTTGCCGAATTCTCCGACACCGGAGATTCGGCGGGGTCGGGAATCGCGCCGCGCCGGTTGGCGGGCCCCCCGCCCGCGATTCTCCGGCCCGGATGGGCCGAAGTCCCGCTGCTAGAATGCCTGTCCCGCCGGCGTGGATTAAAACACCTACCTTACCAGCGGGACAAGGCGGCGCGGGCGGGCTCCGGGGTCCTGGGGGGGGCACGGGGCGATCTGGCCCCAGGGGTGCCCCCACGGTTGCCTGGCCCGCAATCGGGGCCCACCAATCCGCGGGCGGGCCTGTGCCGTGGGGGCACTCTTTTCCTTCCGCCTTCGCCACGGTCTCCACCATGGCGGAGGCGGAAGAGACTCCCTCCACTGCGCATGCGCGGGGATGCCGTGAGCGGCCGCTGACGCGCCTAGGCATGCGCCGCCCGGCAATGTCATTTCCGCGCCAGCTGGCGGGGCACTTCCGCCAGCTGGTGGGGTGGAAATCAGTCCGGCGCGGGCCTAGCCCCTCAAGGTTAGGGCTTGGCCCCCCAAGATGCGGAGGATTCCGCACCTTTGGGGCGGTGCGATGCTTGACTGATTTGCGCCGTTTTTGGCGCCGGTCGGCCGACATCGCGCCGGTACCGGAAAATTTGGCTCTACATCTTCAACGGTCCAATAGCCTGCTCAATGGCAATCCTTGCCTGGAAGTGTTGGTGTTGCAGTGACATAGGGTTCCATTTCCAGTCACCTCAGGCAGTAAGAAACCAGCTCCTTAATGGTAGCCTTTGCCCCTCAGATGTTTCCCACAGACCTCTGGAGTCTAGGCTGGAAATTTTGTGGCAAGTGTGACTGCCTCAGAATGAATAAGTCATGACAGCTGACAGGGAAGCCTTCATATCCTTGTAGGAAGGTCTTTTTCTGGTCACACACAACCTGCATGTTGATGGAACAGCTTTCTGTTCACTAATGCCTCCGTCTTCTGCATTGGTACCCTAATAGGAACATGGGTGCAGTTCACCGCCCCTTGAGCTTATGGGATGCTGGCTCAGGAGGTGCCCCAGTGTTTTTGATGCCACATTTGTGGCGAAGCTGAGGTGCTCCCCCATCCAAGAAAAGAAAGCATTGATGACAGTGATGCATTGGTGAACAGCTGAGTGAAAGAGATCACAGATATCTGTGACAGGCTCCTAGAAGGAGCCAGTTGCTTGGAAAGGAAAGCCATGCATGCAGCAGGCAGAGCATGGGGATCATGCACCATGAAATTCAGAGCCTTCACCTGCAATGTGTCTTGGTCATGTTGAGGAAACATTTTTGGAGACTACGCCCTTCTCTCAGGGTAATATTTTCTCCTTCCTACTGTGCCCCCTGGTGGTCCTGCCACCTCCTAGCTCTGGCAGCACAGTACTGCCGCTGCCCTATCGCTCGTATGTGGGAAGGTGTAGCAGCCATTTTGTTCAGCCTCCTTTCTTCATGGCACACTCTTCACCGAGCGAGAAACCTCTGCCTTTGAAGAAAACTTCAGTGTTTAAAATGTTACTTGGCAGAGCTCTGTACGTGGGATTCACACCTTAAATGAGGCCTTTGAAAGCATTTATGCCTCCCACCAAAAATTCATGAATCCCACACTGCAGTTTTAGGGCTTAGCGAAATTGGATCTGTTTGAACTCAGCATTAATTTCATATGGGCCCGGCCAGTGTTTAGCGTCTGTGCGACACCCATACCCCACTGTCAAATATGGTATCTACTGTAAATTGGGGGCAGTGCTTCTGCAACCGGGTCCCAGGAGCCATTTTTAAACGCCTCTGGAGTTTGTCCCAACCCTGTGAAAATTGACCCAACATTTCAGGTCGATGACCTTTCATCAGAAAGCTTGACCTATATCACTGTGAAGTGCCTTGGAAAGGGGCCATCACAATGTAGATTGAGTTTTGTTACAAAAGAACATATACATGCTGAAATAAAATCCCTGAACATCAGTAAATTCACATTCTATTTTGTGTTACTGGCCATACAAAAAGTGTCTAAATGTATATTATTAAAATCTCCTCAGCCATTGAAAGCATTCACTAAGTGCTTAATGGAAGTAATTATCTATGATCTGAATATATTGTCCTGAAGCCCTACCTGCCTTTCTCACACTCAAAGTTGCTTGCAGTAATTGCAATAAATGTATGCACTGCTTTCTCTGCATTAATGCTCTTGAGTTGCCATTTCACATTTTCACAGTTAGAAGTAGGATTCAATCTAAACAAGTGTATTTTTAAAAAATATAGTGAAACCTCTGTCTCGAAAGCAGCAATCATCTTCCATCACTGTCACGTAAATTAAATCAGCCTGTCAGAGAAAAGTTTCAGCTGCAAAATTTCTGGGATGTTCATTAATGGGGAATGGTTCCACATTTGGAGTGTGTGGGTTAATCTTTCTCTTGTAAAGGTGATCCATGACACTTCTGTTTAGTGGACGGATAAGTCTCTGCTTTGGCAATGTGCAGATTAAGCTATGTTCTAATGGTGATGTTCAGTGAGGACTGCCAAATCAAACTTACAATTCTGGACTGGTTTTATAGCAGAATGTAGATTGTTCTCTGTATGGATGTTCACAGATGACCAATTCCTCAATGGTCACAAATTGAGATTTCTCAGAGGAGAATTTCTCCCCTCTCCCCCTAAGATTGCTAACTCTGATTGATCACATTCTTGGAAATTTCATCACAAGATGTCTCACCTTTAACCGTCCCACCCAGCCTCACGTCCTTTTCTTCCCATCGCCTATATTTTCTTTCTAAACCAAATTGTTGAAAGGCAATTAAAACAAATCACCATTTTTAATACCTCTATGATTAATTTCTCAGGCAACTGTGTCCCGGAGATAAAAATGATTAACTCCTGAAGACACCACTTCGATCCCTTCGGGTACGTTAGCTGCCCTAGATTTTAGATTTAGTAGTTAGGTTGCCTGTTCAACGTGACAATTTTTTAAAGGCTTTTACAACACATATAGGGCGATATTCTCCGACCCCCCCCCCCCCCCGGCCGGGTCGGAGAATCGCCGGGGGCTGGCGTGAATCCCGCCCCCGCCGGTTGCCGAAGTCTCCGGCACCGGATATTCGGCGGGGGCGGGAATCGCGCCGCGCCAGTTGGCGGGCCCCCCGTTCGATTCTCCGGCCCGGATGGGCCGAAGTCCCGCCGATAAATTGGCTGTCCCGCCGGCGTAAATTAAATCACCCACCTTACCGGCGGGACAAGGCGGCGCGGGCAGGCTCCGGGGTCCTGGGGGGGGCGCACGGAGATCTGGCCCCGGGGGGTGCCCCCACGGTGGCCTGGCCCGCGATTGGGGCCCACCGATCCGCGGGCGGGCCTGTGCCGTGGGGGCACTCTTTCCCTTCCGCCTCCGCCACGGTCTCCACCATGGCGGCGGCGGAAGAGACTCCCTCCACTGCGCATACGCGGGAAACTGTCAGCGGCTGCTGACGCTCCCGTGCATGCGCCGCCCGGAGATGTCATTTCCGCGCCAGCTGGCGGGGCACCAAAGGCCTTTTCCGCCAGCTGGCGGGGCGGAAATTTCTCCGGCGTCGGCCTAGCCCCTCAATGTTGGGGCTCGGCCCCCAAAGATGCAGAGCATTCCGCACCTTTGGGGCGGCACGATGCCCATCTGATTGGTGCCATTTTGGGCGCCAGTCGGCGGACATCGCGCAGTTTCCGGAGAATTTCGCCCCTTGCCTAAAAAGAAGCCATTTTGTGATTTGAGCACCTGCTCCAAACTATGCGCCAGCAACATAAAGTAGCAAGCGACCAATGGCAGAAGATGATTGCTAGAAGTACCTCAATCTACTCTGTAATTAAAGGCTAAGTGATTAATAATTCGATAGTAAATGAAAGTTGAATTATATCTATTTCTGTTTTAGAATTGAAGCTTGAGACTTAAAATTGTTGGGACAGCATTTGTGAGAAAGGAACCTTCACTTTCCAGTAGGAGCTCCTGTCAGAGCACCCAATTCCCGACTAGTCTAGTACTGGACCTAATGAATAAGGAATCTGTCCAAATTAAGATAAAGAGTACAGGTGGGATTTTCCATGCAACCTGCCACATGTTTCGTGGCAGTGGAGGGGGCTTTTTATGGAATCTGCCATTATCAGCAGGGTTTCCCGTTGAATGCTCCCCTCGCCACCCGGGAACCAGCAGCGGGGATGCGCCGTCAGTGGGATCGGAAGATCCTGACAATATGAATGGCTGGAAAATTCTGGTCTACATTTCAAATAATCCACTGTCTTATGTTTGAGGCAATGTGTGCAAATGGACAGATCCAATGAAATTAACCCTTGCAATATTGTTGATCAATGGGCTTTTTACAACAATTTTGGCTCAAGGTGAGGTGATGCCAGAATTCGGTATCAAAGAGGGTTTGGGAGCCATCTTTCTTTGTGTACATTAATTGAAGGGAAACTAGTTGTGTTGCGCTCATGGGGAGAAGGCAGAATTCCTGTCAGCGAATAATAATAGTGGAGTGCTATTGTTCCCGGGGGGGGGGGGCACAGCCAGGGGGAGCTGAGTGATGCACTATCAATTACGATGAGACGGGAGTAGGATGTAATCGAGGCTTCATTACACAGAGATGTGTGGCCTCCTACAGCAGCTTACAAAATGGCTGCTGTTCAGAGAGCACACACATTTATACTCCGCCTCCTGGGCGGAGCCAGCAGGCAGGGATCTACCCCCGTACCTGTAGTACAGGGGCCTTAACGTAATACTCATATATACAATATAATGCGACAGTGGCGACTACCACATTCACCCCCTGTTAAAAATGAGTCCAGCGGGGGGGGGTGGAAAACTATATACATACTGATTGGTTTTAAAATTACAGAGAAGGTTACAAATTTAGACGATCGGGTGCCTTGATCTGTCGTTGAGAGCGCCGCAGTGCTGGTGGCAACTCAGGGGTCGGCTTGGTCTTCGGTGACTCCGGGAGCGTGTCGAAATCCTCTTCATCCCCGGGTGAAGGGGAGGACGGATTGTCCTGGAGCGGGGGCAGCGGTGGGGTGCGCCAGGGGAGGGAGGGTGGCGCCGGGGCGGGGGGGGGACCCAGCTGGTGACAGATCCCTGAGGGAGACTGTGTCTTGGCGGCCGACGGGTACTGCTGAGTGTAATTCTCCTTCAGTAGCGCCATTGCCTCTGCGTAGGTCAGCGCGACCTGGATGAGGGGAAAAACGTTGGAGCTCAGCGGCGTGTACAGAATCTGGAGCTTCTGTGCTTCTGAGATTGGGTCTGGCGCAGACCCGATGTATACTTAAAGCAAGCTAGCCAATGTTGGAAGTCCTTTTTGGCGTTGTCTGCTTGAGGATGCAGCTGCAGGCGATCCGGCTTGATGCGGAGATCCATCTCTGAAAAATCTCTGTGTAATAAATTGATGCACTATCAATTACGACGAGACAAGAGTAGAATGTAATCGAGGCTTTATTACACAGAGATGTGTGGCCTCCTCCAGCAGCTTACGAAATGGCTGCTGTTCGGAGAGCACACACATTTATACTCCGCCTCCTGGGCGGAGCCAGCAGGCAGGGATCTATCCCCGTACCTGTAGTACAGGGGCCTTACCGTAATACCCATATATACAATATAATACAACAGTGGTGACTACCACACTGAGCATGAACAGGAGGTTGAAGAGGATGCACCCAGAGAGGGGAGATGACTCGCTACACCGAGTGTTTATCACCGAAGAGTTCCCTACTTACACAATAATGAGAAGTAGTGCTGGGCACAGTTGCGATTATCCAGAGTCCTCTTAAATTACATTTGCATATTTGTGAAGATCTCATGACACGTGGGGTTGGAGGCTTCCCTCTACCAATGGTCTTAAAGATGAAGGCAACACTCAATTTGTTTGCCCTTGGATCTTTACAGGAACCCGGAGCACTCGGAGAAACTCACACAGGCACAGAGAGAACGGACAGACTCCACACAGACAGTGACCCAAGCCGGGAATCGAACCTGGGACCCTTCAGCTGTGAAGCAACAGTGCTGCCCACTGTGCTATGTAGCAACCTGGATGGAATGGACATCAGGAAACACTGCAACATGGTTCCCACTTCTTCATCTGTTAGTCCTTTGCCACAATGTTATTTTTGCATTTTTTTTTCTTTGACCTGTCAAACATTAAACACAGCCAGAAAAATTGGAAAACGTTGCACCCCGTGGTTCTGAAGAATAAAAACTGCTTGTTTACTGTGTTATAAATATTTAGTTATTATTCACAGTTAATTATTCTGAAAAGATGCAGTCAGTTAAAAGCATCTCTAACAAACTGAGAATGAAAACAGTTCCCAATTCCCGCGCCGACTCTCCTGTTTCTGAAACTAGCTGCTTGATTGAAGGTGGTGTTTTTCGTGTAAATTATCTGTGAATGATAAATAGCAAAGCAATACCAATCTTGCAAAATTTCCAGGCTGCACATTGATGTGCAGAATTGAATGTCAGGTCATTTTGACAGGGTTGAGGTGCATAGCAGAAGCTGAAGAGTGTGCCTGGATGTATATGAATGACAATTGAATGGTGACAGGGTTCGACTTGGCTGTAGAAGTTAATGGGTAGAAATTGGCCCTCGTTTTAAGATGATTTTTCTTCTCCAATTTCTCTTCCGGGTGCATGGGATGAGCAAGGTGACTCGATTGGCAGTAAATTTGTGTTTTTGAGCTGGCTGGCTATGCGTGTGCTTTGCCAAGGAGACTCACAGCCATCGTTCTGTACCTCAGGGTTACACATCTTTCCTCTATAAAGTGTGATGGAATATTCTTCGCGTTAAAGGTGTGAATTAAATGCAAGTTGCTATTGCTGCATTTGTAACCAGGTCTGGGATTCTCCGTTTGGGAGACTATATGGGAATGCCACTATTGGACTGCCATTCTGAGTGGGCAGCCTGACAGCAAGGTCCCGTGGCTGGCCACTCCCCCTCCTTCCTGCAGGACAATTCAGCCCCACCCACCGTATTTTCTGGGCACCCCCTCTCCCCAGTATGGTGATTACTTGACCCTCCCCCCCCAACAGAGATCCTCTAAAAAAAGGAGACCCCCCACAGAGACCTCATAAATAAAGAGACCCCTCACAGAGACCCCATAAATAAGAAGACCCCCCCCCCCTCACCCACCACACATCCCTCAGAAGAGAGATCCTATCTGAAAACTAGAGAGCAGTCCAGACTGAGGCACTGAAGAAAATTTCTGTTTTAAAACTCACCTGGTCAATACGCCTGCTGGCTCAGACACAGGAACCAGCACCTGTTAATTCCTAGAATGAGAAAAACAGTCAGTCGTGTTTAAACCCCCCAGATCTTTGATTTGCAAGCCATTCATTAATTTCTCTTTGATGTTGATTTTTCTAGGTTGTGATTGACAGCTTCCACACACACCCCAGCTGCCAGCATTGTTCCTTTCATCTCCCTTTATGGTTGAGTAACTTTGAAGTGGTCATCCGAGAAACTAACCACAATGTTTATAAACATCAAGCTTTGATTGATAGCTCCTGGACCACTTCAAACAGAGTTAAGTGCTCTCAGTTTTTAGCTGGCCATTTCAAAGTCACTCAACTGTGAAGGGAAATGACTGGATGTGAGCGAGGTGGCGAGCGGCGGGGTAAGTGAGCAAAGGGACAGACGGAGCAGCAAGGGGGAGGGAGAAAGTGCATAGTGAGCATTCAACATATCAGCAGTGGGAAAAACCCCATATGTATGGGCGGAGGGAATGGCTGTCACCCTTCTGTTCCAGTTTGGTGTCGTCGGATGCAGTGATGATGAGAAGGAAGAAAAACTTACAGAAAGGCCAGCAGAAAGATCAAGGCCAGAGTACTGGAGATAAATACTGTGAAGGAAACAACATGAAGGAAAAGGATGCATCTCCTGTGTGATGAGGGCAGTGTCCCAACTGTAAGATATTGAACCACTTTGCACACAAGTCTTTTTCTGGAAAGATGCAAGCCTGTTAAGATGGAGAGATATCAGACAATGATTCTGACAAATCACTCTACACCTCACAAAATGTTAGTGTCATCAAGTCTCGAGGTGGAATGTGGTTTGTGACTGTTAGAATGATGACTGCAGGAGGGCATCAAGTTAATTTGAAGTGTCAGATTTAGACTGGTTTAGACATATAGATGCAACATCATGAGCTTCACAACCTTGTGAATTTGCTCACGGTGGTAATCCAAAAGTGCAGCTATTGAATGTAAAGTTGAGGCTAAATGATGGAACAATGCTCAAGCCAATCGGGCAAGCTAAGCTGAGAATCCAATGCCAGCAGCAGCCACGCCGTGCTCCATGGTAGACTCAGCCCGCGGACCGAGACCGCCATAGTGCCCCGCATCGGCTGCTCACGCACCCCGGACTGCCAGCCCACATTGCCCCCCACCCCGAATGAAGCCCCCCCCCTGCCCGCCGATCGGCCTTCCCCTGCCTGTGGCGGCCCCAGACTGAATCCACAGCCGCCATGCGAGCTTCCCGAACAGTGTGAGCACACGTAACCCAAACCATCGGGAATTCGGCCGGTCGGGGACGGAGCATCACGGGGTGGACCTCAGGCACTGGCCTGAGGTGGTGGATAATTGGCATGGCGTACTCCGCGGACAATTCAGAAACCGGCACCGCTCCCGATTTCGACGCCAAAACGGATTCTCCGCCCCGTCGCCGAACGCGATTTTAGCGTCGGGGAGCAGAGAATCCAGCCCCAGATCTTCAGTTCCAGATATTGAACACATACAAATTCCACTCGTTTCAGCTGAAGCAAGTCAAAAGTTTGGACTGATTACGCTCGATGTTTCATGTGGCACAGAGCCATTGACTGCTGAACAAATCCTGACAAATTACAAAGATGTTTTAACAAGCCTTGGATGTCTTCCTGACGAATATCATCTTGGAGTAGGTGAGAGTGCGAGACAAATAAACTTCACACCCACTGAGGAGAATTCCAGCTGTCCTCAAGTTCAGCCTGAACAACAAACTAGAGGAGATTGAAAAGATGGGAATAATCAAAAATGTGACAATTCCTACAGACTTTATTAGCAGCATGGCAGCAGTGAAACAACCTGAAAAGCTGAGAGCATGCATAGAACCAAAGGATCTCTAAAATGTTTTGAAACGATTGCACTATGTCATCTATTGAGGAAATTCTGCCACAACTTCCCAAGGAAAGGTATTTACTGTTCTGGATGCCAAGGCTGGATACTGGGAAATTACGATCAACGAAAGCAGCAGTTTTCTGACAATGTTCTGGATATCTTTTTAGATGTACGGATTGTTGTATATGCCATTTGGCATTTCTACTGCCCTGGTAAAGTACAAATGCAGACAGCATGAGATAGTCAATGATCTACCAATTCATTAAAGGATTGAGTCTAGTTTGAAGAGAGAAGTGCTTGACTGGTCAAACATAAGCAATGAGATGAAGGATCACATCAGCCATTGCAGTGTTGTAATGGACATCACGTTAATCAAGCTGAAGAGGGATCTGTGACTCATGAGATCTCAGATGGACCTTGGGTGAAGCTTGGAGTAGACTTCTTCACTCTCATTCAGGCTACTGGGAGTTAGACAAGCTGATGCCGAGAACTGCCAATGAGATCGTAGATTGCTTGAAAGCACATTTCAGTCATCATGGCATTCCTGATATTGTGTTGAGTGACAATGGCCCTCAGTTCACAAGTGAAGAATTCAGGCACTTCATGAATGCTAAAGGAATTAAGCGCTACACATCATCTCCACACTATCCAGAAAGGGTGAGGAAGTGGTGAAAATTGCCAGAGGGGTCATGATAAACCTCATTAGATCCAGCACAGATGTACACAAAGCAATCTTAATGGAGAATCATACCTACTGACGGCATGGAACGTAGTCCGGTCTCGTGACTAATGTCACAATGCACCCAGCCTACTCTTCCAATAGCTAAAACAATTACTGAAGCCAGAAGTACAGTAGTAACAAGGGCGAGTGACAAGGTCAAAGTGAAATGACAGAAAGTCAAATCTTACTTTGATGAAGCTGCCGAAATACTGCCAGAGCTAAGAGTTGGAGAGCCGGTCAGAGTGTAAACATTCAGCCCACTCAGTAACAATCAGCCCACTTGGCAACTTGGGACCTTTGCAAAGAAGTTGTCATCTGATCGCACACGATGAAAGTGAATGGCCAGATCTATCGTCACAACCGCAGACATCTCCTGCAGCCGAAGGAGCTGCTCTTTCTACAGCAGACAGCTGATAAGGCCGATCTGGAGCAGGGGACTGAACAACCATCTGTTCCAGTAGTTAGCTGATTCCCAACAAATACAACGATCAACAGCAACAATTACCACAGCAGCAGCTTTCACCACGGCACCAACATTCCACAGAGAAGCAACGTCACCGCAGGAACCAGCAGACTCCAAAATGAACAGCCAACGACTCGCACGCATACAATTAAAAATTGAATATTTTAAAGATAGTGGGCTGGATTTTCCGATTTTGAGGCTATGTCCTGATGCCGACATGGGAACTGTGGCGTTTTACGACTGAAAATCCGGCACAAAACGGCCACCGATGTTCCATTTGGCTGGGGGTTATCAGCCAAGCAGCGTAGAGCACCCGGCTCTCGCTGCCGATACGGGCCGGCGAATTGCTGGTCCGTGCCCACGCATGCGTATGGCGGCGCTGTGCAACATGGCACTGGCCGCACGGAGACCCAGCCTGCAAAATAGTGCCCCCCCTTTGGCCGGCACGCAAGCCCCGGACCACCCCCCAACAGTGCCCTCAGCCCCTGACAAAGACCCCCCTGCCTGCGGATTGGCCTTCCCCCAACTGTGGCGGCGCTGACTGAGTCCACAGCCGCCACGCCGAGTTCCCGACAGGTAAGACCATGAGAGACCCACGCCGTCGGGAACTCGACCGGTCGGAGGCGGAGCATCGGGGGAAAGCTTCAGGTAACGTAGCAGAGTACGCCGCTTTGGAGGACGTGGAGCATCGCGATAGCGGAGCCGCCCCCGATTTTGTTGGAAACGGGTATTCTCCGGCCAATCACCGAATGTGATTTTGGAGTCGGCGACCGAAGAATCCCGCCCAGTGTGTAATGCACTTGCAGGAACCCACAACATTGGGCAGACTTGAAAGACAGATTTGTTCACGGGTAATTATTTTCCATATGGACATGGAGTAACTTGCAAATTATAGTGCATGCACTTCTGTTTTCTCCTAGTCTTCAAAAGGGATATTTGGATGAATACCTTTGTACACTGTGGCTTGGCATACCGATGTGAGCTCTGATGTCATGAAATATAAATAAAGGCTTTAAGCCGATCGCCATTTTATATGGAACAAGTAGGGAGTTCTCCCACTATCCTGGTTAACATTTATTCCTCCACAAAAACAGATTTTCTAGTCATTTTTATCATTGCTAATGGGCCTAGCAGTGTGAAATTTGACTGCTGTTGACATTACAACACTGACTACACTTCAAAGACACTTAGTTGGCTCTAAGGGCCTGTGAGGTGCTGATGTAAGCCCAGGTTAATTTTTTTTTTTAATGTAACTGTGTTTCTTATTAAAATTTGAGCGTGCTTCAATCTTAAACATAGGGATGGATTTTGATGGTTCTGGCACCAGGCCTTGCAGAGCACAAGCACACATTGCGAACCTGGGTGTTTTCCATCCATTAAAATTCACGCAACTATTTTGCTGACTTTGGTGCCCAAATTCTCAAGATTCTCATTGCCCCAAACTCTGTGCCTGGAGCATCAAGTCGTAAAATCTTCCCTTTAAAGCACAGCATAAACAAGTCAACATTTATTTCTAAATAAAGAAAGATGACATAGTAATACATGAGGGAACTTTGCCATCTGTATCACAGACGAACATCTCTACCGGGGCAGGTCTTCAAGTCATTCCTGAAAAGGAGAGGGCCTCAAGTGACACATTGGATGTGAACACGTATTCCATTACTTGTTGGTAACCTTTCTCACTGTGACATTTAAGATAAACGATGAGTTGATACACATGCGGAATAATGACCTTTTGTGACCTTACTTCCAACTAAATGGGCCATCAATGGAAACGCATTGAAAGTCCTGGTTACAGATATGTTGCCGACTGAGTCCACAGCCGCCACGCCGAGTTCCCCACATGAGTGATCCACGCCATCGGGAACTCGGCCGGTCGGAGGCGGAGCTTCGGGGGAAAGCTTCAGGTATCGTCGCAGAGTACGCCGCTTTGTCCCTGCTTAAGCCCAATTGTTCCCATTTGTTTTATTTACAGGTGACTAAAAACTGCAATTTCTATTATTTCTGTTGTGAACAAGGGGAATTTTGCAGTTAATTTGGGCAGTCAGTGACTGGCGAAGAGTGGTTCCGGAAACAGGAAAAGCTGACAGTTTAAAGCACACCTCAAAAGTGTAGTGAGCTGTATTTCCGGAGGCAGTCATTACCCCTAGATTAATTACCTCGAATTTGTTCAGTGGTCAGGGACAGGAGGGTGTGACTGACTACAAGTGAGGTGGGTAGAGGGATCCAAGAGGTAGCACTGCAGGAACCTGAGCACCTGCCCTTGTCCAACAAGCTCGAAATTCTTGCTCACTGCGTGGATGGGAATGGGGAATATAGGGAGGAAGAGAAAACTGATTGTCGCCCCATGGTACAGGGGCCCATTCAAGTGGCAGGAGAAAAGAGAAATTTACTCGTAGTTGTTGTGTTCGGTTGCTTCCATGATCATGAAGGTGCACATAGAACATGAAGATATTATTGTTACAAGTCTTTATTCTTGATGGTAGCCATGCATTTCTATGTACAAACGATTCCGTCCCCGTTACTATAAAACCCTGGAGGGAGATGCCTGTCCTTTTGTCCGTCCTACTGCCAAGTGCTCGCCTCCCATCCATCCCCCGATATATATATGTCTTTATTAGTGTCTGGTTCCACCTGCTGGTGGGAGGTCAGTACTGTCCCTACATGTATTGGTCAGTGGCTATGTACAGTGGTGCTATCATATACAAATATATACATTGGTACAACTATGTATAATTATACATAGATATGCCTATATGCATATCACCACAGTAGTTAGGGATAGCATAATTAGGGGAATAGGCATTGTTCTCTGCAGCCAGGATCGAGAATCCCTATGGCTCTGCTGCTTGCCCAATGCCATGGTTCAAGAGATCTGCTCTGGGTTGAAGAGAAACCTGCAGTGGGAGTGGGAGGATCCCATTGTTGTCCTCCATGTTGATACCAACGACATAGGTAGAATGAGGAAAGATAGCATAGAGAATTTGAGGAGTTAGGAACTTAATTAAACAACAACCTCCAAGGTTATAATCTCTGAACCACGTGCATAGGGTACATAAAATTGGAGAGATGAATATGTGGTTCAAAGACCGGTGTGGATGAAGTGGGTTTCGGTTTGTGGGGAACTTGCATCAGTACTGGGGAAAATGGGGGCTGTACTGTTGGGACAGCATCTCCACTGTACAGGACCCAGTGTTTTTGCTTGATAGGGGGCTTGACAGGAGAGATGCTACAGGATGTTTCCCCTTGTGGGAGATTCTAGGACCAGAGGACACAATCTCAGAGTAGGAGGTCACCCATTTAAAACAGAAATAAGGAGTTTCTTCTCTCAGAGGGTAGTGAATCTGTGGAATTCTTTACTCCAGAGAGCTGTGGAGCCTGGGTCGTCAGGTATGTTCAAGACTGCGATGGACAGATTTTTAATCAGAAAGGGAATCGAGAGTTATGGGAATAAAGTAGGAAAGTGGAGTTGAGGATAATATCAGCCATGATTTCATTGAATGGCGGAGTTGACTCCAAAAGCCGAGTGGTCTACATCTGCTCCTACATCTTATGGTCGTCAGGACCTCAGAGTCTGCTACAGTCCCAGTACTATTTTCAACCTGTGATAACACAAATCCAGTGAGAGTCTTACATTGGTGCCAATGTTTAGGGAATCCTCTGCTCACCCTGTGCCCAGCACCGAATCGACTGCAAAACTGGATAAGGCTCTCAGAAATGAAGGGCCGTTACAAATCAGTTCACATGAACTGAATGGTCTGTGATCTGGGTTAAAAAAAACCTGAAGAATGTGTGGTGTAGATGTGCTGAATTTTATAAATGTGCGCAATTAAAATCCAATATTAATATCAGTGGCTGTTTCACGCAGTGTTGGCAATTTGTGATTTCTGGCAGCAAATGTTAATGTGGAGGTGCATTTCCATGGAGATGGAGCAACACTCCTTAGTGATGTAGCTAGACTTCTGTGGTTGCTATGCTACCACTTTTAGACCGAGAGATACATCTGTGCTTTTTGGCAAGCTGCAGGCATCTGCTGAGTATCAGCAACCAGCTCACCAGCAAAGAGGTTTGGAATTTTTAGCCACTCTGTCACTGGCTGGTAATTGTGAAGAGAAGGCAGAGGGGGAAAAAAAGAAAGACTTGCATTTATTAAGCACCTTTCACGAACACCAAATATGTGGGGCGGGATTCTCCGACCCTCGCGGGGTGGGAGAATAGCCGGGGGCTGGCGTGAATCCCGCCCCCGCTGATTGCCGAATTCTCCGGCACCGGATATTCGGCGGGGGCGGGAATCGCGCCGCGCCAGTCGGCGGGCCCTGCCCGGCGATTCTCCGGCCCGCGATGGGCCGAAGTCCCGCTGCTAGAATGCCTGTCCCGCCCGCGAGAATCAAACCCCCTCTTACCGGCGGGACTAGACGGCACGGGCGGGCTCCGGGGTCCTGGGGGGGCGCGGGGCGATCTGGCCCCGGCGGGTGCCCCCACGGTGGCCTGGCCCGTGATCGGGGCCCACTGATCCGCAGGCGGGCCTGTGCCATGGGGGCACTCTTTTCCCTCTGCCTCGGCCACACCTTCACCATAGCCGACGCGTAAGCGACCCCCCCCCCTGCGCATGCGCGGGGATGACGTCAGCAGCCGCTGACGCTCCCGCGCATGCGTGGACTTCCTCCAGCAGGCGAAGTCCTTTCGGTCCCGGCTGGCGTGGCGCCAAAGGACTTCCACGCCAGCCGGTGGAGCAGAAACCACTCCGGGGCGGGCCTAGCCCCTCACGGTGAGGGCTTGGCCCCGAAAGGTGCGGAGAAATCCGCACCTTTGGGGTGGCCCGACGCCGGAGTGGTTCACGCCACCCCATCCCGCCGGGGCCCCCGCCCCACCGGGTAGGGGAGAATCCCGGCCCAGAAATGCCTTTGCAGTTATTGAAGTACTTTTCAAGTAGAATCACTGTTGTAATGTCGGAAACAACACAGGCAATTTGCACACAGCAACTTCCCACACATGTGATCATGACCAGGTCATCTGTTTTTGTGATGTTGACTGAGGGGTAAATACCAGCCAGCACACCAGAGAAAACCCCCCTGCCACTTTACAAATGCCATGAAATCTCTTATGTCCACCCGAGAGGGCAGACAGTCTGTCAGTGTAACATCACACCAAAGGACAGCACCCTCCGACAGGACAGCACTCCCTCAGCACTGCACGATAGTGTCAGCCTTTATTGTTGTTCTCGTGGAATGGTAAGTGAACCAGGAACTTGCTGACTCAGAGGTGAAAGTGCCATCAACTGACTCACAGCTGAGATAGAAGTGGGTGGGCGGACCAATTTGGGAGGGGGAGGGGGGGAGATTGGTAATGAGGCAGTCGGTAGAGGAGAGGCCAGATTGGGAAGGTATGTGATTGAGCTGGAAAACAATCGGAGAAGGAGGCAATCAGGAGAGAGAGCTCTGAAAGGAATGGACTGTGTGTGGCTGTGGATCTTGGAGAAGCTTTCCTGCACCTCTTGACTCCCTATACAATTAAGTATACTTATAAAAGTTACCCATTTGGTGGCAGACTATTGTGATACCTTTAAGGCCCACTGATTTTGCCACTGGGGTGAACCACTGTATTAGGGGATGTAAGGTAGGACCTGCACTATAGGTTCGCCGGTAGCCCCCCCTGCCGGCTGGCTCCGCCCACTAAGAACAGTATAAATATGCATGATCTCCAGTGCCCAGCCATTTCGCCAGCTGCAGCAGGAGGCCACGCATCTGACTGTAATAGAGCCACAGTTGTACCCAATCTCCGTCTGTGTGCAATTGATTGCGCATCAATTTATTACAGTCTGATTTTTCCACAGAATGGATATCAGAATCAAACCAGATCGCCTGCAGCTGGGTCCACACTCGCCCGACGCCAGAAAAGACTTTACTCACTGGCTAGCATGTTTTGAGGCCTACATCAATGCTGCGGACCCCGTGCCAACGGAGGCTCAGAAGATAAACGTCCTGTACTCCAGACTGAGCTCCAGCGTGTTCCCATTGATCCAAGATGCCACGAATTACACGAAAGCAATGGAACTCCTTAAAGAACACTACGCGCAGAAGGCGAACACGTTCTTCGCCAGGCATGTATTCGCCACCCACTCACAACTACCTGGTGAGCCCATCGAAGACTTCTGGCGCGCCCTAATTCCACTCATCCCGGGACTGTGACTGTCAGGCAGTTACGGCCGGCGAACACGCGAACCTCCTCATGCGCGATGCTTTCGTGACAGGGATTGCGTCGGACCGCATCCAAGAACAATTACTGGAAGGGGCCACGATCGAACTGGCGGAGACGAAAACCTTGGCGCTCTCCATGATGGTTGCATCCCATAATGTGCAATCTTACCCCTCTCGCCGCGCTGCCCACCCTTCTACACCTTCCTACCCCTCCTGGACCCCGCCGATGACCTCCTCAGCTGCTGCCCTGCCTTCCCAATACCCTGCACCGCACGCCGATCCGCGCACCCCGGGGGTCCCCGCTGCTACTTCTGCGGTCAGCAGAAGCAACCCCGCCAAAACTGCCCCACCCGCACTGCCGTTTGTAAATCCTGCAGTGAAAAGGGCCACTTCGCTGCTGTGTGCTAGGCCTGCACAGTCGCTGCGATCGCGCCCACTATCGCCCCCTCCACCACGCCAGACGCACAATGGGAGCCGCCATCTTCTCCCGGGGCCAGGTGCGACCAATGGGCGCCGCCATCTTGTCCCCCTTCAGCCACATGCGCCCCATGGGCGCCGCCATCTTGTCCCGACACCGCAATGTGCACACCATGGGCACCTTGTCCCCCACAGGGTCTCCGGACATCCTGAGATCGAAACCACACACGCTCGCCACCCGAAGCATCCGACGGCTACCCGCAGCTCGCTTCCATGACGCTGGACCAATCTCACCCGTACAACCTGGCCACCACATCGACAACGGTGAAAATTAACGGCCATGCAATCTCGTGCCTGCTGGACTCAGGGAGCACCGAAAGCTTCGTACACCCAGATATGGTAAGGCGCTGCTCCCTCGCGGTCCATCCTGTCAATCAAAGGATCTCCCTAGCCTCCGGATCCCACTCCGACCCGATCCGAGGCTTCTGTACAGTCACCCTCACTGTCCAGGGCGTAGAATTGAGTAACTTCCGCCTCTATGTCCTTCCTAATCTCTGCGCTGCACTCCTGTTGGGCCTGGACTTCCAGTGCAATCTTCAGAGCCTCACCCTCAAATTTTGCGGGCCCTTACCCTCCCTTACCGTTTGCGGCCTCGCGATCCTCAAGGTCGATCCCCCTTCCCTTTTTGCTAATCTAACTGCGGATTGCAAGCCCGTTGCCACCAGGAGCAGACGGTACAGCACCCAGGACAAGACCTTCATCAGGTCCGAAGTCCAGCGGCTGCTTAAGGAGGGTATTATCGAGGCCAACAACAGCCCCTGGAGAGCCCAAGTGGTAGTGGTTAAAACTGGGGAGAAGCACAGGATGGTCGTGGACTACAGACAGACCATCACACAGCTTGACACGTACCCCCTCCCACGCATATCTGATATGGTCAATCAGATTGCGCAGTACCGGGTCTTCTCAACAATTGACCTGAAATCCGCCTACCACCAGCTCCCCATCCGGAAGTCGGACCGGCCATATACGGCTTTCAAGGCAGACGGTCGCCTCTACCACTTCCTTAGGGTCCCTTTCGGCGTCACAAATGGGGTCTCGGTCTTCCAAAGGGAGATGGACCGAATGATCGACCAGTACGGTTTGCGGGCCACCTTTCCATACTTAGATAATGTCACCATCTGCCGCCATGACCAGCAGCACTGTCAAAGTCAATATTTTCCCTCTTCTGTGGTAGAAAAATTCAACACACTCGTTAAGACAGAATAACAAGCTTTATTTTCGAAAACAACTGCTTGCAGTAATGGCTGAAACTTGAAGTCAGAGAGCAGTCAACAAAACTGCTCAGTCTTTCACAAGATCCGCGCTTTCGCGGAGAATTAACTCAATATTTATACATTATCTTTATCAAGATTATGGTCAGGAGTTTTATCGGAAATACAAACAGAAGCAAAGACCAGACCATGTTTGGTCATATCATTCATACCATTATTTAGTCCTCGGAGGGAACATTGAAAGGTCAGAATAGACTTGTTTCTTCCTGAACTTACCTTTGTTTTAAATTCCTACGGCCCCGGGTTATGACGAGTTAGTTTTATCAGGAGTTGCCGAGGTCCGGTGTTTTGGAATGGCTCGACCTTCGCTGATATTTTCAGACTTCAAGTTATGCAGAGTTGGCCTATGGCCATACTAGTCTGAAAATGGTTAGGGCAGCATTCTTTACCTGGGCCTGGTGAGCTGGAATGAGTAGTTTCAGTCTTTCTTGTATTGTATCAAACCTTTTGACCAGTCTTCCCATTGACCAGTTTTCCCATCATGCCATTACTTAATTCGTACCATATCACATTCCCTCCTTTTGTCATATCATGACAACTAGTTAAATAGGTATATCCATGACTCGTTTGAAAATGCATTTACACAAGCAACCAAGCAATCCTATCCCTAGTAGAATTAGGAGTAGTAGAATGAAGGCCTTAAAGATCCAATCAAATAATCCGTGACCCAACCATCCTAGCCAACCCGGGGGGTTATAGTCATGAAATTCACTGCCAACCTCTTGAATTTGTGCAGCCTGTCTCTTAATATGGTCGGCCAGGTTAGTGATATTTTCAGAACCATCTGGAATATAAGTACAGCACTCCTGACCTATGATAGCGCACGTGCCTCCCTGCAAGGCTAACAGATAATCCAAAGCCAGTCGATTTTGTAATGCCACGGTCCGAACGGCTACTAGCTTAGTTGAGACCTCAGCCAGTGCCTGTCCAGCTTCCCTGGCTTCTGCTGCCGTTACGTTCGCCAGTTGTTCCAATGCTGTGGCCATGTGGATCAGTTCGTCAGATGCCTTGCCTGTTCCGTACAAGGGAAAGGCCATCATAAAGAACTGTTCCGTTTTAGAAATAGTCCTTTTTGCTCGTGAGGGGGAGTGCTTTCGGGTGGGTAGGTGACGCATTTGAGGTACAACATATCCCAAAAAGCAGGATCCTGTCCAATCAATGGGGAGCCATGGATATGCTTTAGTGCCGCATATGAAATAGTTTCCATTATAGGCCGTAAAATCATCAGCTGATGTCATTCAGGGGATTGGGGATGTCTGTCCCCATGAAATGTGAGAGGTTATATTCCATACCCTGGACCAATCACAGTTAAACATGCCCTTGTTGGATATACCCGGTCCTTGCCAGTCAACTGTAAGGTTGCACCTACTTTGCCCCATTAACTTTCCTTTCCCTGATTTATTAAAACACATGGAACCTTGAACATTATACGAGTGGACAGTGAGGGAGGGTGGAGTCAAGGCATGATTATAGGTAGGTTGATACGAAGCTGAAAATTTAGTCATATCGTAGCCAGCAGATCTCCATATTTCCATATCCCCCCTGCTCCCTGTTTGACTTTGTCGTAAAATCCATTCAACCGTCTCTGTGATATGAAAGGGGAGGGATTGGAGAGGTATTCCTTCCCTCGAATGGACGGGGATGGGGGTACAAACCCAACACTTGCTTACGTTCAATTTTTTGGCATAAAGATATGACATATATAAATAGGTATTGGCAGGCAGGTCTCGTTTAGGTCGTTTTTTACTACCGAGTGGCCATTAAGGCTAAATAGTCCAGAGAGTCCAAAAATTATAATGAAGATCTTCATCCTGTGTTCTCGTCTGGGTTGGATACTATCTTCTTGCAATCGGATAGATGTATCTAACTTGAACGTCCTTCAAGCTTGACGGAAGTTGGTGTAGTCAGCAGTACGAGGAAGGGTCCGCTCCAGCGTCGTCCTAGTTTCTTTCTGTCCCGGTTTTTCACTAACACGTGGTCTCCGGGTTTGATCACTGGATATCGAGGGACGGCTGTCCCTGCCGTTACTGGGAGATGTACCTGTTTTACCTGTGAGTGGAGAAATTTCAGAGAAAGTGTTAATTGCTTCAAATAGTTCTGCATTTGTTCCCCCATCACATGGAGGTCTACTCCCACTAGGGGTTTTTCATGGGCATCCCAGGGAGTCCTCATTGGCTGACCATAGACTATCTCTGGAGCTGACAGTCCGGTCCGCGAATGGGGAGTCACTCGCAGGTGAAACAGTGCCAAGGGTAATACTTTTAGCCAATTTAACCCAGTTTCTTCAGTTAATTTAGATAATTTTTCTTTTAAAGTCCCGTTGGCTTTCCACAATTCCTGCTGCCTGCGGGTGATACGCGCAGTGCAGTTGCTGTTTAATTACGAGTGCTTCCCGCAGTATTGATCCGAGCTACAAAATGTGGTCCATTGTCTGAGCTCACCATTTTGGGTAGCCCAAAATGAGGAATGACTTCCGTTAACAACAACTTCACCACTGTACGTGCCGTACAATTAGTGGTGGGGAAGGCTTCAATCCATTTACTAAACACATCGATTATTACTAAACAATATTTATAGCACTGTGCTTTTGGCAATTCGATAAAATCAAGCTGCATGCAGGCAAAAGGGACATCTGGCAAGGGAGTGGTTCCTGGAGGGCATTTAATGCCTTTACCTTTCTTCTGTTTCATGCAAATGACGCATCGATCCAGCCGCGTTTGCGCTGCTGTATTCAAATCTGGGTGCCACCAAGTTTTCAGGAGTAGCTGTACCATTCCCTCTTTGCCAAGGTGGGTACAAGAATGCAAATAATCAATAAGTAACGGCAATAAAGAATTCGGAATACAAACTTGACCAACGGGAGTAAGCCAGAGGTCTCGTGTCAAGGAGTGTGAACACCCCATTGACTTCCATAGTGTGCGCTCGGAATCAGAGGCGTCCCTCTGTAAATTTTGAACTTCAGTTATGTCTGGCATGCCCTTCGTTCCTAATGCAGGTACCTGGTTTAGAGCCTGATTAGCCCCACTGGGAACAATCAGAGAGGCTGATATAGCCGCAGCCTTAGCAGCCGAATCAGCACCGGCATTTCCTAATTGAACAGGAGTGTCCCCCTTTGTGCGCGCAGCACATTTAATAATTGCCAATTGATGGGGAAGCTGAATAGCATCGAGGAGATTTCTAACCCAAAGAGCATTTTGAATGGGAGCTCCCGCAGAGGTGAGAAAGTCACCTTGCCAGAGGCGACCAAAATCGTGGGTCACGCCAAAGGCATACCTAGAATCAGTGTAAACATTAGTACTTTTATCTGTGGCCAAAATACATGCTCGAGTAAGGGTAAATAGCTCGGCTTTTTGCGCGAAGACAGGGGTCTCGAAGGCTGCTGCTTCCTGCACGTCAGTGTCGGTTACCACGGCATATCCCGACTGTGGGATGTCAGTGAGAGAAATGGAGGAACTGCCATCAACATAAAAAATTAGATCTGGATTATCAATAGGCTGGTCCATTAAATCCGGGCGAGGCGCGGTAAGGAAGTGATTCCGAAGCAAACAATCGTGTGGCGGGTCCGCAAGGTTATCGGGGGGCTGTTCGAGGAACACAGCAGGATTTAAGGGAGAACAGTAATGAAAAGAGAGGATGGGGTTTTGCAATAATGAAACCTCATAGCGGCTCAAGCGGGCTTGAGTCAGATGCTGGGTTTGCTGAGACGTTAGGAGAGCCACAATAGAGTGCGAGGTATGCACTTGTACTGGCTGGTGAAGGGTCAGATTAGAGGCTGCCTGTGCTAATAAATGGACAGCCGTAAGAATTTGGGTGCAGGGAGGTAGACCGCAAGCTACAGGATCCAATTTCGTAGAATAGTAGGCGACCGGGCAACGCCGGTCACCGTGTTCTTGTGTTAGAACACCAGTGGCACATTCATCAAGAACATTAACGTACAACTGAAAGGGTCTGTCATACATAGGTCGTCCTAGCACTGGGGCGGTAGCCAGGGCATTTTTGAGAGTAACAAAAGATTGTTTTGCTAAATCAGGAAGTTCAAACTTAAGAGGAGCATTTTGAGAGGAGTACGGAGTTAAATCTTTTCTATGGACAGTAACATTCGGAATCCATTGTCTGCAAATGTTCACCCATCCTAAAAAGGCTCGTACCTGCTTGGGCGATGTAGGAAATGGGGTCTGCAGTATAGGAGTAATGCGTTCCTGAGTAAGGGAGCGATCCGTAGCACTTATTAGGACAACCAAAATTTTGACCTGCCGTTGGCCTTTATGAACTTTAGTGGGCGGGATCACATATCCCCATGAATGGAGATGGATGAGCAGGTAAATGGTGTCATGCTGGTTAGCGTTGAAGTCAGGGCTGGCAAGGAGTAAGTCATCAAAATATTGGATGATGGTGGAGTTGATAATGTCGCTAACTGGGAGTGCAATGCTTGTGAGAAAAGGGTTGGAGAATGAATGAAGCCCTGTGGGAGCCTAGTCCAAGTGTATTGGTTGCCCTTAAATGTAAAGGCAAATAAATACTGTGATTCAGGGGCGAGGGGTATCGCAAAAAAGGCATGTTGTAAATCAACAAGGGTGAAAACAGTCGCTTCTGGTGGGACATTACTAAGGATTGTCACCGGGTTTGGGACAATAGGATGTAAGGGTTCCACTATCTGATTAATACGTCGGAGGTCTTGGACCAAACGCCATTCGGATGGTCTTCCTATCTTAGGAACTGGAAGAATCGGGGTGTTACAGGGCGATTGGCATGGTACCACAATTCCCTGTTGAAGAAACGATTGAATCATGACCGAGACTCCTTCTTCAGCCTCGGGGCGCAAAGGGTATTGTGAAATCGAGGGCTAGGGCATGTTAGGTTTAATTTTAATAACAACGGGAGGGACATTAGTGAGACCAACTTCGTGTTTGGAGGCCGCCCATAAATCTGCGGGTAGTTCAGAAGTCGTTGTTTGGACTGAACGATGGTGGTGCAGTGTGCCAATGAGGACAAATGGGCATTGAAATATTCTAAAGTGCCTGCGGGTAGGATTTGACTTCCATTAAAGAAAGAACATAAGAACATAAGAACTAGGAACAGGAGTAGGCCATCTGGCCCCTCGAGCCTGCTCCGCCATTCAATGAGATCATGGCTGATCTTTGTGGACTCAGCTCCACTCTCCGGCCCGTACACCATATCCCCGAATCCCTTTATTCTTTAGAAAGGTATCTATCTTTTTCTTAAAAATGTTTAAAGAAGGAGCCTCAACTGCTTCACTGGGCAAGGAATTCCAGAGATTCACAACCCTTTGGGTGAAGAAGTTCCTCCTAAACTCGGTCCTAAATCTACTTCCCCTTATTTTGAGGCTAAGCCCCCTAGTTCTGCTTTCCCCGACCAGTGGTAACAACCTGCCCGCATCTATCCTATCTATTCCCTTCATAATTTTATATGTTTCAATAAGATCCCCCCACATCCTTCTAAACTCCAATGAGTACAGTCCCAGTCTGCTCAACCTCTCGTCATAACCTAATCCCCTCAACTCTGGGATCAACCTAGTGAATCTCCTCTGCACTCCCTCCAGTGCCAATATGTCCTTTCTCAGGTAAGGAGACCAAAACTGAACACAATACTCCAGATATGGCCTCACCAACACCTTATACAATTGCAGCATAACCTCCCTAGTCTTGAACTCCATCCCTATAGCAATGAAAGACAAAACTCGATTAGCCTTCTTAATCACCTGTTGCACCTGCACACCAACTTTTTGCGACTCGTGCACCAGCACACCCAGGTCCCTCTGCACAGCAGCATGTTTTAACATCTTACCGTTTAAATAATAATCCATTCTGCTGTTATTCCTCCCAAAATGGATAGCCTCACACTTGGCAACATTGAATTCCATCTGCCAGACCCTAGCCCATTCACCTAACCTATCCAAATCCTTCTGCAGACTTCCGGTATCCTCTGCACTTTTTGCTTTACCACTCACCTTCATGTCGTCTGCAAACTTTGCCACATTGCACTTGGTCCCCAACTCCAAATCGTCTATGTAAATTGTGAACAACTGCGGGCCCAACACTGATCCTTGAGGGACCCCACTAGTTACAGGTTGCCAACCAGAGAAACACCCATTTATCCCCACTCTCTGCTTTCGGTTAGTTAACCAATCCTCTACCCATGCTACCACTTTACCCTCAATGCCATGCATCTTTAGTTTATGCAGCAACCTTTTGTGTGGCACCTTGTCAAAAGCTTTCTGGAAATCCAGATATACCACATCCATTGGCTCCCCGTTATCTACTGCACTGGTAACATCCTCAAAAAATTCTACCAAATTAGTCAGACATGACCTACCCTTTATGAACCCATGCTGCGTCTGCCCAATGGGACAATTTCCCTCCAGGTGCCCCGCTATTTCCTCCTTAATGATAGATTCCAGCATTTTCCCTACAACCGAAGTTAACCTTACCGGCCTATAATTATCCGCTTTCTGCCGACCTCCTTTTTTAAACAGTGGTGTCACGTTTGCTACTTTCCAATCCTCTGGGACCACCCCAGAGTCTAGTGAATTTTGATAAATTATCACTAGTGCGTTTACAATTTCCCTAGCCATCTCTTATAACACTCTGGGATGCATCCCATCAGGGCCAGGAGACTTGTCTACCTTTAGCCCCATTAGCTTGCCCAATACTGCCTCCTTAGTGATTACAATCATCTCAAGGTCCTCACCTATCATATCTTTATTTCCATCATTCACTGGCATGTTATTTGTGTCTTCCACTGTGAAGACTGACCCAAAAAACCTGTTCAGCTTCTCAGCCATTTCCCCGTCTCCTATTATTATATCTCCCTTCTCATCTTCCAAAGGATCAGCTTGTCCTCGCAGTGCAGCTGCCAGAAATCCCAAGGACTTGGCACTGTAGCCTTCGTTCACAGAAAGGGTCACGTGGGGTGACACAAGTCCCGACTGACGCCAGAGGCCATGGGGTAAATTGACAAGAAAGGCAGACCCTTCTTTCCCCTTAGCGAGGCCAACAAAGGAAACTGATTGTAGAGAACCGAGGGCGTCTTGGTAAATGCTCTCCAAATCAGGCGAGCATCCTGTATGATCGTAGCAAAGAGTGACATGTGGATCGGGAATATCTAAGGGAGGTGAAAAGTGTGAGGGATCAAAATCAACCGACCACCACTGTGGAGTAGTGAAAAGGGGAACATTTTGAAGCTGGGCCTGCGGGATAGCTGATATAGTAATGCCGTTATCAAGGCAAACAATTTCCACCTGCAAGGGACACAGCAAGTCACGTCCGGCCAGGTTGACACCGAGGACGCGGGTAACTGTGAAAGGGATGCAACATTCCCGGCCCTCAAATTGAACAGAGAGCGGCTTCGTAAGCGGATAAACAGCACCTTCCCCCATGAAACCAGCAAGTTCCACATGCTTATCAGAAAGGGGAAAGCAATGTTTCTGAATTAATGTCCAGTCTAGCGTAGAATGAGTCGTGCCGCTGTCAATCAGGAAGGGGATAGGCACGCCCTCTATGTAAATCGTAGCGGTGGGCTCGTCAGAGTGGTCTATTGAGAGGACCGGAAAGTTCGATCTGGCTACTCAGTAGGGGTTAGAGGTTGTAAAGGGTGTCTGCCGACGGGGTTGAAATCTACCTTGTCGTCGGGGTGCTGGACAATCCCTAGCGTAGTGGCCTGTACGTTGACAGTTGAAGCAAGTGACATTATATTTGGCAGGAGGACGACGCGGAGGAGCGCTGTCGAAATCCTCCATGTGTGGAGTGAAGGGGTAAGGAGCCTGTGGGCGGTAACCAAATTCAGGCGGGTCCGTGCAATCTGGGCGATAGTAACGTGAATCTGTCTGAGAGTTCTGTCCTTTAGGAGCTCTTCTTTGAGAGGGACGTTGGATGAATTCGGATTTAATTTTGGGCAAAGTGTCTTTGTAACAGGTCTCACGGTTGCGGCCATTGCTCCAATAATAAGACACAGCACGTTTCATTTGAGGTTTAGAATTGTCAGACCAGTCCATGTTATTAGTTTTAATACTGGCTGCTACGCGGTCAGGCAAAACCTGCATGAATAGTGCATTAAATTGGGGAGAATGTGTGCCTACATTGAAAGCAATGTCCCCGGAGTAAAGAGTGTACACGCCACAAAAGCGGTCAAAAAATTCTGGACCATCTTCCTTAGAAGTGGGGGTACATTCAAGGAGTTTGGCGATGTCAACGGGTTTACGGAGAGCCCGTTTTAGTGCAGAGAACATTAATGTTCGCTGATCGCCCTCCGTTTGGTGTGCGGCGCTGAAGGCCGTCCACATGCAGTCCTAATTCATTTTTCCATCTTTCCCCTAATTCTGGGGGAAGGGATGGATAAATCAGTGAATATTGATCACGTGCGGTAGCACCGTACATGGTCGCAGTTCTCCTCAAAAACTCAGTGAACCCCTCTGGGTCCTCTTTGCAGGAGGGACATTGGGCCATGATCAAACATAGCTCATGGGGTTTAAAAGCCTGCCACACCTCAATGAATGGGTTGTCATTATCACCAGCGTGGGGGTTAATAACACTCCTAATGGGATAATTTGCAGGGGGAGGTGGTGGCGGAAAGGTTTCCTCCTCCTTAGGTTGGAGTGATAAATCAAGAAAAGCCTGATTAACAGAGGTGAAGGGTTGTTCCATATTAACGGCTTGCGTATGTGACCGAGTGTGTGTTGCTATGGGGGATGCGTTAGCAGGAGTTTCATTGGCAGTGGGACCATAAGGAGGAGTCTGGACTTGGAACGGTGGAATTGTAGAATCGTGTGTGCAGGATGAGGGTGGGGTCCAGGGGTTAAATCCTCCTCCTCTTCCGTATCGCCTGAATAGGGAAACATCGGCATGCCAGAGCAACTGGGAGGATCCTCCTTTCGTTTAATTTGATTGGCTAGCCCTCTTTGCCTATTGGTTGGAGATTTTTTATTTTCGCCTTGTTGTTTATGCTTTCCATCCCAAAGTTCACATTCCAATTTAAAAAACTCCCAATCTTTTGATTTACCATCCACACAATCATCAATCCCTTTTCTACGGGCGTTATCTCTCCAACTCATTAATAGTGATTGTTCGTGGCGCTTAGTGGAAGCCGGCGTTTGTCTGCCAAATGATTTTCTCAGCAGAAATGCAATTATCGTAGTTCCAAGTGCCCCCTAGTGGCCAAATATCGTTACCCAATTTATTGTTCAGCGCTGCAGATAATCTTCATAAATTACGTTCATGAGAAGGGTTTTCAGAGCACATGAAAAATAGAGGGGAATTGCCCCCGGTTTTGTCTAAACTCTGTCCCATAATGTCAATAAAATGTGCCCCTGGCAATCAAAAAAATCCCTAGTACCAAATCAAATTGCAGGGTCCCTGACCCAAACTGTATGAGAGGTCCCTGACCCAAATTTAAACCTGTAAAACAAGCAAGAGGTCCCTGACCTAAGGCTAACCACAATTAGGGTCCCTGACCCGAAGTACTCTACTAACAATTTAATAAGTACAATTTAGATTCGAGCACCGTCACCTGTTTAGTTACTTCCGTCAGGGTTGAGGGGTCGAACCACTAATCCAAGAGAGAGAGAGAGACCAAGGTTAATCTTATCTTGTGCCGGTGTCTGTCTCTTTCCTCCGGGTCTGGCTCGATCACTTCTTCAGTCCCCCACGGAATTCACTCAGGATATTGGCAACTGCTCGCTTGCGCCAAAATGTCAAAGTCAATATTTTCCCGCTTCTGTGGTAGAAAAATTCAACACACTCGTTAAGACAGAATAACAAGCTTTATTTTCGAAAACAACTGCTTGCAGTAATGGCTGAAACTTGAAGTCAGAGAGCAGTCAACAAAACTGCTCAGTCTTTCACAAGTTCCGCGCTTTCGCGGAGAATTAACTCAACATTTATACATTATCTTTATCAAGATTATGTGACAACAGTATGGTCAGGAGTTTGATCGGAAATACAAACGGAAGCAAAGACAAGACCATGTTTGGCCATATCACTCATACCATTATTTAGTCCTCGGAGGGAACATTGAAAGGTCAGAATAGACTTGTTTCTTCCTGAACTTATCTTTGTTTTAAATTCCTACGGCCCTGGGTTGTGACGAGTTAGTTTTATCAGGAGTTGCCGAGGTCCGGTGTTTTGGAATGGCGCGACCTTCGCTGATATTTTCAGACTTTAAATTGTGCAGAGTTGGCCTACGGCCATACTAGTCTGAAAATGGTTAGGGCAGCATTCTTTACCTGGACCTGGGGAGCTGGAATGAGTAGTTTCAGTCTTTCTTGTATTGTATCAAACCTTTTGACCAGTCTTCCCATTGACCAGTTTTCCCATCATGCCATTACTTAATTTGTATCATATCACAGCACCACGATGCCAACCTTCATAAATTCCTCCGCACTGCCACTCTTCTCAACCTGACCTCTAACAAAGAGAAGTGTGTGTTCAGCACGACCCGGTTAGCCATTCTCGGCTATGTAGTCCAAAACGGACTTCTCGGGTCCGACCCCGACCGCATGGAGCTTCCCCTCCCCCACTGCCCCAAGGCCCTCAAACGCTGCCTGGGGTTCTTTTCCTACTACTCCCAGTGGGTCCCAAACTTTGCGGATAAGGCCCTCCCACTCATTCAGTCCACCGTATTCCCCCTCGCGGCCGAGGCACAACACGCTTTTGCCCGCATCAGAGCAGACTTCGCCAAGGCTGGGATGCGCGCAGTGGACGAGTCACTGCCTTTTCAAGTAGAAAGCGATGCTTCAGATGTCGTCCTTGCCACCACGCTAAACCAGGCAGGCAGACCCGTGGCATTCTTTTCCCGCACCCTTCATGCCTCTGAAATTCGACACTCATCCGTCAAAAAGGAGGCCCAAGCTATCATTGAAGCTGTGCGGCATTGGAGGCATTACCTGGCCGGTAAGAGATTCAATCTCCTTACGGACCAACAGTCGGTAGCCTTGATGTTCAATAGCACACAGCGGGGTAAGATCAAAAATGATAAAATCTTGCGGTGGACAATCGGGCTCTCCACCTATAATTACGAGATTTTGTATCGCCCCGGTAAACTCAGCGAGCCCCCAGATGCCCTCTCCCGAGGTACATGTGCCAGCGCACAAGTGGACCAACTCCGGGCCCTACACGGCAGCCTTTGTCACCCGGGGGTCACTCGATTGTACCATCTGGTCAAAGCTCGCAATCTGCCCTACACCGTCGAGGAAGTAAGGACAGTCATCAGGGACTGCCAGGTCTGTGCGGAGTGCAAGCCACACTTCTACCAGCCAGACCGTCCGCACCTGGTGAAGTCTTCCCGTCCCTTTGAACGACTCAGCGTGGATTTCAAAGGGCCCCACCCCTCCACCGACCGTAACACGCACATTCTCAGTGTAGTCGATGAGTACTCCAGATTCCCCTTCGCCATCCCATGCCCCGATATGACGTCTGCCACCTTCATCAAGGCCCTCAGCACAATCTTCGCCCTGTTTGGCTTCCCCCCCTACATCCACAGTGACAGGGGATCCTCATTCATGAGCGATGAGCTGCGTCAGTTCCTGCTCAGCAGGGGTATAGCCTCCAGCAGGACGACCAGCTACAACCCCCGGGGAAACGGGCAAGTAGAACGGGAGAATGGGACGGTTTGGAGGGCCGTCCAGCTGGCCCAATGGTACAGGAACCTCCCAGCCTCTCGCTGGCAGGAGGTCCTCCCTGACGCTCTACACTCCATCCAGTCACTATTGTGCACCGCCACTAATAACACACCCCATGAACATGTTTAACCTTCCCCAGGAAGTCCACATCCGGGGTGTCGCTCTCGACTTGATTCGCTGCTCCAGGACCGGTCCTTCTCCGTAGGCACGTCCGACTCCACAAGGCGGACCCCTTGGTGGACAGGGTTCACCTGCTCCATGCCGACCCTCAATATGCCTACGTTGAATTACCCGACGGCCGCCAAGATACTGTCTCACTCAGGGACCTGGCACCGTCAGGTTCCACCCCAACAGACTCCCCCACCCATGCGCCCCCTCCCTCCCACCGCGCCGCCAACATTGACCCCACCAGACCACCCTCCCAACCCCCTCTTTTCCGCACAAGAGGACGAAGAGGACTTTGGCGCGCTCCCGGAGTTCCCCGATGACTGGCCAGCACCAGCACCGCCACCATCGCCATCGCTGCCACCTCCACCACCGCCGGCACCGGCCTCGCCGCCACCGTTACACCACTGCCAACGAAGCACCGGACCGGCTGAACCTTTGACGAACTCCGGACCGTCAACATGGACTTTTTCTTTTTTTCTTACCACTTTACATAATTGCACTATTTGTATATAGTTTCATATCACCCCCACCGGACTCATTTTTAACAGGGGGTGAATGTGGTGAACCACTGTATTAGGGGATGTAAGATAGGACCTGCACTACAGGTTCGCCGGTAGCCCCTGCCGGCTGGCTCCACCCACTAAGAACTGCATGACCTCCAGTGCCCTGTCATTTCGCCAGCTGCAGCAGGAGGCCACGCATCTGACTGTAATAAAGCCACAGTTGTACCCAATCTGCGTCTTTGTGCAATTAATTGCGCATCAGCCACATGTAGATCTTATTTTCCTGAATGCAGCTGGCTCTTATTTGCATATGCAAACCGGTTAACTTGTTTTAGATGTGGGCCTCTGATCCCTATTGTCTTGTTCCTACCAATGTGGCTGGGGCACTCTTCCTTGACATAAAAGAATGTATGCATCCTGCCCACTGTATTGGAGGCGTAGGTGTTTGCTTAATACCTCCGAAACCGGCAAGGCATCAATGTCTTGGTCTACTTTCGCTTTGGGTTGAAAGTTGCTACTCACTGCCTCTGGTATATATTTCTAATCGCATCTTCAAATCTCCACAATCAATGAGTTACAAATTCCAGTGATTGTCAAACATGCCAGCCAACCCGTGTAAGTCTGCAAAAGGTCATTTCTCTGAGGTGAATGAAAGGAATCTTCCATCAGGGATTAATTTGTAAATCTTGAAGTAAAAGGCTAAGAGAGAAACAGCATTTTTTAAAAATCCACATACCACAGTCATCAGTGAGTCGGTGGATCATTGATGAATATTATTATTATTCAACAATACAGTGGGGGCTCGTAACCTACACTGCAGGTTTCCAGTAGTTAACAAAGGGGTTTATTGATGAAAGGCAAAGGCAGTGAGATCACAGGCACAGATCACTATAACAACAGGGGCGGCATTCTCCGTTTGGGAAACTGTGTTCTCCTGCCGGCTTTATTGCAACCGATTTACATTCCTTTTGTGAGGGCCACGAAGAATCCAGCACAAATTTATCGGCTCAAAAAGAAAGTAACTTTATTTACATTAATATGTACAAAGCTTCAGTGGTTCACCACTGGTTGCCACTCTAGCCAGTACCACACTGGCCAGCTCTATGTATACAGCTGCACTGCGAATGATTGGCCACCCCACCCTCCCTCATTGGGGGAGCACATGGGCGGGATTCTCCAATCCCACGACAGAGTGTCCACGCCATCGTAAACGTCGCGTTTTAGGACAGCATGAACGGGCCGCTCCCACGACTAATTCTGGCCCCTACAGGGGCTGAAGCGGTTCGCGCCACTCCAGCTGCCGATCCAGGCGTGAACTGTGCACCGCGGGATCCGCGCACGCGCAGTTGCGCCAGCACCAACAAGGACATGCGCAGTTGCGCCAGCACCAACGCGCACATGCCCAGTGGCCTCCTTCAACGCGCCGGCCCCGACGCAACATGGCGCAGGACTACAGGGGCCGGCGGGTAGGAAAAGAGGCCCCAACCACAGAAGCCAGCCCGCCGATCGGTGGGCCCCGATCGCGGGCCAGGCCACATCGGAGGCCCCAACCCCCGGGTCGGACCCCCCCCTCCCCCCCGCCACAGGCCAGCACCCGACCCTTACACGCCGAGGTCCCGCCGGCCCAGAGCAGGTTAGAACGGTGCCGCTGGGGCTCAGCTCTTTTCTTACGGCCGCTCGGCCCATCCGGGCCGGAGAATCTGCGGGCCGGCAGCGTAGAGCGGCCCGCGTCCGGCGCCGCACCAGCCACACCGGCGCCAAGGGCGCCGATTCTTCGCTCTGCGTCGGGGCGGCATGGCCCGTTCGCGGGGATTCTTCGGCCCGGCCCAGGGCTGGGGAATGCCGCCCCATATTCCTCAAGGATCATGGGGTACTCAATTGTCCCCAGCCAATAGGATCCAGGCAGGTTATAATAGTTCCTCCTGGGAGCTCAAACCTGGAAGCAATTCCCTATCCCTTGCCATGCAGATTTATACATGGCGCCGAATATGAGGGATTCCCGAGGGAATCCTGCCATTGGACCGTCACTCCCTGTACCTCCTAATTAAAAGGACACTCCCCCCGCAAAGACCTCCTAACTAAAGGGACCCCCCAACAGGGACCCCATGATGAAGGATACCCCCCCACAGAGACCTGCTGACGAAAGGGATTCCCCCACAGAGACCCCTATCTAAAGGGACCCCCCACAGGGACTCCTTCACTAAAGCTAGAGAGCAGCCCAGGCAGAGGCAGTGAAAGAAATTACAGTTGTAACACTTACCTGGAAGCTCGAGGTGTCCATTCCTGGATGGAGATCGTCTGTGACCTGTGTTTCAACCCCTCTGATCCGTTATCAGCAGGCTGTTCATTAATTTCTAGTGGTGGGCTGTGACTGACAGCTTTCACAAAACAGCTGCAACCTTGATTCATTCATCTGGCTTCATGGATGAGTGACTCTAAATGCTGAAACCCCAATGTTCACAAACATCAACCACATCAAAGAAGATAAATGCATTCCAATCACTAAGTGCATTCCAATCACTCAAGTGTGTGATTGCAATGTGCTTACTGTGCAATGCTATGACAAGCTACTGACATCAGTATAGTCTGTCACAATGGTCCATTTATCCTTTGGGATCAGTAAACCACTCTCATCTGTCATGGGTTCTATTCTTTGTCTAATTAATGCATCATAACTAAACTGTCGCTTCTTAATCAATTCAATAAACTATCTTAAAATTACTTGCAAGTAGTTGACCACCTATCTTAGATGGCACCTGGATACAAAATCTTACACCGGTGACTCCCACTGTCTGACCATCTATCTAATCTTGGCCAATACTTAAAGATATGACCAGGTTAGATCTCAGAAGATCCATATTGGGATGATCATATGCAGTTCATGTCTGTGCTAACAGATAGGGATAACCATTGTTGCTAACTTTGGTTGGCTCTTAATTTGTTGCTCGTTGTGTCTTTACTTAATTTGCTCTGTTTCTATAACCTTTGCTCAAGAGTCGCCAGGTATCTTTATAATACCGCCACAAGGTTCAAGTACTGATCAATAACTCGACACACCAATTAGTAAGATTCAAATCAAAACACATTTATTACACACAGTCAATCGCTACTCATGCATAAAACTCTACTTACTAGACTATCTCTGACACTAAGAGGCCTATACTTAGCTTGGAACTGGCCCACCAGGTCAGGGGAACAAATGGCCTTTCGTTCGATTCTGAGCCTGCAGGATTCAAAAGCAGGTATGGACTGGTAGCTAGGAGCGCCTATCTCGTAGCGTGCGTTGACTAGAGACTTACTTGGTTGATGCGGCAGCTAGGAAGTTGACTGTCAAGGGTTGGTTCGCGCTGCTGAGTGACCCTGCCAAGAAGGACGATTTGAACTTGGGGACTCTACTTTATAGTCTCCAGGGGCTTTGCGCCATTCGGGGCGGACCCCGTATCTGGTTCCAAGTGATTGGACTGCGTTCCGATCACTTGGATCGATTTCTCCAATACTGGAGCAGTTCCCTGATCGCTGGGCGGTCCCTAGGTGTCCGTTGGCCTTCCTTTGTCTTGGCTCCTGCTGGCACCGAGGAGTCTGGCTTGGCCTTATTCACCTTAAATGTTTCAATTGTTCCCGGGGATCGCTCATTAATATGCAGATGGCTGCTGGTTTCAGTGCCGTCTGGGTTTCTGCACAGTCTAATACACAGGAGACTTTGCACCTGCTAGTTTTTGCCTGTGTTGGTTGAATTTCCCTGTAGTCTTTGCGGACCTCCATTTTAAGTCGGGAAGTGGCCAACCCAGGTGGCTACACTCCCTCCTTGTGATCCCTAAAGCAAAGCGTGAAGGATCACATAACTGCGTTGTCTTCACTCCCTGACCCAGTGAGCACTCTTACATGGCCTCTATACTGACCATAACTATGTATGAAAAGTTTTAACTAACAATTCTAAGTGCCGCTATGTCAAACAGGGACATGCATTACACCATTAAAAAAATGGTACCTCTAACTATCCTCAATAAACTATCCTCACTCAAACAATCAGAAATAATCTACAACACTTTAAATGTACAAATAGCAGCAACACAAGTTTGTCTGGCTTGGCAGTCAAGCACAGAGGTTTACATTTCTTTATTGAACAAAACACCCATAAAGAAAAGCGGATGCACTTTAATTCACGCGAGGGGTTGGAGGGTTTGATGAAGTCCGAAAATAGGGGACCTAAACGTGTATACCGGGGTGCGAGAGTGGTAGGCTCTCCTTCGCCATTTTCTGAGTCTAAGTGTCTGCATGACACTGCAGAGTATCGGCAGTACCAAGAGTGATTCTACAATGAACGATAGTGAATACCAGGTTATTGAATTTACAGTGCAGAAGGAGGCCATTCAGCCCATCGAGTCTGCACTGGCTCTTGGAAAGAGCAGCCTACCCAAGGTCAACATCTCCACCCTATCCCCATAACCCAGTAACCCCATCCAACACGAAGGGCAATTTTGGACACTAAGGGCAATTTACCATGGCCAATCCACCTAACCTGCACATCTTTGGACTGTGGGAAGAAACCGGAGCACCCGGAGGAAACCCACGCACACACGGGGAGGATGTGCAGACTCCGCACAGACAGTGACCCAAGCCGGAATCGAACCTGGGACCCTGGAGCTGTGAAGCAATTGGGCTAACCACCATGCTACCGTGCTGCCCGTGAAACTTGTTAGAAACTTGTCACACCAGGTCGGGATGTCGGTAACTATCTCGGGGTTACCTATGTCAGGGTGTAGTGTATGGAAGGGGTGGGAATCATTCACGGCCTGTGTGGGGTCAGGGGGGTAGCATCCGCACGCAACTGAAGGGATCCTGCTAAGATCCAGGTGAACATGAAGGTTGTCGTCATCTTTCCGTCTTTCTGTCTTCTTTTTTTCTTCCTCTGGAGTTCCTGAGGTTCCGGAGTTCTATGGACACAAGCTGTTACTATCTTGTGTAATATCTTGAATGTTAGCATGTCTGTCTTTTAGTGCCAATTTCCCTTTATAATGTGTCACCATGTGTGACTCACTCATTTTTTTTTTAAACCGAAAATTTGGACTAGACATCTAAGAAAATACTGCCGTACTGCGAGCCGTCTCGCAGCCTGTGTGATTTACCATCCTAGTGTTTGAGGATGTAAATAGCAGAGGGAAGCAACCATGGTTGCCAAAATCAAACAAAAGAATTTTGAACATAATGAGCCAAAAATGGGGTGCGTATGGGCCGCGGCGGGTAAGATTTGGATGGAATCCCCGGGTAGGATGGTGATCAATGCCGTCTGTGCTCTACACGAGCATAGCTGACCAGAGGGGGGTCCTCAGGAAGGGCGGGGATCAATGCCGTTTCTCCACTGCCTGAGCAACCGGCAAGAACGGGCAAGAAATGTAGTCACCGTGGGGGGTTGCTGTCAAGGTTCTACCGTCGAACCAGAAGAGCAGTTATGAACGGGGGTCTGGCAAGCTCTCAGCGATTTCTGCCGATAAGCGTGCTGGCAAGTTTTCACAGGTTTCTGCCGACAAATATGGCGTGTGGCCGTGGAAGCGGTTTAAACTGAAACAAAGAACATTCGGCAAACATAAACAAACAAACATGCAACGAATATCGTGCAGGTTCCATCAGTAAGAACACCATTTCTCCCAAGCGGTTCTTTTTAAAATATCATCTGGACACCTCAGTTATCAGTTGCGAACAGGGTCGCAAAGGGGTTCTCGTTTTGGGAGTCAGACTCAATGTCATCATCTTCTCCCGGATGCCGCACTCGTGAACGGATGAGAGTTGCCAAAGCTGCATGGTGTGACTTAGGGTCCATCTCGTCGTTTCGGACGAGCCTGTATGAATTGTCGCAGTGCCAAAAGGTGGTGTTTAATTCTGTGGGGACAGAGTCGGGGTCGTAATCGTAGGGCGGTGGTCTTTGGTGAGGTTTGTCGAGGAATGTGATCAGGAAGGCATCACTCGAATCGTGTTCAGATTCGCTGGGTGTGGGTCCTGTTGCATGGGGATAGTAGGGAGGCGTGCTGTGGTTATTGTCTGTGTCACAGTCGCTGCAGCTGCTGCTGCTGCCTGTGGGCGTTCCGGAGTGGAGTCTAGATTTCGGGGGTGGAGTCGAGGGTGAGTCCGTGGATGGGGTGGACATGTTGGGGGAGGGCAGGGATACGTTGGCTGTGGGCGGGGTGTGGTCTGCTGTGTCGAGCATGACGTGATGTGTGTGGTTAGACTGCGAGCCATATGCCTTGAGCTGGTTAACATGGAACCACGCGGTCTTCCCGTTGGGGTACTTAATTTTATACACGGAGGGGCTTACTTTGTCCGCAATGGAGTACGGACCCGAAAACTTCAGTGACAGGAATGTGCTGGGGTTGTAAATGGAGAGCATGACCTGCTGTCCTACTTCAAACTCAGTCGCATGCACTGTCTTGTCGAAACAGGCCTTGCTCTGTTTCTTCCTAGTGCCTAATTTTACTGCGGCTGCTCGCTGAGCCGTTTTTACATTTTCGACTAATTGCTTCACTGCGTTCTCGTGTGTGAGGGCCGTCACTTCGGGGCTGGTCAAGTCAAGTCATAATAAAAATTCTGTGCCATTCATGGGGCGTCCGGTCATGAGAGAGTGTGGGGTGTATCCTGTGGATGTCGAAACAATGTTACGTAAAAACATTAATGCAAAAGGGAGGACTGAATCCCAAGTGGTGTTGTTTTGTTGGACCATTTTTCTGAGGGTTGCTTTTAGGGTCCGATTCATTCGCTCCACAATACCACTTGACTGGGGGTGGTATGCGATGTGGAATCTTTGGGTAATGCCAAACATCGTGAGGACGTTCTTCATGACACGTCCCGTAAAATGGGAACCTTGGTCGGATTCAATGCTGCTGGGGAGTCCCCATCTCGTAAAGGTGTGGTGGGTTAAAATCTTAGCAGTAGTCTTTGCCGTGTTCGTCCGCGATGGGAATGCCTCTACCCATTTTGTAAATGTGTCTATGACAACTAAGACATACTTGTAACCATTCCTGGAAGGGGGCAATGGTCCGATAAAATCAATCTGGAGGTTAGTCCAGGAGCCATTAACGGGGCGGGTGTGGCTAAGCTGAGCTTTCTTTGTGTATCTGTCCGGATTGTTTTGGGCACAGATAAGGCAATTTTCCACATAGTGCGTGACGTCTTCCTTTAAATTCGGCCACCAACAGAGCTGCCTGAAGTGGGCTGTAGTGGCGTCAATTCCCTGATGCCCGTGACTATCATGGAACAAACAAATGAGCTGATTCCTGTCCTGTTCAGGAACCACATAAAGGGTGTCTTTTAGGATCACACCGTCATGTGCGGTCAGTGCATTTTTAAACCCATCGTATGGGGATGGAAAGCTTCCTTTTAAAATCTCCCTGAGATTCCTATCTTGCCTCTGGGCCTGCACTAAATCCTCGATATTAGTCTATGAGACCTGAACTGCATTCACTGGGGCGCTTTCGGGGGGGTTCCAAAAATGTCCATCTCTGGAAACTGCTTTAGCCAGTGCGTCGGTTTTTGCATTTCCAGGTGGGGAGGAACAGTGGTGACTGCGAACTTTAACAATGCCAAATACCCTGTCCTGTGCTTTGTCTAAAATGTGCCGGAGCAATGGGGCTGAAGGGAGGGGTTTTCCATCCGCGGAAACAAATCCTCTTGCTTTCCACAGGGTTAGGAATTCTGGGAGACTGTTACAGACATAGAGGCTGTCCGAGTATATGTCTGCTGGGCTGGGGAAGGAATCTGGGTGATCTATAATGTACGCAATGGCTGCTAGTTCTGCCGCCTGTGTGCCTAAGTGTCCTGGTAGTTTTAATGAGATTTCTTCTAGGGCGCGCCCCTACGCGTCCTCGACATAGATGCCGTATCCTGTAATGCGCTTCCCATCTAATACAGTGGCAGAATCATCCACATATATTCTCAAAGGGGCACACGTGTCTGTGTGCTGGGGGCTCTGGGGTGAACTACCTATCTTTTTGGGGGGTGTTTTTGCGATAAAGGGGCCTGTGTTGTGGTGCAGTGAGATGATTTCACATTTTTGGGGGGTGCCTGGGTACTGAAGGTTATCGGCTAGGAAAGTGTGGGTCTTGGTCCTTTTAACAGTGATGTCCCGTCCCTGCAAAAGAAGGGTCCATCTGGCTGCTCTAATCTGGCTTACTGTACCATCCGTAAGTCGTCAGTCTAGTAAAGGTTGGGTGGGGGGGTGTTCCGTGAGGATTGTGATGGGGTTTAGTCCGGTGATGTATGAAAAGTACTGGACTGCCCAGAAAACTGCGAGCAGGTGCCTTTCACAGGCCGAAAATCCCTGCTCCACAGGATCTAAAACTCTGGAGGCGTAAGCTACGGGTCTTAACTGTTCGTGCCGTTCCTGGAGGAGCACGGCCGAAAGGGTACGCTCTGTGCTAGCTATCTCTATAGCATAGGGGAAAAGCGGGTCTGGAACCTGTAGTGCAGGGGGCTGCAATGAGTGCGTGCTTTAAAACATCTACAGCATCCATGTGCTGCGGAAGCCATTCCCAAGGGGCTCCTTTCTTTAGGAGTTCCGAGAGGGGTGCTGCCTTGGTGGCGAAACCGTCAATATGGTTTCGGCAGTAGCCAACCAGTCCTAAAAACGACCGGAGGGCTGAAACATTCTGGGGAAGGGGCAATTTGACAATCGAGTCAATTATTTCATGCTCAATCTCGCGTTTACCATGTGTGATAATCGTTCCCAAATGTACCACCTTGACTTCCAAAATTTGGGCCTTTTTGGGGTTTACTTTGCATCCAATTTGCTGTAGGAGTTCCAGGAGTTCAGACAGAAGCTCGATGTGCTCTGCCTTGGTATCTGTCTGCAGTAATAGGTCATCCACATACCGGACCAGACATTCGGGGCGAGAAAATTTTGATAAACCATTTGCCAGCTGTCGGTGGAAAATGGAGGGGGAGTTGTGGAATCCTTGTGGCAGGCATGTCCACGTGTACTGCTGACTTTTAAAAGCGAAGGCAAATTTGTATTGGCACGCTTTTGCCAATGGAATGGACCAGAATCCATTACTGATTTCCAAAACCGTAAAATATCATGAGTTGAGTCCCTGTTTGAGCATGGTCGCGGGACTTGTGGCTACCGTGGGGACTGCTGTGGGGGTGACTTTGTTGAGTTCCCGGTAATCGATGGTCAGTCGCCATGATCCATCGGGCTTTCTCACTGGCCAAATCGGGGCATTATTAGTAGAGGCTACCGATCGAAGTACGCCTTGTTCGAATAAGCTGTCAATAACCTTTGAGATTTCTCCCTCTGCCTCTTGGGGAAATCCGTATTGCTTTTGGGGTCCAGGGTCAGGTCCTATTATTTGAACCGAACTAACCATCCAGCCGCAGTCATGTTTATGACTTGCAAATGTGGTCCTGTTCTTTTGGAGAACTGCCCTAACCTGTTTGTCTGCACTAATCGTGGTCGGGTCGAAACAAGATTCTCCGACTGCGCTGATCTTATTTGCATACTCACCTACTGTGAGCGTTGCGGGGGTTCTTGCAGACTTTGTCATTTTCCAGACACATTGATTTGCTGGGTCAAATGAAAGGTTATGGGAGTTCATGAAATCAATGCCCAAAATGTGTTCTGCTGTGTGGTCCAGATCGACCAAAACTATGGGGTGTTTTGTCGTAATGTTGCCAATTTGAATGGGTACAGGGGCCACTGTTGTGTCACTGTTGTGAGTGGCCTGTGAAGCCGCTGAGGGTGATGGTGGCTGTAGTGGGCCACGTGTCTTTTTGGAACATGGTGGAGGAATTAATTGTGGTGCGGGACCCTCCTGTGTCCCAGAGAAATTCGATGGGCTGACCCCGTATTTTCGCTGCAACGACTGGTCGGCCGACCTATCCCAAAGGGTGTCGCAGACCCAACTGGGGGAGCCCGAACACCATCAGTCAGTTCCGTTCATGTCTGTTTGGTCTGAATGGGCGCTCACACTATGTATGGGCTTTGTCCTGTTATTATGCAGAGTGCCTGCCTGCAGGGCTTTCTGTGGCTTTCGTGGGGCATTGCACTCTCGTGCGAAGTGACCTAATTGTCCATAGTTGTAACACTCCTGTGGTTTCTGTGGGGGCTGTTCCTGCCTTTGTTCACAAATGCGGGGTTCTGGAGCATTTTAACTGCTTGGATATCTGCCTCTGCCTGCTGTTCTTTGGGTTTCCTAATTGTGGGTTTGTTTTGGACAGATTGCTCCCAGGGGCGGGACAATCTTTTTAAAACCCACTTTTCGTTGTGCGCTTCTTCCGAGGGATCATAATTGGTACAGGCTTTTTGTCCTGCCTCTGTGGCATGGGAGATAGGGGGGCGGTGGGGGGGGGGTCCATTTGGCCATGTTGTCTTGGGACAAATGGGCGCGGTCTAAGTTTCCAAAAACGGCTGTAAAATGGATCCACAGGCGTCCAAACACAGTGGGGTGTTCTGTCTTTTTCTGCCTGCACTTATTCAGGTCTTCTACTGGGTCACCTCTGTTATAGCCGATCGCTTCTAGGATCGCCGTGTGAATCTCTGCAAGGGTGCCTCGTCCTACATTCTGTGGGTCGGGAAGGGCTGCTACAACCTAAGGGTCTAAACTCAAAACTGTGAGCTTCACTTGCTCACGCTCATCCAGGCCATACATGGTCGCCTGCTGCTTTACTCTCGCAAAGAAGTGGTGGGGGTCTGAAGTGGGGAGGAACGGTGTGATCTTTTCGCACGCGTCCCGTAATTGGGTCACGGTTAAGGGAGTGGTGTAAAGAAATTCTGCATCTCCTTCCGATGTGACTATGCGGTGGGTAGTGACTGGATTCATGGGTGCCTGATCTATCTGCTCTGTGGGGGGTTGGGTGCTTTTCTCTTTTGGGGCTTTCCTTGCGCACATGTTCCCTGAACATACCTATGCGCGGTTTCATTTAATTCTTGCCAATCAGGGCCGTCTTCCTCATCTAATTGGGATCCAAAAGTGCTCTGAAACCCATTTTGCACTGAAAGCAAAGACTGCAGTACCGTAATCTGCTTCCTGCATTTCGCATGATCTAATGAGCTTTGTCTGTGCTCCGTGGTGGCAGCATGGAGTGCTCTTAACACTGCTTTTAGATCGCTGAACTGTCTTTGCAATGCCTCTACCTGTTTTTCTGTCTCTTCTCTTACCAGGACTGCACGTTGCTTGCCCTGATAGGGCTTTTCGTATTGAGTTGGGAAGCTGCTCAGATGCGCTAGACAAGACTGGTGTGCCCACTTGGCATCATCCACCTCTCCGTCCTTTGCTGCCAACTTCCTTCTCAAGTCTATGTTCTCTCTCTCGATCTCACTGACATCGACCTTGCTCATTCGATGTCTCTCTTCTATCTCTTTGCGGAGCGTCCGAACAACCACCTCTGTGCCTCGCAACTGTGCCAGACAGGACACGGTTGCCATCGGCTTGCGAGCTTTTCCTAAGCTTTACTTATGAATCTCTGACAGGTTCTCCAGCAAGTATGTCCTATACTCCCAGGTCCTGTTTCCTCATTATCACAGAATTCACTCCAAAGAGGCCATCCTTTCCCTTTGAGATATTTCTTGATCTCTTCTTCCCAAACGGGACACTGTCCTACCCTGCTGCTGGTCGCTGCGACCACGAATTCCTGGGGGTTCTTAAGGCGTTCCATTGCCTTCATTGCCATCTTTCTTATCTGAATGCTCTTTTAAAATTTGGAACGAGGGGTGCTAAGCCGGTGCTGTAAACACGGGCACGGCGTTCGCTATTTTCCGGAATACAAACTCCCGACAGTTTTTCGCAACAAAAATCTATCAGGTTTACCTTATAGCCCTGTTAGTTACACATGCATTAACATGCTTCCGAATTATGAGGATTGATCAGAACTAATTGAACACTTGTGGTTTTTCTGTTCCCAATTGGATTCTCAATTCAAATTTTGCCACTTCTAAGTCGGGTCCCATCAGAATGTCGCCAGTAAATGTTGCTAACTTTTGGTTGGCTCTTAATTTGTTGCTCATTGTGTCTTTACTTAATTTGCTCTTTTGTGAGGGCCACGAAGAATACAGCACGAGTTTTAAGGATACAAAGTAATAACATTTATTTACAATACATATATATATATAACAACAGCAGAAGCAACTTCCCTTGCTGCACACTCCTTCCTGCTGGTTCCAAACTGGCCCGCTTTATTTATACATGGAGTTTACTAATGGTTTCTCTGCCCCCCTCATTGGGGAAGCTCATACTCACGCAGGATTGTGGGATTGTCATTAGTCCCAGCCAATGGTAAGCAGGCAGGTTATAACAGCTCTGATTCTATAACCTTTGCTCTAGAGTCGCCAGGTATCTTTATGATACCGCCACGAGGTTCAAGTTCAAGTACTGATCAATAACTCGACACACCAATTAGTAAGGTTCAAATCAAAACACATTTATTATATACAGTCAATCGCTACTCATGCATAAAACTCTACTTACTAGACTATCTCTAACACTAAAAGGCCTATACTTAGCTTGGAACTGGCCTACCAGGTCAGGGGAACAAATGGCCTTTCGTTCGATTCTGAGCCTGCAGGATTTAAAAGCTGGTATGGACTGGTAGCTAGGAGCGCCTATCTTGTAGCGTGCATTGACTGGAGACTTACTTGGTTGATGCAGCAGCTAGGCAGTTAACTGGCAAGGGTTGGTTCGCGCTGCTGAGTGACCCTGCCAAGAAGGACGATTTGAACTTGGGGACTCTACTTTATAGTCCCCAAGGGCTTCGCTCCGTTCGGGGCGATCCCCGTACCTGGTTCCAAGTGATTGGACTGCGTTCCGATCACTTGGATCGATTTCTCCAATACTGGAGCTGTTCCCTGATCACTGGGCGGTCCCTAGGTGTCCGTTGGCCTTCCTTTGTCTTGGCTCCTGTCTGGGTTTCTGCAAAGTCTAATAATACACAGGCGACTTTGCACCTGCTAGTTTTTGCCTGTGTTGGCTGAATTTCCCTGTAGTCTTTGCGGACCTCCATTTTAAGTCGGGAAGTGGCCAACCCAGGTGGCTACGCCATGTACAGTGCATGTCTGTGCTAACAGATAGGGATGGCCATGTGCAGTGCATGTCTGTGCTAACAGATAGGGATGACCATGTACAATGCTTGTCTGTGCTAACAGATAGGGATGACCATATACAATGTTTGTCTGTGCTAACAGATAGGGATGGCCATATACAATGTTTGTCTGTGCTAACAGATAGGGATGGCCATATACAATGTTTGTCTGTGCTAACAGATAGGGCTGGCCATATACAATGTTTGTCTGTGCTAACAGATAGGGATAACCAAATACAATGTTTGTCTGTGCTAACAGATAGGGATGGCCATATACAATGCATGTCTGTGCTAACTGTTAGGGATGACCATATGCAGTGCATGTCTGTGCTAACAGCTGTGCACAATTCCAGCTGAAACTAAGCTTTCATCAAAATATTGGCCCAACTGAAACAGCTAATTACAATGTATTTGTGTTGTTTTAAGTGCATTAGTCAACATACTTCAGTTACATTTATGTATTGTTTCAATGAAGTCCCGAGCCTATTTCAATTCCCCACGAAAGTCTGAGGCAGGCAGTCAGATAGAGATAAATAGAGAAAAATAGAGACATGCGAAATGGAGACACAGGTGAATCGTAATAGAGGCATGCAGGGAAATACAGAAAGATAGATTGACAGTAACAAGGATTGATCAAGATAAATAGAGGCCCCCAAAAAAGTCAGATAGCGATAAGGGCATTTTGTCGTAATACATGTGTAACTTGTGCCTGAAAACGTTTAAAATTCAAGGCAGTGAATGTTTTATAATCCTCTGTACACCCTGCAGTTTCAGTATTTAAAGAGGCAACAGAAATGAGTGAACTGAGATGTTACAACAGAAAGTAAACAATAGGAATGTGTCTCCAACACAGAATGGTTGCAAATGGGGGAAAATTGGATACGGCCTGAGAATGTGGGAGTGATGCGTGATTAATCCATGCTCATTTGTTACATGGCAGCACTTGATGCAGGAGGAGAGACGCATTCTACCTACAAATGAGCAGGGGGACTTCCTGGCAAATGCAGGCCCTAAAATGAGAGACTCTGCCAGTACACACGAGGCCTCATGCGGCACCTCCTTCCCATCTCCTCCTCAACCTGCTGGGAGGCCGCCACTCCATCGTCACTGGCTGCCTCCTGTTGCTCTGGGACAGGACTGGCATCCCACGGCTGTGCGTCTGCATGCCCTACCTCCTTTCCCTTCCTCATCAGCCTGTTTCACGATTTTTAAAACCACAGGTGAAACACACCACCAGTAATTCCTCTCGCCGGAAGTGGAGCATCACGAGGGCCCCGGAGAATACCGCGTTAGGCCCGTTAATGATATGCGGTCTGTGTATACCGTATGTGCGTAGTAGAATGCTTTGATGCCGCTGTCGGGGCACCGGAGCATGGCATTCTGTCAGGCGCCTGGCGCCGGCCACAATTCTAGCCTCTCAAACGATTCTCCTTCCAATCGCTTTTCCGAATTCAGGCGTCGACCGATGGAGAACCCCGGCCATAGTATCTCCTCATCTCGGTTTTAAATTTGCTGCCCCTTATCCTGAGACTATGGCCTCTCATTCTAGAATGCCCCACAAGAGGAAGCATCCGCTCCACATCTACTTTATCCATACCTTTTATCATCTTATATGCCTCAATTTGATCTCCCCTCATTCATAGAATCATAGACGCATAGTGCAGAAGGAGGTCATTCAGCCCATCGAGTCTGCACTTGGCCTTAGAAAGAGCATCCTACTTAAGATCATGCCTCCACCCTATCCCTATAATCCAGGTAATTTTATCATGGCCAATTCACCTAACCTGCAGATCTTTGGACTGTGGGAGGAAACCGGAGCACCCAGAGAAAACCCATACAGACACGGGAAGAAAGTGCAAACTCCACACAGTCACCCGAGGCTGGAATTGGGTTGCTGGAGCTGTGAGGCTGCAGTGCTAACCACTGTGCCACCATGCCGCTAGAATTCTTTCAAATTCTGGAGAGTATAGGCTGCAACTGCTCAATCTCTCCAATGCCACTATATCTTTCTCCAAATAAGGAGACCAAAACTATGCTCAATACTCCAGATGCGGTCTTACCAGTTTCAACAACACTTCCTTACCTTTATACTCTATTGCTTTAGCTATAAATGCCGGCATTCCATTTGATTTCTTTATTACCTGCTTTAGCTGCATGCTAGTTTTCTGCGACTCATGCACAAGGATACCCAGATCCCTCTGTTTCGGAGCATCCCAAAGTCTCTCCCATTTAGATAATAAGTTGCCTTTCCATTTTTCCGACCAAAATGGATGACCTCACACTTATTCACGTTAAACACCATTTACTACATTTTGGCCCACTCTCCGAACCTATCTATATCCATTTGTAAATTTCTTATTTCCACATTGCAACTTACTGTCCCACCTAATTTAGTGTCATCTGCACATTTGGCTATGGTACCTTCTATCCCTGTATCCAAGTCATTAATATAGATTGCAAATAGCCCAAGGACCAAACCTTGTGGAACCCCACTAGTTACATCTTGCCATCCAGAGAAAGATCTACTTATCCATGGGGCAGCGCAGTAGCATAGTGGTTAGCACAGTTGCTTCACAGCTCCAGGGTGCCAGGTTCGATTCCCGGCTTGGGTCACTGTCTGTGCGGAGTCTGCATGTTCTCCCCGTGTGTGCTCCGGTTTCCTCCCACAGTCCAAAGATGTGCAGTTAGGTGGATTGGACTTGCTAAATTACCCTTAGTGTCCAAATAAAAGGTTGGTTTGGGGCTATTGGGTTATGGGGAAAGGGTGGATGTGTGGGCTTGGGTAGGGTGCCCTTTCCAAGGGCCGATGCAGACTCGATGGGCCGAATGGCCTCCTTCTGCACTGTAAATTCTACGATCCCGACTCTCTGTTTTCTGTCCGTCAGCCAGTCTGCTATCCAAGCTTCCAAAAAGGGGGAAATCACCTGTGAATCAATTAAATCAGGTTCTCTGCGGGAACGTTGAGGAGCCGTGAGCCTTTCCCATCTATGTAGTTTCACTGTTCAATGTCTAACCTATCAGAATGATTCCACAACTGTTTTCACTTTGTTGACCCTGGCGGGTTCTGCAGCTCTGCTTTGATTGATAAAGCCAGGATTCATGATTAAAGGCTCAATTCATGAATTATTTAAATATTAAAGTCCAATAACTCGTAGAGTCAGAGAGGTCTACAGCGCAAAAAAGGCCCTTCGGCCCATCGCATCTGCACCGGTCAAAAACAACCACTTAACTATTCTAATCCCATTTTCCAACACTTGGCCCATATCCTTGTCTGCCTTGGGATCACAGGTGCACATCTAAATATTTCTTAAATGTTATGAGGGTCTCTGTCTCCACCACCCTTTCAGGCAGCGAGTTCCAGGCTCCCACCACCCTCTGGGTGAAAATGTTTTTCCTCACATCCCCTCCATACCTCCTGCCTGTTACCTTAAATCTATGCCCCCTGGTCATTGATCGCTCCACCAAGGAGAAAAGTTTCTTTCCATCTACTCTATCTATGCCCCTCATAATTTTATACATCTCGATCATGTTTCCCCTCAGCCTTCTCTGTTCCAAGGAAAACAATCCCAGTCTATCCAATCTCTCTTTATAGCTAAAACTCTTTAGTCCATGTAACATCCTGGTAAATCTCCTCTGCACCCTTCCCAGTCCTATCAGATCACTCCTATAATGTGGATTCCAGAACTGCACACAATACTCTAGCTGTGGCCTAAACAATGTTGTATACAGTTCCAGCATAACTTTCCTGCTCTTAAACTCTATGCCTCAGTTAATAAAGGCAAGTATACCATATGCCTTCTTAACCACTGTATCTATCTGCCCTGCTACCTTAAGGGACCAATGCACACAAAGACCCCTCCGATCCTCGGTGCTTCCCAGGGTCCTGCCGTACATCATGTATTCCTTTGCCTTGTTTGTCCTGCCCAAGTGCTCATCTCACACTTATCCGGATTGAATTCCATTTGCCACTGATCAGCCCATGTGACTAGCCTGTCTATATCCTCCTGTAATCTAAGGCTATCCTCCTCACTATTTACCACCCCACGAATTTTGTATCACCTGCAAACTTTCTGATCAACCCTACATTCCGGTCTAAGTCATTTATATAAACCACAAACAGCAAGGGCCACAACACTGACCCCTACGGGACCCACTGGACAAAGGCTTCCAGTCAGAAAAACACCCCTCAACCATCACTTCCTGCCACTCAGCCAAATCTGGATCCAATTTGCAAATTTCCTTGGATCCCATGGGCTCTTAAGTTCACTATCAGTCACCCATGTAGAACCTTATCAAACGCCTTGCTGAAGTCCAAGTAGACTACAGCAAATGCATTGCCTTTATTCACACACTAGGTCGTCTCTTCGAAAAACTCAATCAAGTTGGTCAGACATGACCTCCCTTAACAAAACAGCGCTGACTGTTCTTGATTAATCCTTGCTTCTCCACATGCAGATTAATTTTGTCTTTCAGAATTTCTTCCAATAGTTTCCCCACACTGAGGTTAGACTGACTGGCCTGTACTTTCAAATGTGTCAAATCACAGATTTGCACAAGTTGGGGTCGGAACGTGGTGACTCTGCGAGCTCTTCCAAACAGATCCTCTTTTTACATCTCTTATAACCGGAGGACTGGAGGTAGCCAATGTGGTACCATTATTCAAGAAGTGTGGCCAGAGAGGAATTGAAAATTATTGCCAGCATTCCTGCTACTTCCTCCCTTGCCTCACTCATTTCATCCGGCACTGGAGATTTGTCTAGTTTTAAGCCTGCCAGATCACGCAGAACCTCCTCTCTGTCCATGCTAATTTCTTTAATTTTATCACAGTTCTTCTCCCTAATTTCTATTCCCACACTGGCCGTTTCACGAGTGAACACCGACACAACACAAAGTATTCATTTAGAACCCTATCTACGTCCTCCGGCTCCACACGCAAATTACCACGGTGGTCCTTAATGGGCCCTACTCTTTCCCTAGTTATCCTTTTACCCTTATTGTACTTGTAAAACAACTTACGATATTCCTTTATTTTACCTGCCAGTATCCTTTCTTGTCCCCTTTTTGCTCTTTTAATTTCCTTTTTAAGTTCCCTCTTGCACATTCAAACACCTCTCGGGCTTCTGCTGTTTTCAGACCCCAATATCTGCCATAAGCCTCATTTTTTCTCCTTATCCAATGCTGTATATCCCTCGATATCCAGAGTTCACTGGATTTGTTGGTCCTACCCTTTTTCTTGATTGGAACCTGTTGGAACTCCACCGATATTTTTTACTTGCGTCCAAAGGTACCCCAGGCAAACCTGGACGTGTTGAGATCATTTGGGGTTTTCATCCTGCTGAAATTGTGGGGGCATTTAACCATCCAGTTGCCCCTGAAACCACTATTTGTTGTTAAAATTCTGTCCTTTGTTTTCCTGTCTCAACAACTTCCAATGAAAATATGGATGCAGAAATTCAGATCAGGGACAACGAGACGGAGGAAACCTTCACAGGAAGAGGGCCCGACCATTTCAATGAATTCAGTCTTTCTAAAGAGATAATACTGGAAATCATAGGGATTGAGAGCACAGAGGAAATCATAAAGGATGAAGTCAGAGACTTTTCCCAGGTTTGGTGCTTTGGTACTGACCTTTCTTTAACTGTCTCCCTCAATCACAGCTAAATAACCTGACACGGGGTGCATTTTTCCCACCGCATTGCACCTGCTGCTGATCTCGCTGGGCGTGATATAGATAATCATATTTAAATGGGCTATTAGACTTATTTCAAAATTTGTGTCCTATTTGAGCAACATTCTTCTGGCTCCCAGCCACACCAGAGAGGCCTCAACTGGGCACTGATTAGTACTGGTCTCCACACGCGGAAACCAAGCATGATGACCACATGGCGGGTCTCGGAGACCATTGGAACCATCGGGTGGTCGGAGACAGGGCAGGGCAGTGCCCTGGCACTCCAGGCACCTGGGCACCCTGGTGGTGCCAATCTGGCACCCTGGCAGGATGCCAGGGGCACTGCTGTGAGCCACACTTTCAGTGTCAGGGTGCCAGGTTGGCACTACCAAGAGTGGGACCTGAGGGGAGGCCATACCCATGAAAGGGATTGAAGTGAGGGGTTTGAACGGTGAGTGGGTGAAAGGGGTATGGAGCTTCATAATGATTGGGGGGACCTGAAAAAGGGGTAAGGGGGCCCTCAGCGACACCATAGTGCAGTGTGCTCATAGAACATAGAACATAGAACAATACAGCGCAGTACAGGCCCTTCGGCCCACGATGTTGCACCGAAACAAAACCCATCTAACCTACACTATGCCATTATCATCCATATGTTTATCCAATAAACTTTTAAATGCCCTCAATGTTGGCGAGTTCACTACTGTAGCAGGTAGGGCATTCCACGGCCTCACTACTCTTTGCGTAAAGAACCTACCTCTGACCTCTGTCCTATATCTATTATCCCTCAGTTTAAAGTTATGTCCCCTCGTGCCAGCCATTTCCATCCGCGGGAGAAGGCTCTCACTGTCCACCCTATCCAACCCCCTGATCATTTTGTATGCCTCTATTAAGTCTCCTCTTAACCTTCTTCTCTCCAACGAAAACAACCTCAAGTCCATCAGCCTTTCCTCATAAGATTTTCCCTCCATACCAGGCAACATTCTGGTAAATCTCCTCTGCACCCGCTCCAAACCCTCCACGTCCTTCCTATAATGCGGTGACCAGAACTGTACGCAATACTCCAAATGCGGCCGTACCAGAGTTCTGTACAGCTGCAACATGATCTCCCGACTCCGGAACTCAATCCCTCTACCAATAAAGGCCAACACTCCATAGGCCTTCTTCACAACCCTATCAACCTGGGTGGCAACTTTCAGGGATCTATGTACATGGACACCTAGATCCCTCTGCTCATCCACACTTTCAAGAACTTTACCATTGCCAAATATTCCGCATTCCTGTTATTCCTTCCAAAGTGAATCACCTCACACTTCTCTACATTAAACTCCATTTGCCACCTCTCAGCCCAGCTCTGCAGCTTATCTATATCCCTCTGTAACCTGCTACATCCTTCCACACTATTGACAACACCACCGACTTTAGTATCGTCTGCAAATTTACTCACCCACCCTTCTGCGCCTTCCTCTAGGTCATTGATAAAAATGACAAACAGCAACGGCCCCAGAACAGATCCTTGTGGTACTCCACTTGTGACTGTACTCCATTCTGAACATTTCCCATCAACCACCACCCTCTGTCTTCTTTCAGCTAGCCAATTTCTGATCCACATCTCTAAATCACCCTCAATCCCCAGCCTCCGTATTTTCTGCAATATCCTACCATGGGGAACCTTATCAAACGCTTTGCTGAAATCCATATACACCACATCAACTGCTCTACCCTCATCTACCTGTTCAGTCACCTTCTCAAGAACTCAATAAGGTTTGTGAGGCATGACCTACCCTTCACAAAGCCATTCTGACTATCCCTGATCATATTATTCCTATCTAGATGATTATAAATCTTGTCTCTTATAATCCCCTCCAAGACTTTACCCACTACAGACGTGAGGCTCACCGGTCTATAGTTGCCGGGGTTGTCTCTGCTCCCCTTTTTGAACAAAGGGACCACATTTGCTGTCCTCCAGTCCTCTGGCACTATTCCTGTAGCCAATGATGACATAAAAATCAAAGCCAAAGGTCCAGCAATCTCTTCCCTGGCCTCCCAGAGAATCCTAGGATAAATCCCATCAGGTCCCGGGGACTTATCTATTTTCAGCCTGTCCAGAATTGCCAACACCTCTTCCCTACGTACCTCAATGCCATCTATTCTATTAGCCTGGGGCTCAGCATTCTCCTCCACAAAATTCTCTTTTTCCTGAGTGAATACTGACGAAAAATATTCATTTAGTATCTCGCCTATCTCTTCAGACTCCACACACAACTTCCCATCCCTGTCCTTGACTGGTCCTACTCTTTCCCTAGTCATTCGCTTATTCCTGACATACCTATAGAAAGCTTTTGGGTTTTCCTTGATCCTTCCTGCCAAATACTTCTCATGTCCCCTCCTTGCTCGTCTTAGCTCTCTCTTCAGATCCTTCCTCGCTACCTTGTAACTATCCATCGCCCCAACTGAAACTTCACACCTCATCTTCACATAGGCCTCCTTCTTCCTCTTAACAAGAGATTCCACTTCCTTGGTAAACCACGGTTCCCTCGCTCGACGCCTTCCTCCCTGCCTGACCGGTACATACTTATCAAGAACACGCAGTAGCTGATCCTTGAACAAGCCCCACTTATCCAGTGTGCCCAACACTTGCAGCCTACTTCTCCACCTTATCCCCCCCAAGTCACGTCTAATGGCATCATAATTGCCCTTCCCCCAGCTATAACTCTTGCCCTGCGGTGTATACTTATCCCTTTCCATCATTAACGTAAACGTCACCGAATTGTGGTCACTGTCCCCAAAGTGCTCTCCTACCTCCAAATCCAACACCTGGCCTGGTTCATTACCCAAAACAAAATCCAACGTGGCCTCGCCTCTTGTTGGCCTGTCAACATATTGTTTCAGGAAACCCTCCTGCACACACTGTACAAAAAACGACCCATCTATTGTACTCGAGTCCAGTCAATATTTGGAAAGTTAAAGTCTCCCATAATAACTACCCTGTTACTTTCGCTCTTATCCAGAATCATCTTCGCCATCCTTTCCTCTACATCCCTAGAACTATTAGGAGGCCTATAAAAAACTCCCAACAGGGTGACCTCTCCTTTCCTGTTTCTAACTTCAGCCCATACTACCTCGGAAGAAGAGTCCCCATCTAGCATCCTCTCCGCCACCGTAATACTGCTCTTGATTAGCAGCGCCACACCTCCCCCTCTTTTGCCTCCTTCTCTGAGCTTACTAAAACACCTAAACCCCGGAACCTGCAACATCCATTCCTGTCCCTGCTCTATCCATGTCTCCGAAATGGCCACAACATCGAAGTCCCAGGTACCAACCCATGCTGCCAGTTCCCCTACCTTGTTTTGCATACTCCTGGCATTGAAGTAGACACACTTCAAACCACCTACCTGAACACTGGCCCCCTCCTGCGACGTCAAATCTGTGCTCCTGACCTCTATACTCTCATTCTCCCTTATCCTAAAACTACAATCCAGGTTCCCATGCCCCTGCTGCATTAGTTTAAACCCCCCAAAGAGCACTAACAAATCTCCCCCCCAGGATATTTGGGTGGGGGAGGGTAATGCCCATGCCTGCGGAAGGGTGGCATTGTCTGTGGGTGGAGGGTTTGAGGGACTCTCAAGCTCACTTTGAGGTTGGGGTGCCATTTTGAAAGGGTGCCCCGATCTCTGAGGAGCCGGTCTCAGGGGCAAATTCAGCTCCCCATTACTGAAAACATTTCTATTGGACTAGACCGGGGGAAAACTTCCCATGGCCCAATAAAGTAACTAAGTGTGGTTAGATAGCAGTGTGGATCTCACCCAAAAAGCCGATGAGAAACATCCCGTCAACGCACCCAAAATGACAAATGTTCTGGGTGAATCGCACCCATAGTTAGTATTTTCAACTTTGTCATGCATTTATTTGGGCATGTTCCATCTCAGGCTGTGCCAAAGTGCTTTACAGGCAATGAAGTGCTTTTGAATGTGGTCACTGTTCTAATGTAGGAAATGCAACCACCAATTTATGGGCAGCAATGTCCAATAAACAGCAATAAGATGCATAACGAGGTCATTAATGGACTTCCGGGTGCGGCGATGACCAGCTAAGTCGAACGTTTCGGCAGTTCCCGGTGGAACAGACTTTTGGGCTCTTAATAGGAGCCCCAACGGCAATTTTAACGGCTAAAAACACTGTGCGGTAAACCAGAAGGGAATCCCCCTGGACACGGATGGAAAAAGGAGAGGAAAGTGGCCGGATTGCGTTGGATCCTTTAGAGCAGCGGCATGGAAGGCAAGCACAAACCAAGATGGCGTCGGAAGGTGGCAGTTTAATATGGGGCCCTGAACAACACGAGTTCTTGAAGCGCTGCGTGGAAGAGCTTAAAAAGGAGATGAAGAAGGAGCTGTTGGCCCCGATATTACAGGCGATTGAAGGGCTAAAGGATGAGCAAAAGACCCAGGAGCAGGAGCTTCGGGTCGTGAAGGCAAAGGCTGCCGAGAACGAGGACGATATACAAGGCCTGGTGGTGAAGATGGAGATGCACGAGGCACACCATAAAAGGTGTGTGGAAAGGCTGGAGGTGCTGGAGAATAATGCGAGGAGGAAGAATTTTAGGATTCTTGGTCTTCCCGAAGATGCAGAGGGGGCGGACGTCGGGGCATATGTGAGCACGATGCTGCACTCGTTAATGGGATCAGAGGCCCCGACGGGTCCGTTGGAGGTGGAGGGAGCCTATCGAGTTATGGCGCGAAGACCAAGGGCTGGAGAAATTCTCCGAGCCATAGTGGTGAGATTTCTCCGATATAAGGACAGAGAGATGGTCCTCAGATGGGCAAAGAAAACTCGGAGCAGTAGTTGGGAGAACGCGGTGATCCGCGTATATCAAGATTGGAGTGCGGAGGTGGCGAGAAGGAGGGCGAGCTTTAATCGGGCCAAGGCGGTGCTTCATAAAAGGAAGGTCAAATTTGGAATGCTGCAGCCGGCAAGACTGTGGGTCACACATCAAGGGAAACACCACTACTTTGAAACGGCAGATGAGGCATGGACATTTATTGTCGAAGAGAAATTGGAATAAGTGGGTTATAAAAAAGAACGTTTGAGACAAAGTGGTGGGGCGAATATGGGGGGCGAAGAGGGGGGGAAAAGGGGGGAGAGACGATTTTTAAGTTGTTAATCCTGCGACCCTGTAACTTTTCTTCTCTTCCCCATGTTATGGGGGAGGGAGGTAGGGAGGTGGAGGAGCTGGGGGCGTCGGCCATTGGGGGCGGGGCCAAAAGGGAAGCACGGGCTTTGTTCCCGCGCTATGATAATTATGGCGGGAACAGGGAAGCAGGAAGGAGGGGGCGTCGCACAGTGCGAGCCGAGGTCACGGGGGGAAGCCGAGGTCGGCCAGAGTTTGCTGACTTCTGGGAGCAACATGGGGGGTGCAATTACGCTAGTGAGGGGTCTAGCGGGGGGGGTTAACTGGGTTGCTGCTGCTGGGGAGAAGGGGGAGCTGGTATGGGGTGGGGTGGGCGGGGCGGGGTGGCGCCGCCTGGGGGGGACACAGCTACGTGGGAACCGGGTGAGGAGCTAGATTAAAAAAGGGGATGGCTAGTCGACAAGGGGCGGGGGAGTAAAGAGCCCCCCAACCCGGCTGATCACGTGGAATGTGAGAGGGCTGAACGGGCCGATAAAGAGGGCACGGGTACTCGCACACCTAAAGAAACTTAAGGCAGATGTGGTTATGCTGCAGGAGACGCATTTGAAACTGATAGACCAGGTCAGACTACGCAAAGGATGGGTGGGGCAGGTGTTTCATTCGGGGCTAGATGCAAAAAACAGGGGGGTGGCCATAGTAGTGGGGAAGCGGGTAATGTTTGAGGCAAAGACCATAGTGGCGGATAGTGGGGGCAGATACGTGATGGTGAGTGGCAAATTACAAGGGGAGGCGGTGGTCTTAGTGAACGTATATGCCCCGAACTGGGATGATGCCAACTTTATGAGGCGCATGCTAGGACGCATCCCGGACCTAGAGGTGGGGAAGTTGGTAATGGGTGGAGATTTTAACACGGTGCTGGAACCAGGGCTGGACAGATCGAGGTCCAGGACCGGAAGGAGGCCAGCAGCAGCTAGGGTGCTTAAGGACTTTATGGAGCAGATGGGAGGAGTAGACCCCTGGAGATTTAGTAGACCTAGGAGTAAGGAGTTTTCGTTTTTCGCCTATGTCCACAAAGTTTATTCACGGATAGACTTTTTTGTTTTGGGAAGGGCGCTGATCCCGAAGGTGACGGGGACGGAATATACGGCTATAGCTATTTCGGATCACGCTCCACATTGGGTGGACTTGGAAATAGGGGAGGAAAAAGAACAGCGTCCACCCTGGAGAATGGACATGGGACTATTGGCGGATGAGGGGGTGCGCTTAAGGGTGAGGGGGTTTATTGAAAGGCACTTGGAACTCAATGATAATGGGGAGGTCCAGGTGGGAGTGGTCTGGGAGGCGCTGGAGGCAGTGGTTAGAGGGGAGCTGATATCAATCAGGGCACATAAAGGAAAGCAGGAGGGTAGGGAACGGGAGCGGTTGCTGAAAGAACTTCTGAGGGTGGACAGGCAATATGCGGAGGCACCGGAGGAGGGACTGTACAGGGAAAGGCAAAGGCTACATGTAGAATTTGATTTGCTGACTACGGGTAATGTGGAGGCACAGTGGAGGAAGGCACAGGGTGTACAGTACGAATATGGGGAGAAGGCGAGCAGGTTGCTGGCCCACCAACTGAGGAAAAGGGGAGCAGCGAGGGAGATAGATGGAGTGAGAGATGAGGAGGGAGAGATGGAGCGGGGAGCGGAGAGGGTGAATGGAGTGTTCAAGGCATTCTATGAAAGATTATATGAAGCTCAGCCCCCGGATGGGAAGGAGAGAATGATGTGTTTTCTGGACCAGCTGGAATTTCCTAAGGTGGAGGAGCAGGAGAGGGTGGGACTGGGAGCACAGATTGAAACGGAGGAAGTAGTGAAAAGAATTCGGAGCATGCAGGCGGGGAAGGCCCCGGGACCAGACGGATTCCCAGTTGAATTTTATAGGAAATATGTGGACTTGCTGGCCCCGCTACTGATGAGAACCTTTAATGAGGCGAGGGAAAGGGGGCAGCTGCCCCCGACTATGTCAGAGGCAACGATATCGCTCCTCCTAAAGAAGGAAAAAGACCCGCTGCAATGCGGGTCCTATAGGCCTATTTCCCTCCTGAACGTGGACGCTAAGATTCTGGCCAAAGTAATGGCAATGAGGATAGAGGATTGTGTCCCGGGGGTGGTCCATGAGGACCAAACTGGGTTTGTGAAGGGGAGACAGCTGAATACGAATATACGGAGGCTGCTAGGGGTAATGATGATGCCCCCACCAGAGGGGGAAGCGGAGATAGTGGTGGCGATGGATGCCGAGAAAGCATTTGATAGAGTGGAGTGGGATTATTTGTGGGAGGTGCTGAGGAGATTTGGCTTTGGAGATGAGTATTTAAGATGGGTACAGCTGCTGTATAGGGCCCCGATGGCGAGCGTGGTCACGAATGGACGGGGGTCTGAATATTTTCGGCTCCTTAGAGGGACGAGGCAGGGATGTCTTCTGTCCCCATTATTGTTTGCACTGGCGATTGAGCCCCTGGCAATAGCATTGAGGGGTTCCAGGAAGTGGAGGGGAGTACTCAGGGGAGGAGAAGAACACCGGGTATATCTGTATGCGGATGATTTGTTATTATATGTGGCGGACCCGGCGGAGGGGATGCCAGAGATAATGCGGATACTTGGGGAGTTTGGAGATTTCTCAGGGTATAAATTGAACATGGGGAAAAGTGATTTGTTTGTGGTGCATCCAGGGGAGCAGAGCAGAGAAATAGAGGACTTACCGTTGAGGAAGGTAACAAGGGACTTTCGGTACTTGGGGATCCAGATAGCCAAGAATTGGGGTACATTGCATAGGTTAAATTTAACGCGGTTGGTGGAACAGATGGAGGAGGACTTCAAGAGATGGGACATGGTGTCCCTGTCACTGGCAGGGAGGGTGCAGGCGGTTAACATGGTGGTCCTCCCGAGATTCCTTTTTGTGTTTCAGTGCCTCCCGGTGGTGGTCACGAAGGCTTTTTTCAAAAGAATTGAGAAGAGTATTATGAGTTTTGTGTGGGCCGGGAAGACCCCGAGAGTGAGGAGGGGATTTTTGCAGCGTAGTAGGGACAGGGGGGGGCTGGCACTACCGAGCCTAAGTGAGTACTACTGGGCCTCCAATATCTCAATGGTGTGTAAGTGGATGGGAGAAGAGGAGGGAGCGGCGTGGAAGAGATTGGAGAGGGCGTCCTGCAGAGGGACTAGCCTACAAGCTATGGTGACGGCGCCGTTGCCGTTCTCACCGAAGAAATACACCACAAGCCCGGTGGTGGTGGCTACACTGAAAATCTGGGGGCAGTGGAGACGGCACAGGGGAAAGACGGGAGCCTCGGTGCGGTCCCCGATAAGAAATAACCATAGGTTTGTTCCGGGGAGAATGGATGGGGGATTTGGAGCATGGCAAAGAGCAGGGGTAACACAATTGAGAGATCTGTTCGTAGATGGGACGTTTGCGAGTCTGGGAGCGCTGACGGAAAAATATGGGTTGCCCCAAGGGAATGCATTTCGGTATATGCAACTGAGGGCTTTTGCGGGGCGGCAGGTGAGGGAATTCCCGCAGCTCCCGACGCAGGAGGTGCAGGACAGAGTGATCTCAGAGACATGGGTGGGGGACGGTAAGGTGTCAGACATATATAGGGAAATGAGGGACGAGGGGGAGATCATGGTAGATGAGCTGAAAGGGAAATGGGAAGAAGAGCTGGGGGAGGAGATTGAGGAGGGGCTGTGGGCTGATGCCCTAAGTAGGGTAAACTCATCGTCCTCGTGTGCCAGGTTAAGCCTGATACAATTTAAGGTGTTACACAGGGCGCATATGACTGGAGCACGGCTCAGTAAATTTTTGGGGGTAGAGGATAGGTGTGTGAGATGCTCGAGAAGCTCAGCGAATCATACCCACATGTTCTGGTCATGCCCGGCACTACAGGGGTTTTGGGTGGGGGTGGCAAAGGTGCTTTCGAAGGTGGTGGGGGTCCAGGTCAAACCAAGCTGGGGGTTGGCTATATTCGGGGTTGCAGAAGAGCCGGGAGTGCAGGAGGCGAGAGAGGCTGATGTTTTGGCCTTTGCGTCCCTAGTAGCCCGGCGCAGGATATTGTTAATGTGGAAGGAAGCCAAGCCCCCGGGTGTGGAGACCTGGATAAAGGACATGGCAGGGTTTATAAAGTTGGAACGGATTAAGTTCGTTCTAAGGGGGTCGGCTCAAGGGTTCACAAGGCGGTGGCAACCGTTCGTCGAATACCTCACAGAAAGATAGAGGGAATGGAAAAGAAGAAGACAGCAGCAGCAACCCGGGGGGGGGGGGGGGGGGGGGGGGGGGGAGGAATCAGAAGGACTCTCAGGGATGTTATTGTATATGTATAGGTAGTTGGTATATGTAATTGTATATTGGATTGTTGGATTGTATTTTGGAGAGTATTTATCTTGGACAAGGCAGCTGCCATTTAGTTTTATTTTTGATTTTGTTCATATATTATTTATTTACTTGTTTAAAACTGGCCATTGTTATTTATATTGTTTGATTGCTGTGTAAAGGAAACGCTATGTGCTGTTATGTTTGGCCAAAAAATCTTGAATAAAATATATATTTTTTAAAAACTCGGTCATTAATTTTTTTTGTTGATTGAGGGGTAAATATTGTCCAGGACACTGGAAAAGCTCTTGTTTGAATAGTGTCATGCAATCTTTTACACTCACTTGAGATGACAGACGTGTCCTTGGTTTAGGAACTCATCTGAAATTTGACATCTCTGGCAGTGCAGCTCTCTCTCAGTCCTGCACTGAAGTGCCACCCTTCATTTGTTTGTTCTGGAATGGAACTTGAACCCATAACCTTCTAACTCTGAGGCAATAGGCTGACACCTTGTTAGATGAAGAAAGTTGAAGCCTTCGCAATCTCACTCCTCCTTAAGGACTGCTCCCAAAAGAACAGAACCGTGTTGAGAGAGTGCCCAACAGCAGACATGTGGCTTTAAATAGTAAAAGAAACATATTTCAAAACGGCACGATTACATTTTTCTACTCAATTGTCTTTTGTGTCTTCCAATGCTTTCAAACCCTTACGCAAAGTCATGGAATCCTATTACATATTTTTATCTCACAATAGTTCAAGAGAGCATCCAAACAGTTTGTGCATGTGCAATTTGCAGAATTTGCCAATGTGCAATCTCCAACATTTGCCTATTCATTTCTGTAGAAAATATAGTTACATTTTGAGCCATTTTTGAGGTTAATGGAGGGCGGAGAATCAAATAATCACCCAATGTCACATCTAGGATTTGCAGTCAGAATTGTTGCTAACTTTTGGTTGGCTCTTAAATCGTAATTTGCTCTGTTTGTTTAACCTTTGCTCTAGAGTCGCCAGGTATCTTTATGATACCGCCACGAGGTTCAAGTTCAAGTAATGATCAATAACTCAACACACCAATTAGTAAGATTCAAATCAAAACACATTTATTATACACAGTAAATCACTACTCATGCATAAACTCTACTTTCTAGGCTATTCCTATCACTAAAAGGCCTATACTTAGCTTCGGACTCGCCCACCAGGTCAGGGGAACAAATGGCCTTTTGTTCAGGTCCTGAGTCTGCAGGATTCAAAAGCAGGTATGGACTGGTAGCTAGGAGCGCCTATCTCATAGCGAGCGTTGACTTGAGACTTACTTGCTTGGCGGCAACAAGACAGGTCACTGTCAAGAGTTGGTTCAAGTTGCTGAGTGACCCTGCCAAAGAAGGACGATTTGAACTTGGGGGTTTTACTTTATAGTCCCCAGGGGCTTCCCACCCTTCGGGGTGGACCCCGTACCTGGTTCCAAGTGATTGGACTACTTTCCGATCACTTGGATCGATTTCGCCAATGCTGGAGCCGTTCCCTGACCACTGGGCGGTCCCTAAGTGTCCGTTGGCCTTCCTTTGTCTTGGCTCCTGCTGGCGCCGAGAAGTCTGGCTTGGTTTTATTTACCTTAACTGTTGCCATTGTGCCCTGGGGATCGCACATTACTATGCAGATGGCTGCTGTATTACTATGCAGATGGCTGCTGGTTTCAGTGCTGCCTGGTTCCTTACAGGTTTCAATGCTCGTGATTTCTGTATTTGCTAGTCTTTGCCTGTGTTGGCTGAATTTACCTACAGCCTTTGCGGTTCTCCATTTTAAGTCGGGAAGTGACCAACTCAGGTGGCTACAGAATTAACAGTACACATTTTAGATATCCACCCAAAATATGGATGGTTATATTATAATGAGTTGAAATAGATAAGATTTCATCATATTATCATCCAGAAGGTTATTAATCTGTACATGGTTATTGAGCTTAAAGCCTCATTTACTTCAGACCAGCAGAATGCAGACATCTGAGTCACTCACTGAATTGAGACTCACTGGGAGTGAGTTCTCCCAGTGAGCCAGAGAGAAGACAGAGCCAGGAGTGAGACACAGCAAAGAGGAATTTGGTGCTCATCTCAAGGAGGTGCAGAGAAGCAGACCTGTGAGGGAGTCTCGGGAGCAAATACTTCACAGCCAGCAGGTAAGTGATTGGCTTGTGACTGGTAAGTGATTTTTTAAAATCTTTTCTCTCTTTGACTTTCTCTTAGCTGTGTAGTGTAGTTCAAATTTAACTTCAGGTTTAAGTCATGGCAGGAGTGCTCAGACCCGTGTCATGCTCCTCTTGTGAGATGTGGCAATTCAGGGACCTTTCTGGTGTCCCTGACTCCTTCATCTGCAAGAAGTGTGTCCAACTGCAGCTCCTGTTAGACCGCTTGACGGCTCTGGAGCTGCGGATGGACTCACTTTGGAGCATCCGCGATGCTGAGGAAGTTGTGGATAGCACATTCAGTGAGTTGGTCACACCGCAGATTAAAATTACTGAGGCAGATAGGGAATGGGTGACCAACAAACAGAGGAAGAGTAGGAAGGCAGTGCAGGGATCCCCTGCGGTCATCTCCCTCCAAAACAGATTTACCGTTTTGGAAAATGTTGGGGGAGATGGCTCACCAGGGGAAGGTGGCAGCAGCCAGGTTCATGGCACCGTGGCTGGCTCTGCTGCACAGAACGGCGGAAAAAGAGTGGCAGAGCTATAGTGATAGGGGATTCAATTGTAAGGGGAATAGACAGGCGTTTCTGCAGATGCAAACGAGAATCCAGGTTGGTATGTTGCCTCCCTGGTGCAAGGGTCAAGGATGTCGCGGAGCGGCTGCAGGGCATTCTGGAGGGAGAGGGTGAACAGCCAGCTGTCGTGGTGCATATAGGCACCAACGATATATGTAAAAAACGGGATGAGGTCCTACAAGCTGAATTTAGGGAGTTAGGAGTTAAACTAAAAAGTAGGACCTCAAAGGTAGTAATCTGAGGATTGCTACCAGTGCCACATGATAGTCAGAGTAGGAATGACAAGATAGCTAGGATGAATACGTGGCTTGAGAGATGGTGCAAGAGGGAGGGTTTCAAATTCCTGGGACATTGGGACCGGTTCTGGGGGAGGTGGGACCTGTACAAATCGGACGGTCTGCATCTGAGTGGGACCGGAACCAATGTTCTCGGGGGTGTGTTTGCTAGTGCAGTTGGGGAGGGTTTAAACTAATGTGGCAGGGGGATGGGAACCGATGGAGGAAGTCAGTGGGGACGGAAACAAAAGGCAGGAAGGGAGAGTGTGTAAAGCTTGACCAGAGAAAGCAGGGCAGAGAGCAAGGAAAGTCTACATTAAACTGCATTTATTTCAATGCAAGGGGCCTGACGGGCAAAGCGAATGAACTCAGGGCATGGATGGGCACATGGGACTGGGATATTATAGCTATGACTGAAACATGGCTAAGGGAGGGGCAGGACTGGCAGCTCAATGTTCCGGGGTACAGATGCTATAGAAAGGATAGAACAGGAGGTAAGAGAGGAGGGGGAGTGGCGTTTTTGACTAGGGAGAACATCACGGCAGCACTTAGAGGGGATATATCCGAGGGTTCGCCCACTGAGTCTATATGGGTGGAACTGAAAAATAAGAAGGGAGAGATCACCTTACATAGAACATAGAACATAGAACGATACAGCGCAGTACAGGCCCTTCGGCCCACGATGTTGCACCGAAACAAAAGCCATCTAACCTACACTATGCCATTATCATCCATATGCTTATCCAATAAACTTTTAAATGCCCTCAATGTTGGCGATTTCACTACTGTAGCAGGTAGGGCATTCCATGGCCTCACTACTCTTTGCGTAAAGAACCTACCTCTGACCTCTGTCCTATATCTATTACCCCTCAGTTTAAAGCTATGTCCCCTCGTGCCAGCCATTTCCATCCGCGGGAGAAGGCTCTCACTGTCCACCCTATCTAACCCCCTGATCATTTTGTATGCCTCTATTAAGTCTCCTCTTAACCTTCTTCTCTCTAACAAAAACAACCTCAAGTCCATCAGCCTTTCCTCATAAGATTTTCCCTCCATACCAGGCAACATCCTGGTAAATCTCCTCTGCACCCGCTCCAAACCCTCCACGTCCTTCCTATAATGCGGTGACCAGAACTGTACGCAATACTCCAAATGCGGCCGTACCAGAGTTTTGTACAGCTGCAACATGACCTCCTGATTCCAGAACTCAATCCCTCTACCAATAAAGGCCAACACTCCATAGGCCTTCTTCACAACCCTATCAACCTGGGTGGCAACTTTCAGGGATCTATGTACATGGACACCTAGATCCCTCTGCTCATCCACACTTCCAAGAACTTTACCATTAGCCAAATATCCCGCATTCCTGTTATTCCTTCCAAAGTGAATCACCTCACACTTCTCTACATTAAACTCCATTTCCCACCTCTCAGCCCAGCTCTGCAGCTTATCTATATCCCTCTGTAACCTGCTACATCCTTCCACACTTTCGACAACACCACCGACTTTAGTATCGTCTGCAAATTTACTCACCCACCCTCTGCGCCTTCCTCTAGGTCATTGATAAAAATGACAAACAGCAACGGCCGCAGAACAGATCCTTGTGGTCCTCCACTTGTAACTGAACTCCATTCTGAACATTTCCCATCAACCACCACCCTCTGTCTTCTTTCAGCTAGCCAATTTCTGATCCACATCTCTAAATCACCCTCAATCCCCAGCTTCCGTATTTTCTGCAATAGCCTACCGTGGGGAACCTTATCAAACGCTTTGCTGAAATCCATATACACCACATCAACTGCTCTACCCTCGTCTACCTGTTCAGTCACCTTCTCAAAGAACTCAATAAGGTTTGTGAGGCATGACCTACCCTTCACAAAGCCATGCTGGCTATCCCTGATCATATTATTCCTATCTAGATGATTATAAATCTTGTCTCTGAGAATCCCCTCCAAGACTTTACCCACTACAGACGTGAGGCTCACCGGTCTATAGTTGCCAGGGTTGTCTCTGCTCCCCTTTTTGAACAAAGGGACCACATTTGCTATCCTCCAGTCCTCTGGCACTATTCCTGTAGCCAATGATGACATAAAAATCAAAGCCCAAGGTCCAGCAATCTCTTCCCTGGCCTCCCAGAGAATCCTAGGATAAATCCCATCAGGTCCCGGGGACTTATCTATTTTCAGCCTGTCCAGAATTGCCAACACCTCTTCCCTACGTACCTCAATGCCATCTATTCTAATAGCCTGGGTCTCAGCATTCTCCTCCACAACATTATCTTTTTCCTGAGTGAATACTGACGAAAAATATTCATTTAGTATCTCGCCTATCTCTTCAGACTCCACACACAACTTCCCATCCCCGTCCTTGACTGGTCCTACTCTTTCCCTAATCATTCGCTTATTCCTGACATGCCTATAGAAAGCTTTTGGGTTTTCCTTGATCCTACCTGCCAAATACTTCTCATGTTCCCTCCTTGCTCGTCTTAGCTCTCTCTTTGGATCCTTCCTCGCTACCTTGTAACTATCCATCGCCCCAACTGAAACTTCACACCTCATCTTCACATAGGCCTCCTTCTTCCTCTTAACAAGAGATTCCACTTCTTTGGTAAACCACGGTTCCCTCGCTCTACGCCTTCCCCCCTGCCTGACCGGTACATACTTATCAAGAACACGCAGTAGCTGATCCTTGAACAAGCTCCACTTATCCAGTGTGCCCAACACCTGCAGCCTACTTCTCCACCTTATCCCCCCCAAGTCACGTCTAATGGCATCATAATTGCCCTTCCCCCAGCTATAACTCTTGCCCTGCGGTGTATACTTATCCCTTTCCACCATTAACGTAAACGTCACCGAATTGTGGTCACTGTCCCCAAAGTGCTCTCCTACCTCCAAATCCAACACCTGGCCTGGTTCATTATCCAAAACCAAATCCAACGTGGCCTCGCCTCTTGTTGGCCTGTCAACATATTGTGTCAGGAAACCCTCCTGCACACACTGTACAAAAAACGACCCATCTAATGTACTCGAACTATATCTTTTCCAGTCAATATTTGGAAAGTTAAAGTCTCCCATAATAACTACCCTGTTACTTTCGCTCTTATCCAGGATCATCCTCGCCATCCTTTCCTCTACATCCCTAGAACTATTTGGAGGCCTATAGAAAACTCCCAACAGGGTGACCTCGCCTTTCCTGTTTCTAACCTCAGCCCATACTACCTCGGAAGATGAGTCCCCATCTAGCATCCTCTCCGCCACCGTAATACTGCTCTTGACTAGCAGCGCCACACCTCCCCCTCTTTTGCCTCCTTCTCTGAGCTTACTAAAACACCTAAACCCCGGAACCTGCAACATCCATTCCTGTCCCTGCTCTATCCATGTCTCCGAAATGGCCACAACATCGAAGTCCCAGGTACCAACCCATGCTGCCAGTTCCCCTACCTTATTTCGTATACTCCTGGCATTGAAGTAGACACACTTCAAACCACCTACCTGAACACTGGCTCCCTCCTGCGAAGTCAAATCTGTGCTCCTGACCTCTATACTCTCATTCTCCCTTACCCTAAAACTATAATCCAGGTTCCCATGCCCCTGCTGCATTAGTTTAAACCCCCCCAAAGAGCACTAACAAATCTCCCCCCAGGATATTTGTGCCCCTCAGGTTCAGATGTAGACCATCCTGTCTGTAGAGGTCCCACCTTCCCCAGAAAGAGCCCCAGTTATCCAGAAATCTGAATCCCTCCCGCCTGCACCATCCCTGTAGCCACGTGTTTAATTGCTCTCTCTCCCTATTCTTCATCTCACTATCACGTGGCACGGGCAACAACCCAGAGATAACAACTCTGTTTGTTCTAGTTCTGAGCTTCCATCCTAGCTCCCTGAAAGCCTGCCTGACATCCTTGTCCCCTTTCCTACCTATGTCGTTAGTGCCAATGTGGACCACGACTTGGGGCTGCTCCCCCTCCCCCTTAAGGACCCGGAAAACAAGTTCCGAGACATCACGTACCCTTGCACCTGGAAGGCAACATACCAAACGTGAGTCTCTCATGATCCCACAAAATCTCCTATCTGTGCCCCTGACTATCGAGTCCCCAATTACTAATGCTCTGCTCCTCTCCCCCCTTCCCTTCTGAGCAACAGGGACAGACTCCATGCCAGAGGCCCGTACCCCATGGCTTACCCCTGGTAAGGCCCCCCCCCCACAAGTATCCAAAGCGGTATACTTGTTTCTCAGGGGAACGACCGCAGGGGATCCCTGCACTGACTGCTTCTTCCCAGTCCCTCTTACAGTTACCCATCTATCTCCAATCTTTGCTGTAACTAATTCCCTAAAGCTGCTATTTATGACCCCATCTGCCTCCCGAATGATCCGAAGTTCTTCCAACTCCAGCTCCAGTTCCCTACCTCGGTCTTGGAGGAGCTGGAGATGGCAGCACTTCCTGCAGGTAAAATCAGCAGGGACACTAACGGCATCCCTCACCTCAAACATTCTGCAGGAGGAACATTGCACTCCCATCCCTGCCATCCCTCTAACTTTCGACCAAGATCTGGCTAACAACTAAATTAAATTTTTTTTAAAAAAATAATAATAATAATAAAATATGGGACTTACCTCACACCAATGGGTTTTATTATTAGGTTAGAGGAGGAGGGCGGGTGGGAGAAACTACACGTGTCCACCAGAATTTATTGGTAAGGGACTTCCCAGAAGTCCACGGGCCGAACTTCCTGTTCCCGCCTTAAACCCTAAAATTAAAAAAAAAACAGCAAAGAGGGACCGAAAACGGGACCAGGTAAGTGTTTACCTAAATACTCACCCACCAGCTGCCTCTGCGTTCCGCTCCCGCTGAAACTCCAAGATCTGCTCCTCCCAGAAATCACTTGCGCACTGCTCCCGCTGAAATTGACTAGCCTGCTCCTGTGAAGGTCTCCCAGAAATCACGAACGCACCGCTCCCGCTGAAATCGACTGGCCTGCTCCTGCAAAGGTAAATGTTTTTAAAGGAGAAACTTACCTCCCAGAAATCACTTGAGCACTTTTTCCGCTGAAATTGACTAGCCTGCTCCTGTGAAGGTCTCCCAGAAATCACTAACACACCGCTCCCGCTGAAATCGACTGGCCTGCTCTTGCAAAGGTAAGTGTTTTTAAAGGAGAAACTTACCTCCCAGAAATCACTTGCGCACTGCTCCCGCCGAAATTGACTAGCCTGCTCCTGGGAAGGTCTCCCAGAAATCACTAACGCACCGCTCTCGCTGAAATCGACTCGCCTGCTCCTGCAAAGGTAAGCGTTTTTAAAGGAGAATCCTACCTCCCAGAAATCACTTGTGCACTGCTCCCGCTGAAATTAACTAGCCTGCTCCTGTGAAGGTCTCCCAGAAATCACTAACGCACCGCTCCCGCTGAAATCGACTGGCCTGCTCCTGCAAAGGTAAGTGTTTTTAAAGGAGAAACTTACCTCCCAGAAATCACTTGCGCACTGCTCCCGCTGAAATTGACGAGCCTGCTCCTGGGAAGGTCTCCCAGAAATCACTAACGCACCGCTCCCGCTGAAATCGACTCGCCTGCTCCTGCAAAGGTAAGCGTTTTTAAAGGAGAATCCTACCTCCCAGAAATACCTTGCGCACTGCTCCCGCTGAAATTGACGATCCTGCTCCTGTGAAGGTCTCCCAGAAATCAGAAACGCACCGCTCCCGCTGAAATCGACTGGCCTGCTCCTGCAAAGGTAAGTGTTTTTAAAGGAGAGACGTACCTCCCAGAAATCATTTGCGCACTGCTCCCGCAGAAATTGACTAGCCTCCTCCTGTGAAGGTCTCCCAGAAATCACTAACGCACCGCTCCCGCTGAAATCGACTGGCCTGCTCCTGCAAAGGTCAGTGTTTTTAGAGGAGAAACCTACCTCCCAGAAATCACTTGCGCACTGCTCCCGCTGAAATTGACTAGCGTGCTCCTGTGAAGGTATCCCAGAAACCACTACGCACCGCTCCCGCTGAAATCGACTGGCCTGCTCCTGCAAAGCTAAGTGTTTTTAAAGGAGAAACTTACCTCCCAGAAAACACTTGCGCACTGCTCCCGCTGAAGTCGATTGGCCTGTTCCTGCAACGGTAAGTGTTTTTAAAGGAGAAACATACCTCCCAGAAAAAACTTGCGCACTGCTCCCGCTGAAATTGACTAGCCTGCTCCTGTGAAGGTCTCCCAGAAATCACAATCGCAACGCTCCGGCTGAAATCGACCGGCCTGCTCCTGCAAAGGTAAGTGTTTTTAAAGGAGAAACTCACCTCCCAGAAATCACTTGCGCACTGCTCCCGCTGAAATTGACTAGCCTGCTCCTGTGAAGGTCTTCCAGAAATCACTAATTGCACCGCTCCCGCTGAAATCGACTGGCCTGCTCCTGCAAAGGTAAGTGTTTTTAAAGGAGAAACTTACCTCCCAGAAATCACTTGCGCACTGCTCCTGCTGAAATTGACTATCCTGCTCCTGTGAAGGTCTCCCAGAAATCACTAACGCACCGCTCCCGCTGAAATCGACTGGCCTGCTCCTGCAAAGGTCAGTGTTTTTAGAGGAGAAACCTACCTCCCAGAAATCACTTGCGCACTGCTCCCGCTGAAATTGACTAGCGTGCTCCTGTGAAGGTATCCCAGAAATCACTACGCACCGCTCCCGCTGAAATCGACTGGCCTGCTCCTGCAAAGCTAAGTGTTTTTAAAGGAGAAACTTACCTCCCAGAAAACACTTGCGCACTGCTCCCGCTGAAGTCGATTGGCCTGTTCCTGCAACGGTAAGTGTTTTTAAAGGAGAAACATACCTCCCAGAAATCACTTGCGCACTGCTCCCGCTGAAATTGACTAGCCTGCTCCTGTGAAGGTCTCCCAGAAATCACAATCGCAACGCTCCCGCTGAAATCGACCGGCCTGCTCCTGCAAAGGTAAGTGTTTTTAAAGGAGAAACTCACCTCCCAGAAATCACTTGCGCACTGCTCCCGCTGAAATTGACTAGCCTGCTCCTGTGAAGGTCTTCCAGAAATCACTAATTGCACCGCTCCCGCTGAAATCGACTGGCCTGCTCCTGCAAAGGTAAGTGTTTTTAAAGGAGAAACTTACCTCCCAGAAATCACTTGCGCACTGCTCCTGCTGAAATTGACTATCCTGCTCCTGTGAAGGTCTCCCAGAAATCACTAACGCACCGCTCCCGCTGAAATCGACTGGCCTGCTCCTGCAAAGGTAAGTGTTTTTAAAGGAGAAACTTACCTCCCAGAAATCACTTGCGCACTGCTCCCGCTGAAATTGACTAGCCTGCTCCTGTGAAGGTCTCCCAGAAATCACTAATGCACCGCTCCCGCTGAAATCGACTGGCCTGCCACTGCAAAGGTAAGTGTTTTTATCGGAGAAACTTACCTCCCAGAAATCACTTGCGCACTGCTCCCGCTGAAATTGACTAGCCTGCTCCTGTGAAGGTCTCCCAGAAATCATTAACGCACCGCTCCCACTGAAATCGACTGGCATGCTCCTGCAAAAGTAAGTATTTTTAAAGGAGAAACTGACCTCCCAGAAATCACTTGCGCACTGCTCCCGCTGAAATTGACTAGCCTGCTCCTGTGAAGGTCTCCCAGAAATCACTAACGCACCGCTCCCGCTGAAATCCACTGGCCTGCTCCTGGAAAGGTAAGTGTTTTTAAAGGAGAAACTTACCTCTCAGAAATCACTTGCGCACAGCTCCCGCTGAAATTGACTAGCCTGCTCCTGTGAAGGTCTCCCAGAAATCACTAACGCACCGCTCCCGCTGAAATCGACTGGCCTGCTCTTGCAAAGGTAAGTGTTTTTAAAGGAGAAACTTATCTCCCAGTAATCACTTGCGCACTGCTCCCGCTGAAATTGACTAGCCTGCTCCTGTGAAGGTCTCCCAGAAATCACTAACGCACCGCTCCCGCTGAAATCGACTGGCCTGCTCCTGCAAAGGTAAGTGTTTTTAAAGGAGAAACCTACCTCCCAGAAATCATTTGCGTACTGCTCCCACTGAAATTGACTAGACTGCTCCTCTGAAGGTCTCCCAGAAATCACTAATGCACCGCTCCCGCTGAAATCGACTGGCCTGCTCCTGCAAAGGTAAGTGTTTTTAAAGGAGAAACCTACCTCCCAGAAATCACTTTCGCACTACTCCCACTGAAATTGACTAGCCTGCTCCTGTGAAGGTCTCCCAGAAATCACTAATGTACCGCTCCCGCTGAAATCGACTGGCCTGCTCCTGCAAAGGTAAGAGTTTTTAAAGGAGAAACTTACCTCCCAGAAATCACTTGCGCAGTGCTCCCGCTGAAATTGACTAGCCTGCTCCTGTGAAGGTCTCCCAGAAATCACTTATGCACCGCTCCCGCAGAAATCGACTGGCCTGCTCCTGCAAAGGTAAGGTTTTTTATAGGAGAAACCTACCTCCCAGAAATCACTTGCGCACTGCTCCCGCTGAAATAGACTGGCCTGCTCCTGCAAAGGTAAGTGTTTTTAGAGGAGAAACCTACCTCCCAGAAATCACTTGCGCACTGCTCCCGCTGAAATTGACTATCGTGCTCCTGTGAAGGTCTCCCAGAAATCACTACGCACGGCTCCCGCTGAAATCGACTGGCCTGCTCCTGCAAAGCTAAGTGTTTTTAGAGGAGAAACCTACCTCCCAGAAATCACTTGCGCACTGCTCCCGCTGAAATTGACTAGCGTGCTCCTGTGAAGGTCTCCCAGAAATCACTACGCACCGCTCCCGCTGAAATCGACTGGCCTGCTCCTGCAAAGCTAAGTGTTTTTAAAGGAGAAACTTACCTCCCAGAAAACACTTGCGCACTGCTCCCGCTGAAATCGATTGGCCTGTTCCTGCAACGGTAAGTGTTTTTAAAGGAGAAACGTACCTCCCAGAAATCACTTGCGCACTGCTCCCGCTGAAATTGACTATCCTGCTCCTGTGAAGGTCTCCCAGAAATCACAAACGCACCGCTCCCGCTGAAATCGACTGGCCTGCTCCTGCAAAGGTAAGTGTTTTTAAAGGAGAGACGTACCTCCCAGAAATCATTTGCGCACTGCTCCCGCAGAAATTGACTAGCCTCCTCCTGTGAAGGTCTCCCAGAAATCACTAACGCACCGCTCCCGCTGAAATCGACTGGCCTGCTCCTGCAAAGGTCAGTGTTTTTAGAGGAGAAACCTACCTTCCAGAAATCACTTGCGCACTGCTCCCGCTGAAATTGACTAGCGTGCTCCTGTGAAGGTCTCCCAGAAATCACTACGCACCGCTCCCGCTGAAATCGACTGGCCTGCTCCTGCAAAGCTAAGTGTTTTTAAAGGAGAAACTTACCTCCCAGAAAACACTTGCGCACTGCTCCCGCTGAAGTCGATTGGCCTGTTCCTGCAACGATAAGTGTTTTTAAAGGAGAAACTTACCTCCCAGAAATCACTTGCGCACTGCTCCCGCTGAAATTGACTAGCCTGCTCCTGTGAAGGTCTCCCAGAAATCACAATCGCAACGCTCCGGCTGAAATCGACCGGCCTGCTCCTGCAAAGGTAAGTGTTTTTAAAGGAGAAACTCACCTCCCAGAAATCACTTGCGCACTGCTCCCGCTGAAATTGACTAGCCTGCTCCTGTGAAGGTCTTCCAGAAATCACTAATTGCACCGCTCCCGCTGAAATCGACTGGCCTGCTCCTGCAAAGGTAAGTGTTTTTAAAGGAGAAACTTACCTCCCAGAAATCACTTGCGCACTGCTCCTGCTGAAATTGACTATCCTGCTCCTGTGAAGGTCTCCCAGAAATCACTAACGCACCGCTCCCGCTGAAATCGACTGGCCTGCTCCTGCAAAGGTAAGTGTTTTTAAAGGAGAAACTTACCTCCCAGAAATCACTTGCGCACTGCTCCCGCTGAAATTGACTAGCCTGCTCCTGTGAAGGTCTCCCAGAAATCACTAATGCACCGCTCCCGCTGAAATCGACTGGCCTGCTACTGCAAAGGTAAGTGTTTTTATAGGAGAAACTTACCTCCCAGAAATCACTTGCGCACTGCTCCCGCTGAAATTGACTAGCCTGCTCCTGTGAAGGTCTCCCAGAAATCATTAACGCACCGCTCCCACTGAAATCGACTGGCATGCTCCTGCAAAAGTAAGTATTTTTAAAGGAGAAACTGACCTCCCAGACATCACTTGCGCACTGCTCCCGCTGAAATTGACTAGCCTGCTCCTGTGAAGGTCTCCCAGAAATCACTAACGCACCGCTCCCGCTGAAATCGACTGGCCTGCTCCTGGAAAGGTAAGTGTTTTTAAAGGAGAAACTTACCTCCCAGAAATCACTTGTGCACAGCTCCCGCTGAAATTGACTCGCCTGCTCCTGTGAAGGTCTCCCAGAAATCACTAACGCACCGCTCCCGCTGAAATCGACTGGCCTGCTCTTGCAAAGGTAAGTGTTTTTAAAGGAGAAACTTATCTCCCAGTAATCACTTGCGCACTGCTCCCGCTGAAATTGACTAGCCTGCTCCTGTGAAGGTCTCCCAGAAATCACTAACGCACCGCTCCCGCTGAAATCGACTGGCCTGCTCCTGCAAAGGTAAGTGTTTTTAAAGGAGAAACCTACCTCCCAGAAATCATTTGCGTACTGCTCCAACTGAAATTGACTAGCCTGCTCCTGTGAAGGTCTCCCAGAAATCACTAACGCACCGCTCCCGTTGAAATCGACTGGCCTGCTCCTGCAAAGGTAAGTGTTTTTAAAGGAGAAACCTACCTCCCAGAAATCACTTTCGCACTGCTCCCACTGAAATTGACTAGCCTGCTCCTGTGAAGGTCTCCCAGAAATCACTAATGTACCGCTCCCGCTGAAATCGACTGGCCTGCTCCTGCAAAGGTAAGTGTTTTCAAAGGAGAAATTTACCTCCCAGAAATCACTTGCGCACTGCTCCTGCTGAAATTGACTAGCCTGCTCCTGTGAAGGTCTCCCAGAAATCACAAACGCACCGCTCCCGCTGAAATCGACTGGCCTGCTCCTGCAAAGGTAAGTGTTTTTAAAGGAGAAACCTACCTCCCAGAAATCACTTGCGCAGTGCTCCCGCTGAAATTGACTAGCCTGCTCCTGTGAAGGTCTCCCAGAAATCACTTATGTACCGCTCCCGCAGAAATCGACTGGCCTGCTCCTGCAAAGGTAAGTGTTTTTATAGGAGAAACCGACCTCCCAGAAATCACTTGCGCACTGCTCCCGCTGAAATCGACTGGCCTGCTCCTGCAAAGGTAAGTGTTTTTAGAGGAGAAACCTACCTCCCAGAAATCACTTGCGCACTGCTCCCGCTGAAATTGACTAGCGTGCTCCTGTGAAGGTCTCCCAGAAATCACTACGCACCGCTCCCGCTGAAATCGACTGGCCTGCTCCTGCAAAGCTAAGTGTTTTTAGAGGAGAAACCTACCTCCCAGAAATCACTTGCGCACTGCTCCCGCTGAAATTGACTAGCGTGCTCCTGTGAAGGTCTCCCAGAAATCACTACGCACCGCTCCCGCTGAAATCGACTGGCCTGCTCCTGCAAAGCTAAGTGTTTTTAAAGGAGAAACTTACCTCCCAGAAAACACTTGCGCACTGCTCCCGCTGAAATCGATTGGCCTGTTCCTGCAACGGTAAGTGTTTTTAAAGGAGAAACTTACCTCCCAGAAATCACTTGCGCACTGCTCCCGCTGAAATTGACTAGCCTGCTCCTGTGAAGGTCTTCCAGAAATCACTAATTGCACCGCTCCCGCTGAAATCGACTGGCCTGCTCCTGCAAAGGTAAGTGTTTTTAAAGGAGAAACTTACCTCCCAGAAATCACTTGCGCACTGCTCCTGCTGAAATTGACTATCCTGCTCCTGTGAAGGTCTCCCAGAAATCACTAACGCACCGCTCCCGCTGAAATCGACTGGCCTGCTCCTGCAAAGGTAAGTGTTTTTAAAGGAGAAACTTACCTCCCAGAAATCACTTGCGCACTGCTCCCGCTGAAATTGACTAGCCTGCTCCTGTGAAGGTCTCCCAGAAATCACAAATGCACCGCTCCCGCTGAAATCGACTGGCCTGCTACTGCAAAGGTAAGTGTTTTTATAGGAGAAACTTACCTCCCAGAAATCACTTGCGCACTGCTCCCGCTGAAATTGACTAGCCTGCTCCTGTGAAGGTCTCCCAGAAATCATTAACGCACCGCTCCCACTGAAATCGACTGGCATGCTCCTGCAAAAGTAAGTATTTTTAAAGGAGAAACTGACCTCCCAGAAATCACTTGCGCACTGCTCCCGCTGAAATTGACTAGCCTGCTCCTGTGAAGGTCTCCCAGAAATCACTAACGCACCGCTCCCGCTGAAATCGACTGGCCTGCTCCTGGAAAGGTAAGTGTTTTTAAAGGAGAAACTTACCTCCCAGAAATCACTTGCGCACAGCTCCCGCTGAAATTGACTAGCCTGCTCCTGTGAAGGTCTCCCAGAAATCACTAACGCACCGCTCCCGCTGAAATCGACTGGCCTGCTCTTGCAAAGGTAAGTGTTTTTAAAGGAGAAACTTATCTCCCAGTAATCACTTGCGCACTGCTCCCGCTGAAATTGACTAGCCTGCTCCTGTGAAGGTCTCCCAGAAATCACTAACGCACCGCTCCCGCTGAAATCGACTGGCCTTCTCCTGCAAAGGTAAGTTTTTTTAAAGGAGAAACCTACCTCCCAGAAATCATTTGCGTACTGCTCCCACTGAAATTGACTAGCCTGCTCCTGTGAAGGTCTCCCAGAAATCACTAACGCACCGCTCCCGCTGAAAACGACTGGCCTGCTCCTGCAAAGGTAAGTGTTTTTAAAGGAGAAACCTACCTCCCAGAAATCACTTTCGCACTGCTCCCACTGAAATTGACTAGCCTGCTCCTGTGAAGGTCTCCCAGAAATCACTAACGCACTGCTCCCGCTGAAATCGACTGGCCTGCTCCTGCAAAGGTAAGTGTTTTCAAAGGAGAAACTTACCTCCCAGAAATCACTTGCGCACTGCTCCTGCTGAAATTGACTAGCCTGCTCCTGTGAAGGTCTCCCAGAAATCACAAACGCACCGCTCCCGCTGAAATCGACTGGCCAGCTCCTGCAAAGGTAAGTGTTTTTAAAGGAGAAACTTACCTCCCAGAAATCACTTGCGCACTGCTCCCGCTGAAATTGACTAGCCTGCTCCTGTGAAGGACTCCCAGAAATCACTTATGCACCACTCCCGCAGAAATCGACTGTCCTGCTCCTGCAAAGGTAAGTGTTTTTATAGGAGAAATCTACCTCCCAGAAATCACTTGCGCACTGCTCCCGCTGAAATTGACTAGCCTGCTCCTGTGAAGGTCTCCCAGAAATCACTAACGCACCACTCCCGCTGAAATCGACTGGCCTGCTCCTGCAAAGGTAAGTATTTTTAAAGGAGAAACTTACCTCCCAGAAATCACTTGCGCACTGCTCCCGCTGAAATTGACTAGGCTGCTCCTGTGATGGTCTCCCAGAAATCACTAAAGCACCGGTCCCGCTGAAATCGACTGGCCTGCTCTTGCAAAGGTAAGTGTTTTTAAAGGAGAAACTTACCTCCCAGAAATCACTTGCGCACTGCTCCCGCTGAAATTGACTTGCCTGCTCCTGTGAAGGTCTCCCAGAATTCACTAACGCACCGCTCCCGCTGAAATCGACTGGCCTGCTCTTGCAAAGGTAAGTGTTTTTAAAGGAGAAACCTACCTCCCAGAAATCACTTGCGCGCTGCTCCCGCTGAAATTGCCTAGCCTGCTCCTGTGAAGATCTCCCAGAAATCGCTAACGCACCGCTCCCGCTGAAATCGACTGGCCTGCTCCTGCAAAGGTAAGTGTTTTTAAAGGAGAAACTTACCTCTCAGAAATCACTTGCGCACTGCTCCCGCTGAAATCGACTGGCCTATTCCTGCAACGGTAAGTGTTTTCAAAGGAGAAACTTACCTCCCAGAAATCACTTCCGCACTGCTCCCGCTGAAATTGACTAGCCTGCTCCTGTGAAGGTCTCCCAGAAATCACTAACGCACCGCTCCCGCTGAAATCGACTGGCCTGCTCTTGCAAAGGTAAGTGTTTTTAAAGGAGAAACTTACCTCCCAGAAATCACTTGCGCACTGCTCCCGCTGAAATTGACTAGCCTGCTCCTGTGAAGGTCTCCCAGAAATCACTAATGCACCGCTCCCGCTGAAATCGACTGGCCTGCTCCTGCAAAGGTAAGTGTTTTTACAGGAGAAACTTACCTCCCAGAAATCACTTGCGCACTGCTCCCGCTGAAATTGACTAGCCTGCTCCTGTGAAGGTCTCCCAGAAATCATTAACGCACCGCTCCCGCTGAAATCGACTGGCATGCTCCTGCAAAGGTAAGTATTTCTAAAGGAGAAACTTACCTCCCAGAAATCACTTGCGCACTGCTCCCGCTGAAATTGACTAGCCTGCTCCTGTGAAGGTCTCCCAGAAATCACTAATGCACCGCTCCCGCTGAAATCGACTGGCCTGCTCCTGCAAAGGTAAGTGTTTTTACAGGAGAAACTTACCTCCCAGAAATCACTTGCGCACTGCTCCCGCTGAAATTGACTAGCCTGCTCCTGTGAAGGTCTCCCAGAAATCATTAACGCACCGCTCCCGCTGAAATCGACTGGCATGCTCCTGCAAAGGTAAGTATTTCTAAAGGAGAAACTTACCTCCCAGAAATCACTTGCGCACTGCTCCCACTGAAATTGACTAGCCTGCTCCTGTGAAGGTCTCCCAGAAATCACTAACGCACCGCTCCCGCTGAAATCGACTGGCCTGCTCCTGCAAAGGAAAGTGTTTTTAAAGGAGAAACTTACCTCCCAGAAATCACTTGCGCACTGCTCCCGCTGAAATTGACTAGCCTGCTCCTGTGAAGGTCTCCCAGAAATCACTAACGCACCGCTCCCGCTGAAATCGACTGGCCTGCTCTTGCAAAGGTAAGTGACTTTAAAGGAGAAACTTATCTCCCAGTAATCACTTGCGCACTGCTCCCGCTGAAATTGACTAGCCTGCTCCTGTGAAGGTCTCCCAGAAATCACTAACGCACCGCTCCCGCTGAAATCGACTGGCCTGCTCCTGCAAAGATAAGTGTTTTTAAAGGAGAAACCTACCTCCCAGAAATCATTTGCGCACTGCTCCCACTGAAATTGACTAGCCTGCTCCTGTGAAGGTCTCCCAGAAATCACTAACGCACCGCTCCCGCTGAAATCGACTGACCTGCTCCTGCAAAGGTAACTGTTTTTAAAGGAGAAACTTACCTCCCAGAAATCACTTTCGCACTGCTCCCGCTGAAATTGACTAGCCTGCTCCTGTGAAGGTCTCCCAGAAATCACTAATGTACCGCTCCCGCTGAAATCGACTGGCCTGCTCCTGCAAAGGTAAGTGTTTTCAAAGGAGAAACTTACCTCCCAGAAATCACTTGCGCACTGCTCCTGCTGAAATTGACTAGCCTGCTCCTGTGAAGGTCTCCCAGAAATCACTAACGCACAGCTCCCGCTGAAATGGACTGGCCTGCTCCTGAAAAGGCAAGTGTTTTTAAAGGAGAAACTTACCTCCCAGAAATCACTTGCGCACTGCTCCCGCTGAAATTGACTTGCCTGCTCCTGTGAAGGTCTCCCAGAAATCACTAACGCACCGCTCCAGCTGAAATCGACTGGCCTGATCTTGCAAAGGTAAGTGTTTTTAAAGGAGAAACCTACCTCCCAGAAATCACTTGCGCACTGCTCCCGCTGAAATTGACTAGCCTGCTCCTGTGAAGGTCTCCCAGAAATCGCTAACGCACCGTTCCCGCTGAAATCGACTGGCCTGCTCCTGCAAAGGTAAGTGTTTTTAAAGGAGAAACTTACCTCCCAGAAATCACTTGCGCACTTTTTCCGCTGGAATTGACTAGCCTGCTCCTGTGAAGGTCTCCCAGAAATCACTAACGCACCGCTCCCGCTGAAAACGACTGGCCTGCTCCTGCAAAGGTAAGTGTTTTTAAAGGAGAAACTTACCTCCCAGAAATCACTTGCGCACTGCTCCCGCTGAAATTGACTAGCCTGCTCCTGTGAAGGTCTCCCAGAAATCACTAACGCACCACTCCCGCTGAAATCGACTGGCCTGCTCCTGCAAAGGTAAGTGTTTTTAAAGGAGAAACGTACCTCCCAGAAATCACTTGCGCACTGCTCCCGCTGAAATTGACTAGCCTGCTCCTGTGAAGGTCTCCCAGAAATCACTAACGCACCGCTCCCGCTGAAATCGACTGGCCTGCTCCTGCAAAGGTAAGTGTTTTTAAAGGAGAATCTTACCTCCCAGAAATCACTTGTGCACTGCTCCCGCTGAAATTGACTAGCCTGCTCCTGTGAAGGTCTCCCAGAAATCACAAACGCACCGCTCCCGCTGAAATCGACTGGCCTGCTCCTGCAAAGGTAAGTGTTTTTAAAGGAGAGACGTACCTCCCAGAAATCATTTGCGCACTGCTCCCGCAGAAATTGACTAGCCTCCTCCTGTGAAGGTCTCCCAGAAATCACTAAGCACCGCTCCCGCTGAAATCGACTGGCCTGCTCCTGCCAAGCTAAGTGTTTTTAAAGGAGAAACTTACCTCCCAGAAAACACTTGCGCACTGCTCCCGCTGAAATCGATTGCCCTGTTCCTGCAACGGTAAGTGTTTTTAAAGGAGAAACTTACCTCCCAGAAATCAATTGCGCACTGCTCCCGCTGAAATTGACTAGCCTGCTCCTGTGAAGGTCTCCCAGAAATCACAATCGCAACGCTCCCGCTGAAATCGACCGGCCTGCTCCTGCAAAGGTAAGTGTTTTTAAAGGAGAAACTTACCTCCCAGAAATCACTTGCGCTCTGCTCCCGCTGATATTGACTAGCCGGCTCCTGTGAAGGTCTTCCAGAAATCACTAATTGCACCTCTCCCGCTGAAATCGACTGGCCTGCTCCTGCAAAGGTAAGTGTTTTTAAAGGAGAAACTTACCTCCCAGAAATCACTTGCGCACTGCTCCCGCTGAAATTGACTAGTCTGCTCCTGTGAAGGTCTCCCAGAAATCACTAATGCACCGCTCCCGCTGAAATCGACTGGCCTGCTACTGCAAAGGTAAGTGTTTTTATAGGAGAAACTTACCTCCCAGAAATCACTTGCGCACTGCTCCCGCTGAAATTGACTAGCCTACTCCTGTGAAGGTCTCCCAGAAATCACAAACGCACCGCTCCCACTGAAATCGACTGGCCTGCTCCTGCAAAGGTAAGTGTTTTTAAAGGAGAAACTTACCTCCCAGAAATCACTTGCGCAAAGCTCCCGCTGAAATTGACTAGCCTGCTCCTGTGAAGGTCTCCCAGAAATCACTAACGCACCGCTCCCGCTGAAATCGACTGGCCTGCTCTTGCAAAGGTAAGTGTTTTTAAAGGAGAAACATATCTCCCAGTAATCACTTGCGCACTGCTCCCGCTGAAATTGACTAGCCTGCTCCTGTTAAGCTCTCCCAGAAATCACTAACGCACCGCTCCCTCTGAAATCGACTGGCCTGCTCCTGCAAAGGTAAGTGTTTTCAAAGGAGAAACTTAACTCCCAGAAATCACTTGCGCACTGCTCCTGCTGAAATTGACTAGCCTGCTCCTGTGAAGGTCTCCCAGAAATCACTAACGCACAGCTCCCGCTGAAATGGACTGGCCTGCTCCTGAAAAGGCAAGTGTTTTTAAAGGAGAAACGTACCTCCCAGAAATCACTTGCGCACTGCTCCTGCTGAAATTGACTAGCCTGCTCCTGTGAAGGTCTCCCAGAAATCACTAACGCACAGCTCCCGCTGAAATGGACTGGCCTGCTCCTGAAAAGGCAAGAGTTTTTAAAGGAGAAACTTACCTCCCAGAAATCACTTGCGCACTGCTCCCGCTGAAATTGACTTGCCTGCTCCTGTGAAGGTCTCCCAGAAATCACTAAAGCACCGCTCCAGCTGAAATCGACTGGCCTGCTCTTGCAAAGGTAAGTGTTTTTAAAGGAGAAACCTACCTCCCAGAAATCACTTGCGCACTGCTCCCGCTGAAATTGACTAGCCTGCTCCTGTGAAGGTCTCCCAGAAATCGCTAACGCACCGTTCCCGCTGAAATCGACTGGCCTGCTCCTGCAAAGGTAAGTGTTTTTAAAGGAGAAACTTACCTCCCAGAAATCACTTGCGCACTTTTTCCGCTGGAATTGACTAGCCTGCTCCTGTGAAAGTCTCCCAGAAATCACTAACGCACCGCTCCCGCTGAAGACGACTGGCCTGCTCCTGCAAAGGTAAGTGTTTTTAAAGGAGAAACTTACCTCCCAGAAATCACTTGCGCACTGCTCCCGCTGAAATTGACTAGCCTGCTCCTGTGAAGGTCTCCCAGAAATCACTAACGCACCACTCCCGCTGAAATCGACTGGCCTGCTCCTGCAAAGGTAAGTGTTTTTAAAGGAGAAACGTACCTCCCAGAAATCACTTGCGCACTGCTCCCGCTGAAATTGACTAGCCTGCTCCTGTGAAGGTCTCCCAGAAATCACTAACGCACCGCTCCCGCTGAAATCGACTGGCCTGCTCCTGCAAAGGTAAGTGTTTTTAAAGGAGAATCTTACCTCCCAGAAATCATTTGCGCACTGCTCCCGCAGAAATTGACTAGCCTCCTCCTGTGAAGGTCTCCCAGAAATCACTAACGCACCGCTCCCGCTGAAATCGACTGGCCTGCTCCTGCAAAGGTAAGTGTTTTTAGAGGAGAAACCTACCTCCCAGAAATCACTTGCGCACTGCTCCCGCTGAAATTGACTAGCGTGCTCCTGTGAAGGTCTCCCAGAAATCACTACGCACCGCTCCCGCTGAAATCGACTGGCCTGCTCCTGCCAAGCTAAGTGTTTTTAAAGGAGAAACTTACCTCCCAGAAAACACTTGCGCACTGCTCCCGCTGAAATCGATTGCCCTGTTCCTGCAACGGTAAGTGTTTTTAAAGGAGAAACTTACCTCCCAGAAATCAATTGCGCACTGCTCCCGCTGAAATTCACTAGCCTGCTCCTGTGAAGGTCTCCCAGAAATCACAATCGCAACGCTCCCGCTGAAATCGACCGGCCTGCTCCTGCAAAGGTAAGTGTTTTTAAAGGAGAAACTTACCTCCCAGAAATCACTTGCGCTCTGCTCCCGCTGAAATTGACCAACCTGCTCCTGTGACGGTCTTCCAGAAATCACTAATTGCACCGCTCCCGCTGAAATCGACTGGCCTGCTCCTGCAAAGGTAAGTGTTTTTAAAGGAGAAACTTACCTCCCAGAAATCACTTGCGCACTGCTCCTGCTGAAATTGACTATCCTGCTCCTGTGAAGGTCTCCCAGAAATCACTAACGCACCGCTCCCGCTGAAATCGACTGGCCTGCTCCTGCAAAGGTAAGTGTTTTTAAAGGAGAAACTTACCTCCCAGAAATCACTTGCGCACTGCTCCCGCTGAAATTGACTAGCCTGCTCCTGTGATGGTCTCCCAGAAATCACTAATGCACCGCTCCCGCTGAAATCGACTGGCCTGCTACTGCAAAGGTAAGTGTTTTTATAGGAGAAACTTACCTCCCAGAAATCACTTGCGCACTGCTCCCGCTGAAATTGACTAGCCTGCTCCTGTGAAGGTCTCCCAGAAATCATTAACGCACCGCTCCCACTGAAATCGACTGGCATGCTCCTGCAAAAGTAAGTATTTTTAAAGGAGAAACTGACCTCCCAGAAATCACTTGCGCACTGCTCCCGCTGAAATTGACTAGCCTGCTCCTGTGAAGGTCTCCCAGAAATCACTAACGCACCGCTCCCGCTGAAATCGACTGGCCTGCTCCTGCAAAGGTAAGTGTTTTTAAAGGAGAAACTTACCTCCCAGAAATCACTCGCGCACAGCTCCCGCTGAAATTGACTAGCCTGCTCCTGTGAAGGTCTCCCAGAAATCACTAACGCACCGCTCCCGCTGAAATCGACTGGCCTGCTCTTGCAAAGGTAAGTGTTTTTAAAGGAGAAACTTATCTCCCAGTAATCACTTGCGCACTGCTCCCGCTGAAATTGACTAGCCTGCTCCTGTGAAGGTCTCCCAGAAATCATTAACGCACCGCTCCCGCTGAAATCGACTGGCCTGCTCCTGCAAAGGTAAGTGTTTTTAAAGGAGAAACCTACCTCCCAGAAATCATTTGCGTACTGCTCCCACTGAAATTGACTAGCCTGCTCCTGTGAAGGTCTCACAGAAATCACTAACGCACCGCTCCCGCTGAAATTGACTGGCCTGCTCCTGCAAAGGTAAGTGTTTTCAAAGGAGAAACTTACCTCCCAGAAATCACTTGCGCACTGCTCCTGCTGAAATTGACTAGCCTGCTCCTGTGAAGGTCTCCCAGAAATCACTAACGCACCGCTCCCGCTGAAATCGACTGGCCTGCTCCTGCAAAGATAAGTGTTTTTAAAGGAGAAACTTACCTCCCAGAAATCACTTGCGCACTGCTCCCGCTGAAATTGACTAGGCTGCTCCTGTGATGGTCTCCCAGAAATCACTAACGCACCGCTCCCGCTGAAATCGACTGGCCTGCTCTTGCAAAGGTAAGTGTTTTTAAAATAGAAACTTATCTCCCAGAAATCACTTGCGCACTGATCCCACTGAAATTGACTAGCCTGCTCCTGTGAAGGTCTCCCAGAAATCACTAACGCACCGCTCCCGCTGAAATCGACTGGCCTGCTCCTGAAAAGGCAAGTGTATTTAAAGGAGAAACTTACCTCCCAGAAATCACTTGCGCACTGCTCCCGCTGAAATTGACTTGCCTGCTCCTGTGAAGGTCTCCCAGAAATCACTAACGCACCGCTCCCGCTGAAATCGACTGCCCTGCTCTTGCAAAGGTAAGTGTTTTTAAAGGAGAAACCTACCTCCCAGAAATCACTTGCGCGCTGCTCCCGCTGAAATTGACTAGCCTGCTCCTGTGAAGGTCTCCCAGAAATCGCTAACGCACCGCTCCCGCTGAAATCGACTGGCCTGCTCCTGCAAAGGTAAGTGTTTTTAAAGGAGAAACTTACCTCCCAGAAATCACTTGCGCACTGCTCCCGCTGAAATCGACTGGCCTATTCCTGCAACGGTAAGTGTTTTTAAAGGAGAAACTTACCTCCCAGAAATCACTTCCGCACTGCTCCCGCTGAAATTGACTAGCCTGCTCCTGTGAAGGTCACCCAGAAATCACTAACGCACCGCTCCCGCTGAAACCGACTGGCCTGCTCTTGCAAAGGTAAGTGTTTTTAAAGGAGAAACCTACCTCCCAGAAATCACTTGCGCACAGCTCCCGCTGAAATTGACTAGCCTGCTCCTGTGAAGGTCTCCCAGAAATCGCTAACGCACCGCTCCCGCTGAAATCGACTGGCCTGCTCCTGCAAAGGTAAGTGTTTTTAAAGGAGAAACTTACCTCCCAGAAATCACTTGCGCACTGCTCCCGCTGAAATCGACTGGCCTATTCCTGCAACGGTAAGTGTTTTTAAAGGAGAAACTTACCTCCCAGAAATCACTTCCGCACTGCTCCCGCTGAAATTGACTCGCCTGCTCCTGTGAAGGTCTCCCAGAAATCACTAACGCGCTGCTCCCGCTGAAATCGACAGGCCTGCTCCTGCAAAGGTAAGTGTTTTTAAAGGAGAAACTTACCTCCCAGAAATCACTTGCGCACTGCTCCCGCTGAAATTGACTAGCCTGCTCCTGTGAAGGCCTCCCAGAAATCACTAACGCACCGCTCCCACTGAAATCGACTGGCCTGCTCCTGCAAAGGTAAGTGTTTTTAAAGGAGAAACGTACCTCCCAGAAATCACTTGCGCACTGCTCCCGCTGAAATTGACTAGCCTGCTCCTGTGAAGGTCTCCCAGAAATCACTAATGCACCGCTCCCGCTGAAATCGACTGGCCTGCTCCTGCAAAGTTAAGTGTTTTTATAGGAGAAACTTACCTCCCAGAAATCACTTGCGCACTGCTCCCGCTGAAATTGACTAGCCTGCTCCTGTGAAGGTCTCCCAGAAATCATTAACGCACCGCTCCCGATGAAATCGACTGGCATGCTCCTGCAAAGGTAAGTATTTTTAAAGGAGAAACTTACCTCCCAGAAATCACTTGCGCACTGCTCCCGCTGAAATTGACTAGCCTGCTCCTGTGAAGGTCTCCCAGAAATCAGTAACGCACCGCTCCCGCTGAAATCGATTCGCCTGCTCTTGCAAAGGTAAGTGTTTTTAAAGGAGAAACTTACCTCCCAGTAATCACTTGCGCACTGCTCCCGCTGAAATTGACTAGCCTGCTCCTGTGAAGGTCTCCCAGAAATCACTAACGCACCGCTCCCGCTGAAATCGACTGGCCTGCTCCTGCAAAGGTAAGTGTTTTTAAAGGAGAAACCTACCTCCCAGAAATCATTTGCGCACTGCTCCCACTGAAATTGACTAGCCTGCTCCTGTGAAGGTCTCCCAGAAATCACTAACGCACCGCTCCCGCTGAAATCGACTGACCTGCTCCTGCAAAGGTAAGTGTTTTTAAAGGAGAAACTTAGCTCCCAGAAATCACTTTCGCACTGCTCCCGCTGAAATTGACTAGCCTGCTCCTGTGAAGGTCTCCCAGAAATCACTAATGTACCGCTCCCGCTGCAATCGACTGGCCTGCTCCTGCAAAGGTAAGTGTTTTCAAAGGAGAAACTTACCTCCCAGAAATCACTTGCGCACTGCTCCTGCTGAAATTGACTAGCCTGCTCCTGTGAAGGTCTCCCAGAAATCACTAACGCACAGCTCCCGCTGAAATGGACTGGCCTGCTCCTGAAAAGGCAAGTGTTTTTAAAGGAGAAACTTACCTCCCAGAAATCACTTGCGCACTGCTCCCGCTGAAATTGACTTGCCTGCTCCTGTGAAGGTCTCCCAGAAATCACTAACGCATCGCTCCAGCTGAAATCGACTGGCCTGCTCTTGCAAAGGTAAGTGTTTTTAAAGGAGAAACCTACCTCCCAGAAATCACTTTCGCACTGCTCCCGCTGAAATTGACTAGCCTGCTCCTGTGAAGGTCTCCCAGAAATCGCTAACGCACCGTTCCCGCTGAAATCGACTGGCCTGCTCCTGCAAAGGTAAGTGTTTTTAAAGGAGAAACTTACCTCCCAGAAATCATTTGTGAACTGCTCCCACTGAAATTGACTAGCCTGCTCCTGTGAAGGTCTCCCAGAAATCACTAACGCACCGCTCCCTCTGAAATCTACTGACCTGCTCCTGCAAAGGTAAGTGTTTTTAAAGGAGAAACTTACCTCCCAGAAATCACTTTCGCACTGCTCCCGCTGAAATTGACTAGCCTGCTCCTGTGAAGGTCGCCCAGAAATCACTAATGTACCGCTCCCGCTGAAATCGACTGGCCTGCTCCTGCAAAGGTAAGTGTTTTCAAAGGAGAAACTTACCTCCCAGAAATCACTTGCGCACTGCTCCTGCTGAAATTGACTAGCCTGCTCCTGTGAAGGTCTCCCAGAAATCACTAACGCACAGCTCCCGCTGAAACGGACTGGCCTGCTCCTGAAAAGGCAAGTGTTTTTAAAGGCGAAACTTACCTCCCAGAAATCACTTGCGCACTGCTCCCGCTGAAATTGACTTGCCTGCTCCTGTGAAGGTCTCCCAGAAATCACTAACGCACCGCTCCAGCTGAAATCGACTGGCCTGCTCTTGCAAAGGTAAGTGTTTTTAAAGGAGAAACCTACCTCCCAGAAATCACTTGCGCACTGCTCCCGCTGAAATTGACTAGCCTGCTCCTGTGAAGGTCTCCCAGAAATCGCTAACGCACCGTTCCCGCTGAAATCGACTGGCCTGCTCCTGCAAAGGTAAGTGTTTTTAAAGGAGAAACTTACCTCCCAGAAATCACTTGAGCACTTTTTCCGCTGGAATTGACTAGCCTGCTCCTGTGAAGGTCTCCCAGAAATCACTAACGCACCGCTCCCGCTGAAAACGACTGGCCTGCTCCTGCAAAGGTAAGTGTTTTTAAAGGAGAAACTTACCTCCCAGAAATCACTTGCGCACTGCTCCCGCTGAAATTGACTAGCCTGCTCCTGTGAAGGTCTCCCAGAAATCACTAACGCACCACTCCCGCTGAAATCGACTGGCCTGCTCCTGCAAAGGTAAGTGTTTTTAAAGGAGAAACGTACCTCCCAGAAATCACTTGCGCACTGCTCCCGCTTAAATTGACTAGCCTGCTCCTGTGAAGGTCTCCCAGAAATCAGTAACGCACCGCTCCCGCTGAAATCGACTGGCCTGCTCCTGCAAAGGTAAGTGTTTTTAAAGGAGAAACCTACCTCCCAGAAATCACTTGCGCACTGCTCCCGCTGAAATTGACTATCCTGCTCCTGTGAAGGTCTCCCAGACATCACAAACGCACCGCTCCTGCTGAAATCGACTGGCCTGCTCCTGCAAAGGTAAGTGTTTTTAAAGGAGAAACTTACCTCCCAGAAATCACTTGCGCACTGCTCCCGCTGAAATCGACTGGCCTATTCCTGCAACGGTAAGTGTTTTTAAAGGAGAAACTTACCTCCCAGAAATCACTTGCGCACTGCTCCCGCTGAAATTGACTAGCCTGCTCCTGTGAAGGTCTCCCAGAAATCACTAACGCACCGCTCCCGCTGAAATCGACAGGCCTGCTCCTGCAAAGGTAAGTGTTTTTAAAGGAGAAACTTACCTCCCAGAAATCACTTGCGCACTGCTCCCGCTGAAATTGACTAGCCTGCTCCTGTGAAGGTCTCCCAGAAATCACTAACGCACCGCTCCCGCTGAAATCGACTGGCCTGCTCCTGCAAAGGTAAGTGTTTTCAAAGGAGAAACTTACCTCCCAGAAATCACTTGCGCACTGCTCCCGCTGAAATTAAATAGCCTGCTCCTGTGAAGGTCTCCCAGAAATCACTAACGCACCGCTCCCGCTGAAATCGACTGGCCTGCTCCTGCAAAGGTAAGTGTTTTTAAAGGAGAAACTTACCTCCCAGAAATCACTTGCGCACTGCTCCCGCTGAAATTGACTAGCCTGCTCCTGTGAAGGTCTCCCAGAAATCACTAACGCACCGCTCCCGCTGAAATCGAGTGGCCGGCTCCTGCAAAGGTAAGTGTTTTTAAAGGAGAAACTTACCTCCCAGAAATCACTTGCGCACTGCTCCCGCAGAAATTGACTAGCCTGCTCCTGTGAAGGTCTCCCAGAAATCACTAACGCACCGCTCCCGCTGAAATCGACTGGCCTGCTCTTGCAAAGGTAAGTGTTTTTAAAGGAGAAACTTACCTCCCAGAAAACACTTGCGCTCTGCTCCCGCAGAAATTGACTAGCCTGCTCCTGTGAAGGTCTCCCAGAAATCACTAACGCAACGCTCCCGCTGAAATCGACTGGCCTTCTCCTGCATAGGTAAGTGTTTTAAAAAGGAGGAACATACCTCCCAGAAATCACTTGCGCACTTCTCCCGCTGAAATTGACTAGCCTGCTCCTGTGAAGATCGCCCAGAAATCACTAACGCACCGCTCCCGCTGAAATCGACTGGCCTGCTCCTGCAAAGGTAACTGTTTTTACAGGAGAAACTTACCTTCCAGAAATCACTTGCCCACTGCTCCCGCTGAAATTGACTAGCCTGCTCCTGTGAAGGTCTCCCAGAAATCACTAACGCACCGCTCCCGCTGAAATCGACTGGCCTGCTCCTGCAAAGGTAAGTGTTTTTAAAGGAGAAACTTACCTCCCAGAAATCACTTGCGCACTGCTCGCGCTGAAATTGACTTGCCTGCTCCTGTGAAGGTCTCCCAGAAATCACTAACGCACCGCTCCAGCTGAAATCGACTGGCCTGCACTTGCAAAGGTAAGTGTTTTTAAAGGAGAAACCTACCTCCCAGAAATCACTTGCGCACTGCTCCCGCTGAAATTGATTAGCCTGCTCCTGTGAAGGTCTCCCAGAAATCGCTAACGCACCGTTCCTGCTGAAATCGACTGGCCTGCTCCTGCAAAGGTAAGTGTTTTTAAAGGAGAAACTTACCTCACAGAAATCACTTGCGCACTTTTTCCGCTGGAATTGACTAGCCTGCTCCTGTGAAGGTCTCCCAGAAATCACAAACGCACCGCTCCCGCTGAAATCGACTGGCCTGCTCTTGCAAAGGTAAGTGTTTTTAAAGGAGAAACTTACCTCCCAGTAATCACTTGCGCACTGCTCCCGCTGAAATTGACTAGCCTGCTCCTGTGAAGGTCTCCCAGAAATCACTAACGCACCGCTCCCGCTGAAATCGACTGGCCTGCTCCTGCAAAGGTAAGTGTTTTTAAAGGAGAAACCTACCTCCCAGAAATCATTTGCGCACTGCTCCCACTGAAATTGACTAGCCTGCTCCTGTGAAGGTCTCCCAGAAATCACTAACGCACCGCTCCCGCTGAAATCGACTGACCTGCTCCTGCAAAGGTAAGTGTTTTTAAAGGAGAAACTTACCTCCCAGAAATCACTTTCGCACTGCTCCCGCTGAAATTGACTAGCCTGCTCCTGTGAAGGTCTCCCAGAAATCACTAATGTACCGCTCCCGCTGAAATCGACTGGCCTGCTCCTGCAAAGGTAAGTGCTTTCGAAGGAGAAACTTACCTCCCAGAAATCACTTGCGCACTGCTCCTGCTGAAATTGACTAGCCTGCTCCTGTGAAGGTCTCCCAGAAATCACTAACGCACAGCTCCCGCTGAAATGGACTGGCCTGCTCCTGAAAAGGCAAGTGTTTTTAAAGGAGAAACTTACCTCCCAGAAATCACTTGCGCACTGCTCCCGCTGAAATTGACTTGCCTGCTCCTGTGAAGGTCTCCCAGAAATCACTAACGCACCGCTCCAGCTGAAATCGACTGGCCTGCTCTTGCAAAGGTAAGTGTTTTTAAAGGAGAAACCTACCTCCCAGAAATCACTTGCGCACTGCTCCCGCTGAAATTGATTAGCCTGCTCCTGTGAAGGTCTCCCAGAAATCGCTAACGCACCGTTCCTGCTGAAATCGACTGGCCTGCTCCTGCAAAGGTAAGTGTTTTTAAAGGAGAAACTTACCTCCCAGAAATCACTTGCGCACTTTTTCCGCTGGAATTGACTAGCCTGCTCCTGTGAAGGTCTCCCAGAAATCACAAACGCACCGCTCCCGCTGAAATCGACTGGCCTGCTCTTGCAAAGGTAAGTGTTTTTAAAGGAGAAACTTACCTCCCAGTAATCACTTGCGCACTGCTCCCGCTGAAATTGACTAGCCTGCTCCTGTGAAGGTCTCCCAGAAATCACTAACGCACCGCTCCCGCTGAAATCGACTGGCCTGATCCTGCAAAGGTAAGTGTTTTTAAAGGAGAAACCTACCTCCCAGAAATCATTTGCGCACTGCTCCCACTGAAATTGACTAGCCTGCTCCTGTGAAGGTCTCCCAGAAATCACTAACGCACCGCTCCCGCTGAAATCGACTGACCTGCTCCTGCAAAGGTAAGTGTTTTTAAAGGAGAAACTTACCTCCCAGAAATCACTTTCGCACTGCTCCCGCTGAAATTGACTAGCCTGCTCCTGTGAAGGTCTCCCAGAAATCACTAATATACCGCTCCCGCTGAAATCGACTGGCCTGCTCCTGCAAAGGTAAGTGCTTTCGAAGGAGAAACTTACCTCCCAGAAATCACTTGCGCACTGCTCCTGCTGAAATTGACTAGCCTGCTCCTGTGAAGGTCTCGCAGAAATCACTAACGCACAGCTCCCGCTGAAATGGACTGGCCTGCTCCTGAAAAGGCAAGTGTTTTTAAAGGAGAAACTTACCTCCCAGAAATCACTTGCGCACTGCTCCCGCTGAAATTGACTTGCCTGCTCCTGTGAAGGTCTCCCAGAAATCACTAACGCACCGCTCCAGCTGAAATCGACTGGCCTGCTCTTGCAAAGGTAAGTGTTTTTAAAGGAGAAACCTACCTCCCAGAAATCACTTACGCACTGCTCCCGCTGAAATTGACGAGCCTGCTCCTGTGAAGGTCTCCCAGAAATCGCTAACGCACCGTTCCCGCTGAAATCGACTGGCCTGCTCCTGCAAAGGTAAGTGTTTTTAAAGGAGAAACTTACCTCCCAGAAATCATTTGCGAACTGCTCCCACTGAAATTGACTAGCCTGCTCCTGTGAAGGTCTCCCAGAAATCACTAACGCACCGCTCCCGCTGAAATCTACTGACCTGCTCCTGCAAAGGTAAGTGTTTTTAAAGGAGAAACTTACCTCCCAGAAATCACTTTCGCACTGCTCCCGCTGAAATTGACTAGCCTGCTCCTGTGAAGGTCTCCCAGAAATCACTAATGTACCGCTCCCGCTGAAATCGACTGGCCTGCTCCTGCAAAGGTAAGTGTTTTCAAAGGAGAAACTTACCTCCCAGAAATCACTTGCGCACTGCTCCTGCTGAAATTGACTAGCTTGCTCCTGTGAAGGTCTCCCAGAAATCACTAACGCACAGCTCCCGCTGAAACGGACTGGCCTGCTCCTGAAAAGGCAAGTGTTTTTAAAGGAGAAACTTACCTCCCAGAAATCACTTGCGCACTGCTCCCGCTGAAATTGACTTGCCTGCTCCTGTGAAGGTCTCCCAGAAATCACTAACGCACCGCTCCAGCTGAAATCGACTGGCCTGCTCTTGCAAAGGTAAGTGTTTTTAAAGGAGAAACCTACCTCCCAGAAATCACTTGCGCACTGCTCCCGCTGAAATTGACTAGCCTGCTCCTGTGAAGGTCTCCCAGAAATCGCTAACGCACCGTTCCCGCTGAAATCGACTGGCCTGCTCCTGCAAAGGTAAGTGTTTTTAAAGGAGAAACTTACCTCCCAGAAATCACTTGCGCACTTTTTCCGCTGGAATTGATAGCCTGCTCCTGTGAAGGTCTCCCAGAAATCACTAACGCACCGCTCCCGCTGAAAACGACTGGCCTGCTCCTGCAAACGTAAGTGTTTTTAAAGGAGAAACTTACCTCCCAGAAATCACTTGCGCACTGCTCCCGCTGAAATTGACTAGCCTGCTCCTGTGAAGGTCTCCCAGAAATCACTAACGCACAGCTCCCGCTGAAATGGACTGGCCTGCTCCTGAAAAGGCAAGTGTTTTTAAAGGAGAAACTTACCTCCCAGAAATCACTTGCGCACTGCTCCCGCTGAAATTGACTTGCCTGCTCCTGTGAAGGTCTCCCAGAAATCACTAACGCACCGCTCCAGCTGAAATCGACTGGCCTGCTCTTGCAAAGGTAAGTGTTTTTAAAGGAGAAACCTACCTCCCAGAAATCACTTGCGCACTGCTCCCGCTGAAATTGACTAGCCTGCTCCTGTGAAGGTCTCCCAGAAATCGCTAACGCACCGTTCCCGCTGAAATCGACTGGCCTGCTCCTGCAAAGGTAAGTGTTTTTAAAGGAGAAACTTACCTCCCAGAAATCACTTGCGCACTTTTTCCGCTGGAATTGATAGCCTGCTCCTGTGAAGGTCTCCCAGAAATCACTAACGCACCGCTCCCGCTGAAAACGACTGGCCTGCTCCTGCAAACGTAAGTGTTTTTAAAGGAGAAACTTACCTCCCAGAAATCACTTGCGCACTTTTTCCGCTGGAATTGACTAGCCTGCTCCTGTGAAGGTCTCCCAGAAATCACAAACGCACCGATCCCGCTGAAATCGACTGGCCTGCTCTTGCAAAGGTAAGTGTTTTTAAAGGAGAAACTTACCTCCCAGTAATCACTTGCGCACTGCTCCCGCTGAAATTGACTAGCCTGCTCCTGTGAAGGTCTCCCAGAAATCACTAACGCACCGCTCCCGCTGAAATCGACTGGCCTGATCCTGCAAAGGTAAGTGTTTTTAAAGGAGAAACCTACCTCCCAGAAATCATTTGCGCACTGCTCCCACTGAAATTGACTAGCCTGCTCCTGTGAAGGTCTCCCAGAAATCACTAACGCACCGCTCCCGCTGAAATCGACTGACCTGCTCCTGCAAAGGTAAGTGTTTTGAAAGGAGAAACTTACCTCCCAGAAATCACTTTCGCACTGCTCCCGCTGAAATTGACTAGCCTGCTCCTGTGAAGGTCTCCCAGAAATCACTAATATACCGCTCCCGCTGAAATCGACTGGCCTGCTCCTGCAAAGGTAAGTGCTTTCGAAGGAGAAACTTACCTCCCAGAAATCACTTGCGCACTGCTCCTGCTGAAATTGACTAGCCTGCTCCTGTGAAGGTCTCGCAGAAATCACTAACGCACAGCTCCCGCTGAAATGGACTGGCCTGCTCCTGAAAAGGCAAGTGTTTTTAAAGGAGAAACTTACCTCCCAGAAATCACTTGCGCACTGCTCCCGCTGAAATTGACTTGCCTGCTCCTGTGAAGGTCTCCCAGAAATCACTAACGCACCGCTCCAGCTGAAATCGACTGGCCTGCTCTTGCAAAGGTAAGTGTTTTTAAAGGAGAAACCTACCTCCCAGAAATCACTTACGCACTGCTCCCGCTGAAATTGACGAGCCTGCTCCTGTGAAGGTCTCCCAGAAATCGCTAACGCACCGTTCCCGCTGAAATCGACTGGCCTGCTCCTGCAAAGGTAAGTGTTTTTAAAGGAGAAACTTACCTCCCAGAAATCGTTTGCGAACTGCTCCCACTGAAATTGACTAGCCTGCTCCTGTGAAGGTCTCCCAGAAATCACTAACGCACCGCTCCCGCTGAAATCTACTGACCTGCTCCTGCAAAGGTAAGTGTTTTTAAAGGAGAAACTTACCTCCCAGAAATCACTTTCGCACTGCTCCCGCTGAAATTGACTAGCCTGCTCCTGTGAAGGTCTCCCAGAAATCACTAATGTACCGCTCCCGCTGAAATCGACTGGCCTGCTCCTGCAAAGGTAAGTGTTTTCAAAGGAGAAACTTACCTCCCAGAAATCACTTGCGCACTGCTCCTGCTGAAATTGACTAGCTTGCTCCTGTGAAGGTCTCCCAGAAATCACTAACGCACAGCTCCCGCTGAAACGGACTGGCCTGCTCCTGAAAAGGCAAGTGTTTTTAAAGGAGAAACTTACCTCCCAGAAATCACTTGCGCACTGCTCCCGCTGAAATTGACTTGCCTGCTCCTGTGAAGGTCTCCCAGAAATCACTAACGCACCGCTCCAGCTGAAATCGACTGGCCTGCTCTTGCAAAGGTAAGTGTTTTTAAAGGAGAAACCTACCTCCCAGAAATCACTTGCGCACTGCTCCCGCTGAAATTGACTAGCCTGCTCCTGTGAAGGTCTCCCAGAAATCGCTAACGCACCGTTCCCGCTGAAATCGACTGGCCTGCTCCTGCAAAGGTAAGTGTTTTTAAAGGAGAAACTTACCTCCCAGAAATCACTTGCGCACTTTTTCCGCTGGAATTGATAGCCTGCTCCTGTGAAGGTCTCCCAGAAATCACTAACGCACCGCTCCCGCTGAAAACGACTGGCCTGCTCCTGCAAACGTAAGTGTTTTTAAAGGAGAAACTTACCTCCCAGAAATCACTTGCGCACTGCTCCCGCTGAAATTGACTAGCCTGCTCCTGTGAAGGTCTCCCAGAAATCACTAACGCACCACTCCCGCTGAAATCGACTGGCCTGTTCCTGCAAAGGTAAGTGTTTTTAAAGGAGAAACGTACCTCCCAGAAATCACTTGCGCACTGCTCCCGCTTAAATTGACTAGCCTGCTCCTGTGAAGGTCTCCCAGAAATCACTAACGCACCGCTCCCGCTGAAATCGACTGACCTGCTCCTGCAAAGGTAAGTGTTTTTAAAGGAGAAACCTACCTCCCAGAAATCACTTGCGCACTGCTCCCGCTGAAATTGACTATCCTGCTCCTGTGAAGGTCTCCCAGACATCACAAACGCACCGCTCCTGCTGAAATCGACTGGCCTGCTCCTGCAAAGGTAAGTGTTTTTAAAGGAGAAACTTACCTCCCAGAAATCACTTGCGCACTGCTCCCGCTGAAATCGACTGGCCTATTCCTGCAACGGTTAGTGTTTTTAAAGGAGAAACTTACCTCCCAGAAATCACTTGCGCACTGCTCCCGCTGAAATTGACTAGCCTGCTCCTGTGAAGGTCTCCCAGAAATCACTAACGCACCGCTCCCGCTGAAATCGACAGGCCTGCTCCTGCAAAGGTAAGTGTTTTTAAAGGAGAAACTTACCTCCCAGAAATCACTTGCGCACTGCTCCCGCTGAAATTGACTAGCCTGCTCCTGTGAAGGTCTCCCAGAAATCACTAACGCACCGCTCCCGCTGAAATCGACTGGCCTGCACCTGCAAAGGTAAGTGTTTTTAAAGGAGAAACTTACCTCCCAGAAATCACTTGCGCACTGCTCCCGCTGAAATTGACTAGCCTGCTCCTGTGAAGGTCTCCCAGAAATCACTAACGCACCGCTCCCGCTGAAATCGACAGGCCTGCTCCTGCAAAGGTAAGTGTTTTTAAAGGAGAAACTTACCTCCCAGAAATCACTTGCGCACTGCTCCCGCTGAAATTGACTAGCCTGCTCCTGTGAAGGTCTCCCAGAAATCACTAACGCACCGCTCCCGCTGAAATCGACTGGCCTGCTCCTGCAAAGGTAAGTGTTTTCAAAGGAGAAACTTACCTCCCAGAAATCACTTGCGCACTGCTCCCGCTGAAATTAAATAGCCTGCTCCTGTGAAGGTCTCCCAGAAATCACTAACGCACCGCTCCCGCTGAAATCGACTGGCCTGCTCCTGCAAAGGTAAGTGTTTTTAAAGGAGAAACTTACCTCCCAGAAATCACTTGCGCACTGCTCCCGCTGAAATTGACTAGCCTGCTCCTGTGAAGGTCTCCCAGAAATCACTAACGCACCGCTCCCGCTGAAATCGAGTGGCCGGCTCCTGCAAAGGTAAGTGTTTTTAAAGGAGAAACTTACCTCCCAGAAATCACTTGCGCACTGCTCCCGCAGAAATTGACTAGCCTGCTCCTGTGAAGGTCTCCCAGAAATCACTAACGCACCGCTCCCGCTGAAATCGACTGGCCTGCTCCTGCAAAGGTAAGTGTTTTTAAATGAGAAACTTACCTCCCAGAAATCACTTGCGCACTGCTCCCGCTGAAATTGACGAGCCTGCTCCTGTGAAGGTCTCCCAGAAATCATTAACGCACCACTCCCGTGAAATCGACTGGCCTGCTCCTGCAAAGATAAGTGTTTTTAAAGGAGAAACGTACCTCCCAGAAATCACTTGCGCACTGCTCCCGCTGAAATCGACTGGCCTGCTCCTGCAAAGGTAAGTGTTTTCAAAGGAGAAACTTACCTCCCAGAAATCACTTGCGCACTGCTCCCGCTGAAATTAACGAGCCTGCTCCTGTGAAGGTCTCCCAGAAATCACTAACGCACCGCTCCCGCTGAAATCGACTGGCCTGCTCCTGCAAAGGTAAGTGTTTTTAAAGGAGAAACTTACCTCCCAGAAATCACTTGCGCACTGCTCCCGCTGAAATTGACTAGCCTGCTCCTGTGAAGGTCTCCCAGAAATCACTAACGCACCGCTCCCGCTGAAATCGACTGGCCTGCTCCTGCAAAGGTAAGTGTTTTTAAAGGAGAAACCTACCTCCCAGAAATCACTTGCGCACTGTTTCCACTGAAATTGACTAGCCTGCTCCTGTGAAGGTCTCCCGGAAATCACTAACGCACCGCTACCGCTGAAATTGACTAGCCTGCTCCTGTGAAGGTCTCCCAGAAATCACTAACGCACCACTCCCGCTGAAATCGACTGGCCTGCTCTTGCAAATGTAAGTGTTTTTAAAGGAGAAACTTACCTCCCAGAAATCACTTGCGCACTGCTCACGCTGAAATTGACTAGCCTGCCCCTGTGAAGGTCGCCCAGAAATCACTAACGCACCGCTCCCGCTGAAATCGACTGGCCTGCTCCTGCAAAGGTAACTGTTTTTAAAGGAGAAACTTACCTTCCAGAAATCACTTGCCCACTGCTCCCGCTGAAATTGACTAGCCTGCTCCTGTGAAGGTCTCCCAGAAATCACTAACGCACCGCTCCCGCTGAAATCGACTGGCCTGCTCCTGCAAGGGTAAGTGTTTTTAAAGGAGAAACTTACCTCCCAGAAATCACTTGCGCACTTTTTCCGCTGAAATTGACCAGCCTGCTCCTGTGAAGGTCTCCCAGAAATCACTAACACACCGCTCCCGCTGAAATCGACTGGCCTGCTCTTGCAAAGGTAAGTGTTTTTAAAGGAGAAACTTACCTCCCAGAAATCACTTGCGCACTGCTCCCGCTGAAATTGACGAGCCTGCTCCTGTGAAGGTCTCCCAGAAATCACTAACGCACCGCTCCCGCTGAAATCGACTGGCCTGCTCCTGCAAAGGTAAGTGTTTTTAAAGGAGAAACTTACCTCCCAGAAATCACTTGCGCACTGCTCCCGCTGAAATTGACGAGCCTGCTCCTGTGAAGGTCTCCCAGAAATCACTAACGCACCATTCCCGTGAAATCGACTGGCCTGCTCCTGCAAAGGTAAGTGTTTTTAAAGGAGAAACGTACCTCCCAGAAATCACTTGCGCACTGCTCCCGCTGAAATCGACTGGCCTGCTCCTGCAAAGGTAAGTGTTTTCAAAGGAGAAACTTACCTCCCAGAAATCACTTGCGCACTGCTCCCGCTGAAATTAACTAGCCTGCTCCTGTGAAGGTCTCCCAGAAATCACGAACGCACCGCTCCCGCTGAAATCGACTGGCCTGCTCCTGCAAAGGTAAGTCTTTTTAAAGGAGAAACTTACCTCCCAGAAATCACTTGCGCACTGCTCCCGCTGAAATTGACTAGCCTGCTCCTGTGAAGGTCTCCCAGAAATCACTAACGCACCGCTCCCGCTGAAATCGACTGGCCTGCTCCTGCAAAGGTAAGTGTTTTTAAAGGAGAAACCTACCTCCCAGAAATCACTTGCGCACTGTTTCCACTGAAATTGACTAGCCTGCTCCTGTGAAGGTCTCCCAGAAATCACTAACGCACCGCTCCCGCTGAAATTGACTAGCCTGCTCCTGTGAAGGTCTCCCAGAAATCACTAACGCACCACTCCCGCTGAAATCGACTGGCCTGCTCTTGCAAATGAAAGTGTTTTTAAAGGAGAAACTTACCTCCCAGAAATCACTTGCGCACTGCTCCCGCAGAAATTGACTAGCCTGCTCCTGTGAAGGTCTCCCAGAAATCACTAACGCAACGCTCCCGCTGAAATCGACTGGCCTGCTCATCCAAAGGTAAGTGTTTTTAAAGGAGAAACATACCTCCCAGAAATCACTTGTGCACTTCTCCCGCTGAAATTGACTAGCCTGCCCCTGTGAAGGTCGCCCAGAAATCACGAACGCACCGCTCCCGCTGAAATCGACTGGCCTGCTCCTGCAAAGGTAACTGTTTTTAAAGGAGAAACTTACCTTCCAGAAATCACTTGCCCACTGCTCCCGCTGAAATTGACTAGCCTGCTCCTGTGAAGGTCTCCCAGAAATCACTAACGCACCGCTCCCGCTGAAATCGACTGGCCTGCTCCTGCAAGGGTAAGTGCTTTTAAAGGAGAAACTTACCTCCCAGAAATCACTTGCGCACTTTTTCCGCTGAAATTGACTAGCCTGCTCCTGTGAAGGTCTCCCAGAAATCACTAACACACCGCTCCCGCTGAAATCGACTGGCCTGCTCTTGCAAGGGTAAGTGTTTTTAAAGGAGAAACTTACCTCCCAGAAATCACTTGCGCACTGCTCCCGCTGAAATTGAAGAGCCTGCTCCTGTGAAGGTCTCCCAGAAATCTCTAATGCACCGCTCCTGCTGAAATCGACTGGCCTGCTCCTCCAACGGTAAGTGTTTTTAAAGGAGAAACTTACCTCCCAGAAATCACTTGTGCTCTGCTCCCGCTGAAATTGACTAGCCTGCTCCTCTGAAGGTCTCCCAGAAATCACTAACGCACCGCTCCCGCTGAAATTGACTGGCCTGCTCCTGCAAAGGTAAGTGTTTTTAAAGGAGAAACTTACCTCCCAGAAACGACTTGCGCACTGCTCCCGCTGAAATTGACTAGCCTGCTCCTGTGAAGGTCTCCCAGAAATCACTAATGCTCCGCTCCCGCTGAAATCGACTGGCCTGCTCCTGCAAAGGTAAGTGTTTTTAAAGGAGAAACTTACCTCCCAGAAATCACTTGCGCACTTTTTCCGCTGAAATTGACCAGCCTGCTCCTGTGAAGGTCTCCCAGAAATCACTAACACACCGCTCCCGCTGAAATCGACTGGCCTGCTCTTGCAAAGGTAAGTGTTTTTAAAGGAGAAACTTACCTCCCAGAAATCACTTGCGGACTGCTCCCGCTGAAATTGACGAGCCTGCTCCTGTGAAGGTCTCCCAGAAATCACTAACGCACCATTCCCGTGAAATCGACTGGCCTGCTCCTGCAAAGGTAAGTGTTTTTAAAGGAGAAACGTACCTCCCAGAAATCACTTGCGCACTGCTCCCGCTGAAATCGACTGGCCTGCTCCTGCAAAGGTAAGTGTTTTCAAAGGAGAAACTTACCTCCCAGAAATCACTTGCGCACTGCTCCCGCTGAAATTAACTAGCCTGCTCCTGTGAAGGTCTCCCAGAAATCACGAACGCACCGCTCCCGCTGAAATCGACTGGCCTGCTCCTGCAAAGGTAAGTGTTTTTAAAGGAGAAACTTACCTCCCAGAAATCACTTGCGCACTGCTCCCGCTGAAATTGACTAGCCTGCTCCTGTGAAGGTCTCCCAGAAATCACTAACGCACCGCTCCCGCTGAAATCGACTGGCCTGCTCCTGCAAAGGTAAGTGTTTTTAAAGTAGAAACCTACCTCCCAGAAATCACTTGCGCACTGTTTCCACTGAAATTGACTAGCCTGCTCCTGTGAAGGCCTCCCAGAAATCACTAACGCACCGCTCCCGCTGAAATTGACTAGCCTGCTCCTGTGAAGGTCTCCCAGAAATCACTAACGCACCACTCCCGCTGAAATCGACTGGCCTGCTCTTGCAAATGAAAGTGTTTTTAAAGGAGAAACTTACCTCCCAGAAATCACTTGCGCACTGCTCCCGCAGAAATTGACTAGCCTGCTCCTGTGAAGGTCTCCCAGAAATCACGAACGCAACGCTCCCGCTGAAATCGACTGGCCTGCTCATCCAAAGGTAAGTGTTTTTAAAGGAGAAACTTACCTTCCAGAAATCACTTGCCCACTGCTCCCGCTGAAATTGACTAGCCTGCTCCTGTGAAGGTCTCCCAGAAATCATTAACGCACCGCTCCCGCTGAAATCGACTGGCCTGCTCCTGCAAAGGTAAGTGTTTTTAAAGGAGAAACTTACCTCCCAGAAACGACTTGCGCACTGCTCCCGCTGAAATTGACTAGCCTGCTCCTGTGAAGGTCTCCCAGAAATCACTAACGCACCGCTCCCGATGAAATCGACTGGCGTGCTCCTGCACAGCTAAGTGTTTTTAAAGGAGAAACTTACCTCCCAGAAATCACTTGTGCACTGCTCCCGCTGAAATTGCCTAGCCTGCTCCTGTGAAGGTCTCCCAGAAATCACTCACGCACCGCTCCCGCTGAAATCGGCTGGCCGGCTCCTGCAAAGCTAAGTGTTTTTAAAGGAGAAACTTACCTCCCTGAAATCACTTGCGCACTGCTCCCACTGAAATTGACTAGCCTGGTCCTGTGAAGGTCTCCCAGAAATCACTCACGCACCGCTCCCGCTGAAATCGACTGGCCTGCTCCTGCAACGGTAAGTGTTTTTGAAGGAGAAACTTATCTCCCAGAAATCACTTGCGCACAGCTCCCGCTGAAATTGACTAGCCTGCTCCTGTGAAGGTCTCCCAGAAATCACTAACGCACCGCTCCCGCTGAAATCGACTGGCCTGCTCCTGCAAAGGTAGGTGTTTTTAAAGGAGAAACTTACCTCCCAGAAATCACTTGCGCACTGCTCCCGCTGAAATTGACTAGCCTGCTCCTGTGAAGGTCTCCCAGAAATCACTAACGCACCGCTCCCGCTGAAATCGACTGGCCTGCTCTTGCAAAGGTAAGTGTTTTTAAAGGAGAAACTGACCTCCCAGAAATCACTTGCGCACTGCTCCTGCTGAAATTGACTAGCCTGCTCCTGTGAAGGTCTCCCAGAAATCACTAACGCACCGCGCCCGCTGTAATCGACTGGCCTGCTCCTGCAAAGGTAAGTGTTTTCAAAGGAGAAACTTGCCTCCCAGAAATTACTTGCGCACTGCTCCCGCTGAAATTGACTAGCCTGCTCCTGTGAAGGTCTCCCAGAAATCACGAATGCACCGCTCCCGCAGAAATCGACTGGCCTGCTCCTGCAAAGGTAAGTGTTTTTATAGGAGAAACCTACCTCCCAGAAATCACTTGCGCACTGCTCCCGCTGAAATTGACCAGCCTGCTCCTGTGAAGGTTTCCCAGAAATCGCTAACGCACCGCTCCCGCTGAAATCGACTGGCCTGCTCCTGCAAAGGTAAGTGTTTTTAAAGGAGAAACTTACCTCCCAGAAATCACTTGTGCACTGCTCCCGCTGAAATTGACTAGCCTGCTCCTGTGAAGGTCTCCCAGAATTCATTAACGCACCGCTCCCGCTGAAATCGGCTGGCCGGCTCCTGCAAAGCTAAGTGTTTTTAAAGGAGAAACTTACCTCCCAGAAATCACTTGCGCACTGCTCCCACTGAAATTGACTAGCCTGGTCCTGTGAAGGTCTCCCAGAAATCACTCACGCACCGCTCCCGCTGAAATCGACTGGCCTGCTCCTACAACGGTAACTGTTTTTGAAGGAGAAACTTATCTCCCAGAAATCACTTGCGCACAGCTCCCGCTGAAATTGACTAGCCTGCTCCTGTGAAGGTCTCCCAGAAATCACTAACGCACCGCACCCGCTGAAATCTACTGGCCTGCTCCTGCAAAGGTAGGTGTTTTTAAAGGAGAAACTTACCTCCCAGAATTCACTTGCGCACTGCTTCCGCTGAAATTGACTAGCCTGCTCCTGTGAAGGTCTCCCAGAAATCACTAACGCACCGCTCCCGCTGAAATCGACTGGCCTGCTCTTGCAAAAGTAAGTGTTTTTAAAGGAGAAACTTACCTCCCAGAAATCACTTGCGCACTGCTCCTGCTGAAATTGACTAGCCTGCTCCTGTGAAGGTCTCCCAGAAATCACTAACGCACCGCTCCCGCTGAAATCGACTGGCCTGCTCCTGCAAAGGTGAGTGTTTTTAAAGGAGAAACATACCTCCCAGAAATCATTTGCGCACTGCTCCCGCTGAAATTGACTAGCCTGCTCCTGTGAAGGTCTCCCAGAAATCACTAACGCACCGCTCCCGCTGAAATCGACTGGCCTGCTCCTGCACAGCTAAGTGTTTTTAAAGGAGAAACCTACCTCCCAGAAATCACTTGTGCACTGCTCCCGCTGAAATTGACTAGCCTGCTCCTGTGAAGGTCTCCCAGAAATCACTAACGCACCGCTCCCGCTGAAATCGGCTGGCCTGCTCCTGCAAAGCTAAGTGTTTTTAAAGGAGAAACTTACCTCCCAGAAATCACTTGCGCACTGCTCCCACTGAAATCGACTGGCCTGCTCCTGCAAAGGTAAGTGTTTTTAAAGGAGAAACCTAACTCCCAGAAATCACTTGCGCACTGCTCCCACTGAAATTGACTAACCTGCTCCTGTGAAGGTCTCCCAGAAATCACTAACGCACCGCTCCCGCTGAATTCGACTGGCCTGCTCCTGCAAAGGTAAGTGTTTTTAAAGGAGAAACTTACCTCCCAGAAATCACTTGCGCACTGCTCCCGCTGAAATTGACTAGCCTGCTCCTCTGAAGGTCTCACAGAAATCACTAACGCACCGCTCCCGCTGAAATCGACTGGCCTGCTCCTGCAAAGGTAAGTGTTTTTAGAGGAGAAATTTACCTCCCAGAAATCACTTGCGCACTGCTCCCGCTGAAATTGACTAGCCTGCTCCTGTGAAGTTCTCCCAGAAATCACTAACGCACCGCTCCCGCTGAAATCGATTGGCCTGCTCCTGCACAGCAAAGTGTTTTTAAAGGAGAAACTTCCCAGAAATCACTTGTGCACTGCTCCCGCTGAAATTGACTAGCCTGCTCCTGTGAAGGTCTCCCAGAAATCACTAACGCACCGCTCCCGCTGAAATCGGCTGGCCTGCTCCTGCAAAGCTAAGTGTTTTTAAAGGAGAAACCTACCTCCCAGAAATCACTTGCGCACTGCTCCCGCTGAAATTGACTAGCATGCTCCTGTGAAGGTCTCCCAGAAATCACTACGCACCGCTTCCGCTGAAATCGACTGGCCTGCTCCTGCAAAGCTAAGTGTTTTTAAAGGAGAAACTTACCTCCCAGAAAACACTTGCGCACTGCTCCCGCTGAAATCGATTGGCCTGCCCCTGCAACGGTAAGTGTTTTTAAAGGAGAAACTTACCTCCCAGAAATCACTTGCGCACTGCTCCCGCTGAAATTGACTAGCCTGCTCCTGTGAAGGTCTCCCAGAAATCACAATCGCAACGCTCCCGCTGAAATCGACCGGCCTGCTCCTGCAAAGGTAAGTGTTTTTAAAGGAGAAACCTACATCCCAGAAATCACTTGCGCACTGCTCCTGCTGAAATTGACTAGCCTGCTCCTGTGAAGGTCTCCCAGAAATCACTAACGCACCGCTCCCGCTGAAATCGACTGGCCTGCTCCTGCAAAGGTAACTATTTTTAAAGGAGAAACTTACCTCCCAGAAATCACTTGCGCACTGCTCCCGCTGAAATTGACTAGCCTGCTCCTGTGAAGGTCTCCCAGAAATCACTAATGCACCGCTCCCGCTGAAATCGACTGGCCTGCTCCTGCAAAGCTAAGTGTTTTGATAGGAGAAACTTACCTCCCAGAAATCACTTGCGCACTGCTCCCGCTGAAATTGACTAGCCTGCTCCTGTGAAGGTCTCCCAGAAATCACTAACGCACCGCTCCCGCTGAAACCGACTGGCCTGCTGCTGCAAAGGTAAGTGTTTTTAAAGGAGAAACTTACCTCCCAGAAATCACTTGCGCACATCTCCCGCTGTAATTGACTAGCCTGCTCCTCTGAAGGTCTCCCAGAAATCACTAACGCACCGCTCCCGCTGAAATCGACTGGCCTGCTCTTGCAAAGGTAAGTGTTTTTAAAGGAGAAACTTATCTCCCAGTAATCACTTGCGCACTGCTCCCGCTGAAATTGACGAGCCTGCTCCTGTGAAGGTCTCCCAGAAATCACTAAAGCACCGCTCCCGCTGAAATCGACTGGCCTGCTCCTGCAAAGGTAAGTGTTTTTAAAGGAGAAACCTACCTCCCAGAAATCATTTGCGTACTGCTCCCACTGAAATTGACTAGCCTGCTCCTGTGAAGTTCTCCCAGAAATCACTAACGCACCGCTCCCGCTGAAATCGACTGGCCTGCTCCTGCAAAGGTAAGTGTTTTTAAAGGAGAAACCTACCTCCCAGAAATCACTTTCGCACTGCTCCCACTGAAATTGACTAGCCTGCTCCTGTAAAGGTCTCCCAGAAATCACTAATGTACCGCTCCCGCTGAAATCGACTGGCCTGCTCCTGCAAAGGTAAGTGTTTTCAAAGGAGAAACTTACCTCCCAGAAATCACTTGCGCACTGCTCCTGCTGAAATTGACTAGCCTGCTTCTGTGAAGGTCTCCCAGAAATCACAAACGCACCGCTCCCGCTGAAATCGACTGGCCTGCTCCTGCAAAGGTAAGTGTTTTTAAAGGAGAAACTTACCTCCCAGAAATCACTTGCGCACTGCTCCCGCTGAAATTGACTAGCCTGCTCCTGTGAAGGTCTCCCAGAAATCACTAATGCACCGCTCCCGCAGAAATCGACTGGCCTGCTCCTGCAAAGGTAAGTGTTTTTATAGGAGAAACCTACCTCCCAGAAATCACTTGCGCACTGCTCCCGCTGAAATTGACTAGCCTGCTCCTGTGAAGGTCTCCCAGAAATCACTAATGCACCACTCCCGCTGAAATCGACTGGCCTGCTCCTGCAAAGGTAAGTATTTTTAAAGGAGAAACTTACCTCCCAGAAATCACTTGCGCACTGCTCCCGCTGAAATTGACTAGGCTGCTCCTGTGATGGTCTCCCCGAAATCACTAAAGCACCGCTCCCGCTGAAATCGACTGGCCTGCTCTTGCAAAGGTAAGTGTTTTTAAAGTAGAAACTTATCTCCCAGAAATCACTTGCGCACTGATCCCACTGAAATTGACTAGCCTGCTCCTGTGAAGGTCTCCCAGAAATCACTAACGCACCGCTCCCGCTGAAATCGACTGGCCTGCTCCTGAAAAGGCAAGTGTTTTTAAAGGAGAAACTTACCTCCCAGAAATCACTTGCGCACTGCTCCCGCTGAAATTGACTTGCCTGCTCCTGTGAAGGTCTCCCAGAAATCACTAACGCACCGCTCCAGCTGAAATCGACTGGCCTGCTCTTGCAAAGGTAAGTGTTTTTAAAGGAGAAACCTACCTCCCAGAAATCACTTGCGCGCTGCTCCCGCTGAAATTGACTAGCCTGCTCCTGTGAAGGTCTCCCAGAAATCACTAATGCACCGCTCCCACTGAAATCGACTGGCCTGCTCCTGCAAAGGTAACTGTTTTTAAAGGAGAAACTTACCTTCCAGAAATCACTTGCCCACTGCTCCCGCTGAAATTGACTAGCCTGCTCCTGTGAAGGTCTCCCAGAAATCACTAACGCACCGCTCCCGCTGAAATCGACTGGCCTGCTCCTGCAAAGGTAAGTGTTTTTAAAGGAGAAACTTACCTCCCAGAAACGACTTGCGCACTGCTCCCGCTGAAATTGACTAGCCTGCTCCTGTGAAGGTCTCCCAGAAATCACTAACGCACCGCTCCCGATGAAATCGACTGGCGTGCTCCTGCACAGCTAAGTGTTTTTAAAGGAGAAACTTACCTCCCAGAAATCACTTGTGCACTGCTCCCGCTGAAATTGCCTAGCCTGCTCCTGTGAAGGTCTCCCAGAAATCACTCACGCACCGCTCCCGCTGAAATCGGCTGGCCGGCTCCTGCAAAGCTAAGTGTTTTTAAAGGAGAAACTTACCTCCCAGAAATCACTTGCGCACTGCTCCCACTGAAATTGACTAGCCTGGTCCTGTGAAGGTCTCCCAGAAATCACTCACGCACCGCTCCCGCTGAAATCGACTGGCCTGCTCCTGCAACGGTAAGTGTTTTTGAAGGAGAAACTTATCTCCCAGAAATCACTTGCGCACAGCTCCCGCTGAAATTGACTAGCCTGCTCCTGTGAAGGTCTCCCAGAAATCACTAACGCACCGCTCCCGCTGAAATCGACTGGCCTGCTCCTGCAAAGGTAGGTGTTTTTAAAGGAGAAACTTACCTCCCAGAAATCACTTGCGCACTGCTCCCGCTGAAATTGACTAGCCTGCTCCTGTGAAGGTCTCCCAGAAATCACTAACGCACCGCTCCCGCTGAAATCGACTGGCCTGCTCTTGCAAAGGTAAGTGTTTTTAAAGGAGAAACTTACCTCCCAGAAATCACTTGCGCACTGCTCCTGCTGAAATTGACTAGCCTGCTCCTGTGAAGGTCTCCCAGAAATCACTAACGCACCGCGCCCGCTGTAATCGACTGGCCTGCTCCTGCAAAGGTAAGTGTTTTCAAAGGAGAAACTTGCCTCCCAGAAATCACTTGCGCACTGCTCCCGCTGAAATTGACTAGCCTGCTCCTGTGAAGGTCTCCCAGAAATCACGAATGCACCGCTCCCGCAGAAATCGACTGGCCTGCTCCTGCAAAGGTAAGTGTTTTTATAGGAGAAACCTACCTCCCAGAAATCACTTGCGCACTGCTCCCGCTGAAATTGACCAGCCTGCTCCTGTGAAGGTTTCCCAGAAATCGCTAACGCACCGCTCCCGCTGAAATCGACTGGCCTGCTCCTGCAAAGGTAAGTGTTTTTAAAGGAGAAACTTACCTCCCAGAAATCACTTGTGCACTGCTCCCGCTGAAATTGACTAGCCTGCTCCTGTGAAGGTCTCCCAGAATTCATTAACGCACCGCTCCCGCTGAAATCGGCTGGCCGGCTCCTGCAAAGCTAAGTGTTTTTAAAGGAGAAACTTACCTCCCAGAAATCACTTGCGCACTGCTCCCACTGAAATTGACTAGCCTGGTCCTGTGAAGGTCTCCCAGAAATCAATCACGCACCGCTCCCGCTGAAATCGACTGGCCTGCTCCTACAACGGTAACTGTTTTTGAAGGAGAAACTTATCTCCCAGAAATCACTTGCGCACAGCTCCCGCTGAAATTGACTAGCCTGCTCCTGTGAAGGTCTCCCAGAAATCACTCACGCACCGCTCCCGCTGAAATCGACTGGCCTGCTCCTGCAACGGTAAGTGTTTTTGAAGGAGAAACTTATCTCCCAGAAATCACTTGCGCACAGCTCCCGCTGAAATTGACTAGCCTGCTCCTGTGAAGGTCTCCCAGAAATCACTAACGCACCGCTCCCGCTGAAATCGACTGGCCTGCTCCTGCAAAGGTAGGTGTTTTTAAAGGAGAAACTTACCTCCCAGAAATCACTTGCGCACTGCTCCCGCTGAAATTGACTAGCCTGCTCCTGTGAAGGTCTCCCAGAAATCACTAACGCACCGCTCCCGCTGAAATCGACTGGCCTGCTCTTGCAAAGGTAAGTGTTTTTAAAGGAGAAACTTACCTCCCAGAAATCACTTGCGCACTGCTCCTGCTGAAATTGACTAGCCTGCTCCTGTGAAGGTCTCCCAGAAATCACTAACGCACCGCGCCCGCTGTAATCGACTGGCCTGCTCCTGCAAAGGTAAGTGTTTTCAAAGGAGAAACTTGCCTCCCAGAAATCACTTGCGCACTGCTCCCGCTGAAATTGACTAGCCTGCTCCTGTGAAGGTCTCCCAGAAATCACGAATGCACCGCTCCCGCAGAAATCGACTGGCCTGCTCCTGCAAAGGTAAGTGTTTTTATAGGAGAAACCTACCTCCCAGAAATCACTTGCGCACTGCTCCCGCTGAAATTGACCAGCCTGCTCCTGTGAAGGTTTCCCAGAAATCGCTAACGCACCGCTCCCGCTGAAATCGACTGGCCTGCTCCTGCAAAGGTAAGTGTTTTTAAAGGAGAAACTTACCTCCCAGAAATCACTTGTGCACTGCTCCCGCTGAAATTGACTAGCCTGCTCCTGTGAAGGTCTCCCAGAATTCATTAACGCACCGCTCCCGCTGAAATCGGCTGGCCGGCTCCTGCAAAGCTAAGTGTTTTTAAAGGAGAAACTTACCTCCCAGAAATCACTTGCGCACTGCTCCCACTGAAATTGACTAGCCTGGTCCTGTGAAGGTCTCCCAGAAATCACTCACGCACCGCTCCCGCTGAAATCGACTGGCCTGCTCCTACAACGGTAACTGTTTTTGAAGGAGAAACTTATCTCCCAGAAATCACTTGCGCACAGCTCCCGCTGAAATTGACTAGCCTGCTCCTGTGAAGGTCTCCCAGAAATCACTAACGCACCGCTCCCGCTGAAATCTACTGGCCTGCTCCTGCAAAGGTAGGTGTTTTTAAAGGAGAAACTTACCTCCCAGAATTCACTTGCGCACTGCTTCCGCTGAAATTGACTAGCCTGCTCCTGTGAAGGTCTCCCAGAAATCACTAACGCACCGCTCCCGCTGAAATCGACTGGCCTGCTCTTGCAAAAGTAAGTGTTTTTAAAGGAGAAACTTACCTCCCAGAAATCACTTGCGCACTGCTCCTGCTGAAATTGACTAGCCTGCTCCTGTGAAGGTCTCCCAGAAATCACTAACGCACCGCTCCCGCTGAAATCGACTGGCCTGCTCCTGCAAAGGTGAGTGTTTTTAAAGGAGAAACATACCTCCCAGAAATCATTTGCGCACTGCTCCCGCTGAAATTGACTAGCCTGCTCCTGTGAAGGTCTCCCAGAAATCACTAACGCACCGCTCCCGCTGAAATCGACTGGCCTGCTCCTGCACAGCTAAGTGTTTTTAAAGGAGAAACCTACCTCCCAGAAATCACTTGTGCACTGCTCCCGCTGAAATTGACTAGCCTGCTCCTGTGAAGGTCTCCCAGAAATCACTAACGCACCGCTCCCGCTGAAATCGGCTGGCCTGCTCCTGCAAAGCTAAGTGTTTTTAAAGGAGAAACTTACCTCCCAGAAATCACTTGCGCACTGCTCCCACTGAAATCGACTGGCCTGCTCCTGCAAAGGTAAGTGTTTTTAAAGGAGAAACCTAACTCCCAGAAATCACTTGCGCACTGCTCCCACTGAAATTGACTAACCTGCTCCTGTGAAGGTCTCCCAGAAATCACTAACGCACCGCTCCCGCTGAATTCGACTGGCCTGCTCCTGCAAAGGTAAGTGTTTTTAAAGGAGAAACTTACCTCCCAGAAATCACTTGCGCACTGCTCCCGCTGAAATTGACTAGCCTGCTCCTCTGAAGGTCTCACAGAAATCACTAACGCACCGCTCCCGCTGAAATCGACTGGCCTGCTCCTGCAAAGGTAAGTGTTTTTAGAGGAGAAATTTACCTCCCAGAAATCACTTGCGCACTGCTCCCGCTGAAATTGACTAGCCTGCTCCTGTGAAGTTCTCCCAGAAATCACTAACGCACCGCTCCCGCTGAAATCGATTGGCCTGCTCCTGCACAGCAAAGTGTTTTTAAAGGAGAAACTTCCCAGAAATCACTTGTGCACTGCTCCCGCTGAAATTGACTAGCCTGCTCCTGTGAAGGTCTCCCAGAAATCACTAACGCACCGCTCCCGCTGAAATCGGCTGGCCTGCTCCTGCAAAGCTAAGTGTTTTTAAAGGAGAAACCTACCTCCCAGAAATCACTTGCGCACTGCTCCCGCTGAAATTGACTAGCATGCTCCTGTGAAGGTCTCCCAGAAATCACTACGCACCGCTTCCGCTGAAATCGACTGGCCAGCTCCTGCAAAGCTAAGTGTTTTTAAAGGAGAAACTTACCTCCCAGAAAACACTTGCGCACTGCTCCCGCTGAAATCGATTGGCCTGCCCCTGCAACGGTAAGTGTTTTTAAAGGAGAAACTTACCTCCCAGAAATCACTTGCGCACTGCTCCCGCTGAAATTGACTAGCCTGCTCCTGTGAAGGTCTCCCAGAAATCACAATCGCAACGCTCCCGCTGAAATCGACCGGCCTGCTCCTGCAAAGGTAAGTGTTTTTAAAGGAGAAACCTACATCCCAGAAATCACTTGCGCACTGCTCCTGCTGAAATTGACTAGCCTGCTCCTGTGAAGGTCTCCCAGAAATCACTAACGCACCGCTCCCGCTGAAATCGACTGGCCTGCTCCTGCAAAGGTAACTGTTTTTAAAGGAGAAACTTACCTCCCAGAAATCACTTGCGCACTGCTCCCGCTGAAATTGACTAGCCTGCTCCTGTGAAGGTCTCCCAGAAATCACTAATGCACCGCTCCCGCTGAAATCGACTGGCCTGCTCCTGCAAAGCTAAGTGTTTTGATAGGAGAAACTTACCTCCCAGAAATCACTTGCGCACTGCTCCCGCTGAAATTGACTAGCCTGCTCCTGTGAAGGTCTCCCAGAAATCACTAACGCACCGCTCCCGCTGAAACCGACTGGCCTGCTGCTGCAAAGGTAAGTGTTTTTAAAGGAGAAACTTACCTCCCAGAAATCACTTGCGCACATCTCCCGCTGTAATTGACTAGCCTGCTCCTCTGAAGGTCTCCCAGAAATCGCTAACGCACCGCTCCCGCTGAAATCGACTGGCCTGCTCTTGCAAAGGTAAGTGTTTTTAAAGGAGAAACTTATCTCCCAGTAATCACTTGCGCACTGCTCCCGCTGAAATTGACTAGCCTGCTCCTGTGAAGGTCTCCCAGAAATCACTAAAGCACCGCTCCCGCTGAAATCGACTGGCCTGCTCCTGCAAAGGTAAGTGTTTTTAAAGGAGAAACCTACCTCCCAGAAATCATTTGCGTACTGCTCCCACTGAAATTGACTAGCCTGCTCCTGTGAAGTTCTCCCAGAAATCACTAACGCACCGCTCCCGCTGAAATCGACTGGCCTGCTCCTGCAAAGGTAAGTGTTTTTAAAGGAGAAACCTACCTCCCAGAAATCACTTTCGCACTGCTCCCACTGAAATTGACTAGCCTGCTCCTGTGAAGGTCTCCCAGAAATCACTAATGTACCGCTCCCGCTGAAATCGACTGGCCTGCTCCTGCAAAGGTAAGTGTTTTCAAAGGAGAAACTTACCTCCCAGAAATCACTTGCGCACTGCTCCTGCTGAAATTGACTAGCCTGCTTCTGTGAAGGTCTCCCAGAAATCACAAACGCACCGCTCCCGCTGAAATCGACTGGCCTGCTCCTGCAAAGGTAAGTGTTTTTAAAGGAGAAACTTACCTCCCAGAAATCACTTGCGCACTGCTCCCGCTGAAATTGACTAGCCTGCTCCTGTGAAGGTCTCCCAGAAATCACTAATGCACCGCTCCCGCAGAAATCGACTGGCCTGCTCCTGCAAAGGTAAGTGTTTTTATAGGAGAAACCTACCTCCCAGAAATCACTTGCGCACTGCTCCCGCTGAAATTGACTAGCCTGCTCCTGTGAAGGTCTCCCAGAAATCACTAATGCACCACTCCCGCTGAAATCGACTGGCCTGCTCCTGCAAAGGTAAGTATTTTTAAAGGAGAAACGTACCTCCCAGAAATCACTTGCGCACTGCTCCCGCTGAAATTGACTAGGCTGCTCCTGTGATGGTCTCCCCGAAATCACTAAAGCACCGCTACCGCTGAAATCGACTGGCCTGCTCTTGCAAAGGTAAGTGTTTTTAAAGTAGAAACTTATCTCCCAGAAATCACTTGCGCACTGATCCCACTGAAATTGACTAGCCTGCTCCTGTGAAGGTCTCCCAGAAATCACTAACGCACCGCTCCCGCTGAAATCGACTGGCCTGCTCCTGAAAAGGCAAGTGTTTTTAAAGGAGAAACTTACCTCCCAGAAATCACTTGCGCACTGCTCCCGCTGAAATTGACTTGCCTGCTCCTGTGAAGGTCTCCCAGAAATCACTAACGCACCGCTCCAGCTGAAATCGACTGGCCTGCTCTTGCAAAGGTAAGTGTTTTTAAAGGAGAAACCTACCTCCCAGAAATCACTTGCGCGCTGCTCCCGCTGAAATTGACTAGCCTGCTCCTGTGAAGGTCTCCCAGAAATCGCTAACGCACCGCTCCCGCTGAAATCGACTGGCCTGCTCCTGCAAAGGTAAGTGTTTTTAAAGGAGAAACTTACCTCCCAGAAATCACTTGCGCACTGCTCCCGCTGAAATCGACTGGCCTCTTCCTGCAACGGTAAGTGTTTTTAAAGGAGAAACTTACCTCCCAGAAATCACTTCCGCACTGCTCCCGCTGAAATTGACTAGCCTGCTCCTGTGAAGGTCTCCCAGAAATCACTAACGCAGCGCTCCCGCTGAAATCGACAGGCCTGCTCCTGCAAAGGTAAGTGTTTTTAAAGGAGAAACTTACCTCCCAGAAATCACGTGCGCACTGCTCCCGCTGAAATTGACTAGCCTGCTCCTGTGAAGGTCTCCCAGAAATCACTAACGCACCGCTCCCACTGAAATCGACTGGCCTGCTCCTGCAAAGGTAAGTGTTTTTAAAGGAGAAACTTACCTCCCAGAAATCACTTGCGCACTGCTCCCGCTGAAATTGACTAGCCTGCTCCTGTGAAGGTCTCCCAGAAATCACTAATGCACCGCTCCCGCTGAAATCGACTGGCCTGCTCCTGCAAAGGTAAGTGTTTTTATAGGAGAAACTTACCTCCAAGAAATCACTTGCGCACTGCTCCCGCTGAAATTGACTAGCCTGCTCCTGTGAAGGTCTCCCAGAAATCATTAACGCACCGCTGCCGCTGAAATCGACTGGCATGCTCCTGCAAAGGTAAGTATTTTTAAAGGAGAAACTTACCTCCCAGAAATCACTTGCGCACTGCTCCCGCTGAAATTGACTAGCCTGCTCCTGTGAAGGTCTCCCAGAAATCACTAACGCACCGCTCCCGCTGAAATCGACTGGCCTGCTCCTGCAAAGGTAAGTGTTTTTAAAGGAGAAACTTACCTCCCAGAAATCACTTGCGCACTGCTCCTGCTGAAATTGACTAGCCTGCTCCTGTGAAGGTCTCCCAGAAATCACTAACGCACCGCTCCCGCTGAAATCGACTGGCCTGCTCCTGCAAAGGTAAGTGTTTTCAAAGGAGAAACTTACCTCCCAGAAATCACTTGCGCACTGCTCACGCTGAAATTGACTAGCCTGCTCCTGTGAAGGTCTCCCAGAAATCACTAATGCACCGCTCCCGCTGAAATCGACTGGCCTGCTCCTGCAAAGGTAAGTGTTTTTATAGGAGAAACTTACCTCCCAGAAATCACTTGCGCACTGCTCCCGCTGAAATTGACTAGCCTGCTCCTGTGAAGGTCTTCCAGAAATCATTAACGCACCGCTCCCACTGAAATCGACTGGCATGCTCCTGCAAAGGTAAGTATTTTTAAAGGAGAAACTGACCTCCCAGAAATCACTTGCGCACTGCTCCCGCTGAAATTGACTAGCCTGCTCCTGTGAAGGTCTCCCAGAAATCACTAACGCACCGCTCCCGCTGAAATCGACTGGCCTGCTCCTGCACAGCTAAGTGTTTTTAAAGGAGAAACTTACCTCCCAGAAATCACTTGCGCACATCTCCCGCTGAAATTGACTAGCCTGCTCCTGTGAAGGTCTCCCAGAAATCACTAACGCACCGCTCCCGCTGAAATCGACTGGCCTGCTCTTGCAAAGGTAAGTGTTTTTAAAGGAGAAACTTATCACCCAGTAATCACTTGCGCACTGCTCCCGCTGAAATTGACTAGCCTGCTCCTGTAAAGGTCTCCCAGAAATCACTAACGCACCGCTCCAGCTGAAATCGACTGGCCTGCTCTTGCAAAGGTAAGTGTTTTTAAAGGAGAAACCTACCTCCCAGAAATCACTTACGCGCTGCTCCCGCTGAAATTGACTAGCCTGCTCCTGTGAAGGTCTCCCAGAAATCGCTAACGCACCACTCCCGCTGAAATCGACTGGCCTGCTCCTGCAAAGGTAAGTGTTTTTAAAGGAGAAACTTACCTCCCAGAAATCAGTTGCGCACTGCTCCCGCTGAAATCGACTGGCCTATTCCTGCAACGGTAAGTGTTTTTAAAGGAGAAACTTACCTCCCAGAAATCACTTCCGCACTGCTCCCGCTGAAATTGACTAGCCTGCTCCTGTGAAGGTCTCCCAGAAATCACTAACGCAGCGCTCCCGCTGAAATCGACAGGCCTGCTCCTGCAAAGGTAAGTGTTTTTAAAGGAGAAACTTACCTCCCAGAAATCACTTGCGCATTGCTCCCGCTGAAATTGACTAGCCTGCTCCTGTGAAGGTCTCCCAGAAATCACTAACGCACCGCTCCCACTGAAATCGACTGGCCTGCTCCTGCAAAGGTAAGTGTTTTTAAAGGAGAAACTTACCTCCCAGAAATCACTTGCGCACTGCTCCCGCTGAAATTGACTAGCCTGCTCCTGTGAAGGTCTCCCAGAAATCACTAATGCACCGCTCCCGCTGAAATCGACTGGCCTGCTCCTGCAAAGGTAAGTGTTTTTATAGGAGAAACTTACCTCCCAGAAATCACTTGCGCACTGCTCCCGCTGAAATTGACTAGCCTGCTCCTGTGAAGGTCTCCCAGAAATCATTAACGCACCGCTCCCGCTGAAATCGACTGGCATGCTCCTGCAAAGGTAAGTATTTTTAAAGGAGAAACTTACCTCCCAGAAATCACTTGCGCACTGCTCCCGCTGAAATTGACTAGCATGCTCCTGTGAAGGTCTCCCAGAAATCACTAACGCACCGCTCCCGCTGAAATCGACTGGCCTGCTCCTGCAAAGGTAAGTGTTTTCAAAGGAGAAACTTACCTCCCAGAAATCACTTGCGCACTGCTCCCGCTGAAATTGACTAGCCTGCTCCTGTGAAGGTCTCCCAGAAATCACTAATGCACCGCTCCCGCTGAAATCGACTGGCCTGCTCCTGCAAAGGTAAGTGTTTTTATAGGAGAAACTTACCTCCCAGAAATCACTTGCGCACTGCTCCCGCTGAAATTGACTAGCCTGCTCCTGTGAAGGTCTTCCAGAAATCATTAACGCACCGCTCCCACTGAAATCGACTGGCATGCTCCTGCAAAGGTAAGTATTTTTAAAGGAGAAACTGACCTCCCAGAAATCACTTGCGCACTGCTCCCGCTGAAATTGACTAGCCTGCTCCTGTGAAGGTCTCCCAGAAATCACTAACGCACCGCTCCCGCTGAAATCGACTGGCCTGCTCCTGCACAGCTAAGTGTTTTTAAAGGAGAAACTTACCTCCCAGAAATCACTTGCGCACATCTCCCACTGAAATTGACTAGCCTGCTCCTGTGAAGGTCTCCCAGAAATCACTAACGCACCGCTCCCGCTGAAATCGACTGGCCTGCTCTTGCAAAGGTAAGTGTTTTTAAAGGAGAAACTTATCACCCAGTAATCACTTGCGCACTGCTCCTGCTGAAATTGACTAGCCTGCTCCTGTAAAGGTCTCCCAGAAATCACTAACGCACCGCTCCCGCTGAAATCGGCTGGCCTGCTCCTGCAAAGGTAAGTGTTTTTAAAGGAGAAACCTACCTCCCAGAAATCATTTGCGTACTGCTCCTACTGAAATTGACTAGCCTGCTCCTGTGAAGGTCTCCCAGAAATCACTAACGCACCGCTCCCGCTGAAATCGACTGGCCTGCTCCTGCAAAGGTAAGTGTTTTTAAAGGAGAAACCTACCTCCCAGAAATCACTTTCGCACTGCTCCCACTGAAATTGACTAGCCTGCTCCTGTGAAGGTCTCCCAGAAATCACTAATGTACCGCTCCCGCTGAAATCGACTGGCCTGCTCCTGCAAAGGTAAGTGTTTTCAAAGGAGAAACTTACCTCCCAGAAATCACTTGCGCACTGCTCCTGCTGAAATTGACTAGCCTGCTCCTGTGAAGGTCTCCCAGAAATCACAAACGCACCGCTCCCGCTGAAATCGACTGGCCTGCTCCTGCAAAGGCAAGTGTTTTTAAAGGAGAAACTTACCTCCCAGAAATCACTTGCGCACTGCTCCCGCTGAAATTGACTAGCCTGCTCCTGTGAAGGTCTCCCAGAAATCACTAATGCACCGCTCCCGCAGAAATCGACTGGCCTGCTCCTGCAAAGGTAAGTGTTTTTATAGGAGAAACCTACCTCCCAGAAATCACTTGCGCACTGCTCCCGCTGAAATTGACTAGGCTGCTCCTGTGATGGTCTCCCCGAAATCACAAAAGCACCGCTCCCGCTGAAATCGACTGGCCTGCTCTTGCAAAGGTAAGTGTTTTTAAAGTAGAAACTTATCTCCCAGAAATCACTTGCGCACTGATCCCACCGAAATTGACTAGCCAGCTCCTGTGAAGGTCTCCCAGAAATCACTAACGCACCGCTCCCGCTGTAATCGACTGGCCTGCTCCTGAAAAGGCAAGTGTTTTTAAAGGAGAAACTTACCTCCCAGAAATCACTTGCGCACTGCTCCCGCTGAAATTGTCTTGCCTGCTCCTGTGAAGGTCTCCCAGAAATCACTAACGCACCGCTCCCGCTGAAATCGACTGGCCTGCTCTTGCAAAGGTAAGTGTTTTTAAAGGAGAAACCTACCTCCCAGAAATCACTTGCACGCTGCTCCCGCTGAAATTGACTAGCCTGCTCCTGTGAAGGTCTCCCAGAAATCGCTAACGCACCGCTCCCGCTGAAATCGACTGGCCTGCTCCTGCAAAGGTAAGTGTTTTTAAAGGAGAGACTTACCTCCCAGAAATCACTTGCGCACTGCTCCCGCTGAAATCGACTGGCCTATTCCTGCAACGGAAAGTGTTTTTAAAGGAGAAACTTACCTCCCAGAAATCACTTCCGCACTGCTCCCGCTGAAATTGACTAGCCTGCTCCTGTGAAGGTCTCCCAGAAATCACTAACGCACCGCTCCCGCTGAAATCGACAGGCCTGCTCCTGCAAAGGTAAGTGTTTTTAAAGGAGAAACTTACCTCCCAGAAATCACTTGCGCACTGCTCCCGCTCAAATTGACTAGCCTGCTCCTGTGAAGGTCTCCCAGAAATCATTAATGCACCGCTCCCGCTGAAATCGACTGGCCTGCTCCTGCAAAGGTAAGTGTTTTTATAGGAGAAACTTACCTCCCAGAAATCACTTGCGCACTGCTCCCGCTGAAATTGACTAGCCTGCTCCTGTGAAGGTCTCCCAGAAATCATTAACGCACCGCTCCCGCTGAAATCGACTGGCATGCTCCTGCAAAGGTAAGTATTTTTAAAGGAGAAACGTACCTCCCAGAAATCACTTGCGCACTGCTCCCGCTGAAATTGACTAGCCTGCTCCTGTGAAGGTCTCCCAGAAATCACTAAAGCACCGCTCCCGCTGAAATCGACTGGCCTGCTCTTGCAAAGGTAAGTGTTTTTAAATGGGAAACTTATCTCCCAGTAATCACTTGCACACTGCTCCCGCTGAAATTGACTAGCCTGCTCCTGTGAAGGTCTCCCAGAAATCACTAACGCACCGCTCCCGCTGAAATCGACTGGCCTGCTCCTGCAAAGGTAAGTGTTTTTAAAGGAGAAACCTACCTCCCAGAAATCATTTGCGCCCTGCTCCCGCTGAAATTGACTAGCCTGCTCCTGTGAAGGTCTCCCAGAAATCACTAATGAACCACTCCCGCTGAAATCGACTGGCCTGCTCCTGCAAAGGTAAGTGTTTTCAAAAGAGAAACTTACCTCCCAGAAATCACTTGCGCACTGCTCCTGCTGAAATTGACTAGCCTGCTCCTGTGAAGGTCTCCCAGAAATCACTAACGCACAGCTCCCGCTGAAATCGACTGGCCTGCTCCTGAAAAGGCAAGTGTTTTTAAAGGAGAAATTTACCTCCCAGAAATCACTTGCGCACTGCTCCCGCTGAAATTGACTTGCCTGCTCCTGTGAAGGTCTCCCAGAAATCACTAACGCACCGCTCCAGCTGAAATCGACTCGCCTGCTCTTGCAAAGGTAAGTGTTTTTAAAGGAGAAACCAACCTCCCAGAAATCACTTGCGCACTGCTGCCGCTGAAATTGACTAGCCTGCTCCTGTGAAGGTCTCCCAGAAATCGCTAACGCACCGTTCCCGCTGAAATCGACTGGCCTGCTCCTGCAAAGGTAAGTGTTTTTAAAGGAGAAACTTACCTCCCAGAAATCACTTGCGCACTTTTTCCGCTGGAATTGACTAGCCTGCTCCTGTGAAGGTCTCCCAGAAATCACTAACGCACCACTCCCGCTGAAATCGACTGGCCTGCTCCTGCAAAGGTAAGTGTTTTTAAAGGAGAAACGTAACTCCCAGAAATCACTTGCGCACTGCTCCCGCTTAAATTGACTAGCCTGCTTCTGTGAAGGTCTCCCAGAAATCACTAACGCACCGCTCCCGCTGAAATCGACTGGCCGGCTCCTGCAAAGGTAAGTGTTTTTAAAGGAGAAACCTACCTCCCAGAAATCACTTGCGCACTGCTCCCGCTGAAATTGACTAGCCTGCTCCTGTGAAGGTCTTCCAGAAATCATTAACGCACCGCTCCCACTGAAATCGACTGGCATGCTCCTGCAAAGGTAAGTATTTTTAAAGGAGAAACTGACCTCCCAGAAATCACTTGCGCACTGCTCCCGCTGAAATTGACTAGCCTGCTCCTGTGAAGGTCTCCCAGAAATCACTAACGCACCGCTCCCGCTGAAATCGACTGGCCTGCTCCTGCAAAGGTAAGTGTTTTTAAAGGAGAAACTTACCTCCCAGAAATCACTGGCGCACATCTCCTGCTGAAATTGACTAGCCTGCTCCTGTGAAGGTCTCCCAGAGATCACTAACGCACCGCTCCCGCTGAAATCGACTGGCCTGCTCTTGCAAAGGTAAGTGTTTTTAAAGGAGAAACCTACCTCCCAGAAATCACTTTCGCACTGCTCCCAGTGAAATTGACTAGCCTGCTCCTGTGAAGGTCTCCCAGAAATCACTAATGTACCGCTCCCGCTGAAATCGACTGGCCTGCTCCTGCAAAGGTAAGTGTTTTCAAAGGAGAAACTTACTTCCCAGAAATCACTTGCGCACTGCTCCTGCTGAAATTGACTAGCCTGCTCCTGTGAAGGTCTCCCAGAAATCACAAACGCACCGCTCCCGCTGAAATCGACTGGCCTGCTCCTGCAAAGGTAAGTGTTTTTAAAGGAGAAACTTACCTCCCAGAAATCACTTGCGCACTGCTCCCGCTGAAATTGACTAGGCTGCTCCTGTGATGGTCTCCCCGAAATCACTAAAGCACCGCTCCCGCTGAAATCGACTGGCCTGCTCTTGCAAAGGTAAGTGTTTTTAAAGTAGAAACTTATCTCCCAGAAATCACTTGCGCACTGATCCCACTGAAATTGACTAGCCTGCTCCTGTGAAGGTCTCCCAGAAATCACTAACGCACCGCTCCCGCTGAAATCGACTGGCCTGCTCCTGAAAAGGCAAGTGTTTTTAAAGGAGAAACTTACCTCCCAGAAATCACTTTCGCACTGCTCCCGCTGAAATTGACTTGCCTGCTCCTGTGAAGGTCTCCCAGAAATCACTAACGCACCGCTCCAGCTGAAATCGACTGGCCTGCTCTTGCAAAGGTAAGTGTTTTTAAAGGAGAAACCTACCTCCCAGAAATCACTTGCGCGCTGCTCCCGCTGAAATTGACTAGCCTGCTCCTGTGAAGGTCTCCCAGAAATCGCTAACGCACCGCGCCCGCTGAAATCGACTGGCCTGCTCCTGCAAAGGTAAGTGTTTTTAAAGGAGAAACTTACCTCCCAGAAATCACTTGCGCACTGCTCCCGCTGAAATCGACTGGCCTATTCCTGGAACGGTAAGTGTTTTTAAAGGAGAAACTTACCTCCCAGAAATCACTTCCGCACTGCTCCCGCTGAAATTGACTAGCCTGCTCCTGTGAAGGTCTCCCAGAAATCACTAACGCACCGCTCCCGCTGAAATCGACAGGCCTGCTCCCGCAAAGGTAAGTGTTTTTAAAGGAGAAACTTACCTCCCAGAAATCACTTGCGCACCGCTCCCGCTGAAATCGACAGGCCTGCTCCTGCAAAGGTAAGTGTTTTTAAAGGAGAAACTTACCTCCCAGAAATCACTTGCGCACTGCTCCCGCTGAAATTGACTAGCCTGCTCCTGTGAAGGTCTCCCAGAAATCACTAATGCACCGCTCCCGCTGAAATCGACTGGCCTGCTCCTGCAAAGGTAAGTGTTTTTATAGGAGAAACTTACCTCCCAGAAATCACTTGCGCACTGCTCCCGCTGAAATTGACTAGCCTGCTCCTGTGAAGGTCTCCCAGAAATCATTAACGCACCGCTCCCGCTGAAATCGACTGGCATGCTCCTGCAAAGGTAATTATTTTTAAAGGAGAAACTTACCTCCCAGAAATCACTTGCGCACTGCTCCCGCTGAAATTGACTAGCCTGCTCCTGTGAAGGTCTCCCAGAAATCACTAACGCACCGCTCCCACTGAAATCGACTGGCCTGCTCCTGCAAAGGTAACTGTTTTTAAAGGAGAAACTTACCTCCCAGAAATCACTTGCGCACATCTCCCGCTGAAATTGACTAGCCTGCTCCTGTGAAGGTCTCCCAGAAATCACTAACGCACCGCTCCCGCTGAAATCGACTGGCCTGCTCTTGCAAAGGTAAGTGTTTTTAAAGGAGAAACTTATCTCCCAGTAAACACTTGCGCACTGCTCCCGCTGAAATTGACTAGCCTGCTCCTGTGAAGGTCTCCCAGAAATCACTAACGCACCGCTCCTGCTGAAATCGACTGTCCTGCTCCTGCAAAGGTAAGTGTTTTTAAAGTAGAAACTTATCTCCCAGAAATCACTTGCGCACTGATCCCACTGAAATTGACTAGCCTGCTCCTGTGAAGGTCTCCCAGAAATCACTAACGCACCGCTCCCGCTGAAATCGACTGGCCTGCTCCTGAAAAGGCAAGTGTTTTTAAAGGAGAAACTTACCTCCCAGAAATCACTTGCGCACTGCTCCCGCTGAAATTGACTTGCCTGCTCCTGGGAAGGTCTCCCAGAAATCACTAACGCACCGCTCCAGCTGAAATCGACTGGCCTGCTCTTGCAAAGGTAAGTGTTTTTAAAGAAGAAACCTACCTCCCAGAAATCACTTGCGCGCTGCTCCCGCTTAAATTGACTAGCCTGCTTCTGTGAAGGTCTCCCAGAAATCACTAACGCACCGCTCCCGCTGAAATCGACTGGCCGGCTCCTGCAAAGGTAAGTGTTTTTAAAGGAGAAACCTACCTCCCAGAAATCACTTGCGCACTGCTCCCGCTGAAATTGACTAGCCTGCTCCTGTGAAGGTCTTCCAGAAATCATTAACGCACCGCTCCCACTGAAATCGACTGGCATGCTCCTGCAAAGGTAAGTATTTTTAAAGGAGAAACTGACCTCCCAGAAATCACTTGCGCACTGCTCCCGCTGAAATTGACTAGCCTGCTCCTGTGAAGGTCTCCCAGAAATCACTAACGCACCGCTCCCGCTGAAATCGACTGGCCTGCTCCTGCAAAGGTAAGTGTTTTTAAAGGAGAAACTTACCTCCCAGAAATCACTGGCGCACATCTCCTGCTGAAATTGACTAGCCTGCTCCTGTGAAGGTCTCCCAGAGATCACTAACGCACCGCTCCCGCTGAAATCGACTGGCCTGCTCTTGCAAAGGTAAGTGTTTTTAAAGGAGAAACCTACCTCCCAGAAATCACTTTCGCACTGCTCCCAGTGAAATTGACTAGCCTGCTCCTGTGAAGGTCTCCCAAAAATCACTAATGTACCGCTCCCGCTGAAATCGACTGGCCTGCTCCTGCAAAGGTAAGTGTTTTCAAAGGAGAAACTTACTTCCCAGAAATCACTTGCGCACTGCTCCTGCTGAAATTGACTAGCCTGCTCCTGTGAAGGTCTCCCAGAAATCACAAACGCACCGCTCCCGCTGAAATCGACTGGCCTGCTCCTGCAAAGGTAAGTGTTTTTAAAGGAGAAACTTACCTCCCAGAAATCACTTGCGCACTGCTCCCGCTGAAATTGACTAGGCTGCTCCTGTGATGGTCTCCCCGAAATCACTAAAGCACCGCTCCCGCTGAAATCGACTGGCCTGCTCTTGCAAAGGTAAGTGTTTTTAAAGTAGAAACTTATCTCCCAGAAATCACTTGCGCACTGATCCCACTGAAATTGACTAGCCTGCTCCTGTGAAGGTCTCCCAGAAATCACTAACGCACCGCTCCCGCTGAAATCGACTGGCCTGCTCCTGAAAAGGCAAGTGTTTTTAAAGGAGAAACTTACCTCCCAGAAATCACTTGCGCACTGCTCCCGCTGAAATTGACTTGCCTGCTCCTGTGAAGGTCTCCCAGAAATCACTAACGCACCGCTCCAGCTGAAATCGACTGGCCTGCTCTTGCAAAGGTAAGTGTTTTTAAAGGAGAAACCTACCTCCCAGAAATCACTTGCGCGCTGCTCCCGCTGAAATTGACTAGCCTGCTCCTGTGAAGGTCTCCCAGAAATCGCTAACGCACCGCTCCCGCTGAAATCGACTGGCCTGCTCCTGCAAAGGTAAGTGTTTTTAAAGGAGAAACTTACCTCCCAGAAATCACTTGCGCACTGCTCCCGCTGAAATCGACTGGCCTATTCCTGGAACGGTAAGTGTTTTTAAAGGAGAAACTTACCTCCCAGAAATCACTTCCGCACTGCTCCCGCTGAAATTGACTAGCCTGCTCCTGTGAAGGTCTCCCAGAAATCACTAACGCACCGCTCCCGCTGAAATCGACAGGCCTGCTCCCGCAAAGGTAAGTGTTTTTAAAGGAGAAACTTACCTCCCAGAAATCACTTGCGCACCGCTCCCGCTGAAATCGACAGGCCTGCTCCTGCAAAGGTAAGTGTTTTTAAAGGAGAAACTTACCTCCCAGAAATCACTTGCGCACTGCTCCCGCTGAAATTGACTAGCCTGCTCCTGTGAAGGTCTCCCAGAAATCACTAATGCACCGCTCCCGCTGAAATCGACTGGCCTGCTCCTGCAAAGGTAAGTGTTTTTATAGGAGAAACTTACCTCCCAGAAATCACTTGCGCACTGCTCCCGCTGAAATTGACTAGCCTGCTCCTGTGAAGGTCTCCCAGAAATCATTAACGCACCGCTCCCGCTGAAATCGACTGGCATGCTCCTGCAAAGGTAATTATTTTTAAAGGAGAAACTTACCTCCCAGAAATCACTTGCGCACTGCTCCCGCTGAAATTGACTAGCCTGCTCCTGTGAAGGTCTCCCAGAAATCACTAACGCACCGCTCCCACTGAAATCGACTGGCCTGCTCCTGCAAAGGTAACTGTTTTTAAAGGAGAAACTTACCTCCCAGAAATCACTTGCGCACATCTCCCGCTGAAATTGACTAGCCTGCTCCTGTGAAGGTCTCCCAGAAATCACTAACGCACCGCTCCCGCTGAAATCGACTGGCCTGCTCTTGCAAAGGTAAGTGTTTTTAAAGGAGAAACTTATCTCCCAGTAAACACTTGCGCACTGCTCCCGCTGAAATTGACTAGCCTGCTCCTGTGAAGGTCTCCCAGAAATCACTAACGCACCGCTCCTGCTGAAATCGACTGTCCTGCTCCTGCAAAGGTAAGTGTTTTTAAAGTAGAAACTTATCTCCCAGAAATCACTTGCGCACTGATCCCACTGAAATTGACTAGCCTGCTCCTGTGAAGGTCTCCCAGAAATCACTAACGCACCGCTCCCGCTGAAATCGACTGGCCTGCTCCTGAAAAGGCAAGTGTTTTTAAAGGAGAAACTTACCTCCCAGAAATCACTTGCGCACTGCTCCCGCTGAAATTGACTTGCCTGCTCCTGGGAAGGTCTCCCAGAAATCACTAACGCACCGCTCCAGCTGAAATCGACTGGCCTGCTCTTGCAAAGGTAAGTGTTTTTAAAGAAGAAACCTACCTCCCAGAAATCACTTGCGCGCTGCTCCCGCTGAAATTGACTAGCCTGCTCCTGTGAAGGTCTCCCAGAAATCGCTAACGCACCGCTCCCGCTGAAATCGACTGGCCTGCTCCTGCAAAGGTAAGTGTTTTTAAAGGAGAAACTTACCTCCCAGAAATCACTTGCGCACTGCTCCCGCTGAAATCGACTGGCCTATTCCTGCAACGGTAAGTGTTTTTAAAGGAGAAACTTACCTCCCAGAAATCACTTCCGCACTGCTCCCGCTGAAATTGACTAGCCTGCTCCTGTGAAGGTCTCCCAGAAATCACTAACGCACCGCTCCCGCTGAAATCGACAGGCCTGCTCCTGCAAAGGTAAGTGTTTTTAAAGGAGAAACTTACCTCCCAGAAATCACTTGCGCACTGCTCCCGCTGAAATCGACTGGCCTATTCCTGCAACGGTAAGTGTTTTTAAAGGAGAAACTTACCTCCCAGAAATCACTTCCGCACTGCTCCCGCTGAAATTGACTAGCCTGCTCCTGTGAAGGTCTCCCAGAAATCACTAACGCACCGCTCCCGCTGAAATCGACAGGCCTGCTCCTGCAAAGGTAAGTGTTTTTAAAGGAGAAACTTACCTCCCAGAAATCACTTGCGCACTGCTCCCGCTGAAATTGACTAGCCTGCTCCTGTGAAGGTCTCCCAGAAATCACTAATGCACCGCTCCCGCTGAAATCGACTGGCCTGCTCCTGCAAAGGTAAGTGTTTTTATAGGAGAAACTTACCTCCCAGAAATCACTTGCGCACTGCTCCCGCTGAAATTGACTAGCCTGCTTCTGTGAAGGTCTCCCAGAAATCATTAACGCACCGCTCCCGCTGAAATCGACTGGCATGCTCCTGCAAAGGTAATTATTTTTAAAGGAGAAACTTACCTCCCAGAAATCACTTGCGCACTGCTCCCGCTGAAATTGACTAGCCTGCTCCTGTGAAGGTCTCCCAGAAATCACTAACGCGCCGCTCCCGCTGAAATCGACTGGCCTGCTCCTGCAAAGGTAAGTGTTTTTAAAGGAGAAACTTACCTCCCAGAAATCACTTGCGCACTGCTCCTGCTGAAATTGACTAGCCTGCTCCTGTGAAGGTCTCCCAGAAATCACTAACGCACCGCTCCCACTGAAATCGACTGGCCTGCTCCTGCAAAGGTAACTGTTTTTAAAGGAGAAACTTACCTCCCAGAAATCACTTGCGCACTGCTCCCGCTGAAATTGACTAGCCTGCTCCTGTGAAGGTCTCCCAGAAATCACTAATGCACCGCTCCCGCTGAAATCGACTGGCCTGCTCCTGCAAAGGTAAGTGTTTTTATAGGAGAAACTTACCTCCCAGAAATCACTTGCGCACTGCTCCCGCTGAAATTGACTAGCCTGCTCCTGTGAAGGTCTTCCAGAAATCATTAACGCACCGCTCCCACTGAAATCGACTGGCATGCTCCTGCAAATGTAAGTATTTTTAAAGGAGAAACTGACCTCCCAGAAATCACTTGCGCACTGCTCCCGCTGAAATTGACTAGCCTGCTCCTGTGAAGGTCTCCCAGAAATCACTAACGCACCGCTCCCGCTGAAATCGACTGGCCTGCTCCTGCAAAGGTAAGTGTTTTTAAAGGAGAAACTTACCTCCCAGAAATCACTTGCGCACTGCTCCCGCTGAAATTGACTAGCCTGCTCCTGTGAAGGTCTCCCAGAAATCACTAATGCACCGCTCCCGCTGAAATCGACTGGCCTGCTCCTGCAAAGGTAAGTGTTTTTATAGGAGAAACTTACCCCCCAGAAATCACTTGCGCACTGCTCCCGCTGAAATTGACTAGCCTGCTCCTGTGAAGGTCTTCCAGAAATCATTAACGCACCGCTCCCACTGAAATCGACTGGCATGCTCCTGCAAAGGTAAGTATTTTTAAAGGAGAAACTGACCTCCCAGAAATCACTTGCGCACTGCTCCCGCTGAAATTGACTAGCCTGCTCCTGTGAAGGTCTCCCAGAAATCACTAACGCACCGCTCCCGCTGAAATCGACTGGCCTGCTCCTGCAAAGGTAAGTGTTTTTAAAGGAGAAACTTACCTCCCAGAAATCACTTGCGCACATCTCCCGCTGAAATTGACTAGCCTGCTCCTGTGAAGGTCTCCCAGAAATCACTAACGCACCGCTCCCGCTGAAATCGACTGGCCTGCTCTTGCAAAGGTAAGTGTTTTTAAAGGAGAAACTTATCTCCCAGTAATCACTTGCGCACTGCTCCCGCTGAAATTGACTAGCCTGCTCCTGTGAAGGTCTCCCAGAAATCACTAACGCACCGCTCCTGCTGAAATCGACTGTCCTGCTCCTGCAAAGGTAAGTGTTTTTAAAGGAGAAACCTACCTCCCAGAAATCATTTGCGTACTGCTCCTACTGAAATTGACTAGCCTGCTCCTGTGAAGGTCTCCCAGAAATCACTAACGCACCGCTCCCGCTGAAATCGACTGGCCTGCTCCTGCAAAGGTAAGTGTTTTTAAAGGAGAAACCTACCTCCCAGAAATCACTTTCGCACTGCTCCCACTGAAATTGACTAGCCTGCTCCTGTGAAGGTCTCCCAGAAATCACTAATGTACCGCTCCCGCTGAAATCGACTGGCATGCTCCTGCAAAGGTAAGTGTTTTCAAAGGAGAAACTTACCTCCCAGAAATCACTTGCGCACTGCTCCTGCTCAAATTGACTAGCCTGCTCCTGTGAAGGTCTCCCAGAAATCACAAACGCACCGCTCCCGCTGAAATCGACTGGCCTGCTCCTGCAAAGGTAAGTGTATTTAAAGGAGAAACTTACCTCCCAGAAATCACTTGCGCACTGCTCCCGCTGAAATTGACTAGCCTGCTCCTGTGAAGGTCTCCCAGAAATCACTAATGCACCGCTCCCGCAGAAATCGACTGGCCTGCTCCTGCAAAGGTAAGTGTTTTTATAGGAGAAACCTACCTCCCAGAAATCACTTGCGCACTGCTCCCGCTGAAATTGACTAGCCTGCTCCTGTGAAGGTCTCCCAGAAATCACTAACGCACCACTCCCGCTGAAATCGACTGGCCTGCTCCTGCAAAGGTAAGTATTTTTAAAGGAGAAACTTACCTCCCAGAAATCACTTGCGCACTGCTCCCGCTGAAATTGACTCGGCTGCTCCTGTGATGGTCTCCCCGAAATCACTAAAGCACCGCTCCCGCTGAAATCGACTGGCCTGCTCTTGCAAACGTAAGTGTTTTTAAAGTAGAAACTTATCTTCCAGAAATCACTTGCGCACTGATCCCACTGAAATTGACTAGCCTGCTCCTGTGAAGGTCTCCCAGCAATCACTAACGCACCGCTCCCGCTGAAATCGACTGGCCTGCTCCTGAAAAGGCAAGTGTTTTTAAAGGAGAAACTTACCTCCCAGAAATCACTTGCGCACTGCTCCCGCTGAAATTGACTTGCCTGCTCCTGTGAAGGTCTCCCAGAAATCACTAACGCACCGCTCCCGCTGAAATCGACTGGCCTGCTCTTGCAAAGGTAAGTGTTTTTAAAGGAGAAACCTACCTCCCAGAAATCACTTGCGCGCTGCTCCCGCTGAAATTGACTAGCCTGCTCCTGTGAAGGTCTCCCAGAAATCGCTAACGCACCGCTCCCGCTGAAATCGACTGGCCTGCTCCTGCAAAGGTAAGTGTTTTTAAAGGAGAAACTTACCTCCCAGAAATCACTTGCGCACTGCTCCCGCTGAAATCGACTGGCCTATTCCTGCAACGGTAAGTGTTTTCAAAGGAGAAACCTACCTCCCAGAAATCACTTGCGCACTGCTCCTGCTGAAATTGACTAGCCTGCTCCTGTGAAGGTCTCCCAGAAATCACAAACTCACCGCTCCCGCTGAAATCGACTGGCCTGCTCCTGCAAAGGTAAGTGTATTTAAAGGAGAAACTTACCTCCCAGAAATCACTTGCGCACTGCTCCCGCTGAAATTGACTAGCCTGCTCCTGTGAAGGTCTCCCAGAAATCACTAATGCACCGCTCCCGCAGAAATCGACTGGCCTGCTCCTGCAAAGGTAAGTGTTTTGATAGGAGAAACCTACCTCCCAGAAAACACTTGCGCACTGCTCCCGCTGAAATTGACTAGCCTGCTCCTGTGAAGGTCTCCCAGAAATCACTAACGCACCACTCCCGCTGAAATCGACTGGCCTGCTCCTGCAAAGGTAAGTATTTTTAAAGGAGAAACTTACCTCCCAGAAATCACTTGCGCACTGCTCCCGCTGAAATTGACTCGGCTGCTCCTGTGATGGTCTCCCCGAAATCACTAAAGCACCGCTCCCGCTGAAATCGACTGGCCTGCTCTTGCAAAGGTAAGTGTTTTTAAAGTAGAAACTTATCTCCCAGAAATCACTTGCGCACTGATCCCACTGAAATTGACTAGCCTGCTCCTGTGAAGGTCTCCCAGCAATCACTAACGCACCGCTCCCGCTGAAATCGACTGGCCTGCTCCTGAAAAGGCAAGTGTTTTTAAAGGAGAAACTTACCTCCCAGAAATCACTTGCGCACTGCTCCCGCTGAAATTGACTTGCCTGCTCCTGTGAAGGTCTCCCAGAAATCACTAACGCACCGCTCCCGCTGAAATCGACTGGCCTGCTCTTGCAAAGGTAAGTGTTTTTAAAGGAGAAACCTACCTCCCAGAAATCACTTGCGCGCTGCTCCCGCTGAAATTGACTAGCCTGCTCCTGTGAAGGTCTCCCAGAAATCGCTAACGCACCGCTCCCGCTGAAATCGACTGGCCTGCTCCTGCAAAGGTAAGTGTTTTTAAAGGAGAAACTTACCTCCCAGAAATCACTTGCGCACTGCTCCCGCTGAAATCGACTGGCCTATTCCTGCAACGGTAAGTGTTTTTAAAGGAGAAACTTACCTCCCAGAAATCACTTCCGCACTGCTCCCGCTGAAATTGACTAGCCTGCTCCTGTGAAGGTCTCCCAGAAATCACTAACGCACCGCTCCCGCTGAAATCGACAGGCCTGCTCCTGCAAAGGTAAGTGTTTTTAAAGGAGAAACTTACCTCCCAGAAATCACTTGCGCACTGCTCCCGCTGAAATTGACTAGCCTGCTCCTGTGAAGGTCTCCCAGAAATCACTAACGCACCGCTCCCACTGAAATCGACTGGCCTGCTCCTGCAAAGGTAAGTGTTTTTAAAGGAGAAACTTACCTCCCAGAAATCACTTGCGCACTGCTCCCTCTGAAATTGACGAGCCTGCTCCTGTGAAGGTCTCCCAGAAATCACTAATGCACCGCTCCCGCTGAAATCGACTGGCCTGCTCCTGCAAAGGTAAGTGTTTTATAGGAGAAACTTACCTCCCAGTAATCACTTGCGCACTGCTCCCGCTGAAATTGACTAGCCTGCTCCTGTGAAGGTCTCCCAGAAATCACTAACGCACCGCTCCCGCTGAAATCGACTGGCCTGCTCCTGCAAAGGTAAGTGTTTTTAAAGGAGAAACCAACCTCCCAGAAATCATTTGCGCCCTGCTCCCGCTGAAATTGACTAGCCTGCTCCTGTGATGGTCTCCCCGAAATCACTAAAGCACCGCTCCCGCTGAAATCGACTGGCCTGCTCTTGCAAAGGTAAGTGTTTTTAAAGTAGAAACTTATCTCCCAGAAATCACTTGCGCACTGATCCCACTGAAATTGACTAGCCTGCTCCTGTGAAGGTCTCCCAGCAATCACTAACGCACCGCTCCCGCTGAAATCGACTGGCCTGCTCCTGAAAAGGCAAGTGTTTTTAAAGGAGAAACTTACCTCCCAGAAACCACTTGCGCACTGCTCCCGCTGAAATTGACTTGCCTGCTCCTGTGAAGGTCTCCCAGAAATCACTAACGCACCGCTCCCGCTGAAATCGACTGGCCTGCTCTTGCAAAGGTAAGTGTTTTTAAAGGAGAAACCTACCTCCCAGAAATCACTTGCGCGCTGCTCCCGCTGAAATTGACTAGCCTGCTCCTGTGAAGGTCTCCCAGAAATCGCTAACGCACCGCTCCCGCTGAAATCGACTGGCCTGCTCTTGCAAAGGTAAGTGTTTTTAAAGGAGAAACCTACCTCCCAGAAATCACTTGCGCGCTGCTCCCGCTGAAATTGACTAGCCTGCTCCTGTGAAGGTCTCCCAGAAATCGCTAACGCACCGCTCCCGCTGAAATCAACTGGCCTGCTCCTGCAAAGGTAAGTGTTTTTAAAGGAGAAACTTACCTCCCAGAAATCACTTGCGCACTGCTCCCGCTGAAATCGACTGGCCTATTCCTGCAACGGTAAGTGTTTTTAAAGGAGAAACTTACCTCCCAGAAATCACTTCCGCACTGCTCCCGCTGAAATTGACTAGCCTGCTCCTGTGAAGGTCTCCCAGAAATCACTAACGCACCGCTCCCGCTGAAATCGACAGGCCTGCTCCTGCAAAGGTAAGTGTTTTTAAAGGAGAAACTTACCTCCCAGAAATCACTTGCGCACTGCTCCCGCTGAAATTGACTAGCCTGCTCCTGTGAAGGTCTCCCAGAAATGACTAACGCACCGCTCCCACTGAAATCGACTGGCCTGCTCCTGCAAAGGTAAGTGTTTTTAAAGGAGAAACTTACCTCCCAGAAATCACTTGCGCACTGCTCCCTCTGAAATTGACGAGCCTGCTCCTGTGAAGGTCTCCCAGAAATCACTAATGCACCGCTCCCGCTGAAATCGACTGGCCTGCTCCTGCAAAGGTAAGTGTTTTTATAGGAGAAACTTACCTCCCAGTAATCACTTGCGCACTGCTCCCGCTGAAATTGACTAGCCTGCTCCTGTGAAGGTCTCCCAGAAATCACTAACGCACCGCTCCCGCTGAAATCGACTGGCCTGCTCCTGCAAAGGTAAGTGTTTTTAAAGGAGAAACCTACCTCCCAGAAATCATTTGCGCCCTGCTCCCGCTGAAATTGACTAGCCTGCTCCTGTGAAGGTCTCCCAGAAATCACTAATGTACCGCTCCCGCTGAAATCGACTGGCCTGCTCCAGCAAAGGTAAGTGTTTTCAAAAGAGAAACTTACCTCCCAGAAATCACTTGCGCACTGCTCCTGCTGAAATTGACTAGCCTGTTCCTGTGAAGGTCTCCCAGAAATCACTAACGCACAGCTCCCGCTGAAATCGACTGGCCTGCTCCTGAAAACGCAAGTGTTTTTAAAGGAGAAATTTACCTCCCAGAAATCACTTGCGCACTGCTCCCGCTGAAATTGACTTGCCTGCTCCTGTGAAGGTCTCCCAGAAATCACTAACGCACCGCTCCAGCTGAAATCGACTGGCCTGCTCTTGCAAAGGTAAGTGTTTTTAAAGGAGAAACCAACCTCCCAGAAATCACTTGCGCACTGCTCCCGCTGAAATTGACTACCCTGCTCCTGTGAAGGTCTCCCAGAAATCGCTAACGCACCGTTCCCGCTGAAATCGACTGGCCTGCTCCTGCAAAGGTAAGTGTTTTTAAAGGAGAAACTGACCTCCCAGAAATCACTTGCGCACTTTTTCCGCTGGAATTGACTAGCCTGCTCCTGTGAAGGTCTCCCAGATATCACTAACGCACCGCTCCCGCTGAAAACGACTGGCCTGCTCCTGCAAAGGTAACTGTTTTTAAAGGAGAAACTTACCTCCCAGAAATCACTTGCGCACTGCTCCCTCTGAAATTGACGAGCCTGCTCCTGTGAAGGTCTCCCAGAAATCACTAATGCACCGCTCCCGCTGAAATCGACTGGCCTGCTCCTGCAAAGGTAAGTGTTTTTATAGGAGAAACTTACCTCCCAGTAATCACTTGCGCACTGCTCCCGCTGAAATTGACTAGCCTGCTCCTGTGAAGGTCTCCCAGAAATCACTAACGCACCGCTCCCGCTGAAATCGACTGGCCTGCTCCTGCAAAGGTAAGTGTTTTTAAAGGAGAAACCAACCTCCCAGAAATCATTTGCGCCCTGCTCCCGCTGAAATTGACTAGCCTGCTCCTGTGATGGTCTCCCCGAAATCACTAAAGCACCGCTCCCGCTGAAATCGACTGGCCTGCTCTTGCAAAGGTAAGTGTTTTTAAAGTAGAAACTTATCTCCCAGAAATCACTTGCGCACTGATCCCACTGAAATTGACTAGCCTGCTCCTGTGAAGGTCTCCCAGAAATCACTAACGCACCGCTCCCGCTGAAATCGACTGGCCTGCTCCTGAAAAGGCAAGTGTTTTTAAAGGAGAAACTTACCTCCCAGAAACCACTTGCGCACTGCTCCCGCTGAAATTGACTTGCCTGCTCCTGTGAAGGTCTCCCAGCAATCACTAACGCACCGCTCCCGCTGAAATCGACTGGCCTGCTCCTGAAAAGGCAAGTGTTTTTAAAGGAAAAACTTACCTCCCAGAAACCACTTGCGCACTGCTCCCGCTGAAATTGACTTGCCTGCTCCTGTGAAGGTCTCCCAGAAATCACTAACGCACCGCTCCCGCTGAAATCGACTGGCCTGCTCTTGCAAAGGTAAGTGTTTTTAAAGGAGAAACCTACCTCCCAGAAATCACTTGCGCGCTGCTCCCGCTGAAATTGACTAGCCTGCTCCTGTGAAGGTCTCCCAGAAATCGCTAACGCACCGCTCCCGCTGAAATCGACTGGCCTGCTCTTGCAAAGGTAAGTGTTTTTAAAGGAGAAACCTACCTCCCAGAAATCACTTGCGCGCTGCTCCCGCTGAAATTGACTAGCCTGCTCCTGTGAAGGTCTCCCAGAAATCGCTAACGCACCGCTCCCGCTGAAATCGACTGGCCTGCTCCTGCAAAGGTAAGTGTTTTTAAAGGAGAAACTTACCTCCCAGAAATCACTTGCGCACTGCTCCCGCTGAAATCGACTGGCCTATTCCTGCAACGGTAAGTGTTTTTAAAGGAGAAACTTACCTCCCAGAAATCACTTCCGCACTGCTCCCGCTGAAATTGACTAGCCTGCTCCTGTGAAGGTCTCCCAGAAATCACTAACGCACCGCTCCCGCTGAAATCGACAGGCCTGCTCCTGCAAAGGTAAGTGTTTTTAAAGGAGAAACTTACCTCCCAGAAATCACTTGCGCACTGCTCCCGCTGAAATTGACTAGCCTGCTCCTGTGAAGGTCTCCCAGAAATCACTAACGCACCGCTCCCACTGAAATCGACTGGCCTGCTCCTGCAAAGGTAAGTGTTTTTAAAGGAGAAACTTACCTCCCAGAAATCACTTGCGCACTGCTCCCTCTGAAATTGACGAGCCTGCTCCTGTGAAGGTCTCCCAGAAATCACGAATGCACCGCTCCCGCTGAAATCGACTGGCCTGCTCCTGCAAAGGTAAGTGTTTTTATAGGAGAAACTTACCTCCCAGTAATCACTTGCGCACTGCTCCCGCTGAAATTGACTAGCCTGCTCCTGTGAAGGTCTCCCAGAAATCACTAACGCACCGCTCCCGCTGAAATCGACTGGCCTGCTCCTGCAAAGGTAAGTGTTTTTAAAGGAGAAACCTACCTCCCAGAAATCATTTGCGCCCTGCTCCCGCTGAAGTTGACTAGCCTGCTCCTGTGAAGGTCTCCCAGAAATCACTAATGTACCGCTCCCGCTGAAATCGACTGGCCTGCTCCAGCAAAGGTAAGTGTTTTCAAAAGAGAAACTTACCTCCCAGAAATCACTTGCGCACTGCTCCTGCTGAAATTGACTAGCCTGTTCCTGTGAAGGTCTCCCAGAAATCACTAACGCACAGCTCCCGCTGAAATCGACTGGCCTGCTCCTGAAAAGGCAAGTGTTTTTAAAGGAGAAATTTACCTCCCAGAAATCACTTGCGCACTGCTCCCGCTGAAATTGACTTGCCTGCTCCTGTGAAGGTCTCCCAGAAATCACTAACGCACCGCTCCAGCTGAAATCGACTGGCCTGCTCTTGCAAAGGTAAGTGTTTTTAAAGGAGAAACCAACCTCCCAGAAATCACTTGCGCACTGCTCCCGCTGAAATTGACTACCCTGCTCCTGTGAAGGTCTCCCAGAAATCGCTAACGCACCGTTCCCGCTGAAATCGACTGGCCTGCTCCTGCAAAGGTAAGTGTTTTTAAAGGAGAAACTGACCTCCCAGAAATCACTTGCGCACTTTTTCCGCTGGAATTGACTAGCCTGCTCCTGTGAAGGTCTCCCAGATATCACTAACGCACCGCTCCCGCTGAAAACGACTGGCCTGCTCCTGCAAAGGTAACTGTTTTTAAAGGAGAAACTTACCTCCCAGAAATCACTTGCGCACTGCTCCCGCTGAAATTGACTAGCCTGCTCCTGTGAAGGTCTCCCAGAAATCACTAACGCACCACTCCCGCTGAAATCGACTGGCCTGCTCCTGCAAAGGTAAGTGTTTTTAAAGGAGAAACGTACCTCCCAGAAATCACTTGCGCACTGCTCCCGCTTAAATTGACTAGCCTGCTCCTGTGAAGGTCTCCCAGAAATCACTAACGCACCGCTCCCGCTGAAATCGACTGGCCGGCTCCTGCAAAGGTAAGTGTTTTTAAAGGAGAAACCTACCTCCCAGAAATCACTTGCGCACTGCTCCCGCTGAAATTGACTATCCTGCTCCTGTGAAGGTCTCCCAGACATCACAAACGCACCGCTCCTGCTGAAATCAACTGGCCTGCTCCTGCAAAGGTAAGTGTTTTTAAAGGAGAAACTTACCTCCCAGAAATCACTTGCGCACTGCTCCCGCTGAAATCGACTGGCCTATTCCTGCAACGGTAAGTGTTTTTAAAGGAGAAACTTACCTTCCAGAAATCACTTGCGCACTGCTCCCGCTGAAATTGACTAGCCTGCTCCTGTGAAGGTCTCCCAGAAATCACTAACGCACCGCTCCCGCTGAAATCGACAGGCCTGCTCCTGCAAAGGTAAGTGTTTTTAAAGGAGTAACTTACCTCCCAGAAATCACTTGCGCACTGCTCCCGCTGAAATTGACTAGCCTGCTCCTGTGAAGGTCTCCCAGAAATCACTAACGCACCGCTCCCGCTGAAATCGACAGGCCTGCTCCTGCAAAGGTAAGTGTTTTTAAAGGAGAAACTTACCTCCCAGAAATCACTTGCGCACTGCTCCCGCTGAAATTAACTAGCCTGCTCCTGTGAATGTCTCCCAGAAATCACTAACGCACCGCTCCCGCTGAAATCGACTGGCCTGCTCCTGCAAAGGTAAGTGTTTTCAAAGGAGAAACTTACCTCCCAGAAATCACTTGCGCACTGCTCCCGCTGAAATTAACTCGCCTGCTCCTGTGAAGGTCTCCCAGAAATCACTAACGCACCGCTCCCGCTGAAATCGACTGGCCAGCTCCTGCACAGGTAAGTGTTTTTAAAGGAGAAACCTACCTCCCAGAAATCACTTGCGCACTGCTCCCGCTGAAATTGACTAGCCTGCTCTTGTGAAGGTCTCCCAGAAGTCACTAACGCACCGCTCCCGCTGAAATCGACTGGCCTGCTCCTGCAAAGGTATGTGTTTTTAAAGGAGAAACCTACCTCCCAGAAATCACTTGCGCACTGTTTCCACTGAAATTGACTAGCCTGCTCCTGTGAAGGTCTCCCAGAAATCACGAACGCACCGCTCCCGCTGAAATTGACTAGCCTGCTCCTGTGAAGGTCTCCCAGATATCACTAACGCACCACTCCCGCTGAAATCGACTGGCCGGCTCCTGCAAAGTTAAGTGTTTTTAAAGGAGAAACTTACCTCCCAGAAATCACTTGCGCACTGCTCCCGCAGAAATTGACTAGCCTGCTCCTGTGAAGGTCTCCCAGAAATCACTAACGCACCGCTCCCGCTGAAATCGACTGGCCTGCTCTTGCAAAGGTAAGTGTTTTTAAAGGAGAAACTTACCTCCCAGAAATCACTTGCGCACTGCTCCCGCAGAAATTGACTAGCCTGCTCCTGTGAAGGTCTCCCAGAAATCACTAACGCAATGCTCCCGCTGAAATCGACTGGTCTTCTCCTGCAAAGGTAAGTGTTTTCAAAGGAGAAACTTACCTCCCAGAAATCACTTGCGCACTGCTCCCGCTGAAATTGACTCGGCTGCTCCTGTGATGGTCTCCCCGAAATCACTAAAGCACCGCTCCCGCTGAAATCGACTGGCCTGCTCTTGCAAAGGTAAGTGTTTTTAAAGTAGAAACTTATCTCCCAGAAATCACTTGCGCACTGATCCCACTGAAATTGACTAGCCTGCTCCTGTGAAGGTCTCCCAGCAATCACTAACGCACCGCTCCCGCTGAAATCGACTGGCCTGCTCCTGAAAAGGCAAGTGTTTTTAAAGGAGAAACTTACCTCCCAGAAATCACTTGCGCACTGCTCCCGCTGAAATTGACTTGCCTGCTCCTGTGAAGGTCTCCCAGAAATCACTAACGCACCGCTCCCGCTGAAATCGACTGGCCTGCTCTTGCAAAGGTAAGTGTTTTTAAAGGAGAAACCTACCTCCCAGAAATCACTTGCGCGCTGCTCCCGCTGAAATTGACTAGCCTGCTCCTGTGAAGGTCTCCCAGAAATCGCTAACGCACCGCTCCCGCTGAAATCGACTGGCCTGCTCCTGCAAAGGTAAGTGTTTTTAAAGGAGAAACTTACCTCCCAGAAATCACTTGCGCACTGCTCCCGCTGAAATCGACTGGCCTATTCCTGCAACGGTAAGTGTTTTTAAAGGAGAAACTTACCTCCCAGAAATCACTTGCGCACTGCTCCCGCTGAAATTGACTAGCCTGCTCCTGTGAAGGTCTCCCAGAAATCACTAACGCACCGCTCCCACTGAAATCGACTGGCCGGCTCCTGCAAAGCTAAGTGTTTTTAAAGGAGAAACTTACCTCCCAGAAATCACTTGCGCACTGCTCCCTCTGAAATTGACGAGCCTGCTCCTGTGAAGGTCTCCCAGAAATCACTAATGCACCGCTCCCGCTGAAATCGACTGGCCTGCTCCTGCAAAGGTAAGTGTTTTTATAGGAGAAACTTACCTCCCAGTAATCACTTGCGCACTGCTCCCGCTGAAATTGACTAGCCTGCTCCTGTGAAGGTCTCCCAGAAATCACTAACGCACCGCTCCCGCTGAAATCGACTGGCCTGCTCCTGCAAAGGTAAGTGTTTTTAAAGGAGAAACCTACCTCCCAGAAATCATTTGCGCCCTGCTCCCGCTGAAATTGACTAGCCTGCTCCTGTGATGGTCTCCCCGAAATCACTAAAGCACCGCTCCCGCTGAAATCGACTGGCCTGCTCTTGCAAAGGTAAGTGTTTTTAAAGTAGAAACTTATCTCCCAGAATTCACTTGCGCACTGATCCCACTGAAATTGACTAGCCTGCTCCTGTGAAGGTCTCCCAGCAATCACTAACGCACCGCTCCCGCTGAAATCGACTGGCCTGCTCCTGAAAAGGCAAGTGTTTTTAAAGGAGAAACTTACCTCCCAGAAATCACTTGCGCACTGCTCCCGCTGAAATTGACTTGCCTGCTCCTGTGAAGGTCTCCCAGAAGTCACTAACGCACCGCTCCCGCTGAAATCGACTGGCCTGCTCTTGCAAAGGTAAGTGATTTTAAAGGAGAAACCTACCTCCCAGAAATCACTTGCGCGCTGCTCCCGCTGAAATTGACTAGCCTGCTCCTGTGAAGGTCTCCCAGAAATCGCTAACGCACCGCTCCCGCTGAAATCGACTGGCCTGCTCCTGCAAAGGTAAGTGTTTTTAAAGGAGAAACTTACCTCCCAGAAATCACTTGCGCACTGCTCCCGCTGAAATCGACTGGCCTATTCCTGCAACGGTAAGTGTTTTTAAAGGAGAAACTTACCTCCCAGAAATCACTTCCGCACTGCTCCCGCTGAAATTGACTAGCCTGCTCCTGTGAAGGTCTCCCAGAAATCACTAACGCACCGCTCCCGCTGAAATCGACAGGCCTGCTCCTGCAAAGGTAAGTGTTTTTAAAGGAGAAACTTACCTCCCAGAAATCACTTGCGCACTGCTCCCGCTGAAATTGACTAGCCTGCTCCTGTGAAGGTCTCCCAGAAATCACTAACGCACCGCTCCCACTGAAATCGACTGGCCTGCTCCTGCAAAGGTAAGTGTTTTTAAAGGAGAAACTTACCTCCCAGAAATCACTTGCGCACTGCTCCCTCTGAAATTGACGAGCCTGCTCCTGTGAAGGTCTCCCAGAAATCACTAATGCACCGCTCCCGCTGAAATCGACTGGCCTGCTCCTGCAAAGGTAAGTGTTTTTATAGGAGAAACTTACCTCCCAGTAATCACTTGCGCACTGCTCCCGCTGAAATTGACTAGCCTGCTCCTGTGAAGGTCTCCCAGAAATCACTAACGCACCGCTCCCGCTGAAATCGACTGGCCTGCTCCTGCAAAGGTAAGTGTTTTTAAAGGAGAAACCTACCTCCCAGAAATCATTTGCGCCCTGCTCCCGCTGAAATTGACTAGCCTGCTCCTGTGAAGGTCTCCCAGAAATCACTAATGTACAGCTCCCGCTGAAATCGACTGGCCTGCTCCAGCAAAGGTAAGTGTTTTCAAAAGAGAAACTTACCTCCCAGAAATCACTTGCGCACTGCTCCTGCTGAAATTGACTAGCCTGTTCCTGTGAAGGTCTCCCAGAAATCACTAACGCACAGCTCCCGCTGAAATCGACTGGCCTGCTCCTGAAAAGGCAAGTGTTTTTAAAGGAGAAATTTACCTCCCAGAAATCACTTGCGCACTGCTCCCGCTGAAATTGACTTGCCTGCTCCTGTGAAGGTCTCCCAGAAATCACTAACGCACCGCTCCAGCTGAAATCGACTGGCCTGCTCTTGCAAAGGTAAGTGTTTTTAAAGGAGAAACCAACCTCCCAGAAATCACTTGCGCACTGCTCCCGCTGAAATTGACTACCCTGCTCCTGTGAAGGTCTCCCAGAAATCGCTAACGCACCGTTCCCGCTGAAATCGACTGGCCTGCTCCTGCAAAGGTAAGTGTTTTTAAAGGAGAAACTTACCTCCCAGAAATCACTTGCGCACTTTTTCCGCTGGAATTGACTAGCCTGCTCCTGTGAAGGTCTCCCAGATATCACTAACGCACCGCTCCCGCTGAAAACGACTGGCCTGCTCCTGCAAAGGTAACTGTATTTAAAGGAGAAACTTACCTCCCAGAAATCACTTGCGCACTGCTCCCGCTGAAATTGACTAGCCTGCTCCTGTGAAGGTCTCCCAGAAATCACTAACGCACCACTCCCGCTGAAATCGACTGGCCTGCTCCTGCAAAGGTAAGTGTTTTTAAAGGAGAAACGTACCTCCCAGAAATCACTTGCGCACTGCTCCCGCTTAAATTGACTAGCCTGCTCCTGTGAAGGTCTCCCAGAAATCACTAACGCACCGCTCCCGCTGAAATCGACTGGCCGGCTCCTGCAAAGGTAAGTGTTTTTAAAGGAGAAACCTACCTCCCAGAAATCACTTGCGCACTGCTCCCGCTGAAATTGACTATCCTGCTCCTGTGAAGGTCTCCCAGACATCACAAACGCACCGCTCCTGCTGAAATCAACTGGCCTGCTCCTGCAAAGGTAAGTGTTTTTAAAGGAGAAACTTACCTCCCAGAAATCACTTGCGCACTGCTCCCGCTGAAATCGACTGGCCTATTCCTGCAACGGTAAGTGTTTTTAAAGGAGAAACTTACCTCCCAGAAATCACTTGCGCACTGCTCCCGCTGAAATTGACTAGCCTGCTCCTGTGAAGGTCTCCCAGAAATCACTAACGCACCGCTCCCGCTGAAATCGACAGGCCTGCTCCTGCAAAGGTAAGTGTTTTTAAAGGAGTAACTTACCTCCCAGAAATCACTTGCGCACTGCTCCCGCTGAAATTGACTAGCCTGCTCCTGTGAAGGTCTCCCAGAAATCACTAACGCACCGCTCCCGCTGAAATCGACAGGCCTGCTCCTGCAAAGGTAAGTGTTTTTAAAGGAGAAACTTACCTCCCAGAAATCACTTGTGCACTGCTCCCGCTGAAATTAACTAGCCTGCTCCTGTGAAGGTCTCCCAGAAATCACTAACGCACCGCTCCCGCTGAAATCGACTGGCCTGCTCCTGCAAAGGTAAGTGTTTTTAAAGGAGAAACCTACCTCCCAGAAATCATTTGCGCCCTGCTCCCGCTGAAATTGACTAGCCTGCTCCTGTGATGGTCTCCCCGAAATCACTAAAGCACCGCTCCCGCTGAAATCGACTGGCCTGCTCTTGCAAAGGTAAGTGTTTTTAAAGTAGAAACTTATCTCCCAGAATTCACTTGCGCACTGATCCCACTGAAATTGACTAGCCTGCTCCTGTGAAGGTCTCCCAGCAATCACTAACGCACCGCTCCCGCTGAAATCGACTGGCCTGCTCCTGAAAAGGCAAGTGTTTTTAAAGGAGAAACTTACCTCCCAGAAATCACTTGCGCACTGCTCCCGCTGAAATTGACTTGCCTGCTCCTGTGAAGGTCTCCCAGAAGTCACTAACGCACCGCTCCCGCTGAAATCGACTGGCCTGCTCTTGCAAAGGTAAGTGATTTTAAAGGAGAAACCTACCTCCCAGAAATCACTTGCGCGCTGCTCCCGCTGAAATTGACTAGCCTGCTCCTGTGAAGGTCTCCCAGAAATCGCTAACGCACCGCTCCCGCTGAAATCGACTGGCCTGCTCCTGCAAAGGTAAGTGTTTTTAAAGGAGAAACTTACCTCCCAGAAATCACTTGCGCACTGCTCCCGCTGAAATCGACTGGCCTATTCCTGCAACGGTAAGTGTTTTTAAAGGAGAAACTTACCTCCCAGAAATCACTTCCGCACTGCTCCCGCTGAAATTGACTAGCCTGCTCCTGTGAAGGTCTCCCAGAAATCACTAACACACCGCTCCCGCTGAAATCGACAGGCCTGCTCCTGCAAAGGTAAGTGTTTTTAAAGGAGAAACTTACCTCCCAGAAATCACTTGCGCACTGCTCCCGCTGAAATTGACTAGCCTGCTCCTGTGAAGGTCTCCCAGAAATCACTAACGCACCGCTCCCACTGAAATCGACTGGCCTGCTCCTGCAAAGGTAAGTGTTTTTAAAGGAGAAACTTACCTCCCAGAAATCACTTGCGCACTGCTCCCTCTGAAATTGATGAGCCTGCTCCTGTGAAGGTCTCCCAGAAATCACTAATGCACCGCTCCCGCTGAAATCGACTGGCCTGCTCCTGCAAAGGTAAGTGTTTTTATAGGAGAAACTTACCTCCCAGTAATCACTTGCGCACTGCTCCCGCTGAAATTGACTAGCCTGCTCCTGTGAAGGTCTCCCAGAAATCACTAACGCACCGCTCCCGCTGAAATCGACTGGCCTGCTCCTGCAAAGGTAAGTGTTTTTAAAGGAGAAACCTACCTCCCAGAAATCATTTGCGCCCTGCTCCCGCTGAAATTGACTAGCCTGCTCCTGTGAAGGTCTCCCAGAAATCACTAATGTACAGCTCCCGCTGAAATCGACTGGCCTGCTCCAGCAAAGGTAAGTGTTTTCAAAAGAGAAACTTACCTCCCAGAAATCACTTGCGCACTGCTCCTGCTGAAATTGACTAGCCTGTTCCTGTGAAGGTCTCCCAGAAATCACTAACGCACAGCTCCCGCTGAAATCGACTGGCCTGCTCCTGAAAAGGCAAGTGTTTTTAAAGGAGAAATTTACCTCCCAGAAATCACTTGCGCACTGCTCCCGCTGAAATTGACTTGCCTGCTCCTGTGAAGGTCTCCCAGAAATCACTAACGCACCGCTCCAGCTGAAATCGACTGGCCTGCTCTTGCAAAGGTAAGTGTTTTTAAAGGAGAAACCAACCTCCCAGAAATCACTTGCGCACTGCTCCCGCTGAAATTGACTACCCTGCTCCTGTGAAGGTCTCCCAGAAATCGCTAACGCACCGTTCCCGCTGAAATCGACTGGCCTGCTCCTGCAAAGGTAAGTGTTTTTAAAGGAGAAACTTACCTCCCAGAAATCACTTGCGCACTTTTTCCGCTGGAATTGACTAGCCTGCTCCTGTGAAGGTCTCCCAGATATCACTAACGCACCGCTCCCGCTGAAAACGACTGGCCTGCTCCTGCAAAGGTAACTGTATTTAAAGGAGAAACTTACCTCCCAGAAATCACTTGCGCACTGCTCCCGCTGAAATTGACTAGCCTGCTCCTGTGTTGGTCTCCCAGAAATCACTAACGCACCACTCCCGCTGAAATCGACTGGCCTGCTCCTGCAAAGGTAAGTGTTTTTAAAGGAGAAACGTACCTCCCAGAAATCACTTGCGCACTGCTCCCGCTTAAATTGACTAGCCTGCTCCTGTGAAGGTCTCCCAGAAATCACTAACGCACCGCTCCCGCTGAAATCGACTGGCCGGCTCCTGCAAAGGTAAGTGTTTTTAAAGGAGAAACCTACCTCCCAGAAATCATTTGCGCCCTGCTCCCGCTGAAATTGACTAGCCTGCTCCTGTGAAGGTCTCCCAGAAATCACTAATGTACAGCTCCCGCTGAAATCGACTGGCCTGCTCCAGCAAAGGTAAGTGTTTTCAAAAGAGAAACTTACCTCCCAGAAATCACTTGCGCACTGCCCCTGCTGAAATTGACTAGCCTGTTCCTGTGAAGGTCTCCCAGAAATCACTAACGCACAGCTCCCGCTGAAATCGACTGGCCTGCTCCTGAAAAGGCAAGTGTTTTTAAAGGAGAAATTTACCTCCCAGAAATCACTTGCGCACTGCTCCCGCTGAAATTGACTTGCCTGCTCCTGTGAAGGTCTCCCAGAAATCACTAACGCACCGCTCCAGCTGAAATCGACTGGCCTGCTCTTGCAAAGGTAAGTGTTTTTAAAGGAGAAACCAACCTCCCAGAAATCACTTGCGCACTGCTCCCGCTGAAATTGACTACCCTGCTCCTGTGAAGGTCTCCCAGAAATCGCTAACGCACCGTTCCCGCTGAAATCGACTGGCCTGCTCCTGCAAAGGTAAGTGTTTTTAAAGGAGAAACTTACCTCCCAGAAATCACTTGCGCACTTTTTCCGCTGGAATTGACTAGCCTGCTCCTGTGAAGGTCTCCCAGATATCACTAACGCACCGCTCCCGCTGAAAACGACTGGCCTGCTCCTGCAAAGGTAACTGTATTTAAAGGAGAAACTTACCTCCCAGAAATCACTTGCGCACTGCTCCCGCTGAAATTGACTAGCCTGCTCCTGTGAAGGTCTCCCAGAAATCACTAACGCACCACTCCCGCTGAAATCGACTGGCCTGCTCCTGCAAAGGTAAGTGTTTTTAAAGGAGAAACGTACCTCCCAGAAATCACTTGCGCACTGCTCCCGCTTAAATTGACTAGCCTGCTCCTGTGAAGGTCTCCCAGAAATCACTAACGCACCGCTCCCGCTGAAATCGACTGGCCGGCTCCTGCAAAGGTAAGTGTTTTTAAAGGAGAAACCTACCTCCCAGAAATCACTTGCGCACTGCTCCCGCTGAAATTGACTATCCTGCTCCTGTGAAGGTCTCCCAGACATCACAAACGCACCGCTCCTGCTGAAATCAACTGGCCTGCTCCTGCAAAGGTAAGTGTTTTTAAAGGAGAAACTTACCTCCCAGAAATCACTTGCGCACATCTCCCGCTGTAATTGACTAGCCTGCTCCTGTGAAGGTCTCCCAGAAATCACTAACGCACTGCTCCCGCTGAAATCGACTGGCCTATTCCTGCAACGGTAAGTGTTTTTAAAGGAGAAACTTACCTCCCAGAAATCACTTGCGCACTGCTCCCGCTGAAATTGACTAGCCTGCTCCTGTGAAGGTCTCCCAGAAATCACTAACGCACCGCTCCCGCTGAAATCGACAGGCCTGCTCCTGCAAAGGTAAGTGTTTTTAAAGGAGTAACTTACCTCCCAGAAATCACTTGCGCACTGCTCCCGCTGAAATTGACTAGCCTGCTCCTGTGAAGGTCTCCTAGAAATCACTAACGCACCGCTCCCGCTGAAATCGACAGGTCTGCTCCTGCAAAGGTAAGTGTTTTTAAAGGAGAAACTTACCTCCCAGAAATCACTTGTGCACTGCTCCCGCTGAAATTAACTAGCCTGCTCCTGTGAAGGTCTCCCAGAAATCACTAACGCACCGCTCCCGCTGAAATCGACTGGCCTGCTCCTGCAAAGGTAAGTGTTTTTAAAGGAGAAACCTACCTCCCAGAAATCATTTGCGCCCTGCTCCCGCTGAAATTGACTAGCCTGCTCCTGTGATGGTCTCCCCGAAATCACTAAAGCACCGCTCCCGCTGAAATCGACTGGCCTGCTCTTGCAAAGGTAAGTGTTTTTAAAGTAGAAACTTATCTCCCAGAATTCACTTGCGCACTGATCCCACTGAAATTGACTAGCCTGCTCCTGTGAAGGTCTCCCAGCAATCACTAACGCACCGCTCCCGCTGAAATCGACTGGCCTGCTCCTGAAAAGGCAAGTGTTTTTAAAGGAGAAACTTACCTCCCAGAAATCACTTGCGCACTGCTCCCGCTGAAATTGACTTGCCTGCTCCTGTGAAGGTCTCCCAGAAGTCACTAACGCACCGCTCCCGCTGAAATCGACTGGCCTGCTCTTGCAAAGGTAAGTGATTTTAAAGGAGAAACCTACCTCCCAGAAATCACTTGCGCGCTGCTCCCGCTGAAATTGACTAGCCTGCTCCTGTGAAGGTCTCCCAGAAATCGCTAACGCACCGCTCCCGCTGAAATCGACTGGCCTGCTCCTGCAAAGGTAAGTGTTTTTAAAGGAGAAACTTACCTCCCAGAAATCACTTGCGCACTGCTCCCGCTGAAATCGACTGGCCTATTCCTGCAACGGTAAGTGTTTTTAAAGGAGAAACTTACCTCCCAGAAATCACTTCCGCACTGCTCCCGCTGAAATTGACTAGCCTGCTCCTGTGAAGGTCTCCCAGAAATCACTAACGCACCGCTCCCGCTGAAATCGACAGGCCTGCTCCTGCAAAGGTAAGTGTTTTTAAAGGAGAAACTTACCTCCCAGAAATCACTTGCGCACTGCTCCCGCTGAAATTGACTAGCCTGCTCCTGTGAAGGTCTCCCAGAAATCACTAACGCACCGCTCCCACTGAAATCGACTGGCCTGCTCCTGCAAAGGTAAGTGTTTTTAAAGGAGAAACTTACCTCCCAGAAATCACTTGCGCACTGCTCCCTCTGAAATTGACGAGCCTGCTCCTGTGAAGGTCTCCCAGAAATCACTAATGCACCGCTCCCGCTGAAATCGACTGGCCTGCTCCTGCAAAGGTAAGTGTTTTTATAGGAGAAACTTACCTCCCAGTAATCACTTGCGCACTGCTCCCGCTGAAATTGACTAGCCTGCTCCTGTGAAGGTCTCCCAGAAATCACTAACGCACCGCTCCCGCTGAAATCGACTGGCCTGCTCCTGCAAAGGTAAGTGTTTTTAAAGGAGAAACCTACCTCCCAGAAATCATTTGCGCCCTGCTCCCGCTGAAATTGACTAGCCTGCTCCTGTGAAGGTCTCCCAGAAATCACTAATGTACAGCTCCCGCTGAAATCGACTGGCCTGCTCCAGCAAAGGTAAGTGTTTTCAAAAGAGAAACTTACCTCCCAGAAATCACTTGCGCACTGCTCCTGCTGAAATTGACTAGCCTGTTCCTGTGAAGGTCTCCCAGAAATCACTAACGCACAGCTCCCGCTGAAATCGACTGGCCTGCTCCTGAAAAGGCAAGTGTTTTTAAAGGAGAAATTTACCTCCCAGAAATCACTTGCGCACTGCTCCCGCTGAAATTGACTTGCCTGCTCCTGTGAAGGTCTCCCAGAAATCACTAACGCACCGCTCCAGCTGAAATCGACTGGCCTGCTCTTGCAAAGGTAAGTGTTTTTAAAGGAGAAACCAACCTCCCAGAAATCACTTGCGCACTGCTCCCGCTGAAATTGACTACCCTGCTCCTGTGAAGGTCTCCCAGAAATCGCTAACGCACCGTTCCCGCTGAAATCGACTGGCCTGCTCCTGCAAAGGTAAGTGTTTTTAAAGGAGAAACTTACCTCCCAGAAATCACTTGCGCACTTTTTCCGCTGGAATTGACTAGCCTGCTCCTGTGAAGGTCTCCCAGATATCACTAACGCACCGCTCCCGCTGAAAACGACTGGCCTGCTCCTGCAAAGGTAACTGTATTTAAAGGAGAAACTTACCTCCCAGAAATCACTTGCGCACTGCTCCCGCTGAAATTGACTAGCCTGCTCCTGTGAAGGTCTCCCAGAAATCACTAACGCACCACTCCCGCTGAAATCGACTGGCCTGCTCCTGCAAAGGTAAGTGTTTTTAAAGGAGAAACGTACCTCCCAGAAATCACTTGCGCACTGCTCCCGCTTAAATTGACTAGCCTGCTCCTGTGAAGGTCTCCCAGAAATCACTAACGCACCGCTCCCGCTGAAATCGACTGGCCGGCTCCTGCAAAGGTAAGTGTTTTTAAAGGAGAAACCTACCTCCTAGAAATCACTTGCGCACTGCTCCCGCTGAAATTGACTATCCTGCTCCTGTGAAGGTCTCCCAGACATCACAAACGCACCGCTCCGGCTGAAATCAACTGGCCTGCTCCTGCAAAGGTAAGTGTTTTTAAAGGAGAAACTTACCTCCCAGAAATCACTTGCGCACTGCTCCCGCTGAAATCGACTGGCCTATTCCTGCAACGGTAAGTGTTTTTAAAGGAGAAACTTACCTCCCAGAAATCACTTGCGCACTGGTCCCGCTGAAATTGACTAGCCTGCTCCTGTGAAGGTCTCCCAGAAATCACTAACGCACCGCTCCCGCTGAAATCGACAGGCCTGCTCCTGCAAAGGTAAGTGTTTTTAAAGGAGTAACTTACCTCCCAGAAATCACTTGCGCACTGCTCCCGCTGAAATTGACTAGCCTGCTCCTGTGAAGGTCTCCCAGAAATCACTAACGCACCGCTCCCGCTGAAATCGACAGGCCTGCTCCTGCAAAGGTAAGTGTTTTTAAAGGAGAAACTTACCTCCCAGAAATCACTTGTGCACTGCTCCCGCTGAAATTAACTAGCCTGCTCCTGTGAATGTCTCCCAGAAATCACTAACGCACCGCTCCCGCTGAAATCGACTGGCCTGCTCCTGCAAAGGTAAGTGTTTTCAAAGGAGAAACTTACCTCCCAGAAATCACTTGCGCACTGCTCCCGCTGAAATTAACTCGCCTGCTCCTGTGAAGGTCTCCCAGAAATCACTAACGCACCGCTCCCGCTGAAATCGACTGGCCAGCTCCTGCACAGGTAAGTGTTTTTAAAGGAGAAACCTACCTCCCAGAAATCACTTGCGCACTGCTCCCGCTGAAATTGACTAGCCTGCTCTTGTGAAGGTCTCCCAGAAGTCACTAACGCACCGCTCCCGCTGAAATCGACTGGCCTGCTCCTGCAAAGGTATGTGTTTTTAAAGGAGAAACCTACCTCCCAGAAATCACTTGCGCACTGTTTCCACTGAAATTGACTAGCCTGCTCCTGTGAAGGTCTCCCAGAAATCACGAACGCACCGCTCCCGCTGAAATTGACTAGCCTGCTCCTGTGAAGGTCTCCCAGATATCACTAACGCACCACTCCCGCTGAAATCGACTGGCCGGCTCCTGCAAAGGTAAGTGTTTTTAAAGGAGAAACTTACCTCCCAGAAATCACTTGCGCACTGCTCCCGCAGAAATTGACTAGCCTGCTCCTGTGAAGGTCTCCCAGAAATCACTAACGCACCGCTCCCGCTGAAATCGACTGGCCTGCTCTTGCAAAGGTAAGTGTTTTTAAAGGAGAAACTTACCTCCCAGAAATCACTTGCGCACTGCTCCCGCAGAAATTGACTAGCCTGCTCCTGTGAAGGTCTCCCAGAAATCACTAACGCAATGCTCCCGCTGAAATCGACTGGTCTTCTCCTGCAAAGGTAAGTGTTTTAAAAAGGAGGAACTTACCTCCCAGAAATCACTTGCGCACTGCTCACGCTGAAATTGACTTGCCTGCTCCTGTGAATGTCTCCCAGAAATCACTAACGCAACGCTCCAGCTGAAATCGACTGGCCTGCTCTTCCAAAGGTAAGTGTTTTTAAAGGAGAAACATACCTCCCAGAAATCACTTGCGCACTTCTCCCGCTGAAATTGACTAGACTGCTCCTGTGAAGTTCGCCCAGAAATCACTAACGCACCGCTCCCGCTGAAATCGACTGGCCTGCTCCTGCAAAGGTAACTGTTTTTAAAGGAGAAACTTACCTTCCATAAATCACTTGCCCACTGCTCCCGCTGAAATTGACTAGCCTGCTCCTGTGAAGGTCTCCCAGAAATCACTAACGCACCGCTCCCGCTGAAATCGACTGGCCTGCTCCTGCTGAGGTAAGTGTTTTTAAAGGAGAAACTTATCTCCCAGAAATCACTTGCGCACTTTTTCCGCTGAAATTGACTAGCCTGCTCCTGTGAAGGTCTCCCAGAAATCACTAACACACCGCTCCCGCTGAAATCGACTGGCCTGCTCTTGCAAAGGTAAGTGTTTTTAAAGGAGAAACTTACCTCCCAGAAATCACTTGCGCACTGCTCCCGCTGAAATTGACGAGCCTGCTCCTGTGAATGTCTCCCAGAAATCACTAACGCACCGCTCCCGCTGAAATCGACTGGCCTGCTCCTGCAAAGGTAAGTGTTTTTAAAGGAGAAACTTACCTCCCAGAAATCACTTGCGCACTGCTCCCGCTGAAATTGACGAGCCTGCTCCTGTGAAGGTCTCCCAGAAATCACTAATGCACCGCTCCCGCTGAAATCGACTGGCCTGCTCCTCCAACGGTAAGTGTTTTTAAAGGAGAAACTTACCTCCCAGAAACCACTTGCGCACTGCTCCCGCTGAAATTGACTAGCCTGCTCCTGTGAAGGTCTCTCAGAAATCACTAACGCACCGCTCCCGCTGAAATCGACTGGCGTGCTCCTGCACAGCTAAGTGTTTTTAAAGGAGAAACTTACCTCCCAGAAATCACTTGTGCACTGCTCCCGCTGAAATTGACTAGCCTGCTCCTGTGAAGGTCTCCCAGAAATCACTAACGCACCGCTCCCGCTGAAATCGGCTGGCCGGCTCCTGCAAAGCTAAGTGTTTTTAAAGGAGAAACTTACCTCCCAGAAATCACTTGCGCACTGCTCCCACTGAAATTGACTAGCCTGGTCCTGTGAAGGTCTCCCAGAAATCACTCACGCACCGCTCCCGCTGAAATCGACTGGCCATGTTCCTGCAACGGTAAGTGTTTTTGAAGGAGAAACTTATCTCCCAGAAATCACTTGCGCACAGCTCCCGCTGAAATTGACTAGCCTGCTCCTGTGAAGGTCTCCCAGAAATCACTAATGCACCGCTCCCGCTGAAATCGACTGGCCTGCTCCTGCAAAGGTAGGTGTTTTTAAAGGAGAAACTTACCTCCCAGAAATCACTTGCGCACTGCTCCCGCTGAAATTGACTAGCCTGCTCCTGTGAAGGTCTCCCAGAAATCACTAACGCACCGCTCCCGCTGAAATCGACTGGCCTGCTCTTGCAAAGGTAACTGTTTTTAAAGGAGTAACTTACCTCCCAGAAATCACTTGCGCACTGCTCCTCCTGAAATTGACTAGCCTGCTCCTGTGAAGGTCTCCCAGAAATCACTAACGCACCGCGCCCGCTGAAATCGACTGGCCTGCTCCTGCAAAGGTAAGTGTTTTCAAAGGAGAAACTTGCCTCCCAGAAATCACTTGCGCACTGCTCCCGCTGAAATTGACTCGCCTGCTCCTGTGAAGGTCTCCCAGAAATCACTAATGCACCGCTCCCGCAGAAATCGACTGGCCTGCTCCTGCACAGGTAACTGTTTTTATAGGGGAAACCTACCTCCCAGAAATCACTTGCGCACTGCTCCCGCTGAAATTGACTAGCCTGCTCCTGTGAAGGTTTCCCAGAAATCGTTAACGCACCGCTCCCGCTGAAATCGGCTGGCCGGCTCCTGCAAAGCTAAGTGTTTTTAAAGGAGAAACTTACCTCCCAGAAATCACTTGCGCACTGCTCCCCCTGAAATTGACTAGCCTGGTCCTGTGAAGGTCTCCCAGAAATCACTCACGCACCGCTCCCGCTGAAATCGACTGGCCTGCTCCTGCAACGGTAAGTGTTTTTGAAGGAGAAACTTATCTCCCAGAAATCACTTGCGCACAGCTCCCGCTGAAATTGACTTGCCTGCTCCTGTGAAGGTCTACCAGAAATCACTAACGCACCGCTCCCGCTGAAATCGACGGCCTGCTCCTGCAAAGGTAGGTGTTTTTAAAGGAGAAACTTACCTCCCAGAAATCACTTGCGCACTGCTCCCGCTGAAATTGACTAGCCTGCTCCTGTGAAGGTCTCCCAGAAATCACTAACGCACCGCGCCCGCTGAAATCGACTGGCCTGCTCCTGCAAAGGTAAGTGTTTTCAAAGGAGAAACTTGCCTCCCAGAAATCACTTGCGCACTGCTCCCGCTGAAATTGACTAGCCTGCTCCTGTGAAGGTCTCCCAGAAATCACTAATGCACCGCTCCCGCAGAAATCGACTGGCCTGCTCCTGCAAAGGTAAGTGTTTTTATAGGAGAAACCTACCTCCCAGAAATAACTTGCGCACTGCTCCCGCTGAAATTGACTAGCCTGCTCCTGTGAATGTTTCCCAGAAATCGCTAACGCACCGCTCCCGCTGAAATCGACTGGCCTGCTCCTGCAAAGGTAAATGTTTTTAAAGGAGAATCTTACCTCCCAGAAATCACTTGCGCACTTTTTCCGCTCGAATTGACTAGCCTGCTCCTGTGAAGGTCGCCCAGAAATCACTAACGCACCGCTCCCGCTGAAATCGACTGGCCTGCTCCTGCAAAGGTAAGTGTTTTTAAAGGAGAAACTTACCTCCCAGAAATCACTTGCGCACTGCTCCCGCTGAAATTGACTAACCTGCCACTGTGAAGGTCTCCCAGAAATCACTAACGCACCGCTCCCGCTGAAATCGACTGGCCTGCTCCTGCAAAGGTAAGTGTTTTTAAAGGAGAAACCTACCTCCCAGAAATCACTTGCGCACTGCTTCCACTGAAATTGACTAGCCTGCTCCTGTGAAGGACTCCCAGAAATCACTAACGCACCGCTCCCGCTGAAATTGACTAGCCTCCTCCTGTGAAGGTCTCCCAGAAATCACTAACGCACCGCTCCCGCTGAAATCGACTGGCCGGCTCCTGCAAAGGTAAGTGTTTTTAAAGGAGAAACTTACCTCCCAGAAATCACTTGTGCACTGCTCCCGCAGAAATTGACTAGCCTGCTCCTGTGAAGGTCTCCCAGAAATCACTAACACACCGCTCCCGCTGAAATCGGCTGGCCTGCTCTTGCAAAGGTAAGTGTTTTTAAAGGAGAAACTTACCTCCCAGAAATCACCTGCGCACTGCTCCTGCTGAAATTGACTAGCCTGCTCCTGTGAAGGTCTCCCAGAAATCACTAACGCACCGCGCCCGCTGAAATCGACTGGCCTGCTCCTGCAAAGGTAAGTGTTTTCAAAGGAGAAACTTGCCTCCCAGAAATCACTTGCGCACTGCTCCCGCTGAAATTGACCAGCCTGCTCCTGTGAAGGTCTCCCAGAAATCACTAATGCACCGCTCCCGCAGAAATCGACTGGCCTGCTCCTGCAAAGGTAAGTGTTTTTATAGGAGAAACCTACCTCCCAGAAATCACTTGCTCACTGCTCCCGCTGAAATTGACTAGCCTGCTCCTGTGAATGTTTCCCAGAAATCGCTAACGCACCGCTCCCGCTGAAATCGACTGGCCTGCTCCTGCAAAGGTAAGTGTTTTTAAAGGAAAATCTTACCTCCCAGAAATCACTTGCGCACTTTTTCCGCTGGAATTGACTAGCCTGCTCCTGTGAAGGTCTCCCAGAAATCACTAACGCACCGCTCCCGCTGAAATCGACTGGCCTGCTCCTGCAAAGGTAAGTGTTTTTAAAGGAGAAACTTACCTCCCAGAAATCACTTGCGCACTGCTCCCGCTGAAATTGACTAGCCTGCTCCTGTGAAGGTCTCCCAGAAATCACTAACGCACCGCTCCCGCTGAAATCGACTGGCCTGCTCCTGCAAAGGTAAGTGTTTTTAAAGGAGAAACCTACCTCCCAGAAATCACTTGCGCACTGCTTCCACTGAAATTGACTAGCCTGCTCCTGTGAAGGACTCCCAGAAATCACTAACGCACCGCTCCCGCTGAAATTGACTAGCCTGCTCCTGTGAAGGTCTCCCAGAAATCACTAACGCACCGCTCCCGCTGAAATCGACTGGCCTGCTCCTGCAAAGGTAAGTGTTTTTAAAGGAGAAACTTACCTCCCAGAAATCACTTGCGCACTGCTCCCGCTGAAATTGACTAGCCTGCTCCTGTGAAGGTCTCCCAGAAATCACTAACGCACCGCTCCCGCTGAAATCGACTGGCCTGCTCCTGCACAGCTAAGTGTTTTTAAAGGAGAAACCTACCTCCCAGAAATCACTTGTGCACTGCTCCCGCTGAAATTGACTAGCCTGCTCCTGTGAAGGTCTCCCAGAAATCACTAACGCACCGCTCCAGCTGAAATCGGCTGGCCTGCTCCTGCAAAGCTAAGTGTTTTTAAAGGAGAAACTTACCTCCCAGAAATCACTTGCGCACTGCTCCCACTGAAATCGACTGGCCTGCTCCTGCAAAGGTAAGTGTTTTTAAAGGAGAAACCTACCTACCAGAAATCACTTGCGCACTGCTCCCACTGAAATTGACCAACCTGCTCCTGTGAAGGTCTCCCAGAAATCACTAACACACCGCTCCCGCTGAAATCGACTGGCCTGCTCTTGCAAAGGTAAGTGTTTTTAAAGGAGAAACTTAAATCCCAGAAATCACTTGCGCACTGCTCCCGCTGAAATTGACGAGCCTGCTCCTGTGAAGGTCTCCCAGAAATCACGAACGCACCGCTGCCGCTGAAATTGACTGGCCTGCTCCTGCAAAGTTAAGTGTTTTTAAAGGAGAAACTTACCTCCCAGAAATCACTTGCGCACTGCTCCCGCTGAAATTGACTAGCCTGCTCCTGTGAAGGTCTCCCAGAAATCACTAATGCACCGCTCCCGCTGAAATCGACTGGCCTGCTCCTCCAACGGTAAGTGTTTTTAAAGGAGAAACTTACCTCCCAGAAATCACTTGTGCACTGCTCCCGCTGAAATTGACTAGCCTGCTCCTGTGAAGGTCTCCCAGAAATCACTAACGCACCGCTCCCGCTGAAATCGACTGGCCTGCTCCTGCAAAGGTAAGTGTTTTTAAAGGAGAAACCTACCTCCCAGAAATCACTTTCGCACAGCTCCCGCTGAAATCGACTGGCCTGCTCCTGCAAAGGTAAGTGTTTTTAAAGGAGAAACTTACCTCCCAGAAACCATTTGCGCACTGCTCCCGCTGAAATTGACTAGCCTGCTCCTGTGAAGGTCTCCCAGAAATCACTAACGCACCGCTCCCGCTGAAATCGACTGGCCTGCTCCTGCAAAGGTAAGTGTTTTTAAAGGAGAAACTTACCTCCCAGAAATCACTTGCGCACTGCTCCCGCTGAAATTGACTAGCCTGCTCCTGTGTAGGTCTCCCAGAAATCACTAACGCATCGCTCCCGCTGAAATCGACTGGCCTGCTCCTGCAAAGGTAAGTGTTTTTAAAGGAGAAACCTACCTCCCAGAAATCACTTGCGCACTGCTTCCACTGAAATTGACTAGCCTGCTCCTGTGAAGGACTCCCAGAAATCACTAACGCACCGCTCCCGCTGAAATTGACTAGCCTGCTCCTGTGAAGGTCTCCCAGAAATCACTAACGCACCGCTCCCGCTGAAATCGACTGGCCTGCTCCTGCAAAGGTAAGTGTTTTTAAAGGAGAAACTTACCTCCCAGAAATCACTTGCGCACTGCTCCCGCTGAAATTGACTAGCCTGCTCCTGTGAAGGTCTCCCAGAAATCACTAATGCACCGCTCCCGCTGAAATCGACTGGCCTGCTCCTCCAACGGTAAGTGTTTTTAAAGGAGAAACTTACCTCCCAGAAATCACTTGTGCACTGCTCCCGCTGAAATTGACTAGCCTGCTCCTGTGAAGGTCTCCCAGAAATCACTAACGCACCGCTCCCGCTGAAATCGACTGGCCTGCTCCTGCAAAGGTAAGTGTTTTTAAAGGAGAAACCTACCTCCCAGAAATCACTTTCGCACCGCTCCCGCTGAAATCGACTGGCCTGCTCCTGCAAAGGTAAGTGTTTTTAAAGTAGAAACTTATCTCCCAGAAATCACTTGCGCACTGATCCCACTGAAATTGACTCGCCTGCTCCTGTGAAGGTCTCCCAGCAATCACTAACGCACCGCTCCCGCTGAAATCGACTGGCCTGCTCCTGAAAAGGCAAGTGTTTTTAAAGGAGAAACTTACCTCCCAGAAATCACTTGCGCACTGCTCCCGCTGAAATTGACTTGCCTGCTCCTGTGAAGGTCTCCCAGAAGTCACTCACGCACCGCTCCCGCTGAAATCGACTGGCCTGCTCTTGCAAAGGTAAGTGATTTTAAAGGAGAAACCTACCTCCCAGAAATCACTTGCGCGCTGCTCCCGCTGAAATTGACTAGCCTGCTCCTGTGAAGGTCTCCCAGAAATCACTAACGCACCGCTCCCGCTGAAATCGACTGGCCTGCTCCTGCAAAGGTAAGTGTTTTTAAAGGAGAAACTTACCTCCCAGAAGTCACTTGCGCACTGCTCCCGCTGAAATCGACTGGCCTATTCCTGCAACGGTAAGTGTTTTTAAAGGAGAAACTTACCTCCCAGAAATCACTTCCGCACTGCTCCCGCTGAAATTGACTAGCCTGCTCCTGTGAAGGTCTCCCAGAAATCACTAACGCACCGCTCCCGCTGAAATCGACAGGCCTGCTCCTGCAAAGGTAAGTGTTTTTAAAGGAGAAACTTACCTCCCAGAAATCACTTGCGCACTGCTCCCGCTGAAATTGACTAGCCTGCTCCTGTGAAGGTCTCCCAGAAATCACTAACGCACCGCTCCCACTGAAATCGACTGGCCTGCTCCTGCAAAGGTAAGTGTTTTTAAAGGAGAAACTTACCTCCCAGAAATCACTTGCGCACTGCTCCCTCTGAAATTGACGAGCCTGCTCCTGTGAAGGTCTCCCAGAAATCACTAATGCACCGCTCCCGCTGAAATCGACTGGCCTGCTCCTGCAAAGGTAAGTGTTTTTATAGGAGAAACTTACCTCCCAGTAATCACTTGCGCACTGCTCCCGCTGAAATTGACTAGCCTGCTCCTGTGAAGGTCTCCCAGAAATCACTAACGCACCGCTCCCGCTGAAATCGACTGGCCTGCTCCTGCAAAGGTAAGTGTTTTTAAAGGAGAAACCTACCTCCCAGAAATCATTTGCGCCCTGCTCCCGCTGAAATTGACTAGCCTGCTCCTTTGAAGGTCTCCCAGAAATCACTAATGTACAGCTCCCGCTGAAATCGACTGGCCTGCTCCAGCAAAGGTAAGTGTTTTCAAAAGAGAAACTTACCTCCCAGAAATCACTTGCGCACTGCTCCTGCTGAAATTGACTAGCCTGTTCCTGTGAAGGTCTCCCAGAAATCACTAACGCACAGCTCCCGCTGAAATCGACTGGCCTGCTCCTGAAAAGGCAAGTGTTTTTAAAGGAGAAATTTACCTCCCAGAAATCACTTGCGCACTGCTCCCGCTGAAATTGACTTGCCTGCTCCTGTGAAGGTCTCCCAGAAATCACTAACGCACCGCTCCAGCTGAAATCGACTGGCCTGCTCTTGCAAAGGTAAGTGTTTTTAAAGGAGAAACCAACCTCCCAGAAATCACTTGCGCACTGCTCCCGCTGAAATTGACTACCCTGCTCCTGTGAAGGTCTCCCAGAAATCGCTAACGCACCGTTCCCGCTGAAATCGACTGGCCTGCTCCTGCAAAGGTAAGTGTTTTTAAAGGAGAAACTTACCTCCCAGAAATCACTTGCGCACTTTTTCCGCTGGAATTGACTAGCCTGCTCCTGTGAAGGTCTCCCAGATATCACTAACGCACCGCTCCCGCTGAAAACGACTGGCCTGCTCCTGCAAAGGTAACTGTTTTTAAAGGAGAAACTTACCTCCCAGAAATCACTTGCGCACTGCTCCCGCTGAAATTGACTAGCCTGCTCCTGTGAAGGTCTCCCAGAAATCACTAACGCACCACTCCCGCTGAAATCGACTGGCCTGCTCCTGCAAAGGTAAGTGTTTTTAAAGGAGAAACGTACCTCCCAGAAATCACTTGCGCACTGCTCCCGCTTAAATTGACTAGCCTGCTCCTGTGAAGGTCTCCCAGAAATCACTAACGCACCGCTCCCGCTGAAATCGACTGGCCGGCTCCTGCAAAGGTAAGTGTTTTTAAAGGAGAAACCTACCTCCCAGAAATCACTTGCGCACTGCTCCCGCTGAAATTGACTATCCTGCTCCTGTGAAGGTCTCCCAGACATCACAAACGCACCGCTCCTCCTGAAATCAACTGGCCTGCTCCTGCAAAGGTAAGTGTTTTTAAAGGAGAAACTTACCTCCCAGAAATCACTTGCGCACTGCTCCCGCTGAAATCGACTGGCCTATTCCTGCAACGGTAAGTGTTTTTAAAGGAGAAACTTACCTCCCAGAAATCACTTGCGCACTGCTCCCGCTGAAATTGACTAGCCTGCTCCTGTGAAGGTCTCCCAGAAATCACTAACGCACCGCTCCCGCTGAAATCGACAGGCCTGCTCCTGCAAAGGTAAGTGTTTTTAAAGGAGTAACTTACCTCCCAGAAATCACTTGCGCACTGCTCCCGCTGAAATTGACTAGCCTGCTCCTGTGAAGGTCTCCCAGAAATCACTAACGCACCGCTCCCGCTGAAATCGACAGGCCTGCTCCTGCAAAGGTAAGTGTTTTTAAAGGAGAAACTTACCTCCCAGAAATCACTTGTGCACTGCTCCCGCTGAAATTGACTAGCCTGCTCCTGTGAAGGTCTCCCAGAAATCACTAACGCACCGCTCCCGCTGAAATCGACTGGCCTGCTCCTGCAAAGGTAAGTGTTTTTAAAGGAGAAACCTACCTCCCAGAAATCACTTTCGCACCGCTCCCGCTGAAATCGACTGGCCTGCTCCTGCAAAGGTAAGTGTTTTTAAAGTAGAAACTTATCTCCCAGAAATCACTTGCGCACTGATCCCACTGAAATTGACTAGCCTGCTCCTGTGAAGGTCTCCCAGCAATCACTAACGCACCGCTCCCGCTGAAATCGACTGGCCTGCTCCTGAAAAGGCAAGTGTTTTTAAAGGAGAAACTTACCTCCCAGAAATCACTTGCGCACTGCTCCCGCTGAAATTGACTTGCCTGCTCCTGTGAAGGTCTCCCAGAAGTCACTAACGCACCGCTCCCGCTGAAATCGACTGGCCTGCTCTTGCAAAGGTAAGTGATTTTAAAGGAGAAACCTACCTCCCAGAAATCACTTGCGCGCTGCTCCCGCTGAAATTGACTAGCCTGCTCCTGTGAAGGTCTCCCAGAAATCGCTAACGCACCGCTCCCGCTGAAATCGACTGGCCTGCTCCTGCAAAGGTAAGTGTTTTTAAAGGAGAAACTTACCTCCCAGAAATCACTTGCGCACTGCTCCCGCTGAAATCGACTGGCCTATTCCTGCAACGGTAAGTGTTTTTAAAGGAGAAACTTACCTCCCAGAAATCACTTCCGCACTGCTCCCGCTGAAATTGACTAGCCTGCTCCTGTGAAGGTCTCCCAGAAATCACTAACGCACCGCTCCCGCTGAAATCGACAGGCCTGCTCCTGCAAAGGTAAGTGTTTTTAAAGGAGAAACTTACCTCCCAGAAATCACTTGCGCACTGCTCCCGCTGAAATTGACTAGCCTGCTCCTGTGAAGGTCTCCCAGAAATCACTAACGCACCGCTCCCACTGAAATCGACTGGCCTGCTCCTGCAAAGGTAAGTGTTTTTAAAGGAGAAACTTACCTCCCAGAAATCACTTGCGCACTGCTCCCTCTGAAATTGACGAGCCTGCTCCTGTGAAGGTCTCCCAGAAATCACTAATGCACCGCTCCCGCTGAAATCGACTGGCCTGCTCCTGCAAAGGTAAGTGTTTTTATAGGAGAAACTTACCTCCCAGTAATCACTTGCGCACTGCTCCCGCTGAAATTGACTAGCCTGCTTCTGTGAAGGTCTCCCAGAAATCACTAACGCACCGCTCCCGCTGAAATCGACTGGCCTGCTCCTGCAAAGGTAAGTGTTTTTAAAGGAGAAACCTACCTCCCAGAAATCATTTGCGCCCTGCTCCCGCTGAAATTGACTAGCCTGCTCCTTTGAAGGTCTCCCAGAAATCACTAATGTACAGCTCCCGCTGAAATCGACTGGCCTGCTCCAGCAAAGGTAAGTGTTTTCAAAAGAGAAACTTACCTCCCAGAAATCACTTGCGCACTGCTCCTGCTGAAATTGACTAGCCTGTTCCTGTGAAGGTCTCCCAGAAATCACTAACGCACAGCTCCCGCTGAAATCGACTGGCCTGCTCCTGAAAAGGCAAGTGTTTTTAAAGGAGAAATTTACCTCCCAGAAATCACTTGCGCACTGCTCCCGCTGAAATTGACTTGCCTGCTCCTGTGAAGGTCTCCCAGAAATCACTAACGCACCGCTCCAGCTGAAATCGACTGGCCTGCTCTTGCAAAGGTAAGTGTTTTTAAAGGAGAAACCAACCTCCCAGAAATCACTTGCGCACTGCTCCCGCTGAAATTGACTACCCTGCTCCTGTGAAGGTCTCCCAGAAATCGCTAACGCACCGTTCCCGCTGAAATCGACTGGCCTGCTCCTGCAAAGGTAAGTGTTTTTAAAGGAGAAACTTACCTCCCAGAAATCACTTGCGCACTTTTTCCGCTGGAATTGACTAGCCTGCTCCTGTGAAGGTCTCCCAGATATCACTAACGCACCGCTCCCGCTGAAAACGACTGGCCTGCTCCTGCAAAGGTAACTGTTTTTAAAGGAGAAACTTACCTCCCAGAAATCACTTGCGCACTGCTCCCGCTGAAATTGACTAGCCTGCTCCTGTGAAGGTCTCCCAGAAATCACTAACGCACCACTCCCGCTGAAATCGACTGGCCTGCTCCTGCAAAGGTAAGTGTTTTTAAAGGAGAAACGTACCTCCCAGAAATCACTTGCGCACTGCTCCCGCTTAAATTGACTAGCCTGCTCCTGTGAAGGTCTCCCAGAAATCACTAACGCACCGCTCCCGCTGAAATCGACTGGCCGGCTCCTGCAAAGGTAAGTGTTTTTAAAGGAGAAACCTACCTCCCAGAAATCACTTGCGCACTGCTCCCGCTGAAATTGACTATCCTGCTCCTGTGAAGGTCTCCCAGACATCACAAACGCACCGCTCCTCCTGAAATCAACTGGCCTGCTCCTGCAAAGGTAAGTGTTTTTAAAGGAGAAACTTACCTCCCAGAAATCACTTGCGCACTGCTCCCGCTGAAATCGACTGGCCTATTCCTGCAACGGTAAGTGTTTTTAAAGGAGAAACTTACCTCCCAGAAATCACTTGCGCACTGCTCCCGCTGAAATTGACTAGCCTGCTCCTGTGAAGGTCTCCCAGAAATCACTAACGCACCGCTCCCGCTGAAATCGACAGGCCTGCTCCTGCAAAGGTAAGTGTTTTTAAAGGAGTAACTTACCTCCCAGAAATCACTTGCGCACTGCTCCCGCTGAAATTGACTAGCCTGCTCCTGTGAAGGTCTCCCAGAAATCACTAACGCACCGCTCCCGCTGAAATCGACAGGCCTGCTCCTGCAAAGGTAAGTGTTTTTAAAGGAGAAACTTACCTCCCAGAAATCACTTGTGCACTGCTCCCGCTGAAATTAACTAGCCTGCTCCTGTGAATGTCTCCCAGAAATCACTAACGCACCGCTCCCGCTGAAATCGACTGGCCTGCTCCTGCAAAGGTAAGTGTTTTCAAAGGAGAAACTTACCTCCCAGAAATCACTTGCGCACTGCTCCCGCTGAAATTAACTCGCCTGCTCCTGTGAAGGTCTCCCAGAAATCACTAACGCACCGCTCCCGCTGAAATCGACTGGCCAGCTCCTGCACAGGTAAGTGTTTTTAAAGGAGAAACCTACCTCCCAGAAATCACTTGCGCACTGCTTCCGCTGAAATTGACTAGCCTGCTCTTGTGAAGGTCTCCCAGAAGTCACTCACGCACCGCTCCCGCTGAAATCGACTGGCCTGCTCCTGCAAAGGTATGTGTTTTTAAAGGAGAAACCTACCTCCCAGAAATCACTTGCGCACTGTTTCCACTGAAATTGACTAGCCTGCTCCTGTGAAGGTCTCCCAGAAATCACGAACGCACCGCTCCCGCTGAAATTGACTAGCCTGCTCCTGTGAAGGTCTCCCAGAAATCACTAACGCACCGCTCCCGCTGAAATCGACTGGCCTGCTCCTGCAAAGCTAAGTGTTTTTAAAGGAGAAACCTACCTCCCAGAAATCACTTTCGCACCGCTCCCGCTGAAATCGACTGGCCTGCTCCTGCAAAGGTAAGTGTTTTTAAAGTAGAAACTTATCTCCCAGAAATCACTTGCGCACTGATCCCACTGAAATTGACTAGCCTGCTCCTGTGAAGGTCTCCCAGCAATCACTAACGCACCGCTCCCGCTGAAATCGACTGGCCTGCTCCTGAAAAGGCAAGTGTTTTTAAAGGAGAAACTTACCTCCCAGAAATCACTTGCGCACTGCTCCCGCTGAAATTGACTTGCCTGCTCCTGTGAAGGTCTCCCAGAAGTCACTAACGCACCGCTCCCGCTGAAATCGACTGGCCTGCTCTTGCAAAGGTAAGTGATTTTAAAGGAGAAACCTACCTCCCAGAAATCACTTGCGCGCTGCTCCCGCTGAAATTGACTAGCCTGCTCCTGTGAAGGTCTCCCAGAAATCGCTAACGCACCGCTCCCGCTGAAATCGACTGGCCTGCTCCTGCAAAGGTAAGTGTTTTTAAAGGAGAAACTTACCTCCCAGAAGTCACTTGCGCACTGCTCCCGCTGAAATCGACTGGCCTATTCCTGCAACGGTAAGTGTTTTTAAAGGAGAAACTTACCTCCCAGAAATCACTTCCGCACTGCTCCCGCTGAAATTGACTAGCCTGCTCCTGTGAAGGTCTCCCAGAAATCACTAACGCACCGCTCCCGCTGAAATCGACAGGCCTGCTCCTGCAAAGGTAAGTGTTTTTAAAGGAGAAACTTACCTCCCAGAAATCACTTGCGCACTGCTCCCGCTGAAATTGACTAGCCTGCTCCTGTGAAGGTCTCCCAGAAATCACTAACGCACCGCTCCCACTGAAATCGACTGGCCTGCTCCTGCAAAGGTAAGTGTTTTTAAAGGAGAAACTTACCTCCCAGAAATCACTTGCGCACTGCTCCCTCTGAAATTGACGAGCCTGCTCCTGTGAAGGTCTCCCAGAAATCACTAATGCACCGCTCCCGCTGAAATCGACTGGCCTGCTCCTGCAAAGGTAAGTGTTTTTATAGGAGAAACTTACCTCCCAGTAATCACTTGCGCACTGCTCCCGCTGAAATTGACTAGCCTGCTCCTGTGAAGGTCTCCCAGAAATCACTAACGCACCGCTCCCGCTGAAATCGACTGGCCTGCTCCTGCAAAGGTAAGTGTTTTTAAAGGAGAAACCTACCTCCCAGAAATCATTTGCGCCCTGCTCCCGCTGAAATTGACTAGCCTGCTCCTTTGAAGGTCTCCCAGAAATCACTAATGTACAGCTCCCGCTGAAATCGACTGGCCTGCTCCAGCAAAGGTAAGTGTTTTCAAAAGAGAAACTTACCTCCCAGAAATCACTTGCGCACTGCTCCTGCTGAAATTGACTAGCCTGTTCCTGTGAAGGTCTCCCAGAAATCACTAACGCACAGCTCCCGCTGAAATCGACTGGCCTGCTCCTGAAAAGGCAAGTGTTTTTAAAGGAGAAACGTACCTCCCAGAAATCACTTGCGCACTGCACCCGCTTAAATTGACTAGCCTGCTCCTGTGAAGGTCTCCCAGAAATCACTAACGCACCGCTCCCGCTGAAATCGACTGGCCGGCTCCTGCAAAGGTAAGTGTTTTTAAAGGAGAAACCTACCTCCCAGAAATCACTTGCGCACTGCTCCCGCTGAAATTGACTATCCTGCTCCTGTGAAGGTCTCCCAGACATCACAAACGCACCGCTCCTCCTGAAATCAACTGGCCTGCTCCTGCAAAGGTAAGTGTTTTTAAAGGAGAAACTTACCTCCCAGAAATCACTTGCGCACTGCTCCCGCTGAAATCGACTGGCCTATTCCTGCAACGGTAAGTGTTTTTAAAGGAGAAACTTACCTCCCAGAAATCACTTGCGCACTGCTCCCGCTGAAATTGACTAGCCTGCTCCTGTGAAGGTCTCCCAGAAATCACTAACGCACCGCTCCCGCTGAAATCGACAGGCCTGCTCCTGCAAAGGTAAGTGTTTTTAAAGGAGTAACTTACCTCCCAGAAATCACTTGCGCACTGCTCCCGCTGAAATTGACTAGCCTGCTCCTGTGAAGGTCTCCCAGAAATCACTAACGCACCGCTCCCGCTGAAATCGACAGGCCTGCTCCTGCAAAGGTAAGTGTTTTTAAAGGAGAAACTTACCTCCCAGAAATCACTTGTGCACTGCTCCCGCTGAAATTAACTCGCCTGCTCCTGTGAATGTCTCCCAGAAATCACTAACGCACCGCTCCCGCTGAAATCGACTGGCCTGCTCCTGCAAAGGTAAGTGTTTTCAAAGGAGAAACTTACCTCCCAGAAATCACTTGCGCACTGCTCCCGCTGAAATTAACTCGCCTGCTCCTGTGAAGGTCTCCCAGAAATCACTAACGCACCGCTCCCGCTGAAATCGACTGGCCAGCTCCTGCACAGGTAAGTGTTTTTAAAGGAGAAACCTACCTCCCAGAAATCACTTGCGCACTGCTTCCGCTGAAATTGACTAGCCTGCTCTTGTGAAGGTCTCCCAGAAGTCACTCACGCACCGCTCCCGCTGAAATCGACTGGCCTGCTCCTGCAAAGGTATGTGTTTTTAAAGGAGAAACCTACCTCCCAGAAATCACTTGCGCACTGTTTCCACTGAAATTGACTAGCCTGCTCCTGTGAAGGTCTCCCAGAAATCACGAACGCACCGCTCCCGCTGAAATTGACTAGCCTGCTCCTGTGAAGGTCTCCCAGAAATCACTAACGCACCGCTCCCGCTGAAATCGACTGGCCTGCTCCTGCAAAGGTAAGTGTTTTTAAAGGAGAAACCTACCTCCCAGAAATCAGTTTCGCACCGCTCCCGCTGAAATCGACTGGCCTGCTCCTGCAAAGGTAAGTGTTTTTAAAGTAGAAACTTATCTCCCAGAAATCACTTGCGCACTGATCCCACTGAAATTGACTAGCCTGCTCCTGTGAAGGTCTCCCAGCAATCACTAACGCACCGCTCCCGCTGAAATCGACTGGCCTGCTCCTGAAAAGGCAAGTGTTTTTAAAGGAGAAACTTACCTCCCAGAAATCACTTGCGCACTGCTCCCGCTGAAATTGACTTGCCTGCTCCTGTGAAGGTCTCCCAGAAGTCACTAACGCACCGCTCCCGCTGAAATCGACTGGCCTGCTCTTGCAAAGGTAAGTGATTTTAAAGGAGAAACCTACCTCCCAGAAATCACTTGCGCGCTGCTCCCGCTGAAATTGACTAGCCTGCTCCTGTGAAGGTCTCCCAGAAATCGCTAACGCACCGCTCCCGCTGAAATCGACTGGCCTGCTCCTGCAAAGGTAAGTGTTTTTAAAGGAGAAACTTACCTCCCAGAAGTCACTTGCGCACTGCTCCCGCTGAAATCGACTGGCCTATTCCTGCAACGGTAAGTGTTTTTAAAGGAGAAACTTACCTCCCAGAAATCACTTCCGCACTGCTCCCGCTGAAATTGACTAGCCTGCTCCTGTGAAGGTCTCCCAGAAATCACTAACGCACCGCTCCCGCTGAAATCGACAGGCCTGCTCCTGCAAAGGTAAGTGTTTTTAAAGGAGAAACTTACCTCCCAGAAATCACTTGCGCACTGCTCCCGCTGAAATTGACTAGCCTGCTCCTGTGAAGGTCTCCCAGAAATCACTAACGCACCGCTCCCACTGAAATCGACTGGCCTGCTCCTGCAAAGGTAAGTGTTTTTAAAGGAGAAACTTACCTCCCAGAAATCACTTGCGCACTGCTCCCTCTGAAATTGACGAGCCTGCTCCTGTGAAGGTCTCCCAGAAATCACTAATGCACCGCTCCCGCTGAAATCGACTGGCCTGCTCCTGCAAAGGTAAGTGTTTTTATAGGAGAAACTTACCTCCCAGTAATCACTTGCGCACTGCTCCCGCTGAAATTGACTAGCCTGCTCCTGTGAAGGTCTCCCAGAAATCACTAACGCACCGCTCCCGCTGAAATCGACTGGCCTGCTCCTGCAAAGGTAAGTGTTTTTAAAGGAGAAACCTACCTCCCAGAAATCATTTGCGCCCTGCTCCCGCTGAAATTGACTAGCCTGCTCCTTTGAAGGTCTCCCAGAAATCACTAATGTACAGCTCCCGCTGAAATCGACTGGCCTGCTCCAGCAAAGGTAAGTGTTTTCAAAAGAGAAACTTACCTCCCAGAAATCACTTGCGCACTGCTCCTGCTGAAATTGACTAGCCTGTTCCTGTGAAGGTCTCCCAGAAATCACTAACGCACAGCTCCCGCTGAAATCGACTGGCCTGCTCCTGAAAAGGCAAGTGTTTTTAAAGGAGAAATTTACCTCCCAGAAATCACTTGCGCACTGCTCCCGCTGAAATTGACTTGCCTGCTCCTGTGAAGGTCTCCCAGAAATCACTAACGCACCGCTCCAGCTGAAATCGACTGGCCTGCTCTTGCAAAGGTAAGTGTTTTTAAAGGAGAAACCAACCTCCCAGAAATCACTTGCGCACTGCTCCCGCTGAAATTGACTACCCTGCTCCTGTGAAGGTCTCCCAGAAATCGCTAACGCACCGTTCCCGCTGAAATCGACTGGCCTGCTCCTGCAAAGGTAAGTGTTTTTAAAGGAGAAACTTACCTCCCAGAAATCACTTGCGCACTTTTTCCGCTGGAATTGACTAGCCTGCTCCTGTGAAGGTCTCCCAGATATCACTAACGCACCGCTCCCGCTGAAAACGACTGGCCTGCTCCTGCAAAGGTAACTGTTTTTAAAGGAGAAACTTACCTCCCAGAAATCACTTGCGCACTGCTCCCGCTGAAATTGACTAGCCTGCTCCTGTGAAGGTCTCCCAGAAATCACTAACGCACCACTCCCGCTGAAATCGACTGGCCTGCTCCTGCAAAGGTAAGTGTTTTTAAAGGAGAAACGTACCTCCCAGAAATCACTTGCGCACTGCTCCCGCTTAAATTGACTAGCCTGCTCCTGTGAAGGTCTCCCAGAAATCACTAACGCACCGCTCCCGCTGAAATCGACTGGCCGGCTCCTGCAAAGGTAAGTGTTTTTAAAGGAGAAACCTACTTCCCAGAAATCACTTGCGCACTGCTCCCGCTGAAATTGACTATCCTGCTCCTGTGAAGGTCTCCCAGACATCACAAACGCACCGCTCCTGCTGAAATCGACTGGCCTGCTCCTGCAAAGGTAAGTGTTTTTAAAGGAGAAACTTACCTCCCAGAAATCACTTGCGCACTGCTCCCGCTGAAATCGACTGGCCTATTCCTGCAACGGTAAGTGTTTTTAAAGGAGAAACTTACCTCCCAGAAATCACTTGCGCACTGCTCCCGCTGAAATTGACTAGCCTGCTCCTGTGAAGGTCTCCCAGAAATCACTAACGCACCGCTCCCGCTGAAATCGACAGGCCTGCTCCTGCAAAGGTAAGTGTTTTTAAAGGAGTAACTTACCTCCCAGAAATCACTTGCGCACTGCTCCCGCTGAAATTGACTAGCCTGCTCCTGTGAAGGTCTCCCAGAAATCACTAACGCACCGCTCCCGCTGAAATCGACTGGCCTGCTCCTGCAAAGGTAAGTGTTTTTAAAGGAGTAACTTACCTCCCAGAAATCACTTGCGCACTGCTCCCGCTGAAATTGACTAGCCTGCTCCTGTGAATGTCTCCCAGAAATCACTAACGCACCGCTCCCGCTGAAATCGACTGGCCTGCTCCTGCAAAGGTAAGTGTTTTCAAAGGAGAAACTTACCTCCCAGAAATCACTTGCGCACTGCTCCCGCTGAAATTAACTCGCCTGCTCCTGTGAAGGTCTCCCAGAAATCACTAACGCACCGCTCCCGCTGAAATCGACTGGCCAGCTCCTGCACAGGTAAGTGTTTTTAAAGGAGAAACCTACCTCCCAGAAATCACTTGTGCACTGCTCCCGCTGAAATTGACTAGCCTGCTCTTGTGAAGGTCTCCCAGAAGTCACTCACGCACCGCTCCCGCTGAAATCGACTGGCCTGCTCCTGCAAAGGTATGTGTTTTTAAAGGAGAAACCTACCTCCCAGAAATCACTTGCGCACTGTTTCCACTGAAATTGACTAGCCTGCTCCTGTGAAGGTCTCCCAGAAATCACGAACGCACCGCTCCCGCTGAAATTGACTAGCCTGCTCCTGTGAAGGTCTCCCAGATATCACTAATGCACCACTCCCGCTGAAATCGACTGGCCGGCTCCTGCAAAGGTAAGTGTTTTTAAAGGAGAAACTTACCTCCCAGAAATCACTTGCGCACTGCTCCCGCAGAAATTGACTAGCCTGCTCCTGTGAAGGTCTCCCAGAAGTCACTAACGCACCGCTCCCGCTGAAATCGACTGGCCTGCTCTTGCAAAGGTAAGTGATTTTAAAGAAGAAACCTACCTCCCAGAAATCACTTGCGCGCTGCTCCCGCTGAAATTGACTAGCCTGCTCCTGTGAAGGTCTCCCAGAAATCGCTAACGCACCGCTCCCGCTGAAATCGACTGGCCTGCTCCTGCAAAGGTAAGTGTTTTTAAAGGAGAAACTTACCTCCCAGAAATCACTTGCGCACTGCTCCCGCTGAAATCGACTGGCCTATTCCTGCAACGGTAAGTGTTTTTAAAGGAGAAACTTACCTCCCAGAAATCACTTCCGCACTGCTCCCGCTGAAATTGACTAGCCTGCTCCTGTGAAGGTCTCCCAGAAATCACTAACGCACCGCTCCCGCTGAAATCGACAGGCCTGCTCCTGCAAAGGTAAGTGTTTTTAAAGGAGAAACTTACCTCCCAGAAATCACTTGCGCGCTGCTCCCGCTGAAATTGACTAGCCTGCTCCTGTGAAGGTCTCCCAGAAATCACTAACGCACCGCTCCCACTGAAATCGACTGGCCTGCTCCTGCAAAGGTAAGTGTTTTTAAAGGAGAAACTTACCTCCCAGAAATCACTTGCGCACTGCTCCCTCTGAAATTGACGAGCCTGCTCCTGTGAAGGTCTCCCAGAAATCACTAATGCACCGCTCCCGCTGAAATCGACTGGCCTGCTCCTGCAAAGGTAAGTGTTTTTATAGGAGAAACTTACCTCCCAGTAATCACTTGCGCACTGCTCCCGCTGAAATTGACTAGCCTGCTCCTGTGAAGGTCTCCCAGAAATCACTAACGCACCGCTCCCGCTGAAATCGACTGGCCTGCTCCTGCAAAGGTAAGTGTTTTTAAAGGAGAAACCTACCTCCCAGAAATCATTTGCGCCCTGCTCCCGCTGAAATTGACTAGCCTGCTCCTGTGAAGGTCTCCCAGAAATCACTAATGTACAGCTCCCGCTGAAATCGACTGGCCTGCTCCAGCAAAGGTAAGTGTTTTCAAAAGAGAAACTTACCTCCCAGAAATCACTTGCGCACTGCTCCTGCTGAAATTGACTAGCCTGTTCCTGTGAAGGTCTCCCAGAAATCACTAACGCACAGCTCCCGCTGAAATCGACTGGCCTGCTCCTGAAAAGGCAAGTGTTTTTAAAGGAGAAATTTACCTCCCAGAAATCACTTGCGCACTGCTCCCGCTGAAATTGACTTGCCTGCTCCTGTGAAGGTCTCCCAGAAATCACTAACGCACCGCTCCAGCTGAAATCGACTGGCCTGCTCTTGCAAAGGTAAGTGTTTTTAAAGGAGAAACCAACCTCCCAGAAATCACTTGCGCACTGCTCCCGCTGAAATTGACTACCCTGCTCCTGTGAAGGTCTCCCAGAAATCGCTAACGCACCGTTCCCGCTGAAATCGACTGGCCTGCTCCTGCAAAGGTAAGTGTTTTTAAAGGAGAAACTTACCTCCCAGAAATCACTTGCGCACTTTTTCCGCTGGAATTGACTAGCCTGCTCCTGTGAAGGTCTCCCAGATATCACTAACGCACCGCTCCCGCTGAAAACGACTGGCCTGCTCCTGCAAAGGTAACTGTTTTTAAAGGAGAAACTTACCTCCCAGAAATCACTTGCGCACTGCTCCCGCTGAAATTGACTAGCCTGCTCCTGTGAAGGTCGCCCAGAAATCACTAACGCACCACTCCCGCTGAAATCGACTGGCCTGCTCCAGCAAAGGTAAGTGTTTTTAAAGGAGAAACGTACCTCCCAGAAATCACTTGCGCACTGCTCCCGCTTAAATTGACTAGCCTGCTCCTGTGAAGGTCTCCCAGAAATCACTAACGCACCGCTCCCGCTGAAATCGACTGGCCGGCTCCTGCAAAGGTAAGTGTTTTTAAAGGAGAAACCTACCTCCCAGAAATCACTTGCGCACTGCTCCCGCTGAAATTGACTATCCTGCTCCTGTGAAGGTCTCCCAGACATCACAAACGCACCGCTCCTCCTGAAATCAACTGGCCTGCTCCTGCAAAGGTAAGTGTTTTTAAAGGAGAAACTTACCTCCCAGAAATCACTTGCGCACTGCTCCCGCTGAAATCGACTGGCCTATTCCTGCAACGGTAAGTGTTTTTAAAGGAGAAACTTACCTCCCAGAAATCACTTGCGCACTGCTCCCGCTGAAATTGACTAGCCTGCTCCTGTGAAGGTCTCCCAGAAATCACTAACGCACCGCTCCCGCTGAAATCGACAGGCCTGCTCCTGCAAAGGTAAGTGTTTTTAAAGGAGTAACTTACCTCCCAGAAATCACTTGCGCACTGCTCCCGCTGAAATTGACTAGCCTGCTCCTGTGAAGGTCTCCCAGAAATCACTAACGCACCGCTCCCGCTGAAATCGACAGGCCTGCTCCTGCAAAGGTAAGTGTTTTTAAAGGAGAAACTTACCTCCCAGAAATCACTTGTGCACTGCTCCCGCTGAAATTAACTCGCCTGCTCCTGTGAATGTCTCCCAGAAATCACTAACGCACCGCTCCCGCTGAAATCGACTGGCCTGCTCCTGCAAAGGTAAGTGTTTTCAAAGGAGAAACTTACCTCCCAGAAATCACTTGCGCACTGCTCCCGCTGAAATTAACTCGCCTGCTCCTGTGAAGGTCTCCCAGAAATCACTAACGCACCGCTCCCGCTGAAATCGACTGGCCAGCTCCTGCACAGGTAAGTGTTTTTAAAGGAGAAACCTACCTCCCAGAAATCACTTGCGCACTGCTTCCGCTGAAATTGACTAGCCTGCTCTTGTGAAGGTCTCCCAGAAGTCACTCACGCACCGCTCCCGCTGAAATCGACTGGCCTGCTCCTGCAAAGGTATGTGTTTTTAAAGGAGAAACCTACCTCCCAGAAATCACTTGCGCACTGTTTCCACTGAAATTGACTAGCCTGCTCCTGTGAAGGTCTCCCAGAAATCACGAACGCACCGCTCCCGCTGAAATTGACTAGCCTGCTCCTGTGAAGGTCTCCCAGAAATCACTAACGCACCGCTCCCGCTGAAATCGACTGGCCTGCTCCTGCAAAGGTAAGTGTTTTTAAAGGAGAAACCTACCTCCCAGAAATCACTTTCGCACCGCTCCCGCTGAAATCGACTGGCCTGCTCCTGCAAAGGTAAGTGTTTTTAAAGTAGAAACTTATCTCCCAGAAATCACTTGCGCACTGATCCCACTGAAATTGACTAGCCTGCTCCTGTGAAGGTCTCCCAGCAATCACTAACGCACCGCTCCCGCTGAAATCGACTGGCCTGCTCCTGAAAAGGCAAGTGTTTTTAAAGGAGAAACTTACCTCCCAGAAATCACTTGCGCACTGCTCCCGCTGAAATTGACTTGCCTGCTCCTGTGAAGGTCTCCCAGAAGTCACTAACGCACCGCTCCCGCTGAAATCGACTGGCCTGCTCTTGCAAAGGTAAGTGATTTTAAAGGAGAAACCTACCTCCCAGAAATCACTTGCGCGCTGCTCCCGCTGAAATTGACTAGCCTGCTCCTGTGAAGGTCTCCCAGAAATCGCTAACGCACCGCTCCCGCTGAAATCGACTGGCCTGCTCCTGCAAAGGTAAGTGTTTTTAAAGGAGAAACTTACCTCCCAGAAGTCACTTGCGCACTGCTCCCGCTGAAATCGACTGGCCTATTCCTGCAACGGTAAGTGTTTTTAAAGGAGAAACTTACCTCCCAGAAATCACTTCCGCACTGCTCCCGCTGAAATTGACTAGCCTGCTCCTGTGAAGGTCTCCCAGAAATCACTAACGCACCGCTCCCGCTGAAATCGACAGGCCTGCTCCTGCAAAGGTAAGTGTTTTTAAAGGAGAAACTTACCTCCCAGAAATCACTTGCGCACTGCTCCCGCTGAAATTGACTAGCCTGCTCCTGTGAAGGTCTCCCAGAAATCACTAACGCACCGCTCCCACTGAAATCGACTGGCCTGCTCCTGCAAAGGTAAGTGTTTTTAAAGGAGAAACTTACCTCCCAGAAATCACTTGCGCACTGCTCCCTCTGAAATTGACGAGCCTGCTCCTGTGAAGGTCTCCCAGAAATCACTAATGCACCGCTCCCGCTGAAATCGACTGGCCTGCTCCTGCAAAGGTAAGTGTTTTTATAGGAGAAACTTACCTCCCAGAAATCACTTGCGCACTGCTCCTGCTGAAATTGACTAGCCTGTTCCTGTGAAGGTCTCCCAGAAATCACTAACGCACAGCTCCCGCTGAAATCGACTGGCCTGCTCCTGAAAAGGCAAGTGTTTTTAAAGGAGAAATTTACCTCCCAGAAATCACTTGCGCACTGCTCCCGCTGAAATTGACTTGCCTGCTCCTGTGAAGGTCTCGCAGAAATCACTAACGCACCGCTCCAGCTGAAATCGACTGGCCTGCTCTTGCAAAGGTAAGTGTTTTTAAAGGAGAAACCAACCTCCCAGAAATCACTTGCGCACTGCTCCCGCTGAAATTGACTACCCTGCTCCTGTGAAGGTCTCCCAGAAATCGCTAACGCACCGTTCCCGCTGAAATCGACTGGCCTGCTCCTGCAAAGGTAAGTGTTTTTAAAGGAGAAACTTACCTCCCAGAAATCACTTGCGCACTTTTTCCGCTGGAATTGACTAGCCTGCTCCTGTGAAGGTCTCCCAGATATCACTAACGCACCGCTCCCGCTGAAAACGACTGGCCTGCTCCTGCAAAGGTAACTGTTTTTAAAGGAGAAACTTACCTCCCAGAAATCACTTGCGCACTGCTCCCGCTGAAATTGACTAGCCTGCTCCTGTGAAGGTCTCCCAGAAATCACTAACGCACCACTCCCGCTGAAATCGACTGGCCTGCTCCTGCAAAGGTAAGTGTTTTTAAAGGAGAAACGTACCTCCCAGAAATCACTTGCGCACTGCTCCCGCTTAAATTGACTAGCCTGCTCCTGTGAAGGTCTCCCAGAAATCACTAACGCACCGCTCCCGCTGAAATCGACTGGCCGGCTCCTGCAAAGGTAAGTGTTTTTAAAGGAGAAACCTACTTCCCAGAAATCACTTGCGCACTGCTCCCGCTGAAATTGACTATCCTGCTCCTGTGAAGGTCTCCCAGACATCACAAACGCACCGCTCCTGCTGAAATCGACTGGCCTGCTCCTGCAAAGGTAAGTGTTTTTAAAGGAGAAACTTACCTCCCAGAAATCACTTGCGCACTGCTCCCGCTGAAATCGACTGGCCTATTCCTGCAACGGTAAGTGTTTTTAAAGGAGAAACTTACCTCCCAGAAATCACTTGCGCACTGCTCCCGCTGAAATTGACTAGCCTGCTCCTGTGAAGGTCTCCCAGAAATCACTAACGCACCGCTCCCGCTGAAATCGACAGGCCTGCTCCTGCAAAGGTAAGTGTTTTTAAAGGAGTAACTTACCTCCCAGAAATCACTTGCGCACTGCTCCCGCTGAAATTGACTAGCCTGCTCCTGTGAAGGTCTCCCAGAAATCACTAACGCACCGCTCCCGCTGAAATCGACAGGCCTGCTCCTGCAAAGGTAAGTGTTTTTAAAGGAGAAACTTACCTCCCAGAAATCACTTGTGCACTGCTCCCGCTGAAATTAACTAGCCTGCTCCTGTGAATGTCTCCCAGAAATCACTAACGCACCGCTCCCGCTGAAATCGACTGGCCTGCTCCTGCAAAGGTAAGTGTTTTCAAAGGAGAAACTTACCTCCCAGAAATCACTTGCGCACTGCTCCCGCTGAAATTAACTCGCCTGCTCCTGTGAAGGTCTCCCAGAAATCACTAACGCACCGCTCCCGCTGAAATCGACTGGCCAGCTCCTGCACAGGTAAGTGTTTTTAAAGGAGAAACCTACCTCCCAGAAATCACTTGCGCACTGCTCCCGCTGAAATTGACTAGCCTGCTCTTGTGAAGGTCTCCCAGAAGTCACTCACGCACCGCTCCCGCTGAAATCGACTGGCCTGCTCCTGCAAAGGTATGTGTTTTTAAAGGAGAAACCTACCTCCCAGAAATCACTTGCGCACTGTTTCCACTGAAATTGACTAGCCTGCTCCTGTGAAGGTCTCCCAGAAATCACGAACGCACCGCTCCCGCTGAAATTGACTAGCCTGCTCCTGTGAAGGTCTCCCAGATATCACTAATGCACCACTCCCGCTGAAATCGACTGGCCGGCTCCTGCAAAGGTAAGTGTTTTTAAAGGAGAAACTTACCTCCCAGAAATCACTTGCGCACTGCTCCCGCAGAAATTGACTAGCCTGCTCCTGTGAAGGTCTCCCAGAAGTCACTAACGCACCGCTCCCGCTGAAATCGACTGGCCTGCTCTTGCAAAGGTAAGTGATTTTAAAGGAGAAACCTACCTCCCAGAAATCACTTGCGCGCTGCTCCCGCTGAAATTGACTAGCCTGCTCCTGTGAAGGTCTCCCAGAAATCGCTAACGCACCGCTCCCGCTGAAATCGACTGGCCTGCTCCTGCAAAGGTAAGTGTTTTTAAAGGAGAAACTTACCTCCCAGAAATCACTTGCGCACTGCTCCCGCTGAAATCGACTGGCCTATTCCTGCAACGGTAAGTGTTTTTAAAGGAGAAACTTACCTCCCAGAAATCACTTCCGCACTGCTCCCGCTGAAATTGACTAGCCTGCTCCTGTGAAGGTCTCCCAGAAATCACTAACGCACCGCTCCCGCTGAAATCGACAGGCCTGCTCCTGCAAAGGTAAGTGTTTTTAAAGGAGAAACTTACCTCCCAGAAATCACTTGCGCACTGCTCCCGCTGAAATTGACTAGCCTGCTCCTGTGAAGGTCTCCCAGAAATCACTAACGCACCGCTCCCACTGAAATCGACTGGCCTGCTCCTGCAAAGGTAAGTGTTTTTAAAGGAGAAACTTACCTCCCAGAAATCACTTGCGCACTGCTCCCTCTGAAATTGACGAGCCTGCTCCTGTGAAGGTCTCCCAGAAATCACTAATGCACCGCTCCCGCTGAAATCGACTGGCCTGCTCCTGCAAAGGTAAGTGTTTTTATAGGAGAAACTTACCTCCCAGTAATCACTTGCGCACTGCTCCCGCTGAAATTGACTAGCCTGCTCCTGTGAAGGTCTCCCAGAAATCACTAACGCACCGCTCCCGCTGAAATCGACTGGCCTGCTCCTGCAAAGGTAAGTGTTTTTAAAGGAGAAACCTACCTCCCAGAAATCATTTGCGCCCTGCTCCCGCTGAAATTGACTAGCCTGCTCCTGTGAAGGTCTCCCAGAAATCACTAATGTACAGCTCCCGCTGAAATCGACTGGCCTGCTCCAGCAAAGGTAAGTGTTTTCAAAAGAGAAACTTACCTCCCAGAAATCACTTGCGCACTGCTCCTGCTGAAATTGACTAGCCTGTTCCTGTGAAGGTCTCCCAGAAATCACTAACGCACAGCTCCCGCTGAAATCGACTGGCCTGCTCCTGAAAAGGCAAGTGTTTTTAAAGGAGAAATTTACCTCCCAGAAATCACTTGCGCGCTGCTCCCGCTGAAATTGACTTGCCTGCTCCTGTGAAGGTCTCCCAGAAATCACTAACGCACCGCTCCAGCTGAAATCGACTGGCCTGCTCTTGCAAAGGTAAGTGTTTTTAAAGGAGAAACCAACCTCCCAGAAATCACTTGCGCACTGCTCCCGCTGAAATTGACTACCCTGCTCCTGTGAAGGTCTCCCAGAAATCGCTAACGCACCGTTCCCGCTGAAATCGACTGGCCTGCTCCTGCAAAGGTAAGTGTTTTTAAAGGAGAAACTTACCTCCCAGAAATCACTTGCGCACTTTTTCCGCTGGAATTGACTAGCCTGCTCCTGTGAAGGTCTCCCAGATATCACTAACGCACCGCTCCCGCTGAAAACGACTGGCCTGCTCCTGCAAAGGTAACTGTTTTTAAAGGAGAAACTTACCTCCCAGAAATCACTTGCGCACTGCTCCCGCTGAAATTGACTAGCCTGCTCCTGTGAAGGTCGCCCAGAAATCACTAACGCACCACTCCCGCTGAAATCGACTGGCCTGCTCCTGCAAAGGTAAGTGTTTTTAAAGGAGAAACGTACCTCCCAGAAATCACTTGCGCACTGCTCTCGCTTAAATTGACTAGCCTGCTCCTGTGAAGGTCTCCCAGAAATCACTAACGCACCGCTCCCGCTGAAATCGACTGGCCGGCTCCTGCAAAGGTAAGTGTTTTTAAAGGAGAAACCTACCTCCCAGAAATCACTTGCGCACTGCTCCCGCTGAAATTGACTATCCTGCTCCTGTGAAGGTCTCCCAGACATCACAAACGCACCGCTCCTGCTGAAATCAACTGGCCTGCTCCTGCAAAGGTAAGTGTTTTTAAAGGAGAAACTTACCTCCCAGAAATCACTTGCGCACTGCTCCCGCTGAAATCGACTGGCCTATTCCTGCAACGGTAAGTGTTTTTAAAGGAGAAATTTACCTCCCAGAAATCACTTGCGCACTGCTCCCGCTGAAATTGACTAGCCTGCTCCTGTGAAGGTCTCCCAGAAATTACTAACGCACCGCTCCCGCTGAAATCGACAGGCCTGCTCCTGCAAAGGTAAGTGTTTTTAAAGGAGTAACTTACCTCCCAGAAATCACTTGCGCACTGCTCCCGCTGAAATTGACTAGCCTGCTCCTGTGAAGGTCTCCCAGAAATCACTAACGCACCGCTCCCGCTGAAATCGACAGGCCTGCTCCTGCAAAGGTAAGTGTTTTTAAAGGAGAAACTTACCTCCCAGAAATCACTTGTGCACTGCTCCCGCTGAAATTAACTAGCCTGCTCCTGTGAATGTCTCCCAGAAATCACTAACGCACCGCTCCCGCTGAAATCGACTGGCCTGCTCCTGCAAATGTAAGTGTTTTCAAAGGAGAAACTTACCTCCCAGAAATCACTTGCGCACTGCTCCCGCTGAAATTAACTCACCTGCTCCTGTGAAGGTCTCCCAGAAATCACTAACGCACCGCTCCCGCTGAAATCGACTGGCCAGCTCCTGCACAGGTAAGTGTTTTTAAAGGAGAAACCTACCTCCCAGAAATCACTTGCGCACTGCTCCCGCTGAAATTGACTAGCCTGCTCTTGTGAAGGTCTCCCAGAAGTCACTAACGCACCGCTCCCGCTGAAATCGACTGGCCTGCTCCTGCAAAGGTATGTGTTTTTAAAGGAGAAACCTACCTCCCAGAAATCACTTGCGCACTGTTTCCACTGAAATTGACTAGCCTGCTCCTGTGAAGGTCTCCCAGAAATCACGAACGCACCGCTCCCGCTGAAATTGACTAGCCTGCTCCTGTGAAGGTCTCCCAGATATCACTAATGCACCACTCCCGCTGAAATCGACTGGCCGGCTCCTGCAAAGGTAAGTGTTTTTAAAGGAGAAACTTACCTCCCAGAAATCACTTGCGCACTGCTCCCGCAGAAATTGACTAGCCTGCTCCTGTGAAGGTCTCCCAGAAATCACTAACGCACCGCTCCCGCTGAAATCGACTGGCCTGCTCTTGCAAAGGTAAGTGTTTTTAAAGGAGAAACTCACCTCCCAGAAATCACTTGCGCACTGCTCCCGCAGAAATTGACTAGCCTGCTCCTGTGAAGGTCTCCCAGAAATCACTAACGCAATGCTCCCGCTGAAATCGACTGGTCTTCTCCTGCAAAGGTAAGTGTTTTAAAAAGGAGGAACTTACCTCCCAGAAATCACTTGCGCACTGCTCACGCTGAAATTGACTTGCCTGCTCCTGTGAATGTCTCCCAGAAATCACTAACGCAACGCTCCCGCTGAAATCGACTGGCCTGCTCTTCCAAAGGTAAGTGTTTTTAAAGGAGAAACATACCTCCCAGAAATCACTTGCGCACTTCTCCCGCTGAAATTGACTAGACTGCTCCTGTGAAGTTCGCCCAGAAATCACTAACGCACCGTTCCCGCTGAAATCGACTGGCCTGCTCCTGCAAAGGTAACTGTTTTTAAAGGAGAAACTTACCTTCCATAAATCACTTGCCCACTGCTCCCACTGAAATTGACTAGCCTGCTCCTGTGAAGGTCTCCCAGAAATCACTAACGCACCGCTCCCGCTGAAATCGACTGGCCTGCTCCTGCTGAGGTAAGTGTTTTTAAAGGAGAAACTTATCTCCCAGAAATCACTTGCGCACTTTTTCCGCTGAAATTGACTAGCCTGCTCCTGTGAAGGTCTCCCAGAAATCACTAACACACCGCTCCCGCTGAAATCGACTGGCCTGCTCTTGCAAAGGTAAGTGTTTTTAAAGGAGAAACTTACCTCCCAGAAATCACTTGCGCACTGCTCCCGCTGAAATTGACGAGCCTGCTCCTGTGAATGTCTCCCAGAAATCACTAACGCACTGCTCCCGCTGAAATCGACTGGCCTGCTCCTGCAAAGGTAAGTGTTTTTAAAGGAGAAACTTACCTCCCAGAAATCACTTGCGCACTGCTCCCGCTGAAATTGACTAGCCTGCTCCTGTGAAGGTCTCCCAGAAATCACTAATGCACCGCTCCCGCTGAAATCGACTGGCCTGCTCCTCCAACGGTAAGTGTTTTTAAAGGAGAAACTTACCTCCCAGAAACCACTTGCGCACTGCTCCCGCTGAAATTGACTAGCCTGCTCCTGTGAAGGTCTCTCAGAAATCACTAACGCACCGCTCCCGCTGAAATCGACTGGCGTGCTCCTGCACAGCTAAGTGTTTTTAAAGAAGAAACTTACCTCCCAGAAATCACTTGTGCACTGCTCCCGCTGAAATTGACTAGCCTGCTCCTGTGAAGGTCTCCCAGAAATCACTAACGCACCGCTCCCGCTGAAATCGGCTGGCCGGCTCCTGCAAAGCTAAGTGTTTTTAAAGGAGAAACTTACCTCCCAGAAATCACTTGCGCACTGCTCCCACTGAAATTGACTAGCCTGGTCCTGTGAAGGTCTCCCAGAAATCACTCACGCACCGCTCCCGCTGAAATCGACTGGCCATGTTCCTGCAACGGTAAGTGTTTTTGAAGGAGAAACTTATCTCCCAGAAATCACTTGCGCACAGCTCCCGCTGAAATTGACTAGCCTGCTCCTGTGAAGGTCTCCCAGAAATCACTAACGCACCGCTCCCGCTGAAATCGACTGGCCTGCTCCTGCAAAGGTAGGTGTTTTTAAAGGAGAAACTTACCTCCCAGAAATCACTTGCGCACTGCTCCCGCTGAAATTGACTAGCCTGCTCCTGTGAAGGTCTCCCAGAAATCACTAACGCACCGCTCCCGCTGAAATCGACTGGCCTGCTCTTGCAAAGGTAACTGTTTTTAAAGGAGAAACTTACCTCCCAGAAATCACTTGCGCACTGCTCCTCCTGAAATTGACTAGCCTGCTCCTGTGAAGGTCTCCCAGAAATCACTAACGCACCGCGCCCGCTGAAATCGACTGGCCTGCTCCTGCAAAGGTAAGTGTTTTCAAAGGAGAAACTTGCCTCCCAGAAATCACTTGCGCACTGCTCCCGCTGAAATTGACTCGCCTGCTCCTGTGAAGGTCTCCCAGAAATCACTAATGCACCGCTCCCGCAGAAATCGACTGGCCTGCTCCTGCACAGGTAACTGTTTTTATAGGGGAAACCTACCTCCCAGAAATCACTTGCGCACTGCTCCCGCTGAAATTGACTAGCCTGCTCCTGTGAAGGTTTCCCAGAAATCGTTAACGCACCGCTCCCGCTGAAATCGGCTGGCCGGCTCCTGCAAAGCTAAGTGTTTTTAAAGGAGAAACTTACCTCCCAGAAATCACTTGCGCACTGCTCCCCCTGAAATTGACTAGCCTGGTCCTGTGAAGGTCTCCCAGAAATCACTCACGCACCGCTCCCGCTGAAATCGACTGGCCTGCTCCTGCAACGGTAAGTGTTTTTGAAGGAGAAACTTATCTCCCAGAAATCACTTGCGCACAGCTCCCGCTGAAATTGACTTGCCTGCTCCTGTGAAGGTCTACCAGAAATCATTAACGCACCGCTCCCGCTGAAATCGACGGCCTGCTCCTGCAAAGGTAGGTGTTTTTAAAGGAGAAACTTACCTCCCAGAAATCACTTGCGCACTGCTCCCGCTGAAATTGACTAGCCTGCTCCTGTGAAGGTCTCCCAGAAATCACTAACGCACCGCTCCCGCTGAAATCGACTGGCCTCTCTTGCAAAGGTAAGTGTTTTTAAAGGAGAAACTTACCTCCCAGAAATCACCTGCACTCTGCTCCTGCTGAAATTGACTAGCCTGCTCCTGTGAAGGTCTCCCAGAAATCACTAATGCACCGCTCCCGCAGAAATCGACTGGCCTGCTCCTGCAAAGGTAAGTGTTTTTATAGGAGAAACCTACCTCCCAGAAATAACTTGCGCACTGCTCCCGCTGAAATTGACTAGCCTGCTCCTGTGAATGTTTCCCAGAAATCGCTAACGCACCGCTCCCGCTGAAATCGACTGGCCTGCTCCTGCAAAGGTAAGTGTTTTTAAAGGAGAATCTTACCTCCCAGAAATCACTTGCGCACTTTTTCCGCTGGAATTGACTAGCCTGCTCCTGTGAAGGTCGCCCAGAAATCACTAACGCACCGCTCCCGCTGAAATCGACTGGCCTGCTCCTGCAAAGGTAAGTGTTTTTAAAGGAGAAACTTACCTCCCAGAAATCACTTGCGCACTGCTCCCGCTGAAATTGACTAACCTGCTCCTGTGAAGGTCTCCCAGAAATCACTAACGCACCGCTCCCGCTGAAATCGACTGGCCTGCTCCTGCAAAGGTAAGTGCTTTTAAAGGAGAAACCTACCTCCCAGAAATCACTTGCGCACTGCTTCCACTGAAATTGACTAGCCTGCTCCTGTGAAGGACTCCCAGAAATCACTAACGCACCGCTCCCACTGAAATCGACTGGCCTGCTCCTGCAAAGGTAAGTGTTTTTAAAGGAGAAACTTACCTCCCAGAAATCACTTGCGCACTGCTCCCTCTGAAATTGACGAGCCTGCTCCTGTGAAGGTCTCCCAGAAATCACTAATGCACCGCTCCCGCTGAAATCGACTGGCCTGCTCCTGCAAAGGTAAGTGTTTTTATAGGAGAAACTTACCTCCCAGTAATCACTTGCGCACTGCTCCCGCTGAAATTGACTAGCCTGCTCCTGTGAAGGTCTCCCAGAAATCACTAACGCACCGCTCCCGCTGAAATCGACTGGCCTGCTCCTGCAAAGGTAAGTGTTTTTAAAGGAGAAACCTACCTCCCAGAAATCATTTGCGCCCTGCTCCCGCTGAAATTGACTAGCCTGCTCCTTTGAAGGTCTCCCAGAAATCACTAATGTACAGCTCCCGCTGAAATCGACTGGCCTGCTCCAGCAAAGGTAAGTGTTTTCAAAAGAGAAACTTACCTCCCAGAAATCACTTGCGCACTGCTCCTGCTGAAATTGACTAGCCTGTTCCTGTGAAGGTCTCCCAGAAATCACTAACGCACAGCTCCCGCTGAAATCGACTGGCCTGCTCCTGAAAAGGCAAGTGTTTTTAAAGGAGAAATTTACCTCCCAGAAATCACTTGCGCACTGCTCCCGCTGAAATTGACTTGCCTGCTCCTGTGAAGGTCTCCCAGAAATCACTAACGCACCGCTCCAGCTGAAATCGACTGGCCTGCTCTTGCAAAGGTAAGTGTTTTTAAAGGAGAAACCAACCTCCCAGAAATCACTTGCGCACTGCTCCCGCTGAAATTGACTACCCTGCTCCTGTGAAGGTCTCCCAGAAATCGCTAACGCACCGTTCCCGCTGAAATCGACTGGCCTGCTCCTGCAAAGGTAAGTGTTTTTAAAGGAGAAACTTACCTCCCAGAAATCACTTGCGCACTTTTTCCGCTGGAATTGACTAGCCTGCTCCTGTGAAGGTCTCCCAGATATCACTAACGCACCGCTCCCGCTGAAAACGACTGGCCTGCTCCTGCAAAGGTAACTGTTTTTAAAGGAGAAACTTACCTCCCAGAAATCACTTGCGCACTGCTCCCGCTGAAATTGACTAGCCTGCTCCTGTGAAGGTCTCCCAGAAATCACTAACGCACCACTCCCGCTGAAATCGACTGGCCTGCTCCTGCAAAGGTAAGTGTTTTTAAAGGAGAAACGTACCTCCCAGAAATCACTTGCGCACTGCTCCCGCTTAAATTGACTAGCCTGCTCCTGTGAAGGTCTCCCAGAAATCACTAACGCACCGCTCCCGCTGAAATCGACTGGCCGGCTCCTGCAAAGGTAAGTGTTTTTAAAGGAGAAACCTACTTCCCAGAAATCACTTGCGCACTGCTCCCGCTGAAATTGACTATCCTGCTCCTGTGAAGGTCTCCCAGACATCACAAACGCACCGCTCCTGCTGAAATCGACTGGCCTGCTCCTGCAAAGGTAAGTGTTTTTAAAGGAGAAACTTACCTCCCAGAAATCACTTGCGCACTGCTCCCGCTGAAATCGACTGGCCTATTCCTGCAACGGTAAGTGTTTTTAAAGGAGAAACTTACCTCCCAGAAATCACTTGCGCACTGCTCCCGCTGAAATTGACTAGCCTGCTCCTGTGAAGGTCTCCCAGAAATCACTAACGCACCGCTCCCGCTGAAATCGACAGGCCTGCTCCTGCAAAGGTAAGTGTTTTTAAAGGAGTAACTTACCTCCCAGAAATCACTTGCGCACTGCTCCCGCTGAAATTGACTAGCCTGCTCCTGTGAAGGTCTCCCAGAAATCACTAACGCACCGCTCCCGCTGAAATCGACAGGCCTGCTCCTGCAAAGGTAAGTGTTTTTAAAGGAGAAACTTACCTCCCAGAAATCACTTGTGCACTGCTCCCGCTGAAATTAACTAGCCTGCTCCTGTGAATGTCTCCCAGAAATCACTAACGCACCGCTCCCGCTGAAATCGACTGGCCTGCTCCTGCAAAGGTAAGTGTTTTCAAAGGAGAAACTTACCTCCCAGAAATCACTTGCGCACTGCTCCCGCTGAAATTAACTCGCCTGCTCCTGTGAAGGTCTCCCAGAAATCACTAACGCACCGCTCCCGCTGAAATCGACTGGCCAGCTCCTGCACAGGTAAGTGTTTTTAAAGGAGAAACCTACCTCCCAGAAATCACTTGCGCACTGCTCCCGCTGAAATTGACTAGCCTGCTCTTGTGAAGGTCTCCCAGAAGTCACTCACGCACCGCTCCCGCTGAAATCGACTGGCCTGCTCCTGCAAAGGTATGTGTTTTTAAAGGAGAAACCTACCTCCCAGAAATCACTTGCGCACTGTTTCCACTGAAATTGACTAGCCTGCTCCTGTGAAGGTCTCCCAGAAATCACGAACGCACCGCTCCCGCTGAAATTGACTAGCCTGCTCCTGTGAAGGTCTCCCAGATATCACTAATGCACCACTCCCGCTGAAATCGACTGGCCGGCTCCTGCAAAGGTAAGTGTTTTTAAAGGAGAAACTTACCTCCCAGAAATCACTTGCGCACTGCTCCCGCAGAAATTGACTAGCCTGCTCCTGTGAAGGTCTCCCAGAAGTCACTAACGCACCGCTCCCGCTGAAATCGACTGGCCTGCTCTTGCAAAGGTAAGTGATTTTAAAGGAGAAACCTACCTCCCAGAAATCACTTGCGCGCTGCTCCCGCTGAAATTGACTAGCCTGCTCCTGTGAAGGTCTCCCAGAAATCGCTAACGCACCGCTCCCGCTGAAATCGACTGGCCTGCTCCTGCAAAGGTAAGTGTTTTTAAAGGAGAAACTTACCTCCCAGAAATCACTTGCGCACTGCTCCCGCTGAAATCGACAGGCCTATTCCTGCAACGGTAAGTGTTTTTAAAGGAGAAACTTACCTCCCAGAAATCACTTCCGCACTGCTCCCGCTGAAATTGACTAGCCTGCTCCTGTGAAGGTCTCCCAGAAATCACTAACGCACCGCTCCCGCTGAAATCGACAGGCCTGCTCCTGCAAAGGTAAGTGTTTTTAAAGGAGAAACTTACCTCCCAGAAATCACTTGCGCACTGCTCCCGCTGAAATTGACTAGCCTGCTCCTGTGAAGGTCTCCCAGAAATCACTAACGCACCGCTCCCACTGAAATCGACTGGCCTGCTCCTGCAAAGGTAAGTGTTTTTAAAGGAGAAACTTACCTCCCAGAAATCACTTGCGCACTGCTCCCTCTGAAATTGACGAGCCTGCTCCTGTGAAGGTCTCCCAGAAATCACTAATGCACCGCTCCCGCTGAAATCGACTGGCCTGCTCCTGCAAAGGTAAGTGTTTTTATAGGAGAAACTTACCTCCCAGTAATCACTTGCGCACTGCTCCCGCTGAAATTGACTAGCCTGCTCCTGTGAAGGTCTCCCAGAAATCACTAACGCACCGCTCCCGCTGAAATCGACTGGCCTGCTCCTGCAAAGGTAAGTGTTTTTAAAGGAGAAACCTACCTCCCAGTAATCATTTGCGCCCTGCTCCCGCTGAAATTGACTAGCCTGCTCCTGTGAAGGTCTCCCAGAAATCACTAATGTACAGCTCCCGCTGAAATCGACTGGCCTGCTCCAGCAAAGGTAAGTGTTTTCAAAAGAGAAACTTACCTCCCAGAAATCACTTGCGCACTGCTCCTGCTGAAATTGACTAGCCTGTTCCTGTGAAGGTCTCCCAGAAATCACTAACGCACAGCTCCCGCTGAAATCGACTGGCCTGCTCCTGAAAAGGCAAGTGTTTTTAAAGGAGAAATTTACCTCCCAGAAATCACTTGCGCACTGCTCCCGCTGAAATTGACTTGCCTGCTCCTGTGAAGGTCTCCCAGAAATCACTAACGCACCGCTCCAGCTGAAATCGACTGGCCTGCTCTTGCAAAGGTAAGTGTTTTTAAAGGAGAAACCAACCTCCCAGAAATCACTTGCGCACTGCTCCCGCTGAAATTGACTACCCTGCTCCTGTGAAGGTCTCCCTGAAATCGCTAACGCACCGTTCCCGCTGAAATCGACTGGCCTGCTCCTGCAAAGGTAAGTGTTTTTAAAGGAGAAACTTACCTCCCAGAAATCACTTGCGCACTTTTTCCGCTGGAATTGACTAGCCTGCTCCTGTGAAGGTCTCCCAGATATCACTAACGCACCGCTCCCGCTGAAAACGACTGGCCTGCTCCTGCAAAGGTAACTGTTTTTAAAGGAGAAACTTACCTCCCAGAAATCACTTGCGCACTGCTCCCGCTGAAATTGACTAGCCTGCTCCTGTGAAGGTCGCCCAGAAATCACTAACGCACCACTCCCGCTGAAATCGACTGGCCTGCTCCTGCAAAGGTAAGTGTTTTTAAAGGAGAAACGTACCTCCCAGAAATCACTTGCGCACTGCTCCCGCTTAAATTGACTAGCCTGCTCCTGTGAAGGTCTCCCAGAAATCACTAACGCACCGCTCCCGCTGAAATCGACTGGCCGGCTCCTGCAAAGGTAAGTGTTTTTAAAGGAGAAACCTACCTCCCAGAAATCACTTGCGCACTGCTCCCGCTGAAATTGACTATCCTGCTCCTGTGAAGGTCTCCCAGACATCACAAACGCACCGCTCCTGCTGAAATCAACTGGCCTGCTCCTGCAAAGGTAAGTGTTTTTAAAGGAGAAACTTACCTCCCAGAAATCACTTGCGCACTGCTCCCGCTGAAATCGACTGGCCTATTCCTGCAACGGTAAGTGTTTTTAAAGGAGAAATTTACCTCCCAGAAATCACTTGCGCACTGCTCCCGCTGAAATTGACTAGCCTGCTCCTGTGAAGGTCTCCCAGAAATTACTAACGCACCGCTCCCGCTGAAATCGACAGGCCTGCTCCTGCAAAGGTAAGTGTTTTTAAAGGAGTAACTTACCTCCCAGAAATCACTTGCGCACTGCTCCCGCTGAAATTGACTAGCCTGCTCCTGTGAAGGTCTCCCAGAAATCACTAACGCACCGCTCCCGCTGAAATCGACAGGCCTGCTCCTGCAAAGGTAAGTGTTTTTAAAGGAGAAACTTACCTCCCAGAAATCACTTGTGCACTGCTCCCGCTGAAATTAACTAGCCTGCTCCTGTGAATGTCTCCCAGAAATCACTAACGCACCGCTCCCGCTGAAATCGACTGGCCTGCTCCTGCAAATGTAAGTGTTTTCAAAGGAGAAACTTACCTCCCAGAAATCACTTGCGCACTGCTCCCGCTGAAATTAACTCACCTGCTCCTGTGAAGGTCTCCCAGAAATCACTAACGCACCGCTCCCGCTGAAATCGACTGGCCAGCTCCTGCACAGGTAAGTGTTTTTAAAGGAGAAACCTACCTCCCAGAAATCACTTGCGCACTGCTCCCGCTGAAATTGACTAGCCTGCTCTTGTGAAGGTCTCCCAGAAGTCACTAACGCACCGCTCCCGCTGAAATCGACTGGCCTGCTCCTGCAAAGGTATGTGTTTTTAAAGGAGAAACCTACCTCCCAGAAATCACTTGCGCACTGTTTCCACTGAAATTGACTAGCCTGCTCCTGTGAAGGTCTCCCAGAAATCACGAACGCACCGCTCCCGCTGAAATTGACTAGCCTGCTCCTGTGAAGGTCTCCCAGATATCACTAATGCACCACTCCCGCTGAAATCGACTGGCCGGCTCCTGCAAAGGTAAGTGTTTTTAAAGGAGAAACTTACCTCCCAGAAATCACTTGCGCACTGCTCCCGCAGAAATTGACTAGCCTGCTCCTGTGAAGGTCTCCCAGAAATCACTAACGCACCGCTCCCGCTGAAATCGACTGGCCTGCTCTTGCAAAGGTAAGTGTTTTTAAAGGAGAAACTCACCTCCCAGAAATCACTTGCGCACTGCTCCCGCAGAAATTGACTAGCCTGCTCCTGTGAAGGTCTCCCAGAAATCACTAACGCAATGCTCCCGCTGAAATCGACTGGTCTTCTCCTGCAAAGGTAAGTGTTTTAAAAAGGAGGAACTTACCTCCCAGAAATCACTTGCGCACTGCTCACGCTGAAATTGACTTGCCTGCTCCTGTGAATGTCTCCCAGAAATCACTAACGCAACGCTCCCGCTGAAATCGACTGGCCTGCTCTTCCAAAGGTAAGTGTTTTTAAAGGAGAAACATACCTCCCAGAAATCACTTGCGCACTTCTCCCGCTGAAATTGACTAGACTGCTCCTGTGAAGTTCGCCCAGAAATCACTAACGCACCGTTCCCGCTGAAATCGACTGGCCTGCTCCTGCAAAGGTAACTGTTTTTAAAGGAGAAACTTACCTTCCATAAATCACTTGCCCACTGCTCCCACTGAAATTGACTAGCCTGCTCCTGTGAAGGTCTCCCAGAAATCACTAACGCACCGCTCCCGCTGAAATCGACTGGCCTGCTCCTGCTGAGGTAAGTGTTTTTAAAGGAGAAACTTATCTCCCAGAAATCACTTGCGCACTTTTTCCGCTGAAATTGACTAGCCTGCTCCTGTGAAGGTCTCCCAGAAATCACTAACACACCGCTCCCGCTGAAATCGACTGGCCTGCTCTTGCAAAGGTAAGTGTTTTTAAAGGAGAAACTTACCTCCCAGAAATCACTTGCGCACTGCTCCCGCTGAAATTGACGAGCCTGCTCCTGTGAATGTCTCCCAGAAATCACTAACGCACTGCTCCCGCTGAAATCGACTGGCCTGCTCCTGCAAAGGTAAGTGTTTTTAAAGGAGAAACTTACCTCCCAGAAATCACTTGCGCACTGCTCCCGCTGAAATTGACTAGCCTGCTCCTGTGAAGGTCTCCCAGAAATCACTAATGCACCGCTCCCGCTGAAATCGACTGGCCTGCTCCTCCAACGGTAAGTGTTTTTAAAGGAGAAACTTACCTCCCAGAAACCACTTGCGCACTGCTCCCGCTGAAATTGACTAGCCTGCTCCTGTGAAGGTCTCTCAGAAATCACTAACGCACCGCTCCCGCTGAAATCGACTGGCGTGCTCCTGCACAGCTAAGTGTTTTTAAAGAAGAAACTTACCTCCCAGAAATCACTTGTGCACTGCTCCCGCTGAAATTGACTAGCCTGCTCCTGTGAAGGTCTCCCAGAAATCACTAACGCACCGCTCCCGCTGAAATCGGCTGGCCGGCTCCTGCAAAGCTAAGTGTTTTTAAAGGAGAAACTTACCTCCCAGAAATCACTTGCGCACTGCTCCCACTGAAATTGACTAGCCTGGTCCTGTGAAGGTCTCCCAGAAATCACTCACGCACCGCTCCCGCTGAAATCGACTGGCCATGTTCCTGCAACGGTAAGTGTTTTTGAAGGAGAAACTTATCTCCCAGAAATCACTTGCGCACAGCTCCCGCTGAAATTGACTAGCCTGCTCCTGTGAAGGTCTCCCAGAAATCACTAACGCACCGCTCCCGCTGAAATCGACTGGCCTGCTCCTGCAAAGGTAGGTGTTTTTAAAGGAGAAACTTACCTCCCAGAAATCACTTGCGCACTGCTCCCGCTGAAATTGACTAGCCTGCTCCTGTGAAGGTCTCCCAGAAATCACTAACGCACCGCTCCCGCTGAAATCGACTGGCCTGCTCTTGCAAAGGTAACTGTTTTTAAAGGAGAAACTTACCTCCCAGAAATCACTTGCGCACTGCTCCTCCTGAAATTGACTAGCCTGCTCCTGTGAAGGTCTCCCAGAAATCACTAACGCACCGCGCCCGCTGAAATCGACTGGCCTGCTCCTGCAAAGGTAAGTGTTTTCAAAGGAGAAACTTGCCTCCCAGAAATCACTTGCGCACTGCTCCCGCTGAAATTGACTCGCCTGCTCCTGTGAAGGTCTCCCAGAAATCACTAATGCACCGCTCCCGCAGAAATCGACTGGCCTGCTCCTGCACAGGTAACTGTTTTTATAGGGGAAACCTACCTCCCAGAAATCACTTGCGCACTGCTCCCGCTGAAATTGACTAGCCTGCTCCTGTGAAGGTTTCCCAGAAATCGTTAACGCACCGCTCCCGCTGAAATCGGCTGGCCGGCTCCTGCAAAGCTAAGTGTTTTTAAAGGAGAAACTTACCTCCCAGAAATCACTTGCGCACTGCTCCCCCTGAAATTGACTAGCCTGGTCCTGTGAAGGTCTCCCAGAAATCACTCACGCACCGCTCCCGCTGAAATCGACTGGCCTGCTCCTGCAACGGTAAGTGTTTTTGAAGGAGAAACTTATCTCCCAGAAATCACTTGCGCACAGCTCCCGCTGAAATTGACTTGCCTGCTCCTGTGAAGGTCTACCAGAAATCATTAACGCACCGCTCCCGCTGAAATCGACGGCCTGCTCCTGCAAAGGTAGGTGTTTTTAAAGGAGAAACTTACCTCCCAGAAATCACTTGCGCACTGCTCCCGCTGAAATTGACTAGCCTGCTCCTGTGAAGGTCTCCCAGAAATCACTAACGCACCGCTCCCGCTGAAATCGACTGGCCTCTCTTGCAAAGGTAAGTGTTTTTAAAGGAGAAACTTACCTCCCAGAAATCACCTGCACTCTGCTCCTGCTGAAATTGACTAGCCTGCTCCTGTGAAAGTCTCCCAGAAATCACTAACGCACCGCGCCCGCTGAAATCGACTGGCCTGCTCCTGCAAAGGTAAGTGTTTTCAAAGGAGAAACTTGCCTCCCAGAAATCACTTGCGCACTGCTCCCGCTGAAATTGACTAGCCTGCTCCTGTGAAGGTCTCCCAGAAATCACTAATGCACCGCTCCCGCAGAAATCGACTGGCCTGCTCCTGCAAAGGTAAGTGTTTTTATAGGAGAAACCTACCTCCCAGAAATAACTTGCGCACTGCTCCCGCTGAAATTGACTAGCCTGCTCCTGTGAATGTTTCCCAGAAATCGCTAACGCACCGCTCCCGCTGAAATCGACTGGCCTGCTCCTGCAAAGGTAAGTGTTTTTAAAGGAGAATCTTACCTCCCAGAAATCACTTGCGCACTTTTTCCGCTGGAATTGACTAGCCTGCTCCTGTGAAGGTCGCCCAGAAATCACTAACGCACCGCTCCCGCTGAAATCGACTGGCCTGCTCCTGCAAAGGTAAGTGTTTTTAAAGGAGAAACTTACCTCCCAGAAATCACTTGCGCACTGCTCCCGCTGAAATTGACTAACCTGCTCCTGTGAAGGTCTCCCAGAAATCACTAACGCACCGCTCCCGCTGAAATCGACTGGCCTGCTCCTGCAAAGGTAAGTGCTTTTAAAGGAGAAACCTACCTCCCAGAAATCACTTGCGCACTGCTTCCACTGAAATTGACTAGCCTGCTCCTGTGAAGGACTCCCAGAAATCACTAACGCACCGCTCCCGCTGAAATTGACTAGCCTCCTCCTGTGAAGGTCTCCCAGAAATCACTAACGCACCGCTCCCGCTGAAATAGACTGGCCGGCTCCTGCAAAGGTAAGTGTTTTTAAAGGAGAAACTTACCTCCCAGAAATCACTTGTGCACTGCTCCCGCAGAAATTGACTAGCCTGCTCCTGTGAAGGTCTCCCAGAAATCACTAACACACCGCTCCCGCTGAAATCGGCTGGCCTGCTCTTGCAAAGGTAAGTGTTTTTAAAGGAGAAACTTACCTCCCAGAAATCACCTGCGCACTGCTCCTGCTGAAATTGACTAGCCTGCTCCTGTGAAGGTCTCCCAGAAATCACTAACGCACCGCGCCCGCTGAAATCGACTGGCCTGCTCCTGCAAAGGTAAGTGTTTTCAAAGGAGAAACTTGCCTCCCAGAAATCACTTGCGCACTGCTCCCGCTGAAATTGACCAGCCTGCTCCTGTGAAGGTCTCCCAGAAATCACTAATGCACCGCTCCCGCAGAAATCGACTGGCCTGCTCCTGCAAAGGTAAGTGTTTTTATAGGAGAAACCTACCTCCCAGAAATCACTTGCTCACTGCTCCGGCTGAAATTGACTAGCCTGCTCCTGTGAATGTTTCCCAGAAATCGCTAATGCACCGCTCCCGCTGAAATCGACTGGCCTGCTCCTGCAAAGGTAAGTGTTTTTAAAGGAAAATCTTACCTCCCAGAAATCACTTGCGCACTTTTTCCGCTGGAATTGACTAGCCTGCTCCTGTGAAGGTCTCCCAGAAATCACTAACGCACCGCTCCCGCTGAAATCGACTGGCCTGCTCCTGCAAAGGTAAGTGGTTTTAAAGGAGAAACTTACCTCCCAGAAATCACTTGCGCACTGCTCCCACTGAAATTGACTAGCCTGCTCCTGTGAAGGTCTCCCAGAAATCACTAACGCACCGCTCCCGCTGAAATCGACTGGCCTGCTCCTGCAAAGGTAAGTGTTTTTAAAGGAGAAACTTACCTCCCAGAAATCACTTGCGCACTGCTCCCGCTGAAATTGACTAGCCTGCTCCTGTGAAGGTCTCCCAGAAATCACTAACGCACCGCTCCCGCTGAAATCGACTGGCCTGCTCCTGCAAAGGTAAGTGTTTTTAAAGGAGAAACCTACCTCCCAGAAATCACTTACGCACTGCTTCCACTGAAATTGACTAGCCTGCTCCTGTGAAGGACTCCCAGAAATCACTAACGCACCGCTCCCGCTGAAATCGACTGGCCTGCTCCTGCAAAGGTAAGTGTTTTTAAAGGAGAAACTTACCTCCCAGAAATCACTTGCGCACTGCTCCCGCTAAAATTGACTAGCCTGCTCCTGTGAAGGTCTCCCAGAAATCACTAACGCACCGCTCCCGCTGAAATCGACTGGCCTGCTCCTGCACAGCTAAGTGTTTTTAAAGGAGAAACCTACCTCCCAGAAATCACTTGTGCACTGCTCCCGCTGAAATTGACTAGCCTGCTCCTGTGAAGGTCTCCCAGAAATCACTAACGCACCGCTCCAGCTGAAATCGGCTGGCCTGCTCCTGCAAAGCTAAGTGTTTTTAAAGGAGAAACTTACCTCCCAGAAATCACTTGCGCACTGCTCCCACTGAAATCGACTGGCCTGCTCCTGCAAAGGTAAGTGTTTTTAAAGGAGAAACCTACCTACCAGAAATCACTTGCGCACTGCTCCCACTGAAATCGACTGGCCTGCTCCTGCAAAGGTAAGTGTTTTTAAAGGAGAAACCTACCTACCAGAAATCACTTGCGCACTGCTCCCACTGAAATTGACTAGCCTGCTCCTGTGAAGGTCTCCCAGAAATCACTAATGCACCGCTCCCGCTGAAATCGACTGGCCTGCTCCTGCAAAGGTAAGTGTTTTTAAAGGAGAAACCTACCTCCCAGAAATCACTTTCGCACCGCTCCCGCTGAAATCGACTGGCCTGCTCCTGCAAAGGTAAGTGTTTTTAAAGGAGAAACTTACCTCCCAGAAACCATTTGCGCACTGCTCCCGCTGAAATTGACTAGCCTGCTCCTGTGAAGGTCTCCCAGAAATCACTAACGCACCGCTCCCGCTGAAATCGACTGGCCTGCTCCTGCAAAGGTAAGTGTTTTTAAAGGAGAAACTTACCTCCCAGAAATCACTTGCGCACTGCTCCCGCTGAAATTGACTAGCCTGCTCCTGTGAAGGTCTCCCAGAAATCACTAACGCACCGCTCCCGCTGAAATCGACTGGCCTGCTCCTGCAAAGGTAAGTGTTTTTAAAGGAGAAACCTACCTCCCAGAAATCACTTGCGCACTGCTTCCACTGAAATTGACTAGCCTGCTCCTGTGAAGGACTCCCAGAAATCACTAACGCACCGCTCCCGCTGAAATTGACTAGCCTGCTCCTGTGAAGGTCTCCCAGAAATCACTAACGCACCGCTCCCGCTGAAATCGACTGGCCTGCTCCTGCAAAGGTAAGTGTTTTTAAAGGAGAAACTTACCTCCCAGAAATCACTTGCGCACTGCTCCCGCTGAAATTGACTAGCCTGCTCCTGTGAAGGTCTCCCAGAAATCACTAATGCACCGCTCCCGCTGAAATCGACTGGCCTGCTCCTCCAACGGTAAGTGTTTTTAAAGGAGAAACTTACCTCCCAGAAATCACTTGTGCACTGCTCCCGCTGAAATTGACTAGCCTGCTCCTGTGAAGGTCTCCCATAAATCACTAACGCACCGCTCCCGCTGAAATCGACTGGCCTGCTCCTGCAAAGGTAAGTGTTTTTAAAGGAGAAACCTACCTCCCAGAAATCACTTTCGCACCGCTCCCGCTGAAATCGACTGGCCTGCTCCTGCAAAGGTAAGTGTTTTTAAAGGAGAAACTTACCTCCCAGAAATCACTTGCGCACTGCTCCCGCTGAAATTGACTAGCCTGCTCCTGTGAAGGTCTCCCAGAAATCACTAACGCACCGCTCCCGCTGAAATCGACTGGCCTGCTCCTGCAAAGGTAAGTGTTTTTAAAGGAGAAACCTACCTCCCAGAAATCACTTGCGCACTGCTTCCACTGAAATTGACTAGCCTGCTCCTGTGAAGGACTCCCAGAAATCACTAACGCACCGCTCCCGCTGAAATTGACTAGCCTGCTCCTGTGAAGGTCTCCCAGAAATCACTAACGCACCGCTCCCGCTGAAATCGACTGGCCTGCTCCTGCAAAGGTAAGTGTTTTTAAAGGAGAAACTTACCTCCCAGAAATCACTTGCGCACTGCTCCCGCTGAAATTGACTAGCCTGCTCCTGTGAAGGTCTCCCAGAAATCACTAACGCACCGCTCCCGCTGAAATCGACTGGCCTGCTCCTGCACAGCTAAGTGTTTTTAAAGGAGAAACCTACCTCCCAGAAATCACTTGTGCACTGCTCCCACTGAAATTGACTAGCCTGCTCTTGTGAAGGTCTCCCAGAAATCACTAACACAACGCTCCCGCTGAAATCGACTGGCCTGCTCTTGCAAAGGTAAGTGTTTTTAAAGGAGAAACTTAAATCCCAGAAATCACTTGCGCACTGCTCCCGCTGAAATTGATGAGCCTGCTCCTGTGATGGTCTCCCAGAAATCACGAACGCACCGCTCCCGCTGAAATCGACTGGCCTGCTCCTGCAAAGGTAAGTGTTTTTAAAGGAGAAACTTACCTCCCAGAAATCACTTGCGCACTGCTCCCGCTGAAATTGACTAGCCTGCTCCTGTGAAGGTCTCCCAGAAATCACTAATGCACCGCTTCCGCTGAAATCGACTGGCCTGCTCCTCCAACGGTAAGTGTTTTTGAAGGAGAAACTTACCTCCCAGAAATCACTTGTGCACTGCTCCCGCTGAAATTGACTAGCCTGCTCCTGTGAAGGTCTCCCAGAAATCACTGACGCACCGCTCCCGCTGAAATCGACTGGCCTGCTCCTGCAAAGGTAAGTGTTTTTAAAGGAGAAACCTACCTCCCAGAAATCACTTGCGCACTGCTCCCACTGAAATCGACTGGCCTGCTCCTGCAAAGGTAAGTGTTTTTAAAGGAGAAACCTACCTACCAGAAATCACTTGCGCAATGCTCCCACTGAAATTGACCAACCTGCTCCTGTGAAGGTCTCCCAGAAATCACTAACACACCGCTCCCGCTGAAATCGACTGGCCTGCTCTTGCAAAGGTAAGTGTTTTTAAAGGAGAAACTTAAATCCCAGAAATCACTTGCGCACTGCTCCCGCTGAAATTGATGAGCCTGCTCCTGTGAAGGTCTCCCAGAAATCACGAACGCACCGCTCCCGCTGAAATCGACTGGCCTGCTCCTGCAAAGGTAAGTGTTTTTAAAGGAGAAACTTACCTCCCAGAAATCACTTGCGCACTGCTCCCGCTGAAATTGACTAGCCTGCTCCTGTGAAGGTCTCCCAGAAATCACTAATGCACCGCTCCCGCTGGAATCGACTGGCCTGCTCCTCCAACGGTAAGTGTTTTTGAAGGAGAAACTTACCTCCCAGAAATCACTTGTGCACTGCTCCCGCTGAAATTGACTAGCCTGCTCCTGTGAAGGTCTCCCAGAAATCACTGACGCACCGCTCCCGCTGAAATCGACTGGCCTGCTCCTGCAAAGGTAAGTGTTTTTAAAGGAGAAACTTACCTCCCAGAAATCACTTGCGCACTGCTCCCGCTGAAATTGACTAGCCTGCTCTTGTGAAGGTCTCCCAGAAATCACTAACGCACCGCTCCCGCTGAAATCGACTGGCCTGCTCCTGCACAGCTAAGTGTTTTTAAAGGAGAAACCTACCTCCCAGAAATCACTTGTGCACTGCTCCCACTGAAATTGACTAGCCTGCTCTTGTGAAGGTCTCCCAGAAATCACTAACACAACGCTCCCGCTGAAATCGACTGGCCTGCTCTTGCAAAGGTAAGTGTTTTTAAAGGAGAAACTTAAATCCCAGAAATCACTTGCGCACTGCTCCCGCTGAAATTGATGAGCCTGCTCCTGTGATGGTCTCCCAGAAATCACGAACGCACCGCTCCCGCTGAAATCGACTGGCCTGCTCCTGCAAAGGTAAGTGTTTTTAAAGGAGAAACTTACCTCCCAGAAATCACTTGCGCACTGCTCCCGCTGAAATTGACTAGCCTGCTCCTGTGAAGGTCTCCCAGAAATCACTAATGCACCGCTTCCGCTGAAATCGACTGGCCTGCTCCTCCAACGGTAAGTGTTTTTGAAGGAGAAACTTACCTCCCAGAAATCACTTGTGCACTGCTCCCGCTGAAATTGACTAGCCTGCTCCTGTGAAGGTCTCCCAGAAATCACTGACGCACCGCTCCCGCTGAAATCGACTGGCCTGCTCCTGCAAAGGTAAGTGTTTTTAAAGGAGAAACCTACCTCCCAGAAATCACTTGCGCACTGCTCCCACTGAAATCGACTGGCCTGCTCCTGCAAAGGTAAGTGTTTTTAAAGGAGAAACCTACCTACCAGAAATCACTTGCGCAATGCTCCCACTGAAATTGACCAACCTGCTCCTGTGAAGGTCTCCCAGAAATCACTAACACACCGCTCCCGCTGAAATCGACTGGCCTGCTCTTGCAAAGGTAAGTGTTTTTAAAGGAGAAACTTAAATCCCAGAAATCACTTGCGCACTGCTCCCGCTGAAATTGATGAGCCTGCTCCTGTGAAGGTCTCCCAGAAATCACGAACGCACCGCTCCCGCTGAAATCGACTGGCCTGCTCCTGCAAAGGTAAGTGTTTTTAAAGGAGAAACTTACCTCCCAGAAATCACTTGCGCACTGCTCCCGCTGAAATTGACTAGCCTGCTCCTGTGAAGGTCTCCCAGAAATCACTAATGCACCGCTCCCGCTGGAATCGACTGGCCTGCTCCTCCAACGGTAAGTGTTTTTGAAGGAGAAACTTACCTCCCAGAAATCACTTGTGCACTGCTCCCGCTGAAATTGACTAGCCTGCTCCTGTGAAGGTCTCCCAGAAATCACTGACGCACCGCTCCCGCTGAAATCGACTGGCCTGCTCCTGCAAAGGTAAGTGTTTTTAAAGGAGAAACCTACCTCCCAGAAATCACTTTCGCTCCGCTCCCGCTGAAATCGACTGGCCTGCTCCTGCAAAGGTAAGTGTTTTTAAAGGAGAAACTTACCTCCCAGAAACCACTTGCGCACTGCTCCCGCTGAAATTGACTAGCCTGCTCCTGTGAAGGTCTCCCAGAAATCACTAACGCACCGCTCCCGCTGAAATCGACTGGCCTGCTCCTGCAAAGGTAAGTGTTTTTAAAGGAGAATCTTACCTCCCAGAAATCACTTGCGCACTTTTTCCGCTGGAATTGACTAGCCTGCTCCTGTGAAGGTCTCCCAGAAATCACTGACGCACCGCTCCCGCTGAAATCGACTGGCCTGCTCCTGCAAAGGTAAGTGTTTTTAAAGGAGAAACTTACCTCCCAGAAATCACTTGCACACTGCTCCCGCTGAAATTGACTAGCCTGCTCCTGTGAAGGTCTCCCAGAAATCACTAACGCACCGCTCCCGCTGAAATCGACTGACCTGCTCCTGCAAAGGTAAGTGTTTTTAAAGGAGAAACCTACCTCCCAGAAATCACTTGCGCACTGCTTCCACTGAAATTGACTAGCCTGCTCCTGTGAAGGACTCCCAGAAATCACTAACGCACCGCTCCCGCTGAAATTGACTAGCCTGCTCCTGTGAAGGTCTCCCAGAAATCACTAACGCACCGCTCCCGCTGAAATCGACTGGCCGGCTCCTGCAAAGGTAAGTGTTTTTAAAGGAGAAACTTTCCTCCCAGAAATCACTTGTGCTCTGCTCCCGCAGAAATTGACTAGCCTGCTCCTGTGAAGGTCTCCCAGAAATCACTAACGCACCGCTCCCGCTGAAATCGACTGGTCTTCTCCTGCAAAGGTAAGTGTTTTAAAAAGGAGGAACTTACCTCCCAGATATCACTTGCGCATTGCTCCCGCTGAAATTGACTTGCCTGCTCCTGTGAATGTCTCCCGGAAATCACTAACGCACCGCTCCCGCTGAAATCGACTGGCCTGCTCTTCCAAAGGTAAGTGTTTTTAAAGGAGAAACATACCTCCCAGAAATCACTTGAGCATTTTTCCGCTGAAATTGACGAGCCTGCTCCTGTGAAGGTCTCCCAGAAATCACTAACACACCGCTCCCGCTGAAATCGACTGGCCTGCTCTTGCAAAGGTAAGTGTTTTTAAAGGAGAAACTTACCTCCCAGAAATCACTTGCGCACTGCTCCCACTGAAATTGACTAGCCTGCTCCTGTGAAGGTCTCCCAGAAATCACTAACGCACCGCTCCCGCTGAAATCGACTGGCCTGCTCCTGCAAAGGTAAGTGTTTTTAAAGGAGAAACTTACCTCCCAGAAATCACTTTCGCACTGCTCCCGCTGAAATTGACTAGCCTGCTCCTGTGAAGGTCTCCCAGAAATCACTAATGCACCGCTCCCGCTGAAATCGACTGGCCTGCTCCTCCAACGGTAAGTGTTTTTAAAGTAGAAACTTACCTCCCAGAAATCACTTGTGCACTGCTCCCGCTGAAATTGACTAGCCTGCTCCTGTGAAGATCTCCCAGAAATCACTAACGCACCGCTCCCGCTGAAATCGACTGGCCTGCTCCTGCAAAGGTAAGTGTTTTTAAAGGAGAAACTTACCTCCCAGAAATCACTTGCGCACTGCTCCCGCTGAAATTGACTAGCCTGCTCCTGTGAAGGTCTCCCAGAAATCACTAACGCACCGCTCCCGCTGAAATCGACTGGCCTGCTCCTGCACAGCTAAGTGTTTTTAAACGAGAAACCCACCTCCCAGAAATCACTTGTGCACTGCTCCCGCTGAAATTGACTAGCCTGCTCCTGTGAAGGTCTCCCAGAAATCACTAACGCACCGCTCCCGCTAAAATCGGCTGGCCTGCTCCTGCAAAGCTAAGTGTTTTTAAAGGAGAAACTTACCTCCCAGAAATCACTTGCGCACTGCTCCCACTGAAATCGACTGGCCTGCTCCTGCAAAGGTAAGTGTTTTTAAAGGAGAAACCTACCTCCCAGAAATCACTTGCGCACTGCTCCCACTGAAATTGACTAACCTGCTCCTGTGAAGGTCTCCCAGAAATCACTAACACACCGCTCCCGCTGAAATCGACTGGCCTGCTCTTGCAAAGGTAAGTGTTTTTAAAGGAGAAACTTACCTCCCAGAAATCACTTGCGCACTGCTCCCGCTGAAATTGACGAGCCTGCTCCTGTGAAGGTCTCCCAGAAATCACTAACGCACCGCTCCCGCTGAAATCGACTGGCCTGCTCCTGCAATGGTAAGTGTTTTTAAAGGAGAAACTTACCACCCAGAAATCACTTGCGCACTGCTCCCGCTGAAATTGACTAGCCTGCTCCTGTGAAGGTCTCCCAGAAATCACTAATGCACGCTCCCGCTGAAATCGACTGGCCTGCTCCTCCAACGGTAAGTGTTTTTAAAGGAGTAACTTACCTCCCAGAAATCACTTGTGCACTGCTCCCGCTGAAATTGACTAGCCTGCTCCTGTGAAGGTCTCCCAGAAATCATTAACGCACCGCTCCCGCTGAAATCGACTGGCCTGCTCCTGCAAAGGTAAGTGTTTTTAAAGGAGAAACTTACCTCCCAGAAACCACTTGCGCACTGCTCCCGCTGAAATTGACTAGCCTGCTCCTGTGAAGGTCTCCCAGAAATCACTAACGCACCGCTCCCGCTGAAATCGACTGGCGTGCTCCTGCACAGCTAAGTGTTTTTAAAGTAGAAACTTACCTCCCAGAAATCACTTGCGCACTGCTCCCACTGAAATTGACTAACCTGCTCCTGTGAAGGTCTCCCAGAAATCACTAACACACCGCTCCCGCTGAAATCGACTGGCCTTCTCTTGCAAAGGTAAGTGTTTTTAAAGGAGAAACCTACCTCCCAGAAATCACTTGCGCACTGCTTCCACTGAAATTGACTAGCCTGCTCCTGTGAAGGACTCCCAGAAATCACTAACTCACCGCTCCCGCTGAAATTGACTAGCCTGCTCCTGTGAAGGTCTCCCAGAAATCACTAACGCACCGCTCCCGCTGAAATCGACTGGCCGGCTCCTGCAAAGGTAAGTGTTTTTAAAGGAGAAACTTTCCTCCCAGAAATCACTTGTGCTCTGCTCCCGCAGAAATTGACTAGCCTGCTCCTGTGAAGGTCTCCCAGAAATCACTAACGCACCGCTCCCGCTGAAATCGACTGGTCTTCTCCTGCAAAGGTAAGTGTTTTAAAAAGGAGGAACTTACCTCCCAGATATCACTTGCGCACTGCTCCCGCTGAAATTGACTTGCCTGCTCCTGTGAATGTCTCCCGGAAATCACTAACGCACCGCTCCCGCTGAAATCGACTGGCCTGCTCTTCCAAAGGTAAGTGTTTTTAAAGGAGAAACATACCTCCCAGAAATCACTTGAGCATTTTTCCGCTGAAATTGACGAGCCTGCTCCTGTGAAGGTCTCCCAGAAATCACTAACACACCGCTCCCGCTGAAATCGACTGGCCTGCTCTTGCAAAGGTAAGTGTTTTTAAAGGAGAAACTTACCTCCCAGAAATCACTTGCGCACTGCTCCCACTGAAATTGACTAGCCTGCTCCTGTGAAGGTCTCCCAGAAATCACTAACGCACCGCTCCCGCTGAAATCGACTGGCCTGCTCCTGCAAAGGTAAGTGTTTTTAAAGGAGAAACTTACCTCCCAGAAATCACTTGCGCACTGCTCCCGCTGAAATTGACTAGCCTGCTCCTGTGAAGGTCTCCCAGAAATCACTAATGCACCGCTCCCGCTGAAATCGACTGGCCTGCTCCTCCAACGGTAAGTGTTTTTAAAGGAGAAACTTACCTCCCAGAAATCACTTGTGCACTGCTCCCGCTGAAATTGACTAGCCTGCTCCTGTGAAGATCTCCCAGAAATCACTAACGCACCGCTCCCGCTGAAATCGACTGGCCTGCTCCTGCAAAGGTAAGTGTTTTTAAAGGAGAAACTTACCTCCCAGAAATCACTTGCGCACTGCTCCCGCTGAAATTGACTAGCCTGCTCCTGTGAAGGTCTCCCAGAAATCACTAACGCACCGCTCCCGCTGAAATCGACTGGCCTGCTCCTGCACAGCTAAGTGTTTTTAAAGGAGAAACCCACCTCCCAGAAATCACTTGTGCACTGCTCCCGCTGAAATTGACTAGCCTGCTCCTGTGAAGGTCTCCCAGAAATCACTAACGCACCGCTCCCGCTAAAATCGGCTGGCCTGCTCCTGCAAAGCTAAGTGTTTTTAAAGGAGAAACTTACCTCCCAGAAATCACTTGCGCACTGCTCCCACTGAAATCGACTGGCCTGCTCCTGCAAAGGTAAGTGTTTTTAAAGGAGAAACCTACCTCCCAGAAATCACTTGCGCACTGCTCCCACTGAAATTGACTAACCTGCTCCTGTGAAGGTCTCCCAGAAATCACTAACACACCGCTCCCGCTGAAATCGACTGGCCTGCTCTTGCAAAGGTAAGTGTTTTTAAAGGAGAAACTTACCTCCCAGAAATCACTTGCGCACTGCTCCCGCTGAAATTGACGAGCCTGCTCCTGTGAAGGTCTCCCAGAAATCACTAACGCACCGCTCCCGCTGAAATCGACTGGCCTGCTCCTGCAATGGTAAGTGTTTTTAAAGGAGAAACTTACCACCCAGAAATCACTTGCGCACTGCTCCCGCTGAAATTGACTAGCCTGCTCCTGTGAAGGTCTCCCAGAAATCACTAATGCACGCTCCCGCTGAAATCGACTGGCCTGCTCCTCCAACGGTAAGTGTTTTTAAAGGAGTAACTTACCTCCCAGAAATCACTTGTGCACTGCTCCCGCTGAAATTGACTAGCCTGCTCCTGTGAAGGTCTCCCAGAAATCATTAACGCACCGCTCCCGCTGAAATCGACTGGCCTGCTCCTGCAAAGGTAAGTGTTTTTAAAGGAGAAACTTACCTCCCAGAAACCACTTGCGCACTGCTCCCGCTGAAATTGACTAGCCTGCTCCTGTGAAGGTCTCCCAGAAATCACTAACGCACCGCTCCCGCTGAAATCGACTGGCGTGCTCCTGCACAGCTAAGTGTTTTTAAAGGAGAAACTTACCTCCCAGAAATCACTTGTGCACTGCACCCGCTGAAATTGACTAGCCTCCTCCTGTGAAGGTCTCCCAGAAATCACTAACGCACCGCTCCCGCTGAAATCGGCTGGCCGGCTCCTGCAAAGCTAAGTGTTTTTAAACGAGAAACCTACCTCCCAGAAATCACTTGCGCACTGCTCCCACTGAAATTGACTACCCTGGTCCTGTGAAGGTCTCCCAGAAATCACTCACGCACCACTCCCACTGAAATCGACTGGCCTGCTCCTGCAACGGTAAGTGTTTTTGAAGGAGAAACTTATCTCCCAGAAATCACTTGCGCACAGCTCCCGCTGAAATTGACTATCCTGCTCCTGTGAAGGTCTCCCAGAAATCACTAACGCACCGCTCCCGCTGAAATCGACTGGCCTGCTCCTGCAAATGTAGGTGTTTTTAAAGGAGAAACTTACCTCCCAGAAATCACTTGCGCACTGTTCCCGCTGAAATTGACTAGCCTGCTCCTGTGAAGGTCTCCCAGAAATCACTAACGCACCGCTCCCGCTGAAATCGACTGGCCTGCTCCTGCACAGCTAAGTGTTTTTAAAGGAGAAACCTACCTCCCAGAAATCACTTGTGCACTGCTCCCGCTGAAATTGACTAGCCTGCTCCTGTGAAGGTCTCCCAGAAATCACTAACGCACCGCTCCCGCTAAAATCGGCTGGCCTGCTCCTGCAAAGCTAAGTGTTTTTAAAGGAGAAACTTACCTCCCAGAAATCACTTGCGCACTGCTCCCACTGAAATCGACTGGCCTGCTCCTGCAAAGGTAAGTGTTTTTAAAGGAGAAACCTACCTCCCGGAAATCACTTGCGCACTGCTCCCACTGAAATTGACCAACCTGCTCCTGTGAAGGTCTCCCAGAAATCACTAACACACCGCTCCCGCTGAAATCGACTGGCCTGCTCTTGCAAAGGTAAGTGTTTTTAAAGGAGAAACTTACCTCCCAGAAATCACTTGCGCACTGCTCCCGCTGAAATTGACGAGCCTGCTCCTGTGAAGGTCTCCCAGAAATCACTAACGCACCGCTCCCGCTGAAATCGACTGGCCTGCTCCTGCAATGGTAAGTGATTTTAAAGGAGAAACTTACCACCCAGAAATCACTTGCGCACTGCTCCCGCTGAAATTGACTAGCCTGCTCCTGTGAAGGTCTCCCAGAAATCACTAATGCACGCTCCCGCTGAAATCGACTGGCCTGCTCCTCCAACGGTAAGTGTTTTTAAAGGAGTAACTTACCTCCCAGAAATCACTTGTGCACTGCTCCCGCTGAAATTGACTAGCCTGCTCCTGTGAAGGTCTCCCAGAAATCATTAACGCATCGCTCCCGCTGAAATCGACTGGCCTGCTCCTGCAAAGGTAAGTGTTTTTAAAGGAGAAACTTACCTCCCAGAAACCACTTGCGCACTGCTCCCGCTGAAATTGACTAGCCTGCTCCTGTGAAGGTCTCCCAGAAATCACTAACGCACCGCTCCCGCTGAAATCGACTGGCGTGCTCCTGCACAGCTAAGTGTTTTTAAAGGAGAAACTTACCTCCCAGAAATCACTTGTGCACTGCACCCGCTGAAATTGACTAGCCTGCTCCTGTGAAGGTCTCCCAGAAATCACTAACGCACCGCTCCCGCTGAAGTCGGCTGGCCGGCTCCTGCAAAGCTAAGTGTTTTTAAAGGAGAAACCTACCTCCCAGAAATCACTTGCGCACTGCTCCCACTGAAATTGACTACCCTGGTCCTGTGAAGGTCTCCCAGAAATCACTCACGCACCACTCCCACTGAAATCGACTGGCCTGCTCCTGCAACGGTAAGTGTTTTTGAAGGAGAAACTTATCTCCCAGAAATCACTTGCGCACAGCTCCCGCTGAAATTGACTATCCTGCTCCTGTGAAGGTCTCCCAGAAATCACTAACGCACCGCTCCCGCTGAAATCGACTGGCCTGCTCCTGCAAATGTAGGTGTTTTTAAAGGAGAAACTTACCTCCCAGAAATCACTTGCGCACTGCTCCCGCTGAAATTGACTAGCCTGCTCCTGTGAAGGTCTCCCAGAAATCACTAACGCACCGCTCCCGCTGAAATCGACTGGCCTGCTCTTGCAAAGGTAAGTGTTTTTAAAGGAGAAACATACCTCCCAGAAATCACTTGCGCACTGCTCCCGCCGAAATTGACTGGCCTGCTCCTGTGAAGGTATCCCAGAAATCACTAACGCACCACTCCCGCTGAAATCGACTGGCCTGCTCCTGCAAAGGTAAGTGTTTTTAAAGGAGAAACTTACCTGCCAGAAATCACTTGCGCACTTTTTCCGCTGAAATTGACTAGGCTGCTCCTGTGAAGGTCTCCCAGAAATCACTAACGCACCGCTCCCGTTGAAATCGACTGGCCTGCTCCTGCAAATGTAAGTGTTTTTAAAGGAGAAACTTACCTCCCAGAAATCACTAGAGCACTTTTTCCGCTGAAATTGACTAGCCTGCTCCTGTGAAGGTCTCCCAGAAATCACTAACACACCGCTCCCGCTGAAATCGACTGGCCTGCTCTTGCAAAGGTAAGTGTTTTTAAAGGAGAAACTTACCTCCCAGAAATCACTTGCGCACTGCTCCCACTGAAATTGACTAGCCTGCTCCTGTGAAGGTCTCCCAGAAATCACTAACGCACCGCTCCCGCTGAAATCGACTGGCCTGCTCCTGCAAAGGTAAGTGTTTTTAAAGGAGAAACTTACCTCCCAGAAATCACTTGCGCACAGCTCCCGCTGAAATTGACTAGCCTGCTCCTGTGAAGGTCTCCCAGAAATCACTAACGCACCGCTCCCGCTGAAATCGACTGGCCTGCTCCTGCACAGCTAAGTGTTTTTAAAGGAGAAACCTACCTCCCAGAAATCATTTGTGCACTGCTCCCGCTGAAATTGACTAGCCTGCTCCTGTGAAGGTCTCCCAGAAATCACTAACGCACCGCTCCCGCTGAAATCGGCTGGCCTGCTCCTGCAAAGCTAAGTGTTTTTAAAGGAGAAACTTACCTCCCAGAAATCACTTGCGCACTGCTCCCACTGAAATCGACTGGCCTGCTCCTGCAAAGGTAAGTGTTTTTAAAGGAGAAACCTACCTCCCAGAAATCACTTGCGCACTGCTCCCACTGAAATTGACTAACCTGCTCCTGTGAAGGTCTCCCAGAAATCACTAACACACCGCTCCCGCTGAAATCGACTAGCCTGCTCTTGCAAAGGTAAGTGTTTTTAAAGGAGAAACTTACCTCCCAGAAATCACTTGCGCACTGCTCCCGCTGAAATTGACGAGCCTTCTCCTGTGAAGGTCTCCCAGAAATCACTAACGCACCGCTCCCGCTGAAATCGACTGGCCTGCTCCTGCAAAGGTAAGTGTTTTTAAAGGAGAAACTTACCTCCCAGAAATCACTTGCGCACTGCTCCCGCTGAAATTGACTAGCCTGCTCCTGTGAAGGTCTCCCAGAAATCACTAATGCACCGCTCCCGCTGAAATCGACTGGCCTGCTCCTCCAACGGTAAGTGTTTTTAAAGGAGTAACTTACCTCCCAGAAATCACTTGTGCACTGCTCCCGCTGAAATTGACTGGCCTGCTCCTGTGAAGGTCTCCCAGAAATCACTAACGCACCGCTCCCGCTGAAATCGACTGGCCTGCTCCTGCAAAGGTAAGTGTATTTAAAGGAGAAACTTACCTCCCAGAAACCACTTGCGCACTGCACCCGCTGAAATTGACTAGCCTGCTCCTGTGAAGGTCTCCCAGAAATCACTAACGCACCGCTCCCGCTGTAATCGACTGGCCTGCTCCTGCACAGCTAAGTGTTTTTAAAGGAGAAACTTACCTCCCAGAAATCACTTGTGCACTGCTCCCGCTGAAATTGACTAGCCTGCTCCTGTGAAGGTCTCCCAGAAATCACTAACGCACCGCTCCCGCTGAAATCGGCTGGCCGGCTCCTGCAAAGCTAAGTGTTTTTAAAGGAGAAACCTACCTCCCAGAAATCACTTGCGCACTGCTCCCGCTGAAATTGACTAGCCTGCTCCTGTGAAGGTCTCCCAGAAATCACTAACGCACCGCTCCCGCTGAAATCGGCTGGCCGGCTCCTGCAAAGCTAAGTGTTTTTAAAGGAGAAACCTACCTCCCAGAAATCACTTGCGCACTGCTCCCGCTGAAATTGACTAGCCTGCTCCTGTGAAGGTCTCCCAGAAATCACTAACGCACCGCTCCCGCTGAAATCGACTGGCCTGCTCACGCAAAGGTAGGTGTTTTTAAAGGAGAAACTTACCTCCCAGAAATCACTTGCGCACTGCTCCCGCTGAAATTGACTAGCCTGCTCCTGTGAATGTCTCCCAGAAATCACTAACGCACCGCTCCCGCTGAAATCGACTGGCCTGCTCTTGCAAAGGTAAGTGTTTTTAAAGGAGAAACTTACCTCCCAGAAATCACTTGCGCACTGCTCCTGCTGAAATTGACTAGCCTGCTCCTGTGAAGGTCTCCCAGAAATCACTAATGCACCGCTCCCGCAGAAATCGACTGGCCTGCTCCTGCTGAGGTAAGTGTTTTTATAGGAGAAACCTACCTCCCAGAAATCACTTGCGCACTGCTCCCGTTGAAATTGACTAGCCTGCTCCTGTGAAGGTTTCCCAGAAATCGCTAACGCACCGCTCCCGCTGAAATCGACTGGCCTGCTCCTGCAAAGGTAAGTGTTTTTAAAGGAGAAACTTACCTCCCAGAAATCACTTGCGCACTGCTCCCGCTGAAATTGACTAGCCTGCTCCTGTGAAGGTCTCCCAGAAATCACTAACGCACCGCTCCCGCTGAAATCGGCTGGCCGGCTCCTGCAAAGCTAAGTGTTTTTAAAGGACAAACTTACCTCCCAGAAATCACTTGCGCACTGCTCCCACTGAAATTGACTAGCCTGGTCCTGTGAAGGTCTCCCAGAAGCCACTCACGCACCGCTCCCGCTGAAATCGACTGGCCTGCTCCTGCAACGGTAAGTGTTTTTGAAGGAGAAACTTATCTCCCAGAAATCACTTGCGCACAGCTCCCGCTGAAATTGACTAGCCTGCTCCAGTGAAGGTCTCCCAGAAATCACTAACGCACCGCTCCCGCTGAAATCGACTGGCCTGCTCCTGCAAAGGTAGGTGTTTTTAAAGGAGAAACTTACCTCCCAGAAATCACTTACGCACTGCTCCCGCTGAAATTGACTAGCCTGCTCCTGTGAAGGTCTCCCAGAAATCACTAACGCACCGCTCCCGCTGAAATCGACTGGCCTGCTCTTGCAAAGGTAAGTGTTTTTAAAGGAGAAACATACCTCCCAGAAATCACTTGCGCACTGCTTCTGCTGAAATTGACTAGCCTGCTCCTGTGAAGGTCTCCCAGAAATCACTAACGCACCGCGCCCGCTGAAATCGACTGGCCTGCTCCTGCAAAGGTAAGTGTTTTCAAAGGAGAAACTTGCCTCCCAGAAATCACTTGCGCACTGCTCCCGCTGAAATTGACTAGCCTGCTCCTGTGAAGGTCTCCCAGAAATCACTAATGCACCGCTCCCGCAGAAATCGACTGGCCTGCTCCTGCAAAGGTAAGTGTTTTTATAGGAGAAACCTACCTCCCAGAAATCACTTGCGCACTGCTCCCGCTGAAATTGACTAGCCTGCTCCTGTGAAGGTCTCCCAGAAATCACTAACGCACCGCTCCCGCTGAAATCGACTGGCCTGCTCCTGCAAAGGTAAGTGTTTTTAAAGGAGAAACCTACCTCCCAGAAATCACTTGCGCACTGCTTCCACTGAAATTGACGAGCCTGCTCCTGTGAAGGACACCCAGAAATCACTAACGCACCGCGCCCGCTGAAATTGACTAGCCTGCTCCTGTGAAGGTCTCCCAGAAATCACTAACGCACCGCTCCCGCTGAAATCGACTGGCCGGCTCCTGCAAAGGTAAGTCTTTTTAAAGGAGAAACTTACCTCCCAGAAATCACTTGCGCACTGCTCCCGCTGAAATTGACTAGCCTGCTCCTGTGAAGGTCTCCCAGAAATCACTAATGCACCGCTCCCGCTGAAATCGACTGGCCTGCTCCTCCAACGGTAAGTGTTTTTAAAGGAGTAACTTACCTCCCAGAAATCACTTGTGCACTGCTCCCGCTGAAATTGACTGGCCTGCTCCTGTGAAGGTCTCCCAGAAATCACTAACGCACCGCTCCCGCTGAAATCGACTGGCCTGCTCCTGCAAAGGTAAGTGTATTTAAAGGAGAAACTTACCTCCCAGAAACCACTTGCGCACTGCACCCGCTGAAATTGACTAGCCTGCTCCTGTGAAGGTCTCCCAGAAATCACTAACGCACCGCTCCCGCTGTAATCGACTGGCCTGCTCCTGCACAGCTAAGTGTTTTTAAAGGAGAAACTTACCTCCCAGAAATCACGTGTGCACTGCTCCCGCTGAAATTGACTAGCCTGCTCCTGTGAAGGTCTCCCAGAAATCACTAACGCACCGCTCCCGCTGAAATCGGCTGGCCGGCACCTGCAAAGCTAAGTGTTTTTAAAGGAGAAACCTACCTCCCAGAAATCACTTGCGCACTGCTCCCGCTGAAATTGACTAGCCTGCTCCTGTGAAGGTCTCCCAGAAATCACTAACGCACCGCTCCCGCTGAAATCGGCTGGCCGGCTCCTGCAAAGCTAAGTGTTTTTAAAGGAGAAACCTACCTCCCAGAAATCACTTGCGCACTGCTCCCGCTGAAATTGACTAGCCTGCTCCTGTGAAGGTCTCCCAGAAATCACTAACGCACCGCTCCCGCTGAAATCGACTGGCCTGCTCACGCAAAGGTAGGTGTTTTTAAAGGAGAAACTTACCTCCCAGAAATCACTTGCGCACTGCTCCCGCTGAAATTGACTAGCCTGCTCCTGTGAATGTCTCCCAGAAATCACTAACGCACCGCTCCCGCTGAAATCGACTGGCCTGCTCTTGCAAAGGTAAGTGTTTTTAAAGGAGAAACTTACCTCCCAGAAATCACTTGCGCACTGCTCCTGCTGAAATTGACTAGCCTGCTCCTGTGAAGGTCTCCCAGAAATCACTAATGCACCGCTCCCGCAGAAATCGACTGGCCTGCTCCTGCTGAGGTAAGTGTTTTTATAGGAGAAACCTACCTCCCAGAAATCACTTGCGCACTGCTCCCGTTGAAATTGACTAGCCTGCTCCTGTGAAGGTTTCCCAGAAATCGCTAACGCACCGCTCCCGCTGAAATCGACTGGCCTGCTCCTGCAAAGGTAAGTGTTTTTAAAGGAGAAACTTACCTCCCAGAAATCACTTGCGCACTGCTCCCGCTGAAATTGACTAGCCTGCTCCTGTGAAGGTCTCCCAGAAATCACTAACGCACCGCTCCCGCTGAAATCGGCTGGCCGGCTCCTGCAAAGCTAAGTGTTTTTAAAGGACAAACTTACCTCCCAGAAATCACTTGCGCACTGCTCCCACTGAAATTGACTAGCCTGGTCCTGTGAAGGTCTCCCAGAAGCCACTCACGCACCGCTCCCGCTGAAATCGACTGGCCTGCTCCTGCAACGGTAAGTGTTTTTGAAGGAGAATCTTATCTCCCATAAATCACTTGCGCACAGCTCCCGCTGAAATTGACTAGCCTGCTCCAGTGAAGGTCTCCCAGAAATCACTAACGCACCGCTCCCGCTGAAATCGACTGGCCTGCTCCTGCAAAGGTAGGTGTTTTTAAAGGAGAAACTTACCTCCCAGAAATCACTTGCGCACTGCTCCCGCTGAAATTGACTAGCCTGCTCCTGTGAAGGTCTCCCAGAAATCACTAACGCACCGCTCCCGCTGAAATCGACTGGCCTGCTCTTGCAAAGGTAAGTGTTTTTAAAGGAGAAACATACCTCCCAGAAATCACTTGCGCACTGCTTCTGCTGAAATTGACTAGCCTGCTCCTGTGAAGGTCTCCCAGAAATCACTAACGCACCGCGCCCGCTGAAATCGACTGGCCTGCTCCTGCAAAGGTAAGTGTTTTCAAAGGAGAAACTTGCCTCCCAGAAATCACTTGCGCACTGCTCCCGCTGAAATTGACTAGCCTGCTCCTGTGAAGGTCTCCCAGAAATCACTAATGCACCGCTCCCGCAGAAATCGACTGGCCTGCTCCTGCAAAGGTAAGTGTTTTTATAGGAGAAACCTACCTCCCAGAAATCACTTGCGCACTGCTCCCGCTGAAATTGACTAGCCTGCTCCTGTGAATGTTTCCCAGAAATCGCTAACGCACCGCTCCCGCTGAAATCGACTGGCCTGCTCCTGCAAAGGTAAGTGTTTTTAAAGGAGAATCTTACCTCCCAGAAATCACTTGCGCACTTTTTCCGCTGGAATTGACTAGCCTGCTCCTGTGAAGGTCTCCCAGAAATCACTAACGCACCGCTCCCGCTGAAATCGACTGGCCTGCTCCTGCAAAGGTAAGTGTTTTTAAAGGAGAAACCTACCTCCCAGAAATCACTTGCGCACTGCTTCCACTGAAATTGACGAGCCTGCTCCTGTGAAGGACTCCCAGAAATCACTAACGCACCGCGCCCGCTGAAATTGACTAGCCTGCTCCTGTGAAGGTCTCCCAGAAATCACTAACGCACCGCTCCCGCTGAAATCGACTGGCCGGCTCCTGCAAAGGTAAGTCTTTTTAAAGGAGAAACTTACCTCCCAGAAATCACTTGTGCACTGCTCCCGCAGAAATTGACTAGCCTGCTCCTGTGAAGGTCTCCCAGAAATCACTAACGCACCGCTCCCGCTCAAATCGACTGGTCTTCTCCTGCAAAGGTAAGTGTTTTAAAAAGGAGGAACTTACCTCCCAGATATCACTTGCGCACTGCTCCCGCTGAAATTGACTTGCCTGCTCCTGTGAATGTCTCCCGGAAATCACTAACGCACCGCTCCCGCTGAAATCGACTGGCCTGCTCTTCCAAAGGTAAGTGTTTTTAAAGGAGAATCATACCTCCCAGAAATCACTTGCGCACTGCTCCCGCTGAAATTGACTAGCCTGCTCCTGTGAAGGTCTCCCAGAAATCACTAACGCACCGCTCCCGCTGAAATCGACTGGCCTGCTCCTGCAAAGGTAAGTGTTTTTAAAGGAGAAACTTACCTTCCAGAAATCACTTGCGCACTTTTTCCGCTGAAATTGACTCGCCTGCTCCTGTGAAGGTCTCCCAGAAATCACTAACGCACCGCTCCCGCTGAAATCGACTGGCCTGCTCCTGCAAATGTAAGTGTTTTTAAAGGAGAAACTTACCTCCCAGAAATCACTTAAGCACTTTTTCCGCTGAAATTGACTAGCCTGCTCCTGTGAAGGTCTCCCAGAAATCACTAACACACCGCTCCTGCTGAAATCGACTGGCCTGCTCCTGCAAAGGTAAGTGTTTTTAAAGGAGAAACTTACCTCCCAGAAATCACTTGCACACTGCTCCAGCTGTAATTGACTAGCCTGCTCCTGTGAAGGTCTCCCAGAAATCACTAACGCACCGCTCCCGCTGAAATCGACTGGCCTGCTCCTGCAAAGGTAAGTGTTTTTAAAGGAGAAACTTACCTCCCAGAAATCACTTGCGCACTGCTCCCGCTGAAATTGACTAGCCTGCTCCTGTGAAGGTCTCCCAGAAATCACTAATGCACCGCTCCCGCTGAAATCGACTGGCCTGCTCCTCCAACGGTAAGTGTTTTTAAAGGAGAAACTTACCTCCCAGAAATCACTTGTGCACTGCTCCCGCTGAAATTGACTAGCCTGCTCCTGCGAAGGTCTCCCAGAAATCACTAACGCACCGCTCCCGCTGAAATCGACTGGCCTGCTCCTGCAAAGGTAAGTGTTTTTAAAGGAGAAACTTACCTCCCAGAAATCACTTGCGCACTGCTCCCGCTGAAATTGACTAGCCTGCTCCTGTGAAGGTCTCCCAGAAATCATTAACGCACCGCTCCCGCTGAAATCGACTGGCCTGCTCCTGCACAGCTAAGTGTTTTTAAAGGAGAAACCTACCTCCCAGAAATCACTTGTGCACTGCTCCCGCTGAAATTGACTAGCCTGCTCCTGTGAAGGTCTCCCAGAAATCACTAACGCACCGCTCCCGCTGAAATCGGCTGGCCTGCTCCTGCAAAGCTAAGTGTTTTTAAAGGAGAAACTTACCTCCCAGAAATCACTTGCGCACTGCTCCCACTGAAATCGACTGGCCTGCTCCTGCAAAGGTAAGTGTTTTTAAAGGAGAAACCTACCTCCCAGAAATCACTTGCGCACTGCTCCCGCTGAAATTGACTATCCTGCTCCTGTGAAGGTCTCCCAGACATCCCAAACGCACCGCTCCTGCTGAAATCGACTGGCCTGCTCCTGCAAAGGTAAGTGTTTTTAAAGGAGAAACTTACCTCCCAGAAATCACTTGCGCACTGCTCCCGCTGAAATCGACTGGCCTATTTCTGCAACGGTAAGTGTTTTTAAAGGAGAAACTTACCTCCCAGAAATCACTTGCGCACTGCTCCCGCTGAAATTGACTAGCCTGCTCCTGTGAAGGTCTCCCAGAAATCACTAACGCACCGCTCCCGCTGAAATCGACAGGCCTGCTCCTGCAAAGGTAAGTGTTTTTAAAGGAGAAACTTACCTCCCAGAAATCACTTGCGCACTGCTCCCGCTGAAATTGACTAGCCTGCTCCTGTGAAGGTCTCCCAGAAATCACTAACGCACCGCTCCCGCTGAAATCGACAGGCCTGCTCCTGCAAAGGTAAGTGTTTTTAAAGGAGAAACTTACCTCCCAGAAATCACTTGCGCACTGCTCCCGCTGAAATTAACTAGCCTGCTCCTGTGAAGGTCTCCCAGCAATCACTAACGCACCGCTCCCGCTGAAATCGACTGGCCTGCTCCTGCAAAGGTAAGTGTTTTTAAAGGAGAAACTTACCTCCCAGAAATCACTTGCGCACTGCTCCCGCTGAAATTGACGAGCCTGCTCCTGTGAAGGTCTCCCAGAAATCACTAACGCACCGCTCCCGCTGAAATCGACAGGCCTGCTCCTGCAAAGGTAAGTGTTTTTAAAGGAGAAACCTACCTCCCAGAAATCACTTGCGCACTGTTTCCACTGAAATTGACTAGACTGCTCCTGTGAAGGTCTCCCAGAAATCACTAACGCACCGCTCCCGCTGAAATTGACTAGCCTGCTCCTGTGAAGGTCTCCCAGAAATCACTAACGCACCGCTCCCGCTGAAATCGACTGGCCGGCTCCTGCAAAGGTAAGTGTTTTTAAAGGAGAAACTTACCTCCCAGAAATCACTTGCGCACTGCTCCCGCAGAAATTGACTAGCCTGCTCCTGTGAAGGTCTCCCAGAAATCACTAACGCACCGCTCCCGCTGAAATCGACTGGCCTGCTCTTGCAAAGGTAAGTGTTTTTAAAGGAGAAACTTACCTCCCAGAAATCATTTGCGCACTGCTCCCGCAGAAATTGACTAGCCTGCTCCTGTGAAGGTCTCCCAGAAATCACTAACACACCGCTCCCGCTGAAATCGACTGGCCTGCTCTTGCAAAGGTAAGTGTTTTTAAAGGAGAAACTTAACTCCCAGAAATCACTTGCGCACTGCTCCCGCTGAAATTGACGAGCCTGCTCCTGTGAAGGTCTCCCAGAAATCACTAACGCACCGCTTCCGCTGAAATCGACTGGCCTGCTCCTGCAAAGGTAAGTGTTTTTAAAGGAGAAACTTACCTCCCAGAAATCACTTGCGCACTGCTCCCGCTGAAATTGACTAGCCTGCTCCTGTGAAGGTCTCCCAGAAATCACTAATGCACCGCTCCCGCTGATATCGACTGGCCTGCTACTCCAACGGTAAGTGTTTTTAAAGGAGAAACTTACCTCCCAGAAATCACTTATGCACTGCTCCCGCTGAAATTGACTAGCCTGCTCCTGTGAAGGTCTCCCAGAAATCACGAACGCACCGCTCCCGCTGAAATCGACTGGCCTGCTCCTGCAAAGGTAAGTGTTTTTAAAGGAGAAACTTACCTCCCAGAAACCACTTGCGCACTGCTCCCGCTGAAATTGACTAGCCTGCTCCTGTGAAGGTCTCCCAGAAATCACTAACGCACCGCTCCCGCTGAAATCGGCTGGCCGGCTCCTGCAAAGCTAATTGTTTTTAAAGGAGAAACGTACCTCCCAGAAATCACTTGCGCACTGCTCCTGCTGAAATTGACTAGCCTGCTCCTGTGAAGGTCTCCCAGAAATCACTAACACACCGCTCCCGCTGAAATCGACTGGCCTGCTCCTGCAACGGTAAGTGTTTTTGAAGGAGAAACTTATCTGCCAGAAATCACTTGCGCACTGCTCCCGCTGAAATTGACCAGCCTGCTCCTGTGAAGGTCTCCCCGAAATCACTAACGCACCGCTCCCGCTGAAATCGACTGGCCTGCTCTTGCAAAGGTAAGTGTTTTTAAAGGAGAAACTTACCTCCCAGAAATCACTTGCGCACTGCTCCTGCTGAAATTGACAACCTGCTCCTGTGAAGGTCTCCCAGAAATCACTAACGCACCGCGCTCGCTGAAATTGACTGGCCTGCTCCTGCAAAGGTAAGTGTTTTCAAAGGAGAAACTTGCCTCCCAGAAATCACTTGCGCACTGCTCGCGCTGAAATTGACTAGCCTGCTCCTGTGAAGGTCTCCCAGAAATCACTAATGCACCGCTCCCGCTGTAATCGACTGGCCTGCTCCTGCACAGCTAAGTGTTTTTAAAGGAGAAACTTACCTCCCAGAAATCACTTGTGCACTGCTCCCGCTGAAATTGACTAGCCTGCTCCTGTGAAGGTCTCCCAGAAATCACTAACGCACCGCTCCCGCTGAAATCGGCTGGCCGGCTCCTGCAAAGCTAAGTGTTTTTAAAGGAGAAACCTACCTCCCAGAAATCACTTGCGCACTGCTCCCGCTGAAATTGACTAGCCTGCTCCTGTGAAGGTCTCCCAGAAATCACTAACGCACCGCTCCCGCTGAAATCGGCTGGCCGGCTCCTGCAAAGCTAAGTGTTTTTAAAGGAGAAACCTACCTCCCAGAAATCACTTGCGCACTGCTCCCGCTGAAATTGACTAGCCTGCTCCTGTGAAGGTCTCCCAGAAATCACTAACGCACCGCTCCCGCTGAAATCGACTGGCCTGCTCACGCAAAGGTAGGTGTTTTTAAAGGAGAAACTTACCTCCCAGAAATCACTTGCGCACTGCTCCCGCTGAAATTGACTAGCCTGCTCCTGTGAATGTCTCCCAGAAATCACTAACGCACCGCTCCCGCTGAAATCGACTGGCCTGCTCTTGCAAAGGTAAGTGTTTTTAAAGGAGAAACTTACCTCCCAGAAATCACTTGCGCACTGCTCCTGCTGAAATTGACTAGCCTGCTCCTGTGAAGGTCTCCCAGAAATCACTAATGCACCGCTCCCGCAGAAATCGACTGGCCTGCTCCTGCTGAGGTAAGTGTTTTTATAGGAGAAACCTACCTCCCAGAAATCACTTGCGCACTGCTCCCGTTGAAATTGACTAGCCTGCTCCTGTGAAGGTTTCCCAGAAATCGCTAACGCACCGCTCCCGCTGAAATCGACTGGCCTGCTCCTGCAAAGGTAAGTGTTTTTAAAGGAGAAACTTACCTCCCAGAAATCACTTGCGCACTGCTCCCGCTGAAATTGACTAGCCTGCTCCTGTGAAGGTCTCCCAGAAATCACTAACGCACCGCTCCCGCTGAAATCGGCTGGCCGGCTCCTGCAAAGCTAAGTGTTTTTAAAGGACAAACTTACCTCCCAGAAATCACTTGCGCACTGCTCCCACTGAAATTGACTAGCCTGGTCCTGTGAAGGTCTCCCAGAAGCCACTCACGCACCGCTCCCGCTGAAATCGACTGGCCTGCTCCTGCAACGGTAAGTGTTTTTGAAGGAGAAACTTATCTGCCAGAAATCACTTGCGCACTGCTCCCGCTGAAATTGACTAGCCTGCTCCAGTGAAGGTCTCCCCGAAATCACTAACGCACCGCTCCCGCTGAAATCGACTGGCCTGCTCTTGCAAAGGTAAGTGTTTTTAAAGGAGAAACTTACCTCCCAGAAATCACTTGCGCACTGCTCCTGCTGAAATTGACAACCTGCTCCTGTGAAGGTCTCCCAGAAATCACTAACGCACCGCGCTCGCTGAAATTGACTGGCCTGCTCCTGCAAAGGTAAGTGTTTTCAAAGGAGAAACTTGCCTCCCAGAAATCACTTGCGCACTGCTCGCGCTGAAATTGACTAGCCTGCTCCTGTGAAGGTCTCCCAGAAATCACTAATGCACCGCTCCCGCTGTAATCGACTGGCCTGCTCCTGCACAGCTAAGTGTTTTTAAAGGAGAAACTTACCTCCCAGAAATCACTTGTGCACTGCTCCCGCTGAAATTGACTAGCCTGCTCCTGTGAAGGTCTCCCAGAAATCACTAACGCACCGCTCCCGCTGAAATCGGCTGGCCGGCTCCTGCAAAGCTAAGTGTTTTTAAAGGAGAAACCTACCTCCCAGAAATCACTTGCGCACTGCTCCCGCTGAAATTGACTAGCCTGCTCCTGTGAAGGTCTCCCAGAAATCACTAACGCACCGCTCCCGCTGAAATCGGCTGGCCGGCTCCTGCAAAGCTAAGTGTTTTTAAAGGAGAAACCTACCTCCCAGAAATCACTTGCGCACTGCTCCCGCTGAAATTGACTAGCCTGCTCCTGTGAAGGTCTCCCAGAAATCACTAACGCACCGCTCCCGCTGAAATCGACTGGCCTGCTCACGCAAAGGTAGGTGTTTTTAAAGGAGAAACTTACCTCCCAGAAATCACTTGCGCACTGCTCCCGCTGAAATTGACTAGCCTGCTCCTGTGAATGTCTCCCAGAAATCACTAACGCACCGCTCCCGCTGAAATCGACTGGCCTGCTCTTGCAAAGGTAAGTGTTTTTAAAGGAGAAACTTACCTCCCAGAAATCACTTGCGCACTGCTCCTGCTGAAATTGACTAGCCTGCTCCTGTGAAGGTCTCCCAGAAATCACTAATGCACCGCTCCCGCAGAAATCGACTGGCCTGCTCCTGCTGAGGTAAGTGTTTTTATAGGAGAAACCTACCTCCCAGAAATCACTTGCGCACTGCTCCCGTTGAAATTGACTAGCCTGCTCCTGTGAAGGTTTCCCAGAAATCGCTAACGCACCGCTCCCGCTGAAATCGACTGGCCTGCTCCTGCAAAGGTAAGTGTTTTTAAAGGAGAAACTTACCTCCCAGAAATCACTTGCGCACTGCTCCCGCTGAAATTGACTAGCCTGCTCCTGTGAAGGTCTCCCAGAAATCACTAACGCACCGCTCCCGCTGAAATCGGCTGGCCGGCTCCTGCAAAGCTAAGTGTTTTTAAAGGACAAACTTACCTCCCAGAAATCACTTGCGCACTGCTCCCACTGAAATTGACTAGCCTGGTCCTGTGAAGGTCTCCCAGAAGCCACTCACGCACCGCTCCCGCTGAAATCGACTGGCCTGCTCCTGCAACGGTAAGTGTTTTTGAAGGAGAAACTTATCTCCCATAAATCACTTGCGCACAGCTCCCGCTGAAATTGACTAGCCTGCTCCAGTGAAGGTCTCCCAGAAATCACTAACGCACCGCTCCCGCTGAAATCGACTGGCCTGCTCCTGCAAAGGTAGGTGTTTTTAAAGGAGAAACTTACCTCCCAGAAATCACTTGCGCACTGCTCCCGCTGAAATTGACTAGCCTGCTCCTGTGAAGGTCTCCCAGAAATCACTAACGCACCGCTCCCGCTGAAATCGACTGGCCTGCTCTTGCAAAGGTAAGTGTTTTTAAAGGAGAAACATACCTCCCAGAAATCACTTGCGCACTGCTTCTGCTGAAATTGACTAGCCTGCTCCTGTGAAGGTCTCCCAGAAATCACTAACGCACCGCGCCCGCTGAAATCGACTGGCCTGCTCCTGCAAAGGTAAGTGTTTTCAAAGGAGAAACTTGCCTCCCAGAAATCACTTGCGCACTGCTCCCGCTGAAATTGACTAGCCTGCTCCTGTGAAGGTCTCCCAGAAATCACTAATGCACCGCTCCCGCAGAAATCGACTGGCCTGCTCCTGCAAAGGTAAGTGTTTTTATAGGAGAAACCTACCTCCCAGAAATCACTTGCGCACTGCTCCCGCTGAAATTGACTAGCCTGCTCCTGTGAATGTTTCCCAGAAATCGCTAACGCACCGCTCCCGCTGAAATCGACTGGCCTGCTCCTGCAAAGGTAAGTGTTTTTAAAGGAGAATCTTACCTCCCAGAAATCACTTGCGCACTTTTTCCGCTGGAATTGACTAGCCTGCTCCTGTGAAGGTCTCCCAGAAATCACTAACGCACCGCTCCCGCTGAAATCGACTGGCCTGCTCCTGCAAAGGTAAGTGTTTTTAAAGGAGAAACCTACCTCCCAGAAATCACTTGCGCACTGCTTCCACTGAAATTGACGAGCCTGCTCCTGTGAAGGACTCCCAGAAATCACTAACGCACCGCGCCCGCTGAAATTGACTAGCCTGCTCCTGTGAAGGTCTCCCAGAAATCACTAACGCACCGCTCCCGCTGAAATCGACTGGCCAGCTCCTGCAAAGGTAAGTCTTTTTAAAGGAGAAACTTACCTCCCAGAAATCACTTGTGCACTGCTCCCGCAGAAATTGACTAGCCTGCTCCTGTGAAGGTCTCCCAGAAATCACTAACGCACCGCTCCCGCTCAAATCGACTGGTCTTCTCCTGCAAAGGTAAGTGTTTTAAAAAGGAGGAACTTACCTCCCAGATATCACTTGCGCACTGCTCCCGCTGAAATTGACTTGCCTGCTCCTGTGAATGTCTCCCGGAAATCACTAACGCACCGCTCCCGCTGAAATCGACTGGCCTGCTCTTCCAAAGGTAAGTGTTTTTAAAGGAGAATCATACCTCCCAGAAATCACTTGCGCACTGCTCCCGCTGAAATTGACTAGCCTGCTCCTGTGAAGGTCTCCCAGAAATCACTAACGCACCGCTCCCGCTGAAATCGACTGGCCTGCTCCTGCAAAGGTAAGTGTTTTTAAAGGAGAAACTTACCTTCCAGAAATCACTTGCGCACTTTTTCCGCTGAAATTGACTCGCCTGCTCCTGTGAAGGTCTCCCAGAAATCACTAACGCACCGCTCCCGCTGAAATCGACTGGCCTGCTCCTGCAAATGTAAGTGTTTTTAAAGGAGAAACTTACCTCCCAGAAATCACTTAAGCACTTTTTCCGCTGAAATTGACTAGCCTGCTCCTGTGAAGGTCTCCCAGAAATCACTAACACACCGCTCCCGCTGAAATCGACTGGCCTGCTCCTGCAAAGGTAAGTGTTTTTAAAGGAGAAACTTACCTCCCAGAAATCACTTGCACACTGCTCCAGCTGTAATTGACTAGCCTGCTCCTGTGAAGGTCTCCCAGAAATCACTAACGCACCGCTCCCGCTGAAATCGACTGGCCTGCTCCTGCAAAGGTAAGTGTTTTTAAAGGAGAAACTTACCTCCCAGAAATCACTTGCGCACTGCTCCCGCTGAAATTGACTAGCCTGCTCCTGTGAAGGTCTCCCAGAAATCACTAATGCACCGCTCCCGCTGAAATCGACTGGCCTGCTCCTCCAACGGTAAGTGTTTTTAAAGGAGAAACTTACCTCCCAGAAATCACTTGTGCACTGCTCCCGCTGAAATTGACTAGCCTGCTCCTGCGAAGGTCTCCCAGAAATCACTAACGCACCGCTCCCGCTGAAATCGACTGGCCTGCTCCTGCAAAGGTAAGTGTTTTTAAAGGAGAAACTTACCTCCCAGAAATCACTTGCGCACTGCTCCCGCTGAAATTGACTAGCCTGCTCCTGTGAAGGTCTCCCAGAAATCATTAACGCACCGCTCCCGCTGAAATCGACTGGCCTGCTCCTGCACAGCTAAGTGTTTTTAAAGGAGAAACCTACCTCCCAGAAATCACTTGTGCACTGCTCCCGCTGAAATTGACTAGCCTGCTCCTGTGAAGGTCTCCCAGAAATCACTAACGCACCGCTCCCGCTGAAATCGGCTGGCCTGCTCCTGCAAAGCTAAGTGTTTTTAAAGGAGAAACTTACCTCCCAGAAATCACTTGCGCACTGCTCCCACTGAAATCGACTGGCCTGCTCCTGCAAAGGTAAGTGTTTTTAAAGGAGAAACCTACCTCCCAGAAATCACTTGCGCACTGCTCCCGCTGAAATTGACTATCCTGCTCCTGTGAAGGTCTCCCAGACATCCCAAACGCACCGCTCCTGCTGAAATCGACTGGCCTGCTCCTGCAAAGGTAAGTGTTTTTAAAGGAGAAACTTACCTCCCAGAAATCACTTGCGCACTGCTCCCGCTGAAATCGACTGGCCTATTTCTGCAACGGTAAGTGTTTTTAAAGGAGAAACTTACCTCCCAGAAATCACTTGCGCACTGCTCCCGCTGAAATTGACTAGCCTGCTCCTGTGAAGGTCTCCCAGAAATCACTAACGCACCGCTCCCGCTGAAATCGACAGGCCTGCTCCTGCAAAGGTAAGTGTTTTTAAAGGAGAAACTTACCTCCCAGAAATCACTTGCGCACTGCTCCCGCTGAAATTGACTAGCCTGCTCCTGTGAAGGTCTCCCAGAAATCACTAACGCACCGCTCCCGCTGAAATCGACAGGCCTGCTCCTGCAAAGGTAAGTGTTTTTAAAGGAGAAACTTACCTCCCAGAAATCACTTGCGCACTGCTCCCGCTGAAATTAACTAGCCTGCTCCTGTGAATGTCTCCCAGAAATCACTAACGCACCGCTCCCGCTGAAATCGACTGTCCTGCTCCTGCAAAGGTAAGTGTTTTCAAAGGAGAAACTTACCTCCCAGAAATCACTTGCGCACTGCTCCCGCTGAAATTAACTAGCCTGCTCCTGTGAAGGTCTCCCAGCAATCACTAACGCACCGCTCCCGCTGAAATCGACTGGCCTGCTCCTGCAAAGGTAAGTGTTTTTAAAGGAGAAACTTACCTCCCAGAAATCACTTGCGCACTGCTCCCGCTGAAATTGACGAGCCTGCTCCTGTGAAGGTCTCCCAGAAATCACTAACGCACCGCTCCCGCTGAAATCGACAGGCCTGCTCCTGCAAAGGTAAGTGTTTTTAAAGGAGAAACCTACCTCCCAGAAATCACTTGCGCACTGTTTCCACTGAAATTGACTAGACTGCTCCTGTGAAGGTCTCCCAGAAATCACTAACGCACCGCTCCCGCTGAAATTGACTAGCCTGCTCCTGTGAAGGTCTCCCAGAAATCACTAACGCACCGCTCCCGCTGAAATCGACTGGCCGGCTCCTGCAAAGGTAAGTGTTTTTAAAGGAGAAACTTACCTCCCAGAAATCACTTGCGCACTGCTCCCGCAGAAATTGACTAGCCTGCTCCTGTGAAGGTCTCCCAGAAATCACTAACGCACCGCTCCCGCTGAAATCGACTGGCCTGCTCTTGCAAAGGTAAGTGTTTTTAAAGGAGAAACTTACCTCCCAGAAATCATTTGCGCACTGCTCCCGCAGAAATTGACTAGCCTGCTCCTATGAAGGTCTCCCAGAAATCACTAACACACCGCTCCCGCTGAAATCGACTGGCCTGCTCTTGCAAAGGTAAGTGTTTTTAAAGGAGAAACTTAACTCCCAGAAATCACTTGCGCACTGCTCCCGCTGAAATTGACGAGCCTGCTCCTGTGAAGGTCTCCCAGAAATCACTAACGCACCGCTTCCGCTGAAATCGACTGGCCTGCTCCTGCAAAGGTAAGTGTTTTTAAAGGAGAAACTTACCTCCCAGAAATCACTTGCGCACTGCTCCCGCTGAAATTGACTAGCCTGCTCCTGTGAAGGTCTCCCAGAAATCACTAATGCACCGCTCCCGCTGATATCGACTGGCCTGCTCCTCCAACGGTAAGTGTTTTTAAAGGAGAAACTTACCTCCCAGAAATCACTTATGCACTGCTCCCGCTGAAATTGACTAGCCTGCTCCTGTGAAGGTCTCCCAGAAATCACGAACGCACCGCTCCCGCTGAAATCGACTGGCCTGCTCCTGCAAAGGTAAGTGTTTTTAAAGGAGAAACTTACCTCCCAGAAACCACTTGCGCACTGCTCCCGCTGAAATTGACTAGCCTGCTCCTGTGAAGGTCTCCCAGAAATCACTAACGCACCGCTCCCGCTGAAATCGGCTGGCCGGCTCCTGCAAAGCTAATTGTTTTTAAAGGAGAAACGTACCTCCCAGAAATCACTTGCGCACTGCTCCTGCTGAAATTGACTAGCCTGCTCCTGTGAAGGTCTCCCAGAAATCACTAACGCACCGCTCCCGCTGAAATCGACTGGCCTGCTCCTGCAACGGTAAGTGTTTTTGAAGGAGAAACTTATCTGCCAGAAATCACTTGCGCACTGCTCCCGCTGAAATTGACCAGCCTGCTCCTGTGAAGGTCTCCCCGAAATCACTAACGCACCGCTCCCGCTGAAATCGACTGGCCTGCTCTTGCAAAGGTAAGTGTTTTTAAAGGAGAAACTTACCTCCCAGAAATCACTTGCGCACTGCTCCTGCTGAAATTGACAACCTGCTCCTGTGAAGGTCTCCCAGAAATCACTAACGCACCGCGCTCGCTGAAATTGACTGGCCTGCTCCTGCAAAGGTAAGTGTTTTCAAAGGAGAAACTTGCCTCCCAGAAATCACTTGCGCACTGCTCGCGCTGAAATTGACTAGCCTGCTCCTGTGAAGGTCTCCCAGAAATCACTAATGCACCGCTCCCGCAGAAATCGACTGGCCTGCTCCTGCAAAGGTAAGTGTTTTTATCGGAGAAACCTACCTCCCAGAAATCACTTGCGCACTGCTCCCGCTGAAATTGACTAGCCTGCTCCTGTGACTGTTTCCCAGAAATCGCTAACGCACCGCTCCCGTTGAAATCGACTGGCCTGCTCCTGCAAAGGTAAATGTTTTTAAAGGAGAAACTTGCCTCCCAGAAATCACTTGCGCACTGCTCCCGCTGAAATTGACTAGCCTGCTCCTGTGAAGGTCTCCCAGAAATCACTAACGCACCGCTCCCGCTGAAATCGACTGGCCTGCTCCTGCAAAGGTAAGTGTTTTTAAAGGAGAAACCTACCTCCCAGAAATCACTTGCGCACTGCTTCCACTGAAATTGACTAGCCTGCTCCTGTGAAGGACTCCCAGAAATCATTAACACACCGCTCCCGCTGAAATTGACTAGCCTGCTCCTGTGAAGGTCTCCCAGAAATCACTAACGCACCGCTCCCGCTGAAATCGACTGGCCGGCTCCTGCAAAGGTCAGTGTTTTTAAAGGAGAACCTTACCTCCCAGAAATCACTTGTGCACTGCTCCCGCAGAAATTGACTAGCCTGCTCCTGTGAAGGTCTCCCAGAAATCACTAACGCACCGCTCCCGCTGAAATCGACTGGTCTTCTCCTGCAAAGGTAAGTGTTTTAAAAAGGAGGAACTTACCTCCCAGATATCACTTGCGCACTGCTCCCGCTGAAATTGACTTGCCTGCTCCTGTGAATGTCTCCCGGAAATCACTAACGCACCGCTCCCGCTTAAATCGACTGGCCTGCTCTTCCAAAGGTAAGTGTTTTTAAAGGAGAAACATACCTCCCAGAAATCACTTGCGCACTGCTCCCGCTGAAATTGACTAGCCTGCTCCTGTGAAGATCTCCCAGAAATCACTAACGCACCGCTCCCGCTGAAATCGACTGGCCTGCTCCTGCAAAGGTAAGTGTTTTTAAAGGAGAAACTTACCTGCCAGAAATCACTTGCGCACTTTTTCCGCTGAAATTGACTAGCCTGCTCCTGTGAAGGTCTCCCAGAAATCACTAACGCACCGCTCCCGCTGAAATCGACTGGCCTGCTCCTGCAAATGTAAGTGTTTTTAAAGGAGAAACTTCCCTCCCAGAAATCACTTGAGCACTTTTTCCGCTGAAATTGACTAGCCTGCTCCTGTGAAGGTCTCCCAGAAATCACTAACACACCGCTCCCGCTGAAATCGACTGGCCTGCTCTTGCAAAGGTAAGTGTTTTTAAAGGAGAAACCTACGTCCCAGAAATCACTTGCGCACTGCTCCCGCTGAAATTGACTAGCCTGCTCCTGTGAACGTCTCCCAGAAATCACTAACGCACCGCTCCCGCTGAAATCGACTGGCCTGCTCCTGCAAAGGTAAGTGTTTTTAAAGGAGAAACTTACCTCCCAGAAATCACTTGCGCACTGCTCCCGCTGAAATTGACTAGCCTGCTCCTGTGAAGGTCTCCCAGAAATCACTAATGCACCGCTCCCGCTGAAATCGACTGGCCTGCTCCTCCAACGGTAAGTGTTTTGAAAGGAGAAACTTACCTCCCAGAAATCACTTGTGCACTGCTCCCGCTGAAATTGACTAGCCTGCTCCTGTGAAGGTCTCCCAGAAATCACTAACGCACCGCTCCCGCTGAAATCGACTGGCCTGCTCCTGCAAAGGTAAGTGTTTTTAAAGGAGAAACTTACCTCCCAGAAATCACTTGCGCACTGCTCCCGCTGAAATTGACTAGCCTGCTCCTGTGAAGGTCTCCCAGAAATCACTAACGCACCGCTCCCGCTGAAATCGACTGGCCTGCTCCTGCGCAGCTAAGTGTTTTTAAAGGAGAAACTTACCTCCCAGAAATCACTTGTGCACTGCTCCCGCTGAAATTGACTAGCCTGCTCCTGTGAAGGTCTCCCAGAAATCACTAACGCACCGCTCCCGCTGAAATCGGCTGGCCGGCTCCTGCAAAGCTAAGTGTTTTTAAAGGAGAAACTTACCTCCCAGAAATCACTTGCGCACTGCTCCTGCTGAAATTGACTAGCCTGCTCCTGTGAAGGTCTCCCAGAAATCACTAACGCACCGCTTCCGCTGAAATCGACTGGCCTGCTCCTGCAACGGTAAGTGTTTTTGAAGGAGAAACTTATCTGCCAGAAATCACTTGCGCACTGCTCCCGCTGAAATTGACCAGCCTGCTCCTGTGAAGGTCTCCCAGAAATCACTAACGCACCGCTCCCGCTGAAATCGACTGGCCTGCTCTTGCAAAGGTAAGTGTTTTTAAAGGAGAAACTTACCTCCCAGAAATCACTTGCGCACTGCTCCTGCTGAAATTGACAACCTGCTCCTGTGAAGGTCTCCCAGAAATCACTAACGCACCGCGCTCGCTGAAATTGACTGGCCTGCTCCTGCAAAGGTAAGTGTTTTCAAAGGAGAAACTTGCCTCCCAGAAATCACTTGCGCACTGCTCCCGCTGAAATTGACTAGCCTGCTCCTGTGAAGGTCTCCCAGAAATCACTAATGCACCGCTCCCGCAGAAATCGACTGGCCTGCTCCTGCAAAGGTAAGTGTTTTTATCGGAGAAACCTACCTCCCAGAAATCACTTGCGCACTGCTCCCGCTGAAATTGACTAGCCTGCTCCTGTGAATGTTTCCCAGAAATCGCTAACTCACCGCTCCCGCTGAAATCGACTGGCCTGCTCCTGCAAAGGTAAGTGTTTTTAAAGGAGAAACCTACCTCCCAGAAATCACTTGCGCACTGCTTCCACTGAAATTGACTAGCCTGCTCCTGTGAAGGACTCCCAGAAATCATTAACGCACCGCTCCCGCTGAAATTGACTAGCCTGCTCCTGTGAAGGTCTCCCAGAAATCACTAACGCACCGCTCCCGCTGAAATCGACTGGCCGGCTCCTGCAAAGGTCAGTGTTTTTAAAGGAGAAACTTACCTCCCCGAAATCACTTGTGCACTGCTCCCGCAGAAATTGACTAGCCTGCTCCTGTGAAGGTCTCCCAGAAATCACTAACGCACCGCTCCCGCTGAAATCGACTGGTCTTCTCCTGCAAATGTAAGTGTTTTAAAAAGGAGGAACTTACCTCCCAGATATCACTTGCGCACTGCTCCCGCTGAAATTGACTTGCCTGCTCCTGTGAATGTCTCCCGGAAATCACTAACGCACCGCTCCCGCTGAAATCGACTGGCCTGCTCTTCCAAAGGTAAGTGTTTTTAAAGGAGAAACATACCTCCCAGAAATCACTTGCGCACTGCTCCCGCTGAAATTGACTAGCCTGCTCCTGTGAAGATCTCCCAGAAATCACTAACGCACCGCTCCCGCTGAAATCGACTGGCCTGCTCCTGCAAAGGTAAGTGTTTTTAAAGGAGAAACTTACCTGCCAGAAATCACTTGCGCACTTTTTCCGCTGAAATTGACTAGCCTGCTCCTGTGAAGGTCTCCCAGAAATCACTAACGCACCGCTCCCGAAGAAATCGACTGGCCTGCTCCTGCAAATGTAAGTGTTTTTAAAGGAGAAACTTCCCTCCCAGAAATCACTTGAGCACTTTTTCCGCTGAAATTGACAAGCCTGCTCCTGTGAAGGTCTCCCAGAAATCACTAACACACCGCTCCCGCTGAAATCGACTGGCCTGCTCTTGCAAAGGTAAGTGTTTTTAAAGGAGAAACCTACGTCCCAGAAATCACTTGCGCACTGCTCCCGCTGAAATTGACTAGCCTGCTCCTGTGAACGTCTCCCAGAAATCACTAACGCACCGCTCCCGCTGAAATCGACTGGCCTGCTCCTCCAACGGTAAGTGTTTTTAAAGGAGAAACTTACCTCCCAGAAATCACTTGTGCACTGCTCCCGCTGAAATTGACTAGCCTGCTCCTGTGAAGGTCTCCCAGAAATCACTAACGCACCGCTCCCGCTGAAATCGACTGGCCTGCTCCTGCAAAGGTAAGTGTTTTTAAAGGAGAAACTTACCTCCCAGAAATCACTTGCGCACTGCTCCCGCTGAAATTGACTAGCCTGCTCCTGTGAAGGTCTCCCAGAAATCACTAACGCACCGCTCCCGCTGAAATCGACTGGCCTGCTCCTGCGCAGCTAAGTGTTTTTAAAGGAGAAACCTACCTCCCAGAAATCACTTGTGCACTGCTCCCGCTGAAATTGACTAGCCTGCTCCTGTGAAGGTCTCCCAGAAATCACTAACGCACCGCTCCCGATGAAATCGGCTGGCCGGCTCCTGCAAAGCTAAGTGTTTTTAAAGGAGAAACTTACCTCCCAGAAATCACTTGCGCACTGCTCCCACTGAAATCGACTGGCCTGCTCCTGCAAAGGCAAGTGTTTTTAAAGGAGAAACCTACCTCCCAGAAATCACTTGCGCACTGCTCCCACTGAAATCGACTGGCCTATTCCTGCAACGGTAAGTGTTTTTAAAGGAGAAACTTACCTCCCAGAAATCACTTCCGCACTGCTCCCGCTGAAATTGACTAGCCTGCTCCTGTGAAGGTCTCCCAGAAATCACTAACGCACCGCTCCCGCTGAAATTGACAGGCCTGCTCCTGCAAAGGTAAGTGTTTTTAAAGGAGAAACTTCCCTCCCAGAAATCACTTGCGCACTGCTCCCGCTGAAATTGACTAGCCTGCTCCTGTGAAGGTCTCCCAGATATCACTAACGCACCGCTCCCACTGAAATCGACTGGCCTGCTCCTGCAAAGCTAAGTGTTTTTAAAGGAGAAACTTACCTCCCAGAAATCACTTGCGCACTGCTCCCACTGAAATTGACTAGCCTGCTCCTGTGAAGGTCTCCCAGAAATCACTAACGCACCGCTCCCGCTGAAATTGACTAGCCTGCTCCTGTGAAGGTAAGTGTTTTTAAAGGAGAAACTTATCTCCCAGTAATCACTTGCGCACTGCTCCCGCTGAAATTGACTAGCCTGCTCCTGTGAAGGTCTCCCAGAAATCACTAACGCACCGTTCCGCTGAAATCGACTGGCCTGCTCCTGCAAAGGTAAGTGTTTTTAAAGGAGAAACTTACCTCCCAGAAATCACTTGCGCACTGCTCCCGCTGAAATTGACTAGCCTGCTCCTGTGAAGGTCTCCCAGAAATCACTAACGCACCGCTCCCGCTGAAATCGACTGGCCTGCTCCTGCGCAGCTAAGTGTTTTTAAAGGAGAAACCTACCTCCCAGAAATCACTTGTGCACTGCTCCCGCTGAAATTGACTAGCCTGCTCCTGTGAAGGTCTCCCAGAAATCACTAACGCACCGCTCCCGCTGAAATCGGCTGGCCTGCTCCTGCAAAGCTAAGTGTTTTTAAAGGAGAAACTTACCTCCCAGAAATCACTTGCGCACTGCTCCCACTGAAATCGACTGGCCTGCTCCTGCAAAGGTAAGTGTTTTTAAAGGAGAAACCTACCTCCCAGAAATCACTTGCGCACTGCTCCCACTGAAATCGACTGGCCTATTCCTGCAACGGTAAGTGTTTTTAAAGGAGAAACTTACCTCCCAGAAATCACTTCCGCACTGCTCCCGCTGAAATTGACTAGCCTGCTCCTGTGAAGGTCTCCCAGAAATCACTAACGCACCGCTCCCGCTGAAATCGACAGGCCTGCTCCTGCAAAGGTAAGTGTTTTTAAAGGAGAAACTTACCTCCCAGAAATCACTTGCGCACTGCTCCCGCTGAAATTGACTAGCCTGCTCCTGTGAAGGTCTCCCAGATATCACTAACGCACCGCTCCCACTGAAATCGACTGGCCTGCTCCTGCAAAGGTAAGTGTTTTTAAAGGAGAAACTTACCTCCCAGAAATCACTTGCGCACTGCTCCCGCTGAAATTGACTAGCCTGCTCCTGTGAAGGTCTCCCAGAAATCACTAACGCACCGCTCCCGCTGAAATTGACTAGCCTGCTCCTGTGAAGGTCTCCCAGAAATCACTAACGCACCGCTCCCGCTGAAATCGACTGGCCTGCTCTTGCAAAGGTAAGTGTTTTTAAAGGAGAAACTTATCTCCCAGTAATCACTTGCGCACTGCTCCCGCTGAAATTGACTTGCCTGCTCCTGTGAATGTCTCCCGGAAATCACTAACGCACCGCTCCCGCTGAAATCGACTGGCCTGCTCTTCCAAAGGTAAGTGTTTTTAAAGGAGAAACATACCTCCCAGAAATCACTTGCGCACTGCTCCCGCTGAAATTGACTAGCCTGCTCCTGTGAAGATCTCCCAGAAATCACTAACGCACCGCTCCCGCTGAAATCGACTGGCCTGCTCCTGCAAAGGTAAGTGTTTTTAAAGGAGAAACTTACCTGCCAGAAATCACTTGCGCACTTTTTCCGCTGAAATTGACTAGCCTGCTCCTGTGAAGGTCTCCCAGAAATCACTAACGCACCGCTCCCGAAGAAATCGACTGGCCTGCTCCTGCAAATGTAAGTGTTTTTAAAGGAGAAACTTCCCTCCCAGAAATCACTTGAGCACTTTTTCCGCTGAAATTGACAAGCCTGCTCCTGTGAAGGTCTCCCAGAAATCACTAACACACCGCTCCCGCTGAAATCGACTGGCCTGCTCTTGCAAAGGTAAGTGTTTTTAAAGGAGAAACCTACGTCCCAGAAATCACTTGCGCACTGCTCCCGCTGAAATTGACTAGCCTGCTCCTGTGAACGTCTCCCAGAAATCACAAACGCACCGCTCCCGCTGAAATCGACTGGCCTGCTCCTCCAACGGTAAGTGTTTTTAAAGGAGAAACTTACCTCCCAGAAATCACTTGTGCACTGCTCCCGCTGAAATTGACTAGCCTGCTCCTGTGAAGGTCTCCCAGAAATCACTAACGCACCGCTCCCGCTGAAATCGACTGGCCTGCTCCTGCAAAGGTAAGTGTTTTTAAAGGAGAAACTTACCTCCCAGAAATCACTTGCGCACTGCTCCCGCTGAAATTGACTAGCCTGCTCCTGTGAAGGTCTCCCAGAAATCACTAACGCACCGCTCCCGCTGAAATCGACTGGCCTGCTCCTGCGCAGCTAAGTGTTTTTAAAGGAGAAACCTACCTCCCAGAAATCACTTGTGCACTGCTCCCGCTGAAATTGACTAGCCTGCTCCTGTGAAGGTCTCCCAGAAATCACTAACGCACCGCTCCCGATGAAATCGGCTGGCCTGCTCCTGCAAAGCTAAGTGTTTTTAAAGGAGAAACTTACCTCCCAGAAATCACTTGCGCACTGCTCCCACTGAAATCGACTGGCCTGCTCCTGCAAAGGCAAGTGTTTTTAAAGGAGAAACCTACCTCCCAGAAATCACTTGCGCACTGCTCCCACTGAAATCGACTGGCCTATTCCTGCAACGGTAAGTGTTTTTAAAGGAGAAACTTACCTCCCAGAAATCACTTCCGCACTGCTCCCGCTGAAATTGACTAGCCTGCTCCTGTGAAGGTCTCCCAGAAATCACTAACGCACCGCTCCCGCTGAAATCGACAGGCCTGCTCCTGCAAAGGTAAGTGTTTTTAAAGGAGAAACTTCCCTCCCAGAAATCACTTGCGCACTGCTCCCGCTGAAATTGACTAGCCTGCTCCTGTGAAGGTCTCCCAGATATCACTAACGCACCGCTCCCACTGAAATCGACTGGCCTGCTCCTGCAAAGCTAAGTGTTTTTAAAGGAGAAACTTACCTCCCAGAAATCACTTGCGCACTGCTCCCACTGAAATTGACTAGCCTGCTCCTGTGAAGGTCTCCCAGAAATCACTAACGCACCGCTCCCGCTGAAATTGACTAGCCTGCTCCTGTGAAGGTAAGTGTTTTTAAAGGAGAAACTTATCTCCCAGTAATCACTTGCGCACTGCTCCCGCTGAAATTGACTAGCCTGCTCCTGTGAAGGTCTCCCAGAAATCACTAACGCACCGTTCCGCTGAAATCGACTGGCCTGCTCCTGCAAAGGTAAGTGTTTTTAAAGGAGAAACTTACCTCCCAGAAATCACTTGCGCACTGCTCCCGCTGAAATTGACTAGCCTGCTCCTGTGAAGGTCTCCCAGAAATCACTAACGCACCGCTCCCGCTGAAATCGACTGGCCTGCTCCTGCGCAGCTAAGTGTTTTTAAAGGAGAAACCTACCTCCCAGAAATCACTTGTGCACTGCTCCCGCTGAAATTGACTAGCCTGCTCCTGTGAAGGTCTCCCAGAAATCACTAACGCACCGCTCCCGCTGAAATCGGCTGGCCTGCTCCTGCAAAGCTAAGTGTTTTTAAAGGAGAAACTTACCTCCCAGAAATCACTTGCGCACTGCTCCCACTGAAATCGACTGGCCTGCTCCTGCAAAGGTAAGTGTTTTTAAAGGAGAAACCTACCTCCCAGAAATCACTTGCGCACTGCTCCCACTGAAATCGACTGGCCTATTCCTGCAACGGTAAGTGTTTTTAAAGGAGAAACTTACCTCCCAGAAATCACTTCCGCACTGCTCCCGCTGAAATTGACTAGCCTGCTCCTGTGAAGGTCTCCCAGAAATCACTAACGCACCGCTCCCGCTGAAATCGACAGGCCTGCTCCTGCAAAGGTAAGTGTTTTTAAAGGCGAAACTTACCTCCCAGAAATCACTTGCGCACTGCTCCCGCTGAAATTGACTAGCCTGCTCCTGTGAAGGTCTCCCAGATATCACTAACGCACCGCTCCCACTGAAATCGACTGGCCTGCTCCTGCAAAGGTAAGTGTTTTTAAAGGAGAAACTTACCTCCCAGAAATCACTTGCGCACTGCTCCCGCTGAAATTGACTAGCCTGCTCCTGTGAAGGTCTCCCAGAAATCACTAACGCACCGCTCCCGCTGAAATTGACTAGCCTGCTCCTGTGAAGGTCTCCCAGAAATCACTAACGCACCGCTCCCGCTGAAATCGACTGGCCTGCTCTTGCAAAGGTAAGTGTTTTTAAAGGAGAAACTTATCTCCCAGTAATCACTTGCGCACTGCTCCCGCTGAAATTGACTAGCCTGCTCCTGTGAAGGTCTCCCAGAAATCACTAACGCACCGTTCCGCTGAAATCGACTGGCCTGCTCCTGCAAAGGTAAGTGTTTTTAAAGGAGAAACCTACCTCCCAGAAATCATTTGCGCACTGCTCCCACTGAAATTGACTAGCCTGCTCCTGTGAAGGTCTCCCAGAAATCACTAACGCACCGCTCCCGCTGAAATCGACTGACCTGCTCCTGCAAAGGTAAGTGTTTTTAAAGGGGAAACTTAACTCCCAGAAATCACTTTCGCACTGCTCCCGCTGAAATTGACTAGCCTGCTCCTGTGAACGTCTCCCAGAAATCACTAATGTACCGCTCCCGCTGAAATCGACTGGCCTGCTCCTGCAAAGGTAAGTGTTTTCAAAAGAGAAACTTACCTCCCAGAAATCACTTGCGCACTGCTCCTGCTGAAATTGACTAGCCTGTTCCTGTGAAGGTCTCCCAGAAATCACTAACGCACAGCTCCCGCTGAAATCGACTGGCCTGCTCCTGAAAAGGCAAGTGTTTTTAAAGGAGAAACTTACCTCCCAGAAATCACTTGCGCACTGCTCCCGCTGAAATTGACTTGCCTGCTCCGGTGAAGGTCTCCCAGAAATCACTAACGCACCGCTCCAGCTGAAATCGACTGGCCTGCTCTTGAAAAGGTAAGTGTTTTTAAAGGAGAAACCAACCTCCCAGAAATCACTTGCGCACTGCTCCCGCTGAAATTGACTAGCCTGCTCCTGTGAAGGTCTCCCAGAAATCGCTAACGCACCGTTCCCGCTGAAATCGACTGGCCTGCTCCTGCAAAGGTAAGTGTTTTTAAAGGAGAAACTTACCTCCCAGAAATCACTTGCGCACTTTTTCCGCTGGAATTGACTAGCCTGCTCCTGTGAAGGTCTCCCAGAAATCACTAACGCACCGCTCCCGCTGAAAACGACTGGCCTGCTCCTGCAAAGGTAACTGTTTTTAAAGGAGAAACTTACCTCCCAGAAATCACTTGCGCACTGCTCCCGCTGAAATTGTCTCGCCTGCTCCTGTGAAGGTCTCCCAGAAATCACTAACGCACCACTCCCGCTGAAATCGACTGGCCTGCTCCTGCAAAGGTAAGTGTTTTTAAAGGAGAAACCTACCTCCCAGAAATCACTTGCGCACTGCTCCCACTGAAATCGACTGGCCTATTCCTGCAACGGTAAGTGTTTTTAAAGGAGAAACTTACCTCCCAGAAATCACTTCCGCACTGCTCCCGCTGAAATTGACTAGCCTGCTCCTGTGAAGGTCTCCCAGAAATCACTAACGCACCGCTCCCGCTGAAATCGACAGGCCTGCTCCTGCAAAGGTAAGTGTTTTTAAAGTAGAAACTTACCTCCCAGAAATCACTTGCGCACTGCTCCCGCTGAAATTGACTAGCCTGCTCCTGTGAAGGTCTCCCAGATATCACTAACGCACCGCTCCCACTGAAATCGACTGGCCTGCTCCTGCAAAGGTAAGTGTTTTTAAAGGAGAAACTTACCTCCCAGAAATCACTTGCGCACTGCTCCCGCTGAAATTGACTAGCCTGCTCCTGTGAAGGTCTCCCAGAAATCACTAACGCACCGCTCCCGCTGAAATTGACTAGCCTGCTCCTGTGAAGGTCTCCCAGAAATCACTAACGCACCGCTCCCGCTGAAATCGACTGGCCTGCTCTTGCAAAGGTAAGTGTTTTTAAAGGAGAAACTTATCTCCCAGTAATCACTTGCGCACTGCTCCCGCTGAAATTGACTAGCCTGCTCCTGTGAAGGTCTCCCAGAAATCACTAACGCACCGTTCCGCTGAAATCGACTGGCCTGCTCCTGCAAAGGTAAGTGTTTTTAAAGGAGAAACCTACCTCCCAGAAATCATTTGCGCACTGCTCCCACTGAAATTGACTAGCCTGCTCCTGTGAAGGTCTCCCAGAAATCACTAACGCACCGCTCCCGCTGAAATCGACTGACCTGCTCCTGCAAAGGTAAGTGTTTTTAAAGGAGAAACTTAACTCCCAGAAATCACTTTCGCACTGCTCCCGCTGAAATTGACTAGCCTGCTCCTGTGAAGGTCTCCCAGAAATCACTAATGTACCGCTCCCGCTGAAATCGACTGGCCTGCTCCTGCAAAGGTAAGTGTTTTCAAAAGAGAAACTTACCTCCCAGAAATCACTTGCGCACTGCTCCTGCTGAAATTGACTAGCCTGTTCCTGTGAAGGTCTCCCAGAAATCACTAACGCACAGCTCCCGCTGAAATCGACTGGCCTGCTCCTGAAAAGGCAAGTGTTTTTAAAGGAGAAACTTACCTCCCAGAAATCACTTGCGCACTGCTCCCGCTGAAATTGACTTGCCTGCTCCTGTGAAGGTCTCCCAGAAATCACTAACGCACCGCTCCAGCTGAAATCGACTGGCCTGCTCTTGAAAAGGTAAGTGTTTTTAAAGGAGAAACCAACCTCCCAGAAATCACTTGCGCACTGCTCCCGCTGAAATTGACTAGCCTGCTCCTGTGAAGGTCTCCCAGAAATCGCTAACGCACCGTTCCCGCTGAAATCGACTGGCCTGCTCCTGCAAAGGTAAGTGTTTTTGAAGGAGAAACTTACCTCCCAGAAATCACTTGCGCACTTTTTCCGCTGGAATTGACTAGCCTGCTCCTGTGAAGGTCTCCCAGAAATCACTAACGCACCGCTCCCGCTGAAAACGACTGGCCTGCTCCTGCAAAGGTAATTGTTTTTAAAGGAGAAACTTACCTCCCAGAAATCACTTGCGCACTGCTCCCGCTGAAATTGACTCGCCTGCTCCTGTGAAGGTCACCCAGAAATCACTAACGCACCACTCCCGCTGAAATCGACTGGCCTGCTCCTGCAAAGGTAAGTGTTTTTAAAGGAGAAACGTACCTCCCAGAAATCACATGCGCACTGCTCCCGCTTAAATTGACTAGCCTGCTCCTGTGAAGGTCTCCCAGAAATCACTAACGCACCGCTCCCGCTGAAATCGACTGGCCTGCTCCTGCAAAGGTAAGTGTTTTTAAAGGAGAAACCTACCTCCCAGAAATCACTTGCGCACTGCTCCCGCTGAAATTGACTATCCTGCTCCTGTGAAGGTCTCCCAGACATCACAAACGCACCGCTCCTGCTGAAATCGACTGGCCTGCTCCTGCAAAGGTAAGTGTTTTTAAAGGAGAAACTTACCACCCAGAAATCACTTGCGCACTGCTCCCGCTGAAATCGACTGGCCTATTCCTGCAACGGTAAGTGTTTTTAAAGGAGAAACTTACCTCCCAGAAATCACTTGCGCACTGCTCCCGCTGAAATTGACTAGCCTGTTCCTGTGAAGGTCTCCCAGAAATCACTAACGCACCGCTCCCGCTGAAATCGACAGGCCTGCTCCTGCAAAGGTAAGTGTTTTTAAAGGAGTAACTTACCTCCCAGAAATCACTTGCGCACTGCTCCCGCTGAAATTAACTAGCCTGCTCCTGTGAATCTCTCCCAGAAATCACTAACGCACCGCTCCCGCTGAAATCGACTGGCCTGCTCCTGCAAAGGTAAGTGTTTTCAAAGGAGAAACTTACCTCCCAGAAATCACTTGCGCACTGCTCCCGCTGAAATTAACTAGCCTGCTCCTGTGAAGGTCTCCCAGAAATCACTAACGCACCGCTCCCGCTGAAATCGACTGGCCTGCTCCTGCAAAGGTAAGTGTTTTTAAAGGAGAAACTTACCTCCCAGAAATCACTTGCGCACTGCTCCCGCTGAAATTGACTAGCCTGCTCTTGTGAAGGTCTCCCAGAAATCACTAACGCACCGCTCCCGCTGAAATCGACTGGCCTGCTCCTGCAAAGGTAAGTGTTTTTAAAGGAGAAACCTACCTCCCAGAAATCACTTGCGCACTGTTTCCACTGAAATTGACTAGCCTGCTCCTGTGAAGGTCTCCCAGAAATCACTAACGCACCGCTCCCGCTGAAATTGACTAGCCTGCTCCTGTGAAGGTCTCCCAGAAATCACTAACGCACCGCTCCCGCTGAAATCGACTGGCCGGCTCCTGCAAAGGTAAGTGTTTTTAAAGGAGAAATATACCTCCCAGAAATCACTTGCGCACTTCTCCCGCTGAAATTGACTAGCCTGTTCCTGTGAATGTCGCCCAGAAATCACTAACGCACCGCTCCCGCTGAAATCGACTGGCCTGCTCCTGCAAAGGTAACTGTTTTTAAAGGAGAAACTTACCTTCCAGAAATCACTTGCCCACTGCTGCCGCTGAAATTGACTAGCCTGCTCCTGTGAAGGTCTCCCAGAAATCACTAACGCACCGCTCCCGCTGAAATCGACTGGCCTGCTCCTGCAAAGGTAAGTGTTTTCAAAAGAGAAACTTACCTCCCAGAAATCACTTGCGCACTGCTCCTGCTGAAATTGACTAGCCTGTTCCTGTGAAGGTCTCCCAGAAATCACTAACGCACAGCTCCCGCTGAAATCGACTGGCCTGCTCCTGAAAAGGCAAGTGTTTTTAAAGGAGAAACTTACCTCCCAGAAATCACTTGCGCACTGCTCCCGCTGAAATTGACTTGCCTGCTCCTGTGAAGGTCTCCCAGAAATCACTAACGCACCGCTCCAGCTGAAATCGACTGGCCTGCTCTTGCAAAGGTAAGTGTTTTTAAAGGAGAAACCAACATCCCAGAAATCACTTGCGCACTGCTCCCGCTGAAATTGACTAGCCTGTTCCTGTGAAGGTCTCCCAGAAATCACTAACGCACCGCTCCCGCTAAAATCGACAGGCCTGCTCCTGCAAAGGTAAGTGTTTTTAAAGGAGTAACTTACCTCCCAGAAATCACTTGCGCACTGCTCCCGCTGAAATTGACTAGCCTGCTCCTGTGAAGGTCTCCCAGAAATCACTAACGCACCGCTCCCGCTGAAATCGACAGGCCTGCTCCTGCAAAGGTAAGTGTTTTTAAAGGAGAAACTTACCTCCCAGAAATCACTTGCGCACTGCTCCCGCTGAAATTAACTAGCCTGCTCCTGTGAATGTCTCCCAGAAATCACTAACGCACCGCTCCCGCTGAAATCGACTGGCCTGCTCCTGCAAAGGTAAGTGTTTTCAAAGGAGAAACTTACCTCCCAGAAATCACTTGCGCACTGCTCCCGCTGAAATTAACTAGCCTGCTCCTGTGAAGGTCTCCCAGAAATCACTAACGCACCGCTCCCGCTGAAATCGACTGGCCTGCTCCTGCAAAGGTAAGTGTTTTTAAAGGAGAAACTTACCTCCCAGAAATCACTTGCGCACTGCTCCCGCTGAAATTGACTAGCCTGCTCTTGTGAAGGTCTCCCAGAAATCACTAACGCACCGCTCCCGCTGAAATCGACTGGCCTGCTCCTGCAAAGGTAAGTGTTTTTAAAGGAGAAACCTACCTCCCAGAAATCACTTGCGCACTGTTTCCACTGAAATTGACTAGCCTGCTCCTGTGAAGGTCTCCCAGAAATCACTAACGCACCGCTCCCGCTGAAATCGACTGGCCGGCTCCTGCAAAGGTAAGTGTTTTTAAAGGAGAAACTTACCTCCCAGAAATCACTTGGGCACTGCTCCCGCAGAAATTGACTAGCCTGCTCCTGTGAAGGTCTCCCAGAAATCACTAATGCACCGCTCCCGCTGAAATCGACTGGCCTGCTCTTCCAAAGGTAAGTGTTTTTAAAGGAGAAACATACCTCCCAGAAATCACTTGCGCACTTCTCCCGCTGAAATTGACTAGCCTGCTCCTGTGAATGTCGCCCAGAAATCACTAACGCACCGCTCCCGCTGAAATCGACTGGCCTGCTCCTGCAAAGGTAACTGTTTTTAAAGGAGAAACTTACCTTCCATAAATCACTTGCCCACTGCTACCGCTGAAATTGACTAGCCTGCTCCTGTGAAGGTCTCCCAGAAATCACTAACGCACCGCTCCCGCTGAAATCGACTGGCCTGCTCCTGCTGAGGTAAGTATTTTTAAAGGAGAAACTTACCTCCCAGAAATCACTTGCGCACTTTTTCCGCTGAAATTGACTAGCCTGCTCCTGTGAAGGTCTCCCAGAACTCACTAACACACCGCTCCCGCTGAAATGGACTGGCCTGCTCTTGCAAAGGTAAGTGTTTTTAAAGGAGAAACTTACCTCCCAGAAATCACTTGCGCACTGCTCCCGCTGAAATTGACGAGCCTGCTCCTGTGAATGTCTCCCAGAAATCACTAACGCACCGCTCCCGCTGAAATCGACTGGCCTGCTCCTGCAAAGGTAAGTGTTTTTAAAGGAGAAACTTACCTCCCAGAAATCACTTGCGCACTGCTCCCGCTGAAATTGACTAGCCTGCTCCTGTGAAGGTCTCCCAGAAATCACTAATGCACCGCTCCCGCTGAAATTGACTGGCCTGCTCCTCCAACGGTAAGTGTTTTTAAAGGAGAAACTTACCTCCCAGAAACAACTTGCGCACTGCTCCCGCTGAAATTGACTAGCCTGCTCCTGTGAAGGTCTCCCAGAAATCACTAACGCACCGCTCCCGCTGAAATCGACTGGCGTGCTCCTGCACAGCTAAGTGTTTTTAAAGGAGAAACTTACCTCCCAGAAATCACTTGTGCACTGCTCCCGCTGGAATTGACTAGCCTGCTCCTGTGAAGGTCTCCCAGAAATCACTAATGCACCGCTCCCGCTGAAATCGACTGGCCTGCTCCTCCAACGGTAAGTGTTTTTAAAGGAGAAACTTACCTCCCAGAAACCACTTGCGCACTGCTCCCGCTGAAATTGACTAGCCTGCTCCTGTGAAGGTCTCCCAGAAATCACTAACGCACCGCTCCCGCTGAAATCGACTGGCGTGCTCCTGCACAGCTAAGTGTTTTTAAAGGAGAAACTTACCTCCCAGAAATCACTTGTGCACTGCTCCCGCTGGAATTGACTAGCCTGCTCCTGTGAAGGTCTCCCAGAAATCACTAACGCACCGCTCCCGCTGAAATCGGCTGGCCGGCTCCTGCAAAGCTAAGTGTTTTTAAAGGAGAAACTTACCTCCCAGAAATCACTTGCGCACTGCTCCCACTGAAATTGACTAGCCTGGTCCTGTGAAGGTCTCCCAGAAATCACTCACGCACCGCTCCCGCTGAAATCGACTGGCCTGCTCCTGCAACGGTAAGTGTTTTTAAAGGAGAAACTTACCTCCCAGAAATCACTTGCGCACTGCTCCCGATGAAATTGACTAGCCTGCTCCTGTGAAGGTCTCCCAGAAATCACTAACGCACCGCTCCCGCTGAAATCGACTGGCCTGCTCTTGCAAAGGTAAGTGTTTTTTACAGGAGAAACTTACCTCCCAGAAATCACTTGCGCACTGCTCCTGCTGAAATTGACTAGCCTGCTCCTGTGAAGGTCTCCCAGAAATCACTAACGCACCGCGCCCGCTGAAATCGACTGGCCTGCTCCTGCAAAGGTAAGTGTTTTCAAAGGAGAAACTTGCCTCCCAGAAATCACTTGCGCACTGCTCCCGCTGAAATTGACTAGCCAGCTCCTGTGAAGGTCTCCCAGAAATCACTAATGCACCGCTCCCGCAGAAATCGACTGGCCTGCTCCTGCAAAGGTAAGTGTTTTTATAGGAGAAACCTACCTCCCAGAAATCACTTGCGCACTGCTCCCGCTGAAATTGACTAGCCTGCTCCTGTGAAGGTTTCCCAGAAATCACTAACGCACCGCTCCCGCTGAAATTGACTAGCCTGCTCCTGTGAAGGTCTCCCAGAAATCACTAACGCACCGCTCCCGCTGAAATCGACTGGCCGGCTCCTGCAAAGGTAAGTGTTTTTAAAGGAGAAACTTACCTCCCAGAAATCACTTGGGCACTGCTCCCGCAGAAATTGACTAGCCTGCTCCTGTGAAGGTCTCCCAGAAATCACTAATGCACCGCTCCCGCTGAAATCGACTGGCCTGCTCTTCCAAAGGTAAGTGTTTTTAAAGGAGAAACATACCTCCCAGAAATCACTTGCGCACTTCTCCCGCTGAAATTGACTAGCCTGCTCCTGTGAATGTCGCCCAGAAATCACTAACGCACCGCTCCCGCTGAAATCGACTGGCCTGCTCCTGCAAAGGTAACTGTTTTTAAAGGAGAAACTTACCTTCCATAAATCACTTGCCCACTGCTCCCGCTGAAATTGACTAGCCTGCTCCTGTGAAGGTCTCCCAGAAATCACTAACGCACCGCTCCCGCTGAAATCGACTGGCCTGCTCCTGCTGAGGTAAGTATTTTTAAAGGAGAAACTTACCTCCCAGAAATCACTTGCGCACTTTTTCCGCTGAAATTGACTAGCCTGCTCCTGTGAAGGTCTCCCAGAAATCACTAACACACCGCTCCCGCTGAAATGGACTGGCCTGCTCTTGCAAAGGTAAGTGTTTTTAAAGGAGAAACTTACCTCCCAGAAATCACTTGCGCACTGCTCCCGCTGAAATTGACGAGCCTGCTCCTGTGAATGTCTCCCAGAAATCACTAACGCACCGCTCCCGCTGAAATCGACTGGCCTGCTCCTGCAAAGGTAAGTGTTTTTAAAGGAGAAACTTACCTCCCAGAAATCACTTGCGCAATGCTCCCGCTGAAATTGACTAGCCTGCTCCTGTGAAGGTCTCCCAGAAATCACTAATGCACCGCTCCCGCTGAAATTGACTGGCCTGCTCCTCCAACGGTAAGTGTTTTTAAAGGAGAAACTTACCTCCCAGAAACAACTTGCGCACTGCTCCCGCTGAAATTGACTAGCCTGCTCCTGTGAAGGTCTCCCAGAAATCACTAACGCACCGCTCCCGCTGAAATCGACTGGCGTGCTCCTGCACAGCTAAGTGTTTTTAAAGGAGAAACTTACCTCCCAGAAATCACTTGTGCACTGCTCCCGCTGGAATTGACTAGCCTGCTCCTGTGAAGGTCTCCCAGAAATCACTAATGCACCGCTCCCGCTGAAATCGACTGGCCTGCTCCTCCAACGGTAAGTGTTTTTAAAGGAGAAACTTACCTCCCAGAAACCACTTGCGCACTGCTCCCGCTGAAATTGACTAGCCTGCTCCTGTGAAGGTCTCCCAGAAATCACTAACGCACCGCTCCCGCTGAAATCGGCTGGCCGGCTCCTGCAAAGCTAAGTGTTTTTAAAGGAGAAACTTACCTCCCAGAAATCACTTGCGCACTGCTCCCACTGAAATTGACTAGCCTCGTCCTGTGAAGGTCTCCCAGAAATCACTCACGCACCGCTCCCGCTGAAATCGACTGGCCTGCTCCTGCAACGGTAAGTGTTTTTAAAGGAGAAACTTACCTCCCAGAAATCACTTGCGCACTGCTCCCGATGAAATTGACTAGCCTGCTCCTGTGAAGGTCTCCCAGAAATCACTAACGCACCGCTCCCGCTGAAATCGACTGGCCTGCTCTTGCAAAGGTAAGTGTTTTTTACAGGAGAAACTTACCTCCCAGAAATCACTTGCGCACTGCTCCTGCTGAAATTGACTAGCCTGCTCCTGTGAAGGTCTCCCAGAAATCACTAACGCACCGCGCCCGCTGAAATCGACTGGCCTGCTCCTGCAAAGGTAAGTGTTTTCAAAGGAGAAAATTGCCTCCCAGAAATCACTTGCGCACTGCTCCCGCTGAAATTGACTAGCCTGCTCCTGTGAAGGTCTCCCAGAAATCACTAATGCACCGCTCCCGCAGAAATCGACTGGCCTGCTCCTGCAAAGGTAAGTGTTTTTATAGGAGAAAACTACCTCCCAGAAATCACTTGCGCACTGCTCCCGCTGAAATTCACTAGCCTGCTCCTGTGAAGGTTTCCCAGAAATCGTTAACGCACCGCTCCCGCTGAAATCGACTGGCCTGCTACTGCAAAGGTAAGTGTTTTTAAAGGAGAAACTTATCTCCCAGAAATCACTTGCGCACAGCTCGCGCTGAAATTGACTAGCCTGCTCCTGTGAAGGTCTCCCAGAAATCACTAACGCACCACTCCCGCTGAAATCGACTGGCCTGCTCCTGCAAAGGTAGGTGTTTTTAAAGGAGAAACTTACCTCCCAGAAATCACTTGCGCACTGCTCCCGCTGAAATTGACTAGCCTGCTCCTGTGAAGGTCTCCCAGAAATCACTAACGCACCGCTCCCGCTGAAATCGACTGGCCTGCTCTTGCAAAGGTAAGTGTTTTTAAAGGAGAAACTTACCTCCCAGAAATCACCTGCACACTGCTCCTGCTGAAATTGACTAGCCTGCTCCTGTGAAGGTCTCCCAGAAATCACTAACGCACCGCGCCCGCTGAAATCGACTGGCCTGCTCCTGCAAAGGTAAGTGTTTTCAAAGGAGAAACCTGCCTCCCAGAAATCACTTGCGCACTGCTCCCGCTGAAATTGACTAGCCTGCTCCTGTGAAGTTCTCCCAGAAATCACTAATGCACCGCTCCCGCAGAAATCGACTGGCCTGCTCCTGCAAAGGTAAGTGTTTTTATAGAAGAAACCTACCTCCCAGAAATAACTTGCGCACTGCTCCCGCTGAAATTGACTAGCCTGCTCCTGTGAAGGACTCCCAGAAATCACTAACGCACCGCTCCCGCTGAAATCGACTGGCCTGCTCCTGCAAAGGTAAGTGTTTTTAAAGGAGAATCTTACCTCCCAGAAATCACTTGCGCACTTTTTCCGCTCGAATTGACTAGCCTGCTCCTGTGAAGGTCGCCCAGAAGTCACTAACGCACCGCTCCCGCTGAAATCGACTGGCCTGCTCCTGCAAAGGTAAGTGTTTTTAAAGGAGAAACTTACCTCCCAGAAATCACTTGCGCACTGCTCCCGCTGAAATTGACTAGCCTGCTCCTGTGAAGGTCTCCCAGAAATCACTAACGCACCGCTCCCGCTGAAATCGACTGGCCTGCTCCTGCAAAGGTAAGTGTTTTTAAAGGAGAAAACTACCTCCCAGAAATCACTTGCGCACTGCTTCCACTGAAATTGACTAGCCTGCTCCTGTGAAGGACTCCCAGAAATCACTAACGCACCGCTCCCGCTGAAATTGACTAGCCTCCTCCTGTGAAGGTCTCCCAGAAATCACTAACGCACCGCTGCCGCTGAAATCGACTGGCCGGCTCCTGCAAAGGTAAGTGTTTTTAAAGGAGAAACTTACCTCCCAGAAATCACTTGTGCACTGCTCCCGCAGAAATTGACTAGCCTGCTCCTGTGAAGGTCTCCCAGAAATCACTAACGCACCGCTCCCGCTGAAATCGGCTGTCCTGCTCTTGCAAAGGTAAGTGTTTTTAAAGGAGAAACTTACCTCCCAGAAATCACCTGCGCACTGCTCCTGCTGAAATTGACAAGCCTGCTCCTGTGAAGGTCTCCCAGAAATCACTAACGCACCGCGCCCGCTGAAATCGACTGGCCTGCTCCTGCAAAGGTAAGTGTTTTCAAAGGAGAAACTTTCCTCCCAGAAATCACTTGCGCACTGCTCCCGCTGAAATTGACTAGCCTGCTCCTGTGAAGGTCTCCCAGAAATCACTAATGCACCGCTCCCGCAGAAATCGACTGGCCTGCTCCTGCAAAGGTAAGTGTTTTTATAGGAGAAACCTACCTCCCAGAAATCACTTGCGCACTGCTCCCGCTGAAATTGACTAGCCTGCTCCTGTGAATGTTTCCCAGAAATCGCTAACGCACCGCTCCCGCTGAAATCGACTGGCCTGCTCCTGCAAAGGTAAGTGTTTTTAAAGGAGAATCTTACCTCCCAGAAATCACTTGCGCACTTTTTCCGCTGGAATTGACTAGCCTGCTCCTGTGAAGGTCTCCCAGAAATCACTAACGCACCGCTCCCGCTGAAATCGACTGGCCTGCGCCTGCAAAGGTAAGTGTTTTTAAAGTAGAAACTTACCTCCCAGAAATCACTTGCGCACTGCTCCCGCTGAAATTGACTAGCCTGCTCCTGTGAAGGTCTCCCAGAAATCACTAACGCACCGCTCCCGCTGAAATCGACTGGCCTGCTCCTGCAAAGGTAAGTGTTTTTAAATGAGAAACTTACCTCCCAGAAATCACTTGCGCACTGCTCCCGCTGAAATTGACTAGCCTGCTCCTGTGAAGGTCTCCCAGAAATCACTAACGCACCGCTTCCGCTGAAATCGACTGGCCTGCTCCTGCAAAGGTAAGTGTTTTTAAAGGAGAAACTTACCTCCCAGAAATCACTTGCGCACTGCTCCCGCTGAAATTAACTAGCCTGCTCCTGTGAAGGTCTCGCAGAAATCACTAATGCACCGCTCCCGCTGAAATCGACTGGCCTGCTCCTGCACAGCTAAGTGTTTTTAAAGGAGAAACCTACCTCCCAGAAATCACTTGTGCACTGCTCCCGCTAAAATTGACTAGCCTGCTCCTGTGAAGGACTCCCAGAAATCACTAACGCACCGCTCCCGCTGAAATCGGCTGGCCTGCTCCTGCAAAGCTAAGTGTTTTTAAAGGAGAAACTTACCTCCCAGAAATCACTTGCGCACTGCTCCCACTGAAATCGACTGGCCTGCTCCTGCAAAGGTAAGTCTTTTTAAAGGAGAAACCTACCTACCAGAAATCACTTGCGCACTGCTCCCACTGAAATTGACGAGCCTGCTCCTGTGAAGGTCTCCCAGAAATCACGAACGCACCGCTCCTACTGAAATCGACTGGCCTGCTCTTGCAAAGGTAAGTGCTTTTAAAGGAGAAACTTACCTCCCAGAAATCACTTGCGCACTGCTCCCGCTGAAATTGACTAGCCTGCTCCTGTGAAGGTCTCCCAGAAATCACTAATGCACCGCTCCCGCTGAAATCGACTGGCCTGCTCCTGCAAAGGTAAGTGTTTTTAAAGGAGAAACCTACCTCCCAGAAATCACTTTCGCACCGCTCCCGCTGAAATCGACTGGCCTGCTCCTGCAAAGGTAAGTGTTTTTAAAGGAGAAACTTACCTCCCAGAAACCACTTGCGCACTGCTCCCGCTGAAATTGACTAGCCTGCTCCTGTGAAGGTCTCCCAGAAATCACTAACGCACCGCTCCCGCTGAAATCGACTGGCCTGCTCCTGCAAAGGTAAGTGTTTTTAAAGGAGAAACTTACCTCCCAGAAATCACGTTCGCACTGCTCCCGCTGAAATTGACTAGCCTGCTCCTGTGAAGGTCTCCCAGAAATCACTAACGCACCGCTCCCGCTGAAATCGATTGTCCTGCTCCTGCAAAGGTAAGTGTTTTTAAAGGAGAAACTTACCCCCCAGAAATCACTTGCGCACTGCTCCCGCTGAAATTGACTAGCCTGCTCCTGTGAAGGTCTCCCAGAAATCACTAACGCACCGCTCCCGCTGAAATTGACCAGCCTGCTCCTGTGAAGGTCTCCCAGAAATCACTAACGCACCGCTCCCGCTGAAATCGACTGGCCTGCTCCTGCAAAGGTAAGTGTTTTGAAAGGAGAAACTTACCTCCCAGAAATCACTTGCGCACTGCTCCCGCTGACATTGACTAGCCTGCTCCTGTGAAGGTCTCCCAGAAATCACTAACGCACCGCTCCCGCTGAAATCGACTGGCCTGCTCCTGCACAGCTAAGTGTTTTTAAAGGAGAAACTTACCTCCCAGAAATCACTTGCGCACTGCTCCCGCTGAAATCGATTGGCCTGTTCCTGCAACGGTAAGTGTTTTTAAAGGAGAAACTTTCCTCCCAGAAATCAGTTGCGCACTGCTCCCGCTGAAATTGACTAGCCTGCTCCTGTGAAGGTCTCCCAGAAATCACTAACGCACCGCACCCGCTGAAATCGACTGGCCTGCTCCTGCAAAGGTAAGTGTTTTTAAAGGAGAAACCTACCTCCCAGAAATCACTTGTGCACTGCTCCCGCTGAAATTGACTAGCCTGCTCCTGTGAAGGTCTCCCAGAAATCACTAACGCACCGCTCCCGCTGAAATCGGCTGGCCTGCTCCTGCAAAGCTAAGTGTTTTTAAAGGAGAAACTTACCTCCCAGAAATCACTTGCGCACTGCTCCCACTGAAATCGACTGGCCTGCTCCTGCAAAGGTAAGTGTTTTGAAAGGAGAAACCTACCTACCAGAAATCACTTGCGCACTGCTCCCACTGAAATTGACCAACCTGCTCCTGTGAAGGTCTCCCAGAAATCACTAACACACCGCTCCCGCTGAAATCGACTGGCCTGCTCTTGCAAAGGTAAGTGTTTTTAAAGGAGAAACTTAAATCCCAGAAATCACTTGCGCACTGCTCCCGCTGAAATTGACGAGCCTGCTCCTGTGAAGGTCTCCCAGAAATCACGAACGCACCGCTCCCGCTGAAATCGACTGGCCTGCTCTTGCAAAGGTAAGTGCTTTTAAAGGAGAAACTTACCTCCCAGAAATCACTTGCGCACTGCTCCCGCTGAAATTGACTAGCCTGCTCCTGTGAAGGTCTCCCAGAAATCACTAATGCACCGCTCCCGCTGAAATCGACTGGCCTGCTCCTCCAACGGTAAGTGTTTTTAAAGGAGAAACTTACCTCCCAGAAATCACTTGTGCACTGCTCCCGCTGAAATTGACTAGCCTGCTCCTGTGAAGGTCTCCCAGAAATCACTAACGCACCGCTCCCGCTGAAATCGACTGGCCTGCTCCTGCAAAGGTAAGTGTTTTTAAAGGAGAAACCTACCTCCCAGAAATCACTTTCGCACCGCTCCCGCTGAAATCGACTGGCCTGCTCCTGCAAAGGTAAGTGTTTTTAAAGGAGAAACTTACCTCCCAGAAACCACTTGCGCACTGCTCCCGCTGAAATTGACTAGCCTGCTCCTGTGAAGGTCTCCCAGAAATCACTAACGCAACGCTCCCGCTGAAATCGACTGGCCTGCTCCTGCAAAGGTAAGTGTTTTTAAAGGAGAAACTTACCTCCCAGAAATCACTTGCGCACTGCTCCCGCTGAAATTGACTAGCCTGCTCCTGTGAAGGTCTCCCAGAAATCACTACCGCACCGCTCCCGCTGAAATCGACTGGCCTGCTCCTGCAAAGGTAAGTGTTTTTAAAGGAGAAACTTACCTCCCAGAAATCACTTGCGCACTGCTCCCGCTGAAATTGACTAGCCTGCTCCTGTGAAGGTCTCCCAGAAATCACTAACGCACCGCTCCCGCTGAAATCGACTGGCCTGCTCCTGCAAAGGTAAGTGTTTTTAAAGGAGAAACCTATCTCCCAGAAATCACTTGCGCACTGCTTCCACTGAAATTGACTAGCCTGCTCCTGTGAAGGACTCCCAGAAATCACTAACGCACCGCTCCCGCTGAAATTGACTAGCCTGCTCCTGTGAAGGTCTCCCAGAAATCACTAACGCACCGTTCCCGCTGAAATCGGCTGGCCTGCTCCTGCAAAGCTAAGTGTTTTTAAAGGAGAAACTTACCTCCCAGAAACCACTTGCGCACTGCTCCCACTGAAATCGACTGGCCTGCTCCTGCAAAGGTAAGAGTTTTTAAAGGAGAAACCTACCTACGAGAAATCACTTGCGCACTGCTCCCACTGAAATTGACTAACCTGCTCCTGTGAAGGTCTCCCAGAAATCACTAACACACCGCTCCCGCTGAAATCGACTGGCCTGTTCTTGCAAAGGTAAGTGTTTTTAAAGGAGAAACTTAAATCCCAGAAATCACTTGCGCACTGCTCCCGCTGAAATTGACTAGCCTGCTCCTGTGAAGGTCTCCCAGAAATCACTAACGCACCGCTCCCGCTGAAATCGACTGGCCTGCTCATGCAAAGGTAAGTGTTTTTAAAGGAGAAACTTACCCCCCAGAAATCACTTGCGCACTGCTCCCGCTGAAATTGACTAGCCTGCTCCTGTGAAGGTTCGCAGAAATCACTAACGCACCGCTCCCGCTGAAATTGACCAGCCTGCTCCTGTGAAGGTCTCCCAGAAATCACTAACGCACCGCTCCCGCTGAAATCGACTGGCCTGCTCCTGCAAAGGTAAGTGTTTTTAAAGGAGAAACTTACCTCCCAGAAATCACTTGCGCACTGCTCCCGCTGTCATTGACTAGCCTGCTCCTGTGAAGGTCTCCCAGAAATCACTAACGCACCGCTCCCGCTGAAATCGACTGGCCTGCTCCTGCACAGCTAAGTGTTTTTAAAGGAGAAACTTACCTCCCAGAAATCACTTGCGCACTGCTCCCGCTGAAATCGATTGGCCTGTTCCTGCAACGGTAAGTGTTTTTAAAGGAGAAACTTTCCTCCCAGAAATCACTTGCGCACTGCTCCCGCTGAAATTGACTAGCCTGCTCCTGTGAAGGTCTCCCAGAAATCACTAACGCACCGCTCCCGCTGAAATCGACTGGCCTGCTCCTGCAAAGGTAAGTGTTTTTAAAGGAGAAACCTACCTCCCAGAAATCACTTGTGCACTGCTCCCGCTGAAATTGACTAGCCTGCTCCTGTGAAGGTCTCCCAGGAATCACTAACGCACCGCTCCCGCTGAAATCGGCTGGCCTGCTCCTGCAAAGCTAAGTGTTTTTAAAGGAGAAACTTACCTCCCAGAAATCACTTGCGCACTGCTCCCACTGAAATCGACTGGCCTGCTCCTGCAAAGGTAAGTGTTTTGAAAGGAGAAACCTACCTACCAGAAATCACTTGCGCACTGCTCCCACTGAAATTGACCAACCTGCTCCTGTGAAGGTCTCCCAGAAATCACTAACACACCGCTCCCGCTGAAATCGACTGGCCTGCTCTTGCAAAGGTAAGTGCTTTTAAAGGAGAAACTTACCTCCCAGAAATCACTTGCGCACTGCTCCCGCTGAAATTGACTAGCCTGCTCCTGTGAAGGTCTCCCAGAAATCACTAATGCACCGCTCCCGCTGAAATCGACTGGCCTGCTCCTCCAACGGTAAGTGTTTTTAAAGGAGAAACTTACCTCCCAGAAATCACTTGTGCACTGCTCCCGCTGAAATTGACTAGCCTGCTCCTGTGAAGGTCTCCCAGAAATCACTAACGCACCGCTCCCGCTGAAATCGACTGGCCTGCTCCTGCAAAGGTAAGTGTTTTTAAAGGAGAAACCTACCTCCCAGAAATCACTTTCGCACCGCTCCCGCTGAAATCGACTGGCCTGCTCCTGCAAAGGTAAGTGTTTTTAAAGGAGAAACTTACCTCCCAGAAACCACTTGCGCACTGCTCCCGCTGAAATTGACTAGCCTGCTCCTGTGAAGGTCTCCCAGAAATCACTAACGCACCGCTCCCGCTGAAATCGACTGGCCTGCTCCTGCAAAGGTAAGTGTTTTTAAAGGAGAAACTTACCTCCCAGAAATCACTTGCGCACTGCTCCCGCTGAAATTGACTAGCCTGCTCCTGTGAAGGTCTCCCAGAAATCACTAACGCACCGCTCCCGCTGAAATCGACTGGCCTGCTCCTGCAAAGGTAAGTGTTTTTAAAGGAGAAACTTACCTCCCAGAAATCACTTGCGCACTGCTCCCGCTGAAATTGACTAGCCTGCTCCTGTGAAGGTCTCCCAGAAATCACTAACGCACCGCTCCCGCTGAAATCGACTGGCCTGCTCCTGCAAAGGTAAGTGTTTTTAAAGGAGAAACCTATCTCCCAGAAATCACTTGCGCACTGCTTCCACTGAAATTGACTAGCCTGCTCCTGTGAAGGACTCCCAGAAATCACTAACGCACCGCTCCCGCTGAAATTGACTCGCCTGCTCCTGTGAAGGTCTCCCAGAAATCACTAACGCACCGTTCCCGCTGAAATCGACTGGCCTGCTCCTGCAAAGGTAAGTGTTTTTAAAGGAGAAACTTACCTCCCAGAAATCACTTGCGCACTGCTCCCGCTGACATTGACTAGCCTGCTCCTGTGAAGGTCTCCCAGAAATCACTAACGCACCGCTCCCGCTGAAATCGACTGGCCTGCTCCTGCACAGCTAAGTGTTTTTAAAGGAGAAACCTACCTCCCAGAAATCACTTGTGCACTGCTCCCGCTGAAATTGACTAGCCTGCTCCTGTGAAGGTCTCCCAGAAATCACTAACGCACCGCTCCCGCTGAAATCGGCTGGCCTGCTCCTGCAAAGCTAAGTGTTTTTAAAGGAGAAACTTACCTCCCAGAAATCACTTGCGCACTGCTCCCACTGAAATCGACTGGCCTGCTCCTGCAAAGGTAAGTGTTTTTAAAGGAGAAACCTACCTACGAGAAATCACTTGCGCACTGCTCCCGCTGAAATTGACTAACCTGCTCCTGTGAACGCCTCCCAGAAATCACTAACACACCGCTCCCGCTGAAATCGACTGGCCTGCTCTTGCAAAGGTAAGTGTTTTTAAAGGAGAAACTTAAATCCCAGAAATCACTTGCGCACTGCTCCCACTGAAATTGACTAGCCTGCTCCTGTGAAGGTCTCCCAGAAATCACTAACGCACCGCTCCCGCTGAAATCGACTGGCCTGCTCCTGCAAAGGTAAGTGTTTTTAAAGGAGAAACCTACCCCCCAGAAATCACTTGCGCACTGCTCCCGCTGAAATTGACTAGCCTGCTCCTGTGAAGGTCTCCCAGAAATCACTAACGCACTGCTCCCGCTGAAATCGACTGGCCTGCTCCTGCAAAGGTAAGTGTTTTTAAAGGAGAAACTTACCTCCCAGAAACCACTTGCGCACTGCTGCCGCTGAAATTGACTAGCCTGCTCCTGTGAAGGTCTCCCAGAAATCACTAACGCACCGCTCCCGCTGAAATCGGCTGGCCTGCTCCTGCAAAGCTAAGTGTTTTTAAAGGAGAAACTTACCTCCCAGAAATCACTTGCGCACTGCTCCCACTGAAATCGACTGGCCTGCTCCTGCAAAGGTAAGTGTTTTTAAAGGAGAAACCTACCTACGAGAAATCACTTGCGCACTGCTCCCGCTGAAATTGACTAACCTGCTCCTGTGAACGCCTCCCAGAAATCACTAACACACCGCTCCCGCTGAAATCGACTGGCCTGCTCTTGCAAAGGCAAGTGTTTTTAAAGGAGAAACTTAAATCCCAGAAATCACTTGCGCACTGCTCCCGCTGAAATTGACTAGCCTGCTCCTGTGAAGGTCTCCCAGAAATCACTAACGCACCGCTCCCGCTGAAATCGACTGGCCTGCTCCTGCAAAGGTAAGTGTTTTTAAAGGAGAAACCTACCCCCCAGAAATCACTTGCGCACTGCTCCCGCTGAAATTGACTAGCCTGCTCCTGTGAAGGTCTCCCAGAAATCACTAACGCACTGCTCCCGCTGAAATCGACTGGCCTGCTCCTGGAAAGGTAAGTGTTTTTAAAGGAGAAACCTACCTCCCAGAAATCACTCTCGCACCGCTCCCGCTGAAATCGACTGGCCTGCTCCTGCAAAGGTAAGTGTTTTTAAAGGAGAAACTTACCTCCCAGAAACCACTTGCGCACTGCTGCCGCTGAAATTGACTTGCCTGCTCCTGTGAAGTTCTCCCAGAAATCACTAATGCACCGCTCCCGCTGAAATCGACTGGCCTGCTCCTCCAACGGTAAGTGTTTTTAAAGGAGAAACCTACCTCCCAGAAATCACTTGTGCACTGCTCCCGCTGAAATTGACCAGCCTGCTCCTGTGAAGGTCTCCCAGAAATCACTAACGCACCGCTCCCGCTGAGATCGACTGGCCTGCTCCTGCAAAGGTAAGTGTTTTTAAAGGAGAAACTTACCTCCCAGAAATCACTTGCGCACTGCTCCCGCTGACATTGACTAGCCTGCTCCTGTGAAGGTCTCCCAGAAATCACTAACGCACCGCTCCCGCTGAAATCGACTTGCCTGCTCCTGCACAGCTAAGTGTTTTTAAAGGAGAAACTTACCTCCCAGAAATCACTTGCGCACTGCTCCCGCTGAAATCGATTGGCCTGTTCCTGCAACGGTAAGTGTTTTTAAAGGAGAAACTTTCCTCCCAGAAATCACTTGCGCACTGCTCCCGCTGAAATTGACTAGCCTGCTCCTGTGAAGGTCTCCCAGAAATCACTAACGCACCGCTCCCGCTGAAATCGACTGGCCTGCTCCTGCAAAGGTAAGTGTTTTTAAAGGAGAAACCTACCTCCCAGAAATCACTTGTGCACTGCTCCCGCTGAAATTGACTAGCCTGCTCCTGTGAAGGTCTCCCAGAAATCACTAACGCACCGCTCCCGCTGAAATCGGCTGGCCTGCTCCTGCAAAGCTAAGTGTTTTAAAAGGAGAAACTTACCTCCCAGAAATCACTTGCGCACTGCTCCCACTGAAATCGACTGGCCTGCTCCTGCAAAGGTAAGTGTTTTGAAAGGAGAAACCTACCTACCAGAAATCACTTGCGCACTGCTCCCACTGAAATTGACCAACCTGCTCCTGTGAAGGTCTCCCAGAAATCACTAACACACCGCTCCCGCTGAAATCGACTGGCCTGCTCTTGCAAAGGTAAGTGTTTTTAAAGGAGAAACTTAAATCCCAGAAATCACTTGCGCACTGCTCCCGCTGAAATTGACTAGCCTGCTCCTGTGAAGGTCTCCCAGAAATCACGAACGCACCGCTCCCGCTGAAATCGACTGGCCTGCTCCTGCAAAGGTAAGTGTTTTTAAAGGAGAAACTTACCTCCCAGAAATCACTTGCGCACTGCTCCCGCTGAAATTGACTAGCCTGCTCCTGTGAAGGTCTCCCAGAAATCACTAACGCACCGCTCCCGCTGAAATCGACTGGCCTGCTCCTGCAAAGGTAAGTGTTTTTAAAGGAGAAACCTACCTCCCAGAAATCACTTGCGCACTGCTTCCACTGAAATTGACTAGCCTGCTCCTGTGAAGGACTCCCAGAAATCACTAACGCACCGCTCCCGCTGAAATTGACTAGCCTGCTCCTGTGAAGGTCTCCCAGAAATCACTAACGCACCGCTCACGCTGAAATCGACTGGCCTGCTCCTGCAAAGGTAAGTGTTTTTAAAGGAGAAACTTACCTCCCAGAAATCACTTGCGCACTGCTCCCGCTGAAATTGACTAGCCTGCTCCTGTGAAGGTCTCCCAGAAATCACTAACGCACCGCTCCCGCTGAAATCGACTGGCCTGCTCCTGCACAGCTAAGTGTTTTTAAAGGAGAAACCTACCTCCCAGAAATCACTTGTGCACTGCTCCCGCTGAAATTGACTAGCCTGCTCCTGTGAAGGTCTCCCAGAAATCACTAACGCACCGCTCCCGCTGAAATCGGCTGGCCTGCTCCTGCAAAGCTAATTGTTCTTAAAGGAGAAACTTACCTCCCAGAAATCACTTGCGCACTGCTCCCACTGAAATCGACTGGCCTGCTCCTGCAAAGGTAAGTGTTTTTAAAGGAGAAACCTACCTACCTGGAAATCACTTGCGCACTGCTCCCACTGAAATTGACCAACCTGCTCCTGTGAAGGTCTCCCAGAAATCACTAACACACCGCTCCCGCTGAAATCGACTGGCCTGCTCTTGCAAAGGTAAGTGTTTTTAAAGGAGAAACTTAAATCCCAGAAATCACTTGCGCACTGCTCCCGCTGAAATTGACGAGCCTGCTCCTGTGAAGGTCTCCCAGAAATCACGAACGCACCGCTCCCGCTGAAATCGACTGGCCTGCTCCTGCAAAGGTAAGTGTTTTTAAAGGAGAAACTTACCTCCCAGAAATAACTTGCGCACTGCTCCCGCTGAAATTGACTAGCCTGCTCCTGTGAAGGTCTCCCAGAAATCACTAATGCACCGCTCCCGCTGAAATCGACTGGCCTGCTCCTCCAACGGTAAGTGTTTTTAAAGGAGAAACTTACCTCCCAGAAATCACTTGTGCACTGCTCCCGCTGAAATTGACTAGCCTGGTCCTGTGAAGGTCTCCCAGAAATCACTAACGCACCGCTCCCGCTGAAATCGACTGGCCTGCTCCTGCAAAGGTAAGTGTTTTTAAAGGAGAAACCTACCTCCCAGAAATCACTTTCGCACCGCTCCCGCTGAAATCGACTGGCCTGCTCCTGCAAAGGTAAGTGTTTTTAAAGGAGAAACTTACCTCCCAGAAATCACTTGCGCACTGCTCACGCTGAAATTGACTAGCCTGCTCCTGTGAAGGTCTCCCAGAAATCACTAATGCACCGCTCCCGCTGAAATCGACTGGCCTGCTCCTCCAACGGTAAGTGTTTTTAAAGGAGAAACTTACCTCCCAGAAATCACTTGTGCACTGCTCCCGCTGAAATTGACCAGCCTGCTCCTGTGAAGGTCTCCCAGAAATCACTAACGCACCGCTCCCGCTGAAATCGACTGGCCTGCTCCTGCAAAGGTAAGTGTTTTTAAAGGAGAAACTTACCTCCCAGAAATCACTTGCGCACTGCTCCCGCTGACATTGACTAGCCTGCTCCTGTGAAGGTCTCCCAGAAATCACTAACGCACCGCTCCCGCTGAAATCGACTTGCCTGCTCCTGCACAGCTAAGTGTTTTTAAAGGAGAAACTTACCTCCCAGAAATCACTTGCGCACTGCTCCCGCTGAAATCGACTGGCCTGCTCCTGCAAAGGTAAGTGTTTTTAAAGGAGAAACCTACCTCCCAGAAATCACTTTCGCACCGCTCCCGCTGAAATCGACTGGCCTGCTCCTGCAAAGGTAAGTGTTTTTAAAGGAGAAACTTACCTCCCAGAAATCACTTGCGCACTGCTCACGCTGAAATTGACTAGCCTGCTCCTGTGAAGGTCTCCCAGAAATCACTAATGCACCGCTCCCGCTGAAATCGACTGGCCTGCTCCTCCAACGGTAAGTGTTTTTAAAGGAGAAACTTACCTCCCAGAAATCACTTGTGCACTGCTCCCGCTGAAATTGACCAGCCTGCTCCTGTGAAGGTCTCCCAGAAATCACTAACGCACCGCTCCCGCTGAAATCGACTGGCCTGCTCCTGCAAAGGTAAGTGTTTTTAAAGGAGAAACTTACCTCCCAGAAATCACTTGCGCACTGCTCCCGCTGACATTGACTAGCCTGCTCCTGTGAAGGTCTCCCAGAAATCACTAACGCACCGCTCCCGCTGAAATCGACTTGCCTGCTCCTGCACAGCTAAGTGTTTTTAAAGGAGAAACTTACCTCCCAGAAATCACTTGCGCACTGCTCCCGCTGAAATCGACTGGCCTGCTCCTGCAAAGGTAAGTGTTTTTAAAGGAGAAACCTTCCTCCCAGAAATCACTTGTGCACTGCTCCCGCTGAAATTGACTAGCCTGCTCCTGTGAAGGTCTCCCAGAAATCACTAACGCACCGCTCCCGCTGAAATCGGCTGGCCTGCTCCTGCAAAGCTAAGTGTTTTTAAAGGAGAAACTTACCTCCCAGAAATCACTTGCGCACTGCTCCCACTGAAATCGACTGGCCTGCTCCTGCAAAGGTAAGTGTTTTGAAAGGAGAAACCTACCTACCAGAAATCACTTGCGCACTGCTCCCACTGAACTTGACCAACCTGCTCCTGTGAAGGTCTCCCAGAAATCACTAACACACCGCTCCCGCTGAAATCGACTGGCCTGCTCTTGCAAAGGTAAGTGTTTTTAAAGGAGAAACTTAAATCCCAGAAATCACTTGCGCACTGCTCCCGCTGAAATTGACTAGCCTGCTCCTGTGAAGGTCTCCCAGAAATCACGAACGCACCGCTCCCGCTGAAATCGACTGGCCTGCTCCTGCAAAGGTAAGTGTTTTTAAAGGAGAAACTTACCTCCCAGAAATCACTTGCGCACTGCTCCCGCTGAAATTGACTAGCCTGCTCCTGTGAAGGTCTCCCAGAAATCACTAACGCACCGCTCCCGCTGAAATCGACTGGCCTGCTCCTGCAAAGGTAAGTGTTTTTAAAGGAGAAACCTACCTCCCAGAAATCACTTGCGCACTGCTTCCACAGAAATTGACTAGCCTGCTCCTGTGAAGGACTCCCAGAAATCACTAACGCACCGCTCCCGCTGAAATTGACTAGCCTGCTCCTGTGAAGGTCTCCCAGAAATCACTAACGCACCGCTCACGCTGAAATCGACTGGCCTGCTCCTGCAAAGGTAAGTGTTTTTAAAGGAGAAACTTACCTCCCAGAAATCACTTGCGCACTGCTCCCGCTGAAATTGACTAGCCTGCTCCTGTGAAGGTCTCCCAGAAATCACTAACGCACCGCTCCCGCTGAAATCGACTGGCCTGCTCCTGCACAGCTAAGTGTTTTTAAAGGAGAAACCTACCTCCCAGAAATCACTTGTGCACTGCTCCCGCTGAAATTGACTAGCCTGCTCCTGTGAAGGTCTCCCAGAAATCACTAACGCACCGCTCCCGCTGAAATCGGCTGGCCTGCTCCTGCAAAGCTAAGTGTTTTTAAAGGAGAAACTTACCTCCCAGAAATCACTTGCGCACTGCTCCCACTGAAATCGACTGGCCTGCTCCTGCAAAGGTAAGTGTTTTTAAAGGAGAAACCTACCTACCAGAAATCACTTGCGCACTGCTCCCACTGAAATTGACCAACCTGCTCCTGTGAAGGTCTCCCAGAAATCACGAACGCACCGCTCCCGCTGAAATCGACTGGCCTGCTCCTGCAAAGGTAAGTGTTTTTAAAGGAGAAACTTACCTCCCAGAAATCACTTGCGCACTGCTCCCGCAGAAATTGACTAGCCTGCTCCTGTGAAGGTCTCCCAGAAATCACTAATGCACCGCTCCCGCTGAAATCGACTGGCCTGCTCCTCCAACGGTAAGTGTTTTTAAAGGAGAAACTTACCTCCCAGAAATCACTTGTGCACTGCTCCCGCTGAAATTGACTAGCCTGGTCCTGTGAAGGTCTCCCAGAAATCACTAACGCACCGCTCCCGCTGAAATCGACTGGCCTGCTCCTGCAAAGGTAAGTGTTTTTAAAGGAGAAACCTACCTCCCAGAAATCACTTTCGCACCGCTCCCGCTGAAATCGACTGGCCTGCTCCTGCAAAGGTAAGTGTTTTTAAAGGAGAAACTTACCTCCCAGAAATCACTTGCGCACTGCTCCCGCTGAAATTGACTAGCCTGCTCCTGTGAAGGTCTCCCAGAAATCACTAATGCACCGCTCCCGCTGAAATCGACTGGCCTGCTCCTCCAACGGTAAGTGTTTTTAAAGGAGAAACCTACCTCCCAGAAATCACTTGTGCACTGCTCCCGCTGAAATTGACCAGCCTGCTCCTGTGAAGGTCTCCCAGAAATCACTAACGCACCGCTCCCGCTGAAATCGACTGGCCTGCTCCTGCAAAGGTAAGTGTTTTTAAAGGAGAAACTTACCTCCCAGAAATCACTTGCGCACTGCTCCCGCTGACATTGACGAGCCTGCTCCTGTGAAGGTCTCCCAGAAATCACTAACGCACCGCTCCCGCTGAAATCGACTTGCCTGCTCCTGCACAGCTAAGTGTTTTTAAAGGAGAAACTTACCTCCCAGAAATCACTTGCGCACTGCTCCCGCTGAAATCGATTGGCCTGTTCCTGCAACGGTAAGTGTTTTTAAAGGAGAAACTTTCCTCCCAGAAATCACTTGCGCACTGCTCCCGCTGAAATTGACTAGCCTGCTCCTGTGAAGGTCTCCCAGAAATCACTAACGCACCGCTCCCGCTGAAATCGACTGGCCTGCTCCTGCAAAGGTAAGTGTTTTTAAAGGAGAAACCTACCTCCCAGAAATCACTTGTGCACTGCTCCCGCTGAAATTGACTAGCCTGCTCCTGTGAAGGTCTCCCAGAAATCACTAACGCACCGCTCCCGCTGAAATCGGCTGGCCTGCTCCTGCAAAGCTAAGTGTTTTTAAAGGAGAAACTTACCTCCCAGAAATCACTTGCGCACTGCTCCCACTGAAATCGACTGGCCTGCTCCTGCAAAGGTAAGTGTTTTGAAAGGAGAAACCTACCTACCAGAAATCACTTGCGCACTGCTCCCACTGAAATTGACCAACCTGCTCCTGTGAAGGTCTCCCAGAAATCACTAACACACCGCTCCCGCTGAAATCGACTGGCCTGCTCTTGCAAAGGTAAGTGTTTTTAAAGGAGAAACTTAAATCCCAGAAATCACTTGCGCACTGCTCCCGCTGAAATTGACTAGCCTGCTCCTGTGAAGGTCTCCCAGAAATCACGAACGCACCGCTCCCGCTGAAATCGACTGGCCTGCTCCTGCAAAGGTAAGTGTTTTTAAAGGAGAAACCTACCTCCCAGAAATCACTTGCGCACTGCTTCCACTGAAATTGACTAGCCTGCTCCTGTGAAGGACTCCCAGAAATCACTAACGCACCGCTCCCGCTGAAATTGACTAGCCTGCTCCTGTGAAGGTCTCCCAGAAAGCACTAACGCACCGCTCACGCTGAAATCGACTGGCCTGCTCCTGCAAAGGTAAGTGTTTTTAAAGGAGAAACTTACCTCCCAGAAATCACTTGCGCACTGCTCCCGCTGAAATTGACTAGCCTGCTCCTGTGAAGGTCTCCCAGAAATCACTAACGCACCGCTCCCGCTGAAATCGACTGGCCTGCTCCTGCACAGCTAAGTGTTTTTAAAGGAGAAACCTACCTCCCAGAAATCACTTGTGCACTGCTCCCGCTGAAATTGACTAGCCTGCTCCTGTGAAGGTCTCCCAGAAATCACTAACGCACCGCTCCCGCTGAAATCGGCTGGCCTGCTCCTGCAAAGCTAAGTGTTTTTAAAGGAGAAACTTACCTCCCAGAAATCACTTGCGCACTGCTCCCACTGAAATCGACTGGCCTGCTCCTGCAAAGGTAAGTGTTTTTAAAGGAGAAACCTACCTACCAGAAATCACTTGCGCACTGCTCCCGCTGAAATTGACGAGCCTGCTCCTGTGAAGGTCTCCCAGAAATCACGAACGCACCGCTCCCGCTGAAATCGACTGGCCTGCTCCTGCAAAGGTAAGTGTTTTTAAAGGAGAAACTTACCTCCCAGAAATCACTTGCGCACTGCTCCCGCTGAAATTGACTAGCCTGCTCCTGTGAAGGTCTCCCAGAAATCACTAATGCACCGCTCCCGCTGAAATCGACTGGCCTGCTCCTCCAACGGTAAGTGTTTTTAAAGGAGAAACTTACCTCCCAGAAATCACTTGTGCACTGCTCCCGCTGAAATTGACTAGCCTGGTCCTGTGAAGGTCTCCCAGAAATCACTAACGCACCGCTCCCGCTGAAATCGACTGGCCTGCTCCTGCAAAGGTAAGTGTTTTTAAAGGAGAAACCTACCTCCCAGAAATCACTTTCGCACCGCTCCCGCTGAAATCGACTGGCCTGCTCCTGCAAAGGTAAGTGTTTTTAAAGGAGAAACGTACCTCCCAGAAACCACTTGCGCACTGCTCCCGCTGAAATTGACTAGCCTGCTCCTGTGAAGGTCTCCCAGAAATCACTAACGCACCGCTCCCGCTGAAATCAACTGGCCTGCTCCTGCAAAGGTAAGTGTTTTTAAAGGAGAAACTTACCTCCCAGAAATCACTTGCGCACTGCTCCCGCTGAAATTGACTAGCCTGCTCCTGTGAAGGTCTCCCAGAAATCACTAACGCACCGCTCCCGCTGAAATCGACTGGCCTGCTCCTGCAAAGGTAAGTGTTTTTAAAGGAGAAACTTACCTCCCAGAAATCACTTGCGCACTGCTCCCGCTGAAATTGACTAGCCTGCTCCTGTGAAGGTCTCCCAGAAATCACTAACGCACCGCTCCCGCTGAAATCGACTGGCCTGCTCCTGCAAAGGTAAGTGTTTTTAAAGCAGAAACTTACCTCCCAGAAATCACTTGCGCACTGCTCCCGCTGAAATTGACTAGCCTGCTCCTGTGAAGGTCTCCCAGAAATCACTAACACACCGCTCCCGCTGAAATCGACTGGCCTGCTCTTGCAAAGGTAAGTGTTTTTAAAGGAGAAACTTAAATCCCAGAAATCACTTGCGCACTGCTCCCGCTGAAATTGACGAGCCTGCTCCTGTGAAGGTCTCCCAGAAATCACGAACGCACCGCTCCCGCTGAAATCGACTGGCCTGCTCCTGCAAAGGTAAGTGTTTTTAAAGGAGAAACTTACCTCCCAGAAATCACTTGCGCACTGCTCCCGCTGAAATTGACTAGCCTGCTCCTGTGAAGGTCTCCCAGAAATCACTAATGCACCGCTCCCGCTGAAATCGACTGGCCTGCTCCTCCAACGGTAAGTGTTTTTACAGGAGGAACTTACCTCCCAGAAATCACTTGTGCACTGCTCCCGCTGAAATTGACTAGCCTGCTCCTGTGAAGGTCTCCCAGAAATCACTAACGCACCGCTCCCGCTGAAATCGACTGGCCTGCTCCTGCAAAGGTAAGTGTTTTTAAAGGAGAAACCTACCTCCCAGAAATCACTTTCGCACCGCTCCCGCTGAAATCGACTGGCCTGCTCCTGCAAAGGTAAGTGTTTTTAAAGGAGAAACTTACCTCCCAAAAACCACTTGCGCACTGCTCCCGCTGAAATTGACTAGCCTGCTCCTGTGAAGGTCTCCCAGAAATCACTAACGCACCGCTCCCGCTGAAATCGACTGGCCTGCTCCTGCAAAGGTAAGTGTTTTTAAAGGAGAAACTTACCTCCCAGAAATCACTTGCGCACTGCTCCCGCTGAAATTGACTAGCCTGCTCCTGTGAAGATCTCCCAGAAATCACTAACGCACCGCTCCCGCTGAAATCGACTGGCCTGCACCTGCAAAGGTAAGTGTTTTTCAAGGAAAAACTTACCTCCCAGAAATCACTTGCGCACTGCTCCCACTGAAATTGACTAGCCTGCTCCTGTGAAGGTCTCCCAGAAATCACTAACGCACCGCTCCCGCTGAAATCGACTGGCCTGCTCCTGCAAAGGTAAGTGTTTTTAAAGGAGAAACCTACCTCCCAGAAATCACTTGCGCACTGCTTCCACTGAAATTGACTAGCCTGCTCCTGTGAAGGACTCCCAGAAATCACTAACGCACCGCTCCCGCTGAAATTGACTAGCCTGCTCCTGTGAAGGTCTCCCAGAAATCACTAACGCACTGCTCCCGCTGAAATCGACTGGCCTGCTCCTGCACAGCTAAGTGTTTTTAAAGGAGAAACCTACCTCCCAGAAATCACTTGTGCACTGCTCCCGCTGAAATTGACTAGCCTGCTCCTGTGAAGGTCTCCCAGAAATCACTAACGCACCGCTCCCGCTGAAATCGGCTGGCCTGCTCCTGCAAAGCTAAGTGTTTTTAAAGGAGAAACTTACCTCCCAGAAATCACTTGCGCACTGCTCCCACTGAAATCGACTGGCCTGCTCCTGCAAAGGTAAGTGTTTTTAAAGGAGAAACCTACCTACCAGAAATCACTTGCGCACTGCTCCCACTGAAATTGACCAACCTGCTCCTGTGAAGGTATCCCAGAAATCACTAACACACCGCTCCCGCTGAAATCGACTGGCCTGCTCTTGCAAAGGTAAGTGTTTTTAAAGGAGAAACTTAAATCCCAGAAATCACTTGCGCACTGCTCCCGCTGAAATTGACGAGCCTGCTCCTGTGAAGGTCTCCCAGAAATCACGAACGCACCGCTCCCGCTGAAATCGACTGGCCTGCTCCTGCAAAGGTAAGTGTTTTTAAAGGAGAAACTTACCTCCCAGAAATCACTTGCGCACTGCTCCCGCTGAAATTGACTAGCCTGCTCCTGTGAAGGTCTCCCAGAAATCACTAATGCACCGCTCCCGCTGAAATCGACTGGCCTGCTCCTCCAACGGTAAGTGTTTTTAAAGGAGAAACTTACCTCCCAGAAATCACTTGTGCACTGCTCCCGCTGAAATTGACTAGCCTGCTCCTGTGAAGGTCTCCCAGAAATCACTAACGCACCGCTCCCGCTGAAATCGACTGGCCTGCTCCTGCAAAGGTAAGTGTTTTTAAAGGAGAAACCTACCTCCCAGAAATCACTTTCGCACCGCTCCCGCTGAAATCGACTGGCCTGCTCCTGCAAAGGTAAGTGTTTTTAAAGGAGAAACTTACCTCCCAGAAACCACTTGCGCACTGCTCCCGCTGAAATTGACTAGCCTGCTCCTGTGAAGGTCTCCCAGAAATCACTAACGCACCGCTCCCGCTGAAATCGACTGGCCTGCTCCTGCAAAGGTAAGTGTTTTTAAAGGAGAAACTTACCTCCCAGAAATCACTTGCGCACTGCTCCCGCTGAAATTGACTAGCCTGCTCCTGTGAAGGTCTCCCAGAAATCACTAACGCACCGCTCCCGCTGAAATCGACTGGCCTGCTCCTGCAAAGGTAAGTGTTTTTAAAGGAGAAACTTACCTCCCAGAAATCACTTCCGCACTGCTCCCGCTGAAATTGACTAGCCTGCTCCTGTGAAGGTCTCCCAGAAATCACTAACGCACCGCTCCCGCTGAAATCGACTGGCCTGCTCCTGCAAAGGTAAGTGTTTTTAAAGGAGAAACTTACCTCCCAGAAATCACTTGCGCACTGCTCCCGCTGAAATTGACTAGCCTGCTCCTGTGAAGGTCTCCCAGAAATCACTAACGCACCGCTCCCGCTGCAATCGGCTGGCCTGCTCCTGCAAAGCTAAGTGTTTTTAAAGGAGAAACTTTCCTCGCAGAAATCATTTGCGCACTGCTCCCACTGAAATCGACTGGCCTGCCCCTGCAAAGGTAAGTGTTTTTAAAGGAGAAACCTACCTACGAGAAATCACTTGCGCACTGCTCCCACTGAAATTGACTAAGCTGCTCCTGTGAAGGTCTCCCAGAAATCAATAACACACCGCTCCCGCTGAAATCGACTGGCCTGCTCTTGCAAAGGTAAGTGTTTTTAAAGGAGAAACTTAAATCCCAGAAATCACTTGCGCACTGCTCCCGCTGAAATTGACGAGCCTGCTCCTGTGAAGGTCTCCCAGAAATCACGAACGCACCGCTCCCGCTGAAATCGACTGGCCTGCTCCTGCAAAGGTAAGTGTTTTTAAAGGAGAAACTTACCTCCCAGAAATCACTTGCGCACTGCTCCCGCTGAAATTGACTAGCCTGCTCCTGTGAAGGTCTCCCAGAAATCACTAATGCACCGCTCCCGCTGAAATCGACTGGCCTGCTCCTCCAACGGTAAGTGTTTTTAAAGGAGAAACTTACCTCCCAGAAATCACTTGTGCACTGCTCCCGCTGAAATTGACTAGCCTGCTCCTGTGAAGGTCTCCCAGAAATCACTAACGCACCGCTCCCGCTGAAATCGACTGGCCTGCTCCTGCAAAGGTAAGTGTTTTTAAAGGAGAAATCTACCTCCCAGAAATCACTTTCGCACCGCTCCCGCTGAAATCGACTGGCCTCATCCTGCAAAGGTAAGTGTTTTTAAAGGAGAAACTTACCTCCCAGAAACCACTTGCGCACTGCTCCCGCTGAAATTGACTAGCCTGCTCCTGTGAAGGTCTCCCAGAAATCACTAACGCACCGCTCCCGCTGAAATCGACTGGCCTGCTCCTGCAAAGGTAAGTGTTTTTAAAGGAGAAACTTACCTCCCAGAAATCACTTGCGCACTGCTCCCGCTGAAATTGACGAGCCTGCTCCTGTGAAGGTCTCCCAGAAATCACTAACGCACCGCTCCCGCTGAAATCGACTGGCCTGCTCCTGCAAAGGTAAGTGTTTTTAAAGGAGAAACTTACCTCCCAGAAATCACTTGCGCACTGCTCCCGCTGAAATTGACTAGCCTGCTCCTGTGAAGGTCTCCCAGAAATCACTAACGCACCGCTCCCGCTGAAATCGACTGGCCTGCTCCTGCAAAGGTAAGTGTTTTTAAAGGAGAAACCTACCTCCCAGAAATCACTTGCGCACTGCTTCCACTGAAATTGACTAGCCTGCTCCTGTGAAGGACTCCCAGAAATCACTAACGCACCGCTCCCGCTGAAATTGACTAGCCTGCTCCTGTGAAGGTCTCCCAGAAATCACTAACGCACCGGTCCCGCTGAAATCGACTGGCCTGCTCCTGCAAAGGTAAGTGTTTTTAAAGGAGAAACTTACCTCCCAGAAATCACTTGCGCACTGCTCCCGCTGAAATTGACTAGCCTGCTCCTGTGAAGGTCTCCCAGAAATCACTAACGCACCGCTCCCGCTGAAATCGACTGGCCTGCTCCTGCACAGCTAAGTGTTTTTAAAGGAGAAACCTACCTCCCAGAAATCACTTGTGCACTGCTCCCGCTGAAATTGACTAGCCTGCTCCTGTGAAGGTCTCCCAGAAATCACTAACGCACCGCTCCCGCTGAAATCGGCTGGCCTGTTCCTGCAAAGCTAAGTGTTTTTAAAGGAGAAACTTACCTCCCAGAAATCACTTGCGCACTGCTCCCACTGAAATCGACTGGCCTGCTCCTGCAAAGGTAAGTGTTTTTAAAGGAGAAACCTACCTACCAGAAATCACTTGCGCACTGCTCCCACTGAAATTGACCAACCTGCTCCTGTGAAGGTCTCCCAGAAATCACTAACACACCGCTCCCGCTGAAATCGACTGGCCTGCTCTTGCAAAGGTAAGTTTTTTTTAAGGAGAAACTTAAATCCCAGAAATCACTTGCGCACTGCTCCCGCTGAAATTGACGAGCCTGCTCCTGTGAAGGTCTCCCAGAAATCACGAACGCACCGCTCCCGCTGAAATCGACTGGCCTGCTCCTGCACAGCTAAGTGTTTTTAAAGGAGAAACTTACCTCCCAGAAATCACTTGCGCACTGCTCCCGCTGAAATTGACTAGCCTGCTCCTGTGAAGGTCTCCCAGAAATCACTAATGCACCGCTCCCGCTGAAATCGACTGGCCTGCTCCTCCAACGGTAAGTGTTTTTAAAGGAGAAACTTACCTCCCAGAAATCACTTGTGCACTGCTCCCGCTGAAATTGACTAGCCTGTGTGGTGTTGGGTGTTCTAACACACAGAAGAGCCAACACAGTTGCATATGGTACAACGCTTGTTTATTTAAACTCACTATTTACAACTTGGTCTTTGCACTCTGCACGTGGGGGGCTCCCTGCTTGTGGTGTTTCAACAGCTCTTTCATGCTTCCTTCTCCCCAGACCTACTGACCTCCAGGTGTCGTGCTCGTGCTTTTTATGTGGTTGGTGTTCTTGTCTGTGATTGGTTGTGGTGTTGTGTACTCTGATTTGCCTGTTAGTGTGTCCATCATGATGTGTGTGTTTGAATATCATGACATCCCCCCTTTTTACAAAGATATGTGCCTACGTGGTAATAAATATGATCGTGACGTGAGTGCATCTAAGAGTGTGTGTGTGTCGTGTGCAGCATGTGTCTATGACGGAACTATGTACATGGGGCGATGTCGAGTGCGTCACATGAATCCAGTTGTACCATAACATAACAGAAATGCGAACGAGAGAAGAAGAAAAAAAATTTGAACAGTTGTCCAGTCAGACGACATCTGGAACGATAAACAACAACAGGTTATCATGTAAAATTGTCCAACTTATTAAACATATGAACTGTATTATAAGTCCATTCTAATGGGTTTGCGACGAATTCGGGTTGACCGCCTTAAGGGTGGATCAAGAACCACCGGCTGCTGTGCAGGCATGGCCATGGGTGGCGATGGAAAGGGCGTGATGTGCGGCAGCTCCACAAAGTCATCCTCGGAAGCCTGTTGAGGATCTGGCGTGTTGTGTGGCTGTGAACGTGGAAGTCGGCGAAGGGCGCGCCGATTGCGGCGACGCACGGAACCATCCGGCATGCGAACCAGGAACGAGCGGGGAGCCACTTGTCGGAGGACTTCGGCCGGTGCTGACCAGCCACCATACGGTTGATGGACGCGTACTTTGTCTCCGGAGGACAGGGGGGGCAGGTCCGTCGCTCGTGTGTCGTACCGACCTTTCTGGCGATCACGCTGCAGTTGCATGTCCCGAAGAACCGCCTCATGGTCTGTTGTCGGTGCCAGGACGGAAGGTACCGTCGTCCTGAGGGAGCGACCCATTAGTAGCTGCGCTGGCGAGAGGCCCGTGGATAACGGGGCCGATCGATAGGCCAGCAAGGCAAGGTTAAAGTCCGATCCGGCATCAGCCGCCTTGCACAGGAGCCGCTTTGCGATGTGGACACCCTTTTCAGCCTTCCCGTTCGATTGTGGATGCAGAGGGCTGGATGTCACATGAGTGAAACCATATGCTGCGGCAAAGGACGACCATTCACGGCTGGCAAAACAAGGTCCATTGTCTGACATGACAGTCCTTGGAATGCCATGGCGAGCAAACGTTTCCTTGCAGGCCCCAATGACTGCGGACGACGTCAGATCATGGAGAGGCATGACTTCCGGGTAGTTTGAGAAGTAGTCTATAATAACAATGTAATCTCTGCCGAGCGCGTGAAATAGGTCAACACCCACCTTCGCCCAGGGGGACGTCACCATCTCGTGTGGTAGAAGTGTTTCCGGAGGTTGCGCCGGCTGAAACCTCTGACAGGTTGTGCAGTTGAGCACCATGTTGGCTATGTCTTCATTAATACCCGGCCAATATACCGCCGCCCGGGCCCTTCGTCTGCATTTTTCGACACCCAAGTGGCCTTCGTGTAGTTGACGAAGAATCATCTGGCGCACACTGTGTGGAATGACGATCCTATGCGATTTCATAAGGACCCCGTCTATATTGGTGAGATCATCTCGCACATTATAAAACTGGGGGCACTGCCCTTTTAGCCACCCTTCCGTCATGTGGCGCATCACTCGCTGCAGCAGAGGGTCAGTCGCCGTCTCTGCGCGTATGTGGGCCAGACAAGGATCATCAGCTGGCATATTTGCTGCTGTCAGAGTCACGTGTGCCTCAATTTGACGCACGAACCCCTCCGCATCTGGTGGTGTGCTCACTGCTCGGGAAAGAGTGTCCGCCACTATGAGTTCCTTCCCCGGAGTGTAGATCAGTTCAAAATCGTACCTCCTGAGTTTGAGTAAGATGCGCTGGAGGCGAGGAGTCATGTCGTTCAGGTCTTTGTTAATGATGTTGACCAGGGGGCGGTGGTCAGTTTCGACCGTGAATCGTGGCAGGCCATACACATAGTCGTGGAACTTGTCCAGTCCAGTTAACAAGCCCAGGCATTCTTTTTCGATTTGCGCGTAGCGCTGTTCGGTAGGGGTCATGGCTCGTGAGGCATACGCAACCGGGGCCCATGATGACGTGCTGTCTTTTTGCAGGAGTACCGCTCCAATACCAGATTGGCTGGCGTCTGTTGAGATCTTTGTAGGGCGAGTCGCGTCAAAGAAGGCCAGCACTGGTGCCGTGACCAGTTTGTGCTTGAGCTCCTCCCATTCCCGCTGATGCGACTGGTGCCAGTTGAATTCCGTCGATTTTTTTACGAGATGGCGCATGTTTGTTGTATGAGAAGCCAGGTTGGGAATGAACTTCCCAAGGAAGTTGACCATGCCCAGGAATCTTAAGACAGCCTTCTTGTCAGCCGGTCGTGGCATGGCTGTGATGGCGCTAACCTTGTCTGCATCGGGACGGACCCCGGACCTTGAGATGTGGTCCCCGAGGAATTTCAGCTCCGTCTGGCCGAAAGCACACTTCGCACGGTTGAGACGCAGGCCATTTTGCCGTATGCGGGTGAAGACACGTCGAAGACGATGCATGTGTTCCTGCGGAGTGGTGGACCAAATGATGATATCGTCCACATATACACGAACCCCTTCGATGCCTTCCATCATCTGCTCCATAATGCGGTGGAATACTTCAGATGCCGAAATGATGCCGAATGGCATCCGGTTGTAGCAGAATCTGCCAAAAGGGGTGTTGAATGTGCATAGTCTTCGGCTGGCCGGGTCCAGTTGGATCTGCCAGAATCCTTTGGACGCATCCAATTTAGTGAATATGTTGGCTCGCGCCATCTCGCTGGTGAGGTCTTCTCGTTTCGGGATGGGATAGTGTTCCCGCATGATGTTGTTGTTCAGATCTTTTGGATCTATACATATACGGAGCTCGCCAGAGGGCTTCTTTACACAGACCATGGAGCTGACCCATGGCGTGGGCTCCGTGACCTTGGATAGGACCCCTTGGTCCTGAAGAATCTGCAGTTGTGCCTTGAGGCGGTCTTTGAGAGGCGCAGGAACCCTGCGAGGTGCGTGAACGACAGGGATGGCGTCCGGTCTGAGTCGAATCTTGTACGTGTGTGGCAATGTCCCCATGCCTTCAAAAACCTCCTGGTTGTGAGCGAGGAGGGAATGGAGATTCGCGTGGAACTCAGCATCCGGGAAGTCGGATATCTCATCTGGAGAGAGAGACATGATGCGCTGTACCAGGTGAAGGACCTTGCACGCTTGTGCGCCCAGTAACGAGTCCTTTGATGAGCCCACAACTTCGAAGGGGAGTGTGGCCGTGTACCTCTTGTGAGTCACCTGTAGCTGGCAAGATCCTACGGACGGGATAACGTTCCCGTTATAGTCAACCATCTTAAGCCGGGATGGTGTGATGGGTGGTTTGACCTTCATGGCCTGGACTGCAGAGTAAGCAATCAGGTTGGCGGATGCGCCGGTGTCCAGACGGAAGGCGACGCGCGATCGGTTGACCGTCAGGGTGGCACACCACTCATCGTCTGGATTGATGGCATTGACCTTGTTGACATCAATGACGGCAACTCTGAAGTCATCCTGGTCATCTGCATCACTTAACTGGAAGTCTTGATGCGTGGGCTGGACGGTCCTGACTCGTGTGCGAGGTTGTCGAGGATGCGCCGGATCCATGGGTTGAGCCGCACGACAGCGGGCTGCGTAGTGGCCTATCATGGCACATCTGTTGCACTGTTGGTATTTTGCAGGACATTGCCCTTTTAAGTGTAGACCTCCACACTTGCTGCACGTCATGACGTCACGGCGTTCGTTGCGCCACTGCGCATGCGCAGTGCGATCTTGCGGTGGGCGCGCCTGCGCAGTGCGTCCCTCGTTGTGGCCGTTATTCTTGGCGCGCACCTGCGCGGGAGACCGCGAAAAGCGCGGGAAGCGGCCGCTGTCGTCCGGGCCGTGGGGCGGGAAGAAATCGACGGCCTGGATGCGTTCAACGTCGTGGGCGGCCTGGCTTGCCGATTCGACGGCTGGGGACCCCCTCCGTGCCAACTCGGACGCCTGAAATCGGGCAAAACGGCAGGCAGCATTTTCATGGAGGACACAGGCTTCCACAGCAGACGCTAAGGTGAGGCTCTTTATTTTAAGAAGCTGCTGGCGTAGGCCACTAGAGGCAACGCCAAAAACAATCTGGTCCCTGATCATGGACTCTGTGGTGGTGCCGTAACCGCAGGACTGCGCTAGAATCCGGAGGTGCGTCAGAAAGGGTTGAAAAAGCTCCTCCTTACCTTGCAGGCGTTGCTGAAAGATGTATCTTTCGAAAGTTTCGTTTACTTCAGTTTGAAAGTGCTGGTCCATTTTGAGGATGACCGTGTCATATTTGGCCTGGTTTTCGCCTTCCTCGAACACCAGTGAATTAAAGACATCATTTGGGTGGGGGCCTGCGTAGAAGAGGAGCATTGCAATCTTCGAATCATCCGAGACATTCTGTTTTTCGGTGGCACGGATGTACAGGTCAAATCGCTGCCTGTAGAGCTTCCAGTTGGTGCCTAGGTTCCCCGTGACTTGCATCGGCTGCGGTTTGCCGGTGTGGTCCATGTCCAGAATGGCAGGTTGGTAGGCAGGTATCGATCCACTCCTGTACCATGTGGTGTTGGGTGTTCTAACACACAGAAGAGCCAACACAGTTGCATATGGTACAACGCTTGTTTATTTAAACTCACTATTTACAACTTGGTCTTTGCACTCTGCACGTGGGGGGCTCCCTGCTTGTGGTGTTTCAACAGCTCTTTCATGCTTCCTTCTCCCCAGACCTACTGACCTCCAGGTGTCGTGCTCGTGCTTTTTATGTGGTTGGTGTTCTTGTCTGTGATTGGTTGTGGTGTTGTGTACTCTGATTTGCCTGTTAGTGTGTCCATCATGATGTGTGTGTTTGAATATCATGACAGCCTGGTCCTGTGAAGGTCTCCCAGAAATCACTAACGCACCGCTCCCGCTGAAATCGACTGGCCTGCTCCTGCAAAGGTAAGTGTTTTTAAAGGAGAAACCTACCTCCCAGAAATCACTTTCGCACCGCTCCCGCTGAAATCGACTGGCCTGCTCCTGCAAAGGTAAGTGTTTTTAAAGGAGAAACGTACCTCCCAGAAACCACTTGCGCACTGCTACCGCTGAAATTGACTAGCCTGCTCCTGTGAAGGTCTCCCAGAAATCACTAACGCACCGCTCCCGCTGAAATCGACTGGCCTGCTCCTGCAAAGGTAAGTGTTTTTAAAGGAGAAACTTAAATCCCAGAAATCACTTGCGCACTGCTCCCGCTGAAATTGACTAGCCTGCTCCTGTGAAGGTCTCCCAGAAATCACTAACGCACCGCTCCCGCTGAAATCGACTGGCCTGCTCCTGCAAAGGTAAGTGTTTTTAAAGGAGAAACTTACCTCCCAGAAATCACTTGCGCACTGCTCCCGCTGAAATTGACTAGCCTGCTCCTGTGAAGGTCTCCCAGAAATCACTAACGCACCGTTCCCGCTGAAATCGACTGGCCTGCTCCTGCAAAGGTAAGTGTTTTTAAAGGAGAAACTTACCTCCCAGAAATCACTTGCGCACTGCTCCCGCTGAAATTGACTAGCCTGCTCCTGTGAAGGTCTCCCAGATATCACTAACGCACCGCTCCCGCTGAAATCGGCTGGCCTGCTCCTGCAAAGCTAAGTGTTTTTAAAGGAGAAACTTTCCTCCCAGAAATCATTTGCGCACTGCTCCCACTGAAATCGACTGGCCTGCCCCTGCAAAGGTAAGTGTTTTTAAAGGAGAAACCTACCTACGAGAAATCACTTGCGCACTGCTCCCACTGAAATTGACTAAGCTGCTCCTGTGAAGGTCTCCCAGAAATCACTAACACACCGCTCCCGCTGAAATCGACTGGCCTGCTCTTGCAAAGGTAAGTGTTTTTAAAGGAGAAACTTAAATCCCAGAAATCACTTGCGCACTGCTCCCGCTGAAATTGACGAGCCTGCTCCTGTGAAGGTCTCCCAGAAATCACGAACGCACCGCTCCCGCTGAAATCGACTGGCCTGCTCCTGCAAAAGTAGGTGTTTTTAAAGGAGAAACTTACCTCCCAGAAATCACTTGCGCACTGCTCCCGCTGAAATTGACTAGCCTGCTCCTGTGAAGGTCTCCCAGAAATCACTAATGCACCGCTCCCGCTGAAATCGACTGGCCTGCTCCTCCAACGGTAAGTGTTTTTAAAGGAGAAACTTACCTCCCAGAAATCACTTGTGCACTGCTCCCGCTGAAATTGACTAGCCTGCTCCTGTGAAGGTCTCCCAGAAATCACTAACGCACCGCTCCCGCTTAAATCGACTGGCCTGCTCCTGCAAAGGTAAGTGTTTTTAAAGAAGAAACCTACCTCCCAGAAATCACTTTCGCACCGCTCCCGCTGAAATCGACTGGCCTGCTCCTGCAAAGGTAAGTGTTTTTAAAGGAGAAACTTACCTCCCAGAAACCACTTGCGCACTGCTCCCGCTGAAATTGACTAGCCTGCTCCTGTGAAGGTCTCCCAGAAATCACTAATGCACCGCTCCCGCTGAAATCGACTGGCCTGCTCCTCCAACGGTAAGTGTTTTTAAAGGAGAAACTTACCTCCCAGAAATCACTTGTGCACTGCTCCCGCTGAAATTGACTCGCCTGCTCCTGTGAAGGTCTCCCAGAAATCACTAACGCACCGCTCCCGCTGAAATCGACTGGCCTGCTCCTGCAAAGGTAAGTGTTTTTAAAGGAGAAACCTACCTCCCAGAAATCACTTTCGCACCGCTCCCGCTGAAATCGACTGGCCTGCTCCTGCAAAGGTAAGTGTTTTTAAAGGAGAAACTTACCTCCCAGAAACCACTTGCGCACTGCTCCCGCTGAAATTGACTAGCCTGCTCCTGTGAAGGTCTCCCAGAAATCACTAACGCACCGCTCCCGCTGAAATCGACTGGCCTGCTCCTGCAAAGGTAAGTGTTTTTAAAGGAGAAACTTACCTCCCAGAAATCACTTGCGCACTGCTCCCGCTGAAATTGACTAGCCTGCTCCTGTGAAGGTCTCCCAGAAATCACTAACGCACCGCTCCCGCTGAAATCGACTGGCCTGCTCCTGCAAAGGTAAGTGTTTTTAAAGGAGAAACTTACCTCCCAAAAATCACTTCCGCACTGCTCCCGCTGAAATTGACTAGCCTGCTCCTGTGAAGGTCTCCCAGAAATCACTAACGCACCGCTCCCGCTGAAATCGACTGGCCTGCTCCTGCAAAGGTAAGTGTTTTTAAAGGAGAAACTTACCTCCCAGAAATCACTTGCGCACTGCTCCCGCTGAAATTGACTAGCCTGCTCCTGTGAAGGTCTCCCAGAAATCACTAACGCACCGCTCCCGCTGCAATCGGCTGGCCTGCTCCTGCAAAGCTAAGTGTTTTTAAAGGAGAAACTTTGCTCGCAGAAATCATTTGCGCACTGCTCCCACTGAAATCGACTGGCCTGCCCCTGCAAAGGTAAGTGTTTTTAAAGGAGAAACCTACCTACGAGAAATCACTTGCGCACTGCTCCCACTGAAATTGACTAAGCTGCTCCTGTGAAGGTCTCCCAGAAATCACTAACACACCGCTCCCGCTGAAATCGACTGGCCTGCTCTTGCAAAGGTAAGTGTTTTTAAAGGAGAAACTTAAATCCCAGAAATCACTTGCGCACTGCTCCCGCTGAAATTGACGAGCCTGCTCCTGTGAAGGTCTCCCAGAAATCACGAACGCACCGCTCCCGCTGAAATCGACTGGCCTGCTCCTGCAAAGGTAAGTGTTTTTAAAGGAGAAACTTACCTCCCAGAAATCACTTGCGCACTGCTCCCGCTGAAATTGACTAGCCTGCTCCTGTGAAGGTCTCCCAGAAATCACTAATGCACCGCTCCCGCTGAAATCGACTGGCCTGCTCCTCCAACGGTAAGTGTTTTTAAAGGAGAAACTTACCTCCCAGAAATCACTTGTGCACTGCTCCCGCTGAAATTGACTAGCCTGCTCCTGTGAAGGTCTCCCAGAAATCACTAACGCACCGCTCCCGCTGAAATCGACTGGCCTGCTCCTGCAAAGGTAAGTGTTTTTAAAGGAGAAATCTACCTCCCAGAAATCACTTTCGCACCGCTCCCGCTGAAATCGACTGGCCTCATCCTGCAAAGGTAAGTGTTTTTAAAGGAGAAACTTACCTCCCAGAAACCACTTGCGCACTGCTCCCGCTGAAATTGACTAGCCTGCTCCTGTGAAGGTCTCCCAGAAATCACTAACGCACCGCTCCCGCTGAAATCGACTGGCCTGCTCCTGCAAAGGTAAGTGTTTTTAAAGGAGAAACTTACCTCCCAGAAATCACTTGCGCACTGCTCCCGCTGAAATTGACGAGCCTGCTCCTGTGAAGGTCTCCCAGAAATCACTAACGCACCGCTCCCGCTGAAATCGACTGGCCTGCTCCTGCAAAGGTAAGTGTTTTTAAAGGAGAAACTTACCTCCCAGAAATCACTTGCGCACTGCTCCCGCTGAAATTGACTAGCCTGCTCCTGTGAAGGTCTCCCAGAAATCACTAACGCACCGCTCCCGCTGGAATCGACTGGCCTGCTCCTGCAAAGGTAAGTGTTTTTAAAGGAGAAACCTACCTCCCAGAAATCACTTGCGCACTGCTTCCACTGAAATTGACTAGCCTGCTCCTGTGAAGGACTCCCAGAAATCACTAACGCACCGCTCCCGCTGAAATTGACTAGCCTGCTCCTGTGAAGCTCTCCCAGAAATCACTAACGCACCGGTCCCGCTGAAATCGACTGGCCTGCTCCTGCAAAGGTAAGTGTTTTTAAAGGAGAAACTTACCTCCCAGAAATCACTTGCGCACTGCTCCCGCTGAAATTGACTAGCCTGCTCCTGTGAAGGTCTCCCAGAAATCACTAACGCACCGCTCCCGCTGAAATCGACTGGCCTGCTCCTGCACAGCTAAGTGTTTTTAAAGGAGAAACCTACCTCCCAGAAATCACTTGTGCACTGCTCCCGCTGAAATTGACTAGCCTGCTCCTGTGAAGGTCTCCCAGAAATCACTAACGCACCGCTCCCGCTGAAATCGGCTGGCCTGTTCCTGCAAAGCTAAGTGTTTTTAAAGGAGAAACTTACCTCCCAGAAATCACTTGCGCACTGCTCCCACTGAAATCGACTGGCCTGCTCCTGCAAAGGTAAGTGTTTTTAAAGGAGAAACCTACCTACCAGAAATCACTTGCGCACTGCTCCCACTGAAATTGACCAACCTGCTCCTGTGAAGGTCTCCCAGAAATCACTAACACACCGCTCCCGCTGAAATCGACTGGCCTGCTCTTGCAAAGGTAAGTTTTTTTTAAGGAGAAACTTAAATCCCAGAAATCACTTGCGCACTGCTCCCGCTGAAATTGACGAGCCTGCTCCTGTGAAGGTCTCCCAGAAATCACGAACGCACCGCTCCCGCTGAAATCGACTGGCCTGCTCCTGCAAAGGTAAGTGTTTTTAAAGGAGAAACTTACCTCCCAGAAATCACTTGCGCACTGCTCCCGCTGAAATTGACTAGCCTGCTCCTGTGAAGGTCTCCCAGAAATCACTAATGCACCGCTCCCGCTGAAATCGACTGGCCTGCTCCTCCAACGGTAAGTGTTTTTAAAGGAGAAACTTACCTCCCAGAAATCACTTGTGCACTGCTCCCGCTGAAATTGACTAGCCTGGTCCTGTGAAGGTCTCCCAGAAATCACTAACGCACCGCTCCCGCTGAAATCGACTGGCCTGCTCCTGCAAAGGTAAGTGTTTTTAAAGGAGAAACCTACCTCCCAGAAATCACTTTCGCACCGCTCCCGCTGAAATCGACTGGCCTGCTCCTGCAAAGGTAAGTGTTTTTAAAGGAGAAACGTACCTCCCAGAAACCACTTGCGCACTGCTACCGCTGAAATTGACTAGCCTGCTCCTGTGAAGGTCTCCCAGAAATCACTAACGCACCGCTCCCGCTGAAATCGACTGGCCTGCTCCTGCAAAGGTAAGTGTTTTTAAAGGAGAAACTTAAATCCCAGAAATCACTTGCGCACTGCTCCCGCTGAAATTGACTAGCCTGCTCCTGTGAAGGTCTCCCAGAAATCACTAACGCACCGCTCCCGCTGAAATCGACTGGCCTGCTCCTGCAAAGGTAAATGTTTTTAAAGGAGAAACTTACCTCCCAGAAATCACTTGCGCACTGCTCCCGCTGAAATTGACTAGCCTGCTCCTGTGAAGGTCTCCCAGAAATCACTAACGCACCGTTCCCGCTGAAATCGGCTGGCCTGCTCCTGCAAAGCTAAGTGTTTTTAAAGGAGAAACTTTCTTCCCAGAAATCATTTGCGCACTGCTCCCACTGAAATCGACTGGCCTGCCCCTGCAAAGGTAAGTGTTTTTAAAGGAGAAACCTACCTACGAGAAATCACTTGCGCACTGCTCCCACTGAAATTGACTAAGCTGCTCCTGTGAAGGTCTCCCAGAAATCACTAACACACCGCTCCCGCTGAAATCGACTGGCCTGCTCTTGCAAAGGTAAGTGTTTTTAAAGGAGAAACTTAAATCCCAGAAATCACTTGCGCACTGCTCCCGCTGAAATTGACGAGCCTGCTCCTGTGAAGGTCTCCCAGAAATCACGAACGCACCGCTCCCGCTGAAATCGACTGGCCTGCTCCTGCAAAAGTAGGTGTTTTTAAAGGAGAAACTTACCTCCCAGAAATCACTTGCGCACTGCTCCCGCTGAAATTGACTAGCCTGCTCCTGTGAAGGTCTCCCAGAAATCACTAATGCACCGCTCCCGCTGAAATCGACTGGCCTGCTCCTCCAACGGTAAGTGTTTTTAAAGGAGAAACTTACCTCCCAGAAATCACTTGTGCACTGCTCCCGCTGAAATTGACTAGCCTGGTCCTGTGAAGGTCTCCCAGAAATCACTAACGCACCGCTCCCGCTGAAATCGACTGGCCTGCTCCTGCAAAGGTAAGTGTTTTTAAAGGAGAAACCTACCTCCCAGAAATCACTTTCGCACCGCTCCCGCTGAAATCGACTGGCCTGCTCCTGCAAAGGTAAGTGTTTTTAAAGGAGAAACGTACCTCCCAGAAACCACTTGCGCACTGCTACCGCTGAAATTGACTAGCCTGCTCCTGTGAAGGTCTCCCAGAAATCACTAACGCACCGCTCCCGCTGAAATCGACTGGCCTGCTCCTGCAAAGGTAAGTGTTTTTAAAGGAGAAACTTAAATCCCAGAAATCACTTGCGCACTGCTCCCGCTGAAATTGACTAGCCTGCTCCTGTGAAGGTCTCCCAGAAATCACTAACGCACCGCTCCCGCTGAAATCGACTGGCCTGCTCCTGCAAAGGTAAGTGTTTTTAAAGGAGAAACTTACCTCCCAGAAATCACTTGCGCACTGCTCCCGCTGAAATTGACTAGCCTGCTCCTGTGAAGGTCTCGCAGAAATCACTAACGCACCGTTCCCGCTGAAATCGGCTGGCCTGCTCCTGCAAAGCTAAGTGTTTTTAAAGGAGAAACTTTCCTCCCAGAAATCATTTGCGCACTGCTCCCACTGAAATCGACTGGCCTGCCCCTGCAAAGGTAAGTGTTTTTAAAGGAGAAACCTACCTACGAGAAATCACTTGCGCACTGCTCCCACTGAAATTGACTAAGCTGCTCCTGTGAAGGTCTCCCAGAAATCACTAACACACCGCTCCCGCTGAAATCGACTGGCCTGCTCTTGCAAAGGTAAGTGTTTTTAAAGGAGAAACTTAAATCCCAGAAATCACTTGCGCACTGCTCCCGCTGAAATTGACGAGCCTGCTCCTGTGAAGGTCTCCCAGAAATCACGAACGCACCGCTCCCGCTGAAATCGACTGGCCTGCTCCTGCAAAAGTAGGTGTTTTTAAAGGAGAAACTTACCTCCCAGAAATCACTTGCGCACTGCTCCCGCTGAAATTGACTAGCCTGCTCCTGTGAAGGTCTCCCAGAAATCACTAATGCACCGCTCCCGCTGAAATCGACTGGCCTGCTCCTCCAACGGTAAGTGTTTTTAAAGGAGAAACTTACCTCCCAGAAATCACTTGTGCACTGCTCCCGCTGAAATTGACTAGCCTGCTCCTGTGAAGGTCTCCCAGAAATCACTAACGCACCGCTCCCGCTGAAATCGACTGGCCTGCTCCTGCAAAGGTAAGTGTTTTTAAAGAAGAAACCTACCTCCCAGAAATCACTTTCGCACCGCTCCCGCTGAAATCGACTGGCCTGCTCCTGCAAAGGTAAGTGTTTTTAAAGGAGAAACTTACCTCCCAGAAACCACTTGCGCACTGCTCCCGCTGAAATTGACTAGCCTGCTCCTGTGAAGGTCTCCCAGAAATCACTAACGCACCGCTCCCGCTGAAATCGACTGGCCTGCTCCTGCAAAGGTAAGTGTTTTTAAAGGAGAAACTTACCTCCCAGAAATCACTTGCGCACTGCTCCCGCTGAAATTGACTAGCCTGCTCCTGTGAAGGTCTCCCAGAAATCACTAACGCACCGCTCCCGCTGAAATCGACTGGCCTGCTCCTGCAAAGGTAAGTGTTTTTAAAGGAGAAACTTACCTCCCAGAAATCACTTGCGCACTGCTCCCACTGAAATTGACTAGCCTGCTCCTGTGAAGGTCTCTCAGAAATCACTAACGCACCGCTCCCGCTGAAATCGACTGGCCTGCTCCTGCAAAGGTAAGTGTTTTTAAAGGAGAAACCTACCTCCCAGAAATCACTTGCGCACTGCTTCCACTGAAATTGACTAGCCTGCTCCTGTGAAGGACTCCCAGAAATCACTAACGCACCGCTCCCGCTGAAATTGACTAGCCTGCTCCTGTGAAGGTCTCCCAGAAATCACTAACGCACCGCTCCCGCTGAAATCGACTGGCCTGCTCCTGCAAAGGTAAGTGTTTTTAAAGGAGAAACTTACCTCCCAGAAATCACTTGCGCACTGCTCCCGCTGAAATTGACTAGCCTGCTCCTGTGAAGGTCTCCCAGAAATCACTAACGCACCGCTCCCGCTGAAATCGACTGGCCTGCTCCTGCACAGCTAAGTGTTTTTAAAGGAGAAACCTACCTCCCAGAAATCACTTGTGCACTGCTCCAGCTGAAATTGACTAGCCTGCTCCTGTGAAGGTCTCCCAGAAATCACTAACGCACCGCTCCCGCTGAAATCGGCTGGCCTGCTCCTGCAAAGCTAAGTGATTTTAAAGGAGAAACTGACCTCCCAGAAATCACTTGCGCACTGCTCCCACTGAAATCGACTGGCCTGCTCCTGCAAAGGTAAGTGTTTTTAAAGGAGAAACCTACCTCCCAGAAATCACTTGCGCACTCCTCCCACTGAAATTGACCAACCTGCTCCTGTGAAGGTCTCCCAGAAATCACTAACACACCGCTCCCGCTAAAATCGACTGGCCTGCTCTTGCAAAGGTAAGTGTTTTTAAAGGAGAAACTTAAATCCCAGAAATCACTTGCGCACTGCTCCCGCTGAAATTGACGAGCCTGCTCCTGTGAAGGTCTCCCAGAAATCACGAACGCACCGCTCCCGCTGAAATCGACTGGCCTGCTCCTGCACAGCTAAGTGTTTTTAAAGGAGAAACCTACCTCCCAGAAATCACTTGTGCACTGCTCCCGCTGAAATTAACTAGCCTGCTCCTGTGAAGGTCTCCCAGAAATCACTAACGCACCGCTCCCGCTGAAATCGACTGGCCTGCTCCTGCAAAGCTAAGTGATTTTAAAGGAGAAACGTACCTCCCAGAAATCACTTGCGCACTGCTCCCACTGAAATCGACTGGCCTGCTCCTGCAAAGGTAAGTGTTTTTAAAGGAGAACCCTACCTACCAGAAATCCCTTGCGCACTGCTCCCACTGAAATTGACCAACCTGCTCCTGTGAAGGTCTCCCAGAAATCACTAACACACCGCTCCCGCTGAAATCGACTGGCCTGCTCTTGCAAAGGTAAGTGTTTTTAAAGGAGAAAATTAAATCCCAGAAATCACTTGCGCACTGCTCCCGCTGAAATTGACGAGCCTGCTCCTGTGAAGGTCTCCCAGAAATCACGAACGCACCGCTCCCGCTGAAATCGACTGGCCTGCTCCTGCACAGCTAAGTGTTTTTAAAGGAGAAACCTACCTCCCAGAAATCACTTGCGCACTGCTCCCGCTGAAATTAACTAGCCTGCTCCTGTGAAGGACTCCCAGAAATCACTAACGCACCGCTCCCGCTGAAATTGACTAGCCTGCTCCTGTGAAGGTCTCCCAGAAATCACTAACGCACCGCTCCCGCTGAAATCGACTGGCCGGCTCCTGCAAAGGCAAGTGTTTTTAAAGGAGAAACTTACCTCCCAGAAATCACTTGTGCACTGCTCCCGCAGAAATTGACTAGCCTGCTCCTGTGAAGGTCTCCCAGAAATCACTAACGCACCGCTCCCGCTGAAATCGACTGGTCTTCTCCTGCAAAGGTAAGTGTTTTAAAAAGGAGGAACTTACCTCCCAGATATCACTTGCGCACTGGTCCCGCTGAAATTGACTTGCCTGCTCCTGTGAATGTCTCCCGGAAATCACTAACGCACCGCTCCCGCTGAAATCGACTGGTCTTCTCCTGCAAAGGTAAGTGTTTTAAAAAGGAGGAACTTACCTCCCAGATATCACTTGCGCACTGCTCCCGCTGAAATTGACTTGCCTGCTCCTGTGAATGTCTCCCGGAAATCACTAACGCACCGCTCCCGCTGAAATCGACTGGCCTACTCTTCCAAAGGTAAGTGTTTTTAAAGGAGAAACATACCTCCCAGAAATCACTTGCGCACTGCTCCCGCTGAAATTGACTAGCCTGCTCCTGTGAAGATCTCCCAGAAATCACTAACGCACCGCTCCCGCTGAAATCGACTGGCCTGCTCCTGCAAAGGTAAGTGTTTTTAAAGGAGAAACTTACCTGCCAGGAATCACTTGCGCACTTTTTCCGCTGAAATTGACTAGCCTGCTCCTGTGAAGGTCTCCCAGAAATCAGTAACGCACCGCTCCCGCTGAAATCGACTGGCCTGCTCCTGCAAATGTAAGTGTTTTTAAAGGAAAAACTTACCTCCCAGAAATCACTTCAGCACTTTTTCCGCTGAAATTGACTAGCCTGCTCCTGTGAAGGTCTCCCAGAAATCACTAACACACCGCTCCCGCTGAAATCAACGGGCCTGCTCTTGCAAAGGTAAGTGTTTTTAAAGGAGAAACTTACCTCCCAGAAATCACTTGCGCACTGCTCCCGCTGAAATTGACTAGCCTGCTCCTGTGAAGGTCTCCCAGAAATCACTAACGCACCGCTCCCGCTGAAATCGACTGGCCTGCTCCTGCAAAGGTAAGTGTTTTTAAAGGAGAAACTTACCTCCCAGAAATCACTTGTGCACTGCTCCCGCTGAAATTGACTGGCCTGCTCCTGCAAAGGTAAGTGTTTTTAAAGGAGAAACTTACCTGCCAGGAATCACTTGCGCACTTTTTCCGCTGAAATTGACTAGCCTGCTCCTGTGAAGGTCTCCCAGAAATCACTAACGCACCGCTCCCGCTGAAATCGACTGGACTGCTCCTGCACAGCTAAGTGTTTTTAAAGGAGAAACCTACCTCCCAGAAATCACTTGTGCACTGCTCCCGCTGAAATTGACTAGCCTGCTCCTGTGAAGGTCTCCCAGAAATCACTAACGCACCGCTCCCGCTGAAATCGGCTGGCCTGCTCCTGCAAAGCTAAGTGTTTTTAAAGGAGAAACTTACCTCCCAGAAATCACTAACGCACCGCTCCCGCTGAAATCGACTGGCCTGCTCCTGCACAGCTAAGTGTTTTTAAAGGAGAAACCTACCTCCCAGAAATCACTTGTGCACTGCTCCCGCTGAAATTGACTAGCCTGCTCCTGTGAAGGTCTCCCAGAAATCACTAACGCACCGCTCCCGCTGAAATCGGCTGGCCTGCTCCTGCAAAGCTAAGTGTTTTTAAAGGAGAAACTTACCTCCCAGAAATCACTTGCGCACTGCTCCCACTGAAATCGACTGGCCTGCTCCTGCAAAGGTAAGTGTTTTTAAAGGAGAAACCTACCTCCCAGAAATCACTTGCGCACTGCTCCCACTGAAATTGACTAACCTGCTCCTGTGAAGGTCTCCCAGAAATCACTAACACACCGCTCCCGCTGAAATCGACTGGCCTGCTCTTGCAAAGTTAAGTGTTTTTAAAGGAGAAACTTACCACCCAGAAATCACTTGCGCACTGCTCCCGCTGAAAATGACTAGCCTGCTCCTGTGAAGGTCTCCCAGAAATCACTAATGCACCGCTCCCGCTGAAATCGACTGGCCTGCTCCTCCAACGGTAAGTGTTTTTAAAGGAGTAACTTACCTCCCAGAAATCACTTGTGCACTGCTCCCGCTGAAATTGACTAGCCTGCTCCTGTGAAGGTCTCCCAGAAATCACTAACGCACCGCTCCCGCTGAAATCGACTGGCCTGCTCCTGCAAAGGTAAGTGTTTTTAAAGGAGAAACTTACCTCCCAGAAACCACTTGCGCACTGCTCCCGCTGAAATTGACTAGCCTGCTCCTGTGAAGGTCTCCCAGAAATCACTAACGCACCGCTCCCGCTGAAATCGACTGGCGTGCTCCTGCACAGCTAAGTGTTTTTAAAGGAGAAACTTGCCTCCCAGAAATCACTTGTGCACTGCTCCCGCTGAAATTGACTAGCCTGCTCCTGTGAAGGTCTCCCAGAAATCACTAACGCACCGCTCCCGCTGAAATCGGCTGGCCGGCTCCTGCAAAGCTAAGTGTTTTTAAAGGAGAAACTTACCTCCCAGAAATCACTTGCGCACTGCTCCCACTGAAATTGACTAGCCTGCTCCTGTGAAGGTCTCCCAGAAATCACTAACGCACCGCTCCCACTGAAATCGACTGGCCGGCTCCTGCAAAGGTAAGTGTTTTCAAAGGAGAAACTTACCTCCCAGAAATCACTTGTGCACTGCTCCCGCAGAAATTGACGAGCCTGCTCCTGTGAAGGTCTCCCAGAAATCACTAACGCACCGCTCCCGCTGAAATCGACTGGTCTTCTCCTGCAAAGGTAAGTGTTTTAAAAAGGAGGAACTTACCTCCCAGATATCACTTGCACACTGCTCCCGCTGAAATTGACTTGCCTGCTCCTGTGAATGTCTCCCGGAAATCACTAACGCACCGCTCCCACTGAAATCGACTGGCCTGCTCTTCCAAAGGTAAGTGTTTTTAAAGGAGAAACATACCTCCCAGAAATCACTTGTGCACTGCTCCCGCTGAAATTGACTAGCCTGCTCCTGTGAAGGTCTCCCAGAAATCACTAACGCACCGCTCCCGCTGAAATCGACTGGCCTGCTCCTGCAAAGGTAAGTGTTTTTAAAGGAGAAACTTACCTCCCAGAAACCACTTGCGCACTGCTCCCGCTGAAATTGACTAGCCTGCTCCTGTGAAGGTCTCCCAGAAATCACTAACGCACCGCACCCGCTGAAATCGACTGGCCTGCTCCTCCAAAGGTAAGTGTTTTTAAAGGAGAATCTTACCTCCCAGAAATCACTTGCGCACTTTTTCCGCTGGAATTGACTAGCCTGCTCCTGTGAAGGTCTCCCAGAAATCACTAACGCACCGCTCCCGCTGAAATCGACTGGCCTGCTCCTGCAAAGGTCAGTGTTTTTAAAGGAGAAACTTACCTCCCAGAAATCACTTGCGCACTGCTGCCGCTGAAATTGACTAGCCTGCTCCTGTGAAGGTCTCCCAGAAATCACTAACGCACCGCTCCCGCTGAAATCGACTGGCATGCTCCTGCAAAGGTAAGTGTTTTTAAAGGAGAAACCTACCTCCCAGAAATCACTTGCGTACTGCTTCCACTGAAATTGACTCGCCTGCTCCTGTGAAGGACTCCCAGAAATCACTAACGCACCGCTCCCGCTGAAATTGACTAGCCTGCTCCTGTGAAGGTCTCCCAGAAATCACTAACGCACCGCTCCCGCTGAAATCGACTGGCCGGCTCCTGCAAAGGTAAGTGTTTTTAAAGGAGAAACTTACCTCCCAGAAATCACTTGTGCACTGCTCCCGCAGAAATTGACTAGCCTGCTCCTGTGAAGGTCTCCCAGAAATCACTAACGCACTGCTCCCGCTGAAATCGACTGGCCTGCTCTTCCAAAGGTAAGTGTTTTTAAAGGAGAAACATACCTCCCAGAAATCACTTGCGCACTGCTCCCGCTGAAATTGACTAGCCTGCTCCTGTGAAGATCTCCCAGAAATCACTAACGCACCGCACCCGCTGAAATCGACTGGCCTGCTCCTGCAAAGGTAAGTGTTTTTAAAGGAGAAACTTACCTGCCAGAAATCACTTGCGCACTTTTTCCGCTGAAATTGACTAGCCTGCTCCTGTGAAGGTCTCCCACAAATCAGTAACGCACCGCTCCCGCTGAAATCGTCTGGCCTGCTCCTGCAAATGTAAGTGTTTTTAAAGGAAAAACTTACCTCCCAGAAATCACTTGAGCACTTTTTCCGCTGAAATTGACTAGTCTGCTCCTGTGAAGGTCTCCCAGAAATCACTAACACACCGCTCCCGCTGAAATCGACTGGCCTGCTCTTGCAAAGGTAAGTGTTTTTAAAGGAGAAACTTTCCTCCCAGAAATCACTTGCGCACTGCTCCCGCTGAAATTGACTAGCCTGCTCCTGTGAAGGTCTCCCAGAAATCACTAATGCACCGCTCCCGCTGAAATCGACTGGCCTGCTCCTCCAACGGTAAGTGTTTTTAAAGGAGAAACTTACCTCCCAGAAATCACTTGTGCACTGCTCCCGCTGAAATTGACTAGCCTGCTCCTGTGAAGATCTCCCAGAAATCACTAACGCACCGCTTCCGCTGAAATCGACTGGCCTGCTCCTGCAAAGGTAAGTGTTTTTAAAGGAGAAACTTACCTCCCAGAAATCACTTGCGCACTGCTCCCGCTGAAATTGACTAGCCTGCTCCTGTGAAGGTCTCCCAGAAATCACTAACGCACCGCTCCCGCTGAAATCGACTGGACTGCTCCTGCACAGCTAAGTGTTTTTAAAGGAGAAACCTACCTCCCAGAAATCACTTGTGCACTGCTCCCGCTGAAATTGACTAGCCTGCTCCTGTGAAGGTCTCCCAGAAATCACTAACGCACCGCTCCCGCTGAAATCGGCTGGCCTGCTCCTGCAAAGCTAAGTGTTTTTAAAGGAGAAAGTTACCTCCCAGAAATCACTTGCGCACTGCTCCCACTGAAATCGACTGGCCTGCTCCTGCAAAGGTAAGTGTTTTTAAAGGAGAAACCTACCTCCCAGAAATCACTTGCGCACTGCTCCCACTGAAATTGACTAACCTGCTCCTGTGAAGGTCTCCCAGAAATCACTAACACACCGCTCCCGCTGAAATCGACTGGCCTGCTCCTCCAACGGTAAGTGTTTTTAAAGGAGTAACTTACCTCCCAGAAATCACTTGTGCACTGCTCCCGCTGAAATTGACTAGCCTGCTCCTGTGAAGGTCTCCCAGAAATCACTAACGCACCGCTCCCGCTGAAATCGACTGGCCTGCTCCTGCAAAGGTAAGTGTTTTTAAAGGAGAAACTTACCTCCCAGAAACCACTTGCGCACTGCTCCCGCTGAAATTGACTAGCCTGCTCCTGTGAAGGTCTCCCAGAAATCACTAACGCAACGCTCCCGCTGAAATCAGCTGGCCGGCTCCTGCAAAGCTAAGTGTTTTTAAAGGAGAAACTTACCTCCCAGAAATCACTTGCGCACTGCTCCCACTGAAATTGACTAGCCTGGTCCTGTGAAGGTCTCCCAGAAATCACTCACGCACCACTCCCGCTGAAATCGACTGGCCTGCTCCTGCAACGGTAAGTGTTTTTGAAGGAGAAACTTATCTCCCAGAAATCACTTGCGCACAGCTCCCGCTGAAATTGACTAGCCTGCTCCTGTGAAGGTCTCCCAGAAATAACTAACGCACCGCTCCCGCTGAAATCGACTGGCCTGCTCCTGCAAATGTAGGTGTTTTTAAAGGAGAAACTTACCTCCCAGAAATCACTTGCGCACTGCTCCCGCTGAAATTGACTAGCCTGCTCCTGTGAAGGTCTCCCAGAAATCACTAACGCACCGCTCCCGCTGAAATCGACTGGCCTGCTCTTGCAAAGGTAAGTGTTTTTAAAGGAGAAACATACCTCCCAGAAATCACTTGCGCACTGCTCCCGCTGAAATTGACTAGCCTGCTCCTGTGAAGGTCTCCCAGAAATCACTAACGCACCGCTCCCGCTGAAATCGTCTGGCCTGCTCCTGCAAAGGTGTTTTTAAAGGAGAAACTTACCTGCCAGAAATCACTTGCGCACTTTTTCCGCTGAAATTGACTAGCCTGCTCCTGTGAAGGTCTCCCAGAAATCACTAACGCACCGCTCCCGCTGAAATCGACTGGCCTGCTCCTGCAAATGTAGGTGTTTTTAAAGGAGAAACTTACCTCCCAGAAATCACTTGAGCACTGCTCCCACTGAAATCGACTGGCCTGCTCCTGCAAAGGTAAGTGTTTTTAAAGGAGAAACCTACCTCCCAGAAATCACTTGCGCACTGCTCCCGCTGAAATTGACTGGCCTGCTCTTGCAAAGGTAAGTGTTTTTAAAGGAGAAACATACCTCCCAGAAATCACTTGCGCACTGCTCCCGCTGAAATTGACTAGCCTGCTCCTGTGAAGGTCTCCCAGAAATCACTAACACACCGCTCCCGCTGAAATCGACTGGCCTGCTCTTGCAAAGGTAAGTGTTTTTAAAGGAGAAACTTACCTCCCAGAAATCACTTGCGCACTGCTCCCGCTGAAATTGACTAGCATGCTCCTGTGAAGGTCTCCCAGAAATCACTAACGCACCGCTCCCGCTGAAATCGACTGGCCTGCTCCTCCAACGGTAAGTGTTTTTAAAGGAGAAACTTACCTCCCAGAAATCACTTGTGCACTGCTCCCGCTGAAATTGACTAGCCTGCTCCTGTGAAGATCTCCCAGAAATCACTAACGCACCGTTCCCGCTGAAATCGACTGGCCTGCTCCTGCAAAGGTAAGTGTTTTTAAAGGAGAAACTTACCTGCCAGAAATCACTTGCGCACTGCTCCCGCTGAAATTGACTAGCCTGCTCCTGTGAAGGTCTCCCAGAAATCACTAACGCACCGCTCCCGCTGAAATCGACTGGCCTGCTCCTGCACAGCTATGTGTTTTTAAAGGAGAAACCTACCTCCCAGAAATCACTTGTGCACTGCTCCCGCTGAAATTGACTAGCCTGCTCCTGTGAAGGTCTCCTAGAAATCACTAACGCACCGCTCCCGCTGAAATCGGCTGGCCTGCTCCTGCAAAGCTAAGTGTTTTTAAAGGAGAAACTTACCTCCCAGAAATCACTTGCGCACTGCTCCCACTGAAATCGACTGGCCTGCTCCTGCAAAGGTAAGTGTTTTTAAAGGAGAAACCTACCTCCCAGAAATCTCTTGCGCACTGCTCCCACTGAAATTGACTAACCTGCTCCTGTGAAGGTCTCCCAGAAATCACTAACACACCGCTCCCGCTGAAATCGACTGGCCTGCTCTTGCAAAGGTAAGTGTTTTTAAAGGAGAAACTTACCACCCAGAAATAACTTGCGCACTGCTCCCGCTGAAATTGACTAGCCTGCTCCTGTGAAGGTCTCCCAGAAATCACTAATGCACCGCTCCCGCTGAAATCGACTGGCCTGTTCCTCCAACGGTAAGTGTTTTTAAAGGAGTAACTTACCTCCCAGAAATCACTTGTGCACTGCTCCCGCTGAAATTGACTAGCCTGCTCCTGTGAAGGTCTCCCAGAAATCACTAACGCACCGCTCCCGCTGAAATCGACTGGCCTGCTCCTGCAAAGGTAAGTGTTTTTAAAGGAGAAACTTACCTCCCAGAAACCACTTGTGCACTGCTCCCACTGAAATTGACTAGCCTGCTCCCGTGAAGGTCTCCCAGAAATCACTAACGCACCGCTCCCGCTGAAATCGACTGGCGTGCTCCTGCACAGCTAAGTGTTTTTAAAGGAGAAACCTACCTCCCAGAAATCACTTGTGCACTGCTCCCGCTGAAATTGACGAGCCTGCTCCTGTGAAGGTCTCCCAGAAATCACTAACGCACCGCTCCCGCTGAAATCGGCTGGCCGGCTCCTGCAAAGCTAAGTGTTTTTAAAGGAGAAACTTACCTCCCAGAAATCACTTGCGCACTGCTCCCACTGAAATTGACTAGCCTGGTCCTGTGAAGGTCTCCCAGAAATCACTCACGCACCACTCCCGCTGAAATCGACTGGCCTGCTCCTGCAACGGTAAGTGTTTTTGAAGGAGAAACTTATCTCCCAGAAATCACTTGCGCACAGCTCCCGCTGAAATTGACTAGCCTGCTCCTGGGAAGGTCTCCCAGAAATCACTAACGCACCGCTCCCTCTGAAATCGACTGGCCTGCTCCTGCAAATGTAGGTGTTTTTAAAGGAGAAACTTACCTCCCAGAAATCACTTGCGCATTGCTCCCGCTGAAATTGACTAGCCTGCTCCTGTGAAGGTCTCCCAGAAATCACTCACGCACCACTCCCGCTGAAATCGACTGGCCTGCTCCTGCAACGGTAAGTGTTTTTGAAGGAGAAACTTATCTCCCAGAAATCACTTGCGCACAGCTCCCGCTGAAATTGACTAGCCTGCTCCTGGGAAGGTCTCCCAGAAATCACTAACGCACCGCTCCCGCTGAAATCGACTGGCCTGCTCCTGCAAATGTAGGTGTTTTTAAAGGAGAAACTTACCTCCCAGAAATCACTTGCGCACTGCTCCCGCTGAAATTGACTAGCCTGCTCCTGTGAAGGTCTCCCAGAAATCACTAACGCACCGCTCCCGCTGAAATCGACTGGCCTGCTCCTGCAAAGGTAAGTGTTTTTAAAGGAGAAACTTACCTGCCAGAAATCACTTGCGCACTTTTTCCGCTGAAATTGACTAGCCTGCTCCTGTGAAGGTCTCCCAGAAATCACTAACGCACCGCTCCCGCTGAAATCGACTGGCCTGCTCCTGCAAATGTAAGTGTTTTTAAAGGAGAAACTTACCTCCCAGAAATCACTTGAGCACTTTTTCCGCTGAAATTGACTAGCCTGCTCCTGTGAAGGTCTCCCAGAAATCACTAACACACCGCTCCCGCTGAAATCGACTGGCCTGCTCCTGCAAAGGTAAGTGTTTTTAAAGGAGAAACTTACCACCCAGAAATCACTTGCGCACTGCTCCCGCTGAAATTGACTAGCCTGCTCCTGTGAAGGTCTCCCAGAAATCACTAATGCACCGCTCCCGCTGAAATCGACTGGCCTGTTCCTCCAACGGTAAGTGTTTTTAAAGGAGTAACTTACCTCCCAGAAATCACTTGTGCACTGCTCCCGCTGAAATTGACTAGCCTGCTCCTCTGAAGGTCTCCCAGAAATCACTAACGCACCGCTCCCGCTGAAATCGACTGGCCTGCTCCTGCAAAGGTAAGTGTTTTTAAAGGAGAAACTTACCTCCCAGAAACCACTTGTGCACTGCTCCCACTGAAATTGACTAGCCTGCTCCTGTGAAGGTCTCCCAGAAATCACTAACGCACCGCTCCCGCTGAAATCGACTGGCGTGCTCCTGCACAGCTAAGTGTTTTTAAAGGAGAAACCTACCTCCCAGAAATCACTTGTGCACTGCTCCCGCTGAAATTGACGAGCCTGCTCCTGTGAAGGTCTCCCAGAAATCACTAACGCACCGCTCCCGCTGAAATCGGCTGGCCGGCTCCTGCAAAGCTAAGTGTTTTTAAAGGAGAAACTTACCTCCCAGAAATCACTTGCGCACTGCTCCCACTGAAATTGACTAGCCTGGTCCTGTGAAGGTCTCCCAGAAATCACTCACGCACCACTCCCGCTGAAATCGACTGGCCTGCTCCTGCAACGGTAAGTGTTTTTGAAGGAGAAACTTATCTCCCAGAAATCACTTGCGCACAGCTCCCGCTGAAATTGACTAGCCTGCTCCTGGGAAGGTCTCCCAGAAATCACTAACGCACCGCTCCCGCTGAAATCGACTGGCCTGCTCCTGCAAATGTAGGTGTTTTTAAAGGAGAAACTTACCTCCCAGAAATCACTTGCGCACTGCTCCCGCTGAAATTGACTAGCCTGCTCCTGTGAAGGTCTCCCAGAAATCACTAACGCACCGCTCCCGCTGAAATCGACTGGCCTGCTCCTGCAAATGTAAGTGTTTTTAAAGGAGAAACTTACCTCCCAGAAATCACTTGAGCACTTTTTCCGCTGAAATTGACTAGCCTGCTCCTGTGAAGGTCTCCCAGAAATCACTAACACACCGCTCCCGCTGAAATCGACTGGCCTGCTCTTGCAAAGGTAAGTGTTTTTAAAGGAGAAACTTACCTCCCAGAAATCACTTGCGCACTGCTCCCGCTGAAATTGACTAGCCTGCTCCTGTGAAGGTCTCCCAGAAATCACTAACGCACCGCTCCCGCTTTAATCGACTGGCCTGCTCCTGCAAAGGTAAGTGTTTTTAAAGGAGAAACTTACCTCCCAGAAATCACTTGCGCACTGCTCCCGCTGAAATTGACTAGCCTGCTCCTGTGAAGGTCTCCCAGAAATCACTAACGCACCGCTCCCGCTGAAATCGACTGGACTGCTCCTGCACAGCTAAGTGTTTTTAAAGGAGAAACCTACCTCCCAGAAATCACTTGTGCACTGCTCCCGCTGAAATTGACTAGCCTGCTCCTATGAAGGTCTCCCAGAAATCACTAACGCACCGCTCCCGCTGAAATCGGCTGGCCTGCTCCTGCAAAGCTAAGTGTTTTTAAAGGAGAAACTTACCTCCCAGAAATCACTTGCGCACTGCTCCCACTGAAATCGACTGGCCTGCTCCTGCAAAGGTAAGTGTTTTTAAAGGAGAAACCTACCTCCCAGAAATCACTTGCGCACTGCTCCCACTGAAATTGACTAAACTGCTCCTGTGAAGGTCTCCCAGAAATCACTAACACACCGCTCCCGCTGAAATCGACTGGCCTGCTCCTCCAACGGTAAGTGTTTTTAAAGGAGTAACTTACCTCCCAGAAATCACTTGTGCACTGCTCCCGCTGACATTGTCTAGCCTGCTCCTGTGAAGGTCTCCCAGAAATCACTAACGCACCGCTCCCGCTGAAATCGACTGGCCTGCTCCTGCAAAGGTAAGTGTTTTTAAAGGAGAAACTTACCTCCCAGAAACCACTTGCGCACTGCTCCCGCTGAAATTGACTAGCCTGCTCCTGTGAAGGTCTCCCAGAAATCACTAACGCACCGCTCCCGCTGAAATCGACTGGCGTGCTCCTGCACAGCTAAGTGTTCTTAAAGGAGAAACTTACCTCCCAGAAATCACTTGTGCACTGCTCCCGCTGAAATTGACTAGCCTGCTCCTGTGAAGGTCTCCCAGAAATCACTAACGCACCGCTCCCGCTGAAATCGGCTGGCCGGCTCCTGCAAAGCTAAGTGTTTTTAAAGGAGAAACTTACCTCCCAGAAATCACTTGCGCACTGCTCCCACTGAAATTGACTAGCCTGGTCCTGTGAAGGTCTCCCAGAAATCACTCACGCACCACTCCCGCTGAAATCGACTGGCCTGCTCCTGCAACGGTAAGTGTTTTTGAAGGAGAAACTTATCTCCCAGAAATCACTTGCGCACAGCTCCCGCTGAAATTGACTAGCCTGCTCCTGGGAAGGTCTCCCAGAAATCACTAACGCACCGCTCCCGCTGAAATCGACTGGCCTGCTCCTGCAAATGTAGGTGTTTTTAAAGGAGAAACTTACCTCCCAGAAATCACTTGCGCACTGCTCCCGCTGAAATTGACTAGCCTGCTCCTGTGAAGGTCTCCCAGAAATCACTAACGCACCGCTCCCGCTGAAATCGACTGGCCTGCTCCTGCAAATGTAAGTGTTTTTAAAGGAGAAACTTACCTCCCAGAAATCACTTGAGCACTTTTTCCGCTGAAATTGACTAGCCTGCTCCTGTGAAGGTCTCCCAGAAATCACTAACACACCGCTCCCGCTGAAATCGACTGGCCTGCTCTTGCAAAGGTAAGTGTTTTTAAAGGAGAAACTTACCTCCCAGAAATCACTTGCGCACTGCTCCCGCTGAAATTGACTAGCCTGCTCCTGTGAAGGTCTCCCAGAAATCACTAACGCACCGCTCCCGCTTTAATCGACTGGCCTGCTCCTGCAAAGGTAAGTGTTTTTAAAGGAGAAACTTACCTCCCAGAAATCACTTGCGCACTGCTCCCGCTGAAATTGACTAGCCTGCTCCTGTGAAGGTCTCCCAGAAATCACTAACGCACCGCTCCCGCTGAAATCGACTGGACTGCTCCTGCACAGCTAAGTGTTTTTAAAGGAGAAACCTACCTCCCAGAAATCACTTGTGCACTGCTCCCGCTGAAATTGACTAGCCTGCTCCTATGAAGGTCTCCCAGAAATCACTAACGCACCGCTCCCGCTGAAATCGGCTGGCCTGCTCCTGCAAAGCTAAGTGTTTTTAAAGGAGAAACTTACCTCCCAGAAATCACTTGCGCACTGCTCCCACTGAAATCGACTGGCCTGCTCCTGCAAAGGTAAGTGTTTTTAAAGGAGAAACCTACCTCCCAGAAATCACTTGCGCACTGCTCCCACTGAAATTGACTAAACTGCTCCTGTGAAGGTCTCCCAGAAATCACTAACACACCGCTCCCGCTGAAATCGACTGGCCTGCTCCTCCAACGGTAAGTGTTTTTAAAGGAGTAACTTACCTCCCAGAAATCACTTGTGCACTGCTCCCGCTGACATTGTCTAGCCTGCTCCTGTGAAGGTCTCCCAGAAATCACTAACGCACCGCTCCCGCTGAAATCGACTGGCCTGCTCCTGCAAAGGTAAGTGTTTTTAAAGGAGAAACTTACCTCCCAGAAACCACTTGCGCACTGCTCCCGCTGAAATTGACTAGCCTGCTCCTGTGAAGGTCTCCCAGAAATCACTAACGCACCGCTCCCGCTGAAATCGACTGGCGTGCTCCTGCACAGCTAAGTGTTCTTAAAGGAGAAACTTACCTCCCAGAAATCACTTGTGCACTGCTCCCGCTGAAATTGACTAGCCTGCTCCTGTGAAGGTCTCCCAGAAATCACTAACGCACCGCTCCCGCTGAAATCGGCTGGCCGGCTCCTGCAAAGCTAAGTGTTTTTAAAGGAGAAACTTACCTCCCAGAAATCACTTGCGCACTGCTCCCACTGAAATTGACTAGCCTGGTCCTGTGAAGGTCTCCCAGAAATCACTCACGCACCACTCCCGCTGAAATCGACTGGCCTGCTCCTGCAACGGTAAGTGTTTTTGAAGGAGAAACTTATCTCCCAGAAATCACTTGCGCACAGCTCCCGCTGAAATTGACTAGCCTGCTCCTGTGAAGGTCTCCCAGAAATAACTAACGCACCGCTCCCGCTGAAATCGACTGGCCTGCTCCTGCAAATGTAGGTGTTTTTAAAGGAGAAACTTACCTCCCAGAAATCACTTGCGCACTGCTCCCGCTGAAATTGACTAGCCTGCTCCTGTGAATGTCTCCCAGAAATCACTAACGCACCGCTCCCGCTGAAATCGACTGGCCTGCTCTTGCAAAGGTAAGTGTTTTTAAAGGAGAAACATACCTCCCAGAAATCACTTGCGCACTGCTCCCGCTGAAATTGACTAGCCTGCTCCTGTGAAGGTCTCCCAGAAATCACTAACGCACCGCTCCCGCTGAAATCGACTGGCCTGCTCCTGCAAAGGTAAGTGTTTTTAAAGGAGAAACTTACCTGCCAGAAATCGCTTGCGCACTTTTTCCGCTGAAATTGACTAGCCTGCTCCTGTGAAGGTCTCCCAGAAATCACTAACGCACCGCTCCCGCTGAAATCGACTGGCCTGCTCCTGCTAATGTAAGTGTTTTTAAAGGAGAAACTTACCTCCCAGAAATCACTTGAGCACTGCTCCCACTGAAATCGACTGGCCTGCTCCTGCAAAGGTAAGTGTTTTTAAAGGAGAAACCTACCTCCCAGAAATCACTTGCGCACTGCTCCCGCTGAAATTGACTGGCCTGCTCTTGCAAAGGTAAGTGTTTTTAAAGGAGAAACATACCTCCCAGAAATCACTTGCGCACTGCTCCCGCTGAAATTGACTAGCCTGCTCCTGTGAAGGTCTCCCAGAAATCACTAAAACACCGCTCCCGCTGAAATCGACTGGCCTGCTCTTGCAAAGGTAAGTGTTTTTAAAGGAGAAACTTACCTCCCAGAAATCACTTGCGCACTGCTCCCGCTGAAATTGACTAGCCTGCTCCTGTGAAGGTCTCCCAGAAATCACTAACGCACCGCTCCCGCTGAAATCGACTGGCCTGCTCCTGCAAAGGTAAGTGTTTTTAAAGGAGAAACTTACCTCCCAGAAATCACTTGCGCACTGCTCCCGCTGAAATTGACTAGCCTGCTCCTGTGAATGTCTCCCAGAAATCACTAACGCACCGCTCCCGCTGAAATCGACTGGCCTGCTCCTGCACAGCTAAGTGTTTTTAATGGAGAAACTTACCTCCCAGAAATCACTTGCGCACTGCTCCCGCTGAAATTGACTAGCCTGCTCCTGTGAAGGTCTCCCAGAAATCACTAATGCACCGCTCCCGCTGAAATCGACTGGCCTGCTCCTCCAACGGTAAGTGTTTTTAAAGGAGAAACTTACCTCCCAGAAATCACTTGTGCACTGCTCCCGCTGAAATTGACTAGCCTGCTCCTGTGAAGATCTCCCAGAAATCACTAACGCACCGCTCCCGCTGAAATCGACTGGCCTGCTCCTGCAAAGGTAAGTGTTTTTAAAGGAGAGACTTACCTGCCAGAAATCACTTGCGCACTGCTCCCGCTGAAATTGACTAGCCTGCTCCTGTGAAGGTCTCCCAGAAATCACTAACGCACCGCTCCCGCTGAAATCGACTGGCCTGCTCCTGCACAGCTATGTGTTTTTAAAGGAGAAACCTACCTCCCAGGAATCACTTGTGCACTGCTCCCGCTGAAATTGACTAGCCTGCTCCTGTGAAGGTCTCCTAGAAATCACTAACGCACCGCTCCCGCTGAAATCGGCTGGCCTGCTCCTGCAAAGCTAAGTGTTTTTAAAGGAGAAACTTACCTCCCAGAAATCACTTGCGCACTGCTCCCACTGAAATCGACTGGCCTGCTCCTGCAAAGGTAAGTGTTTTTAAAGGAGAAACCTACCTCCCAGAAATCACTTGCGCACTGCTCCCACTGAAATTGACTAACCTGCTCCTGTGAAGGTCTCCCAGAAATCACTAACACACCGCTCCCGCTGAAATCGACTGGCCTGCTCTTGCAAAGGTAAGTGTTTTTAAAGGAGAAACTTACCTCCCAGAAATCACTTGCGCACTGCTCCCGCTGAAATTGACGAGCCTGCTCCTGTGAAGGTCTCCCAGAAATCACTAACGCACCGCTCCCGCTGAAATCGACTGGCCTGCTCCTGCAAAGGTAAGTGTTTTTAAAGGAGAAACTTACCACCCAGAAATCACTTGCGCACTGCTCCCGCTGAAATTGACTAGCCTGCTCCTGTGAAGGTCTCCCAGAAATCACTAATGCACCGCTCCCGCTGAAATCGACTGGCCTGCTCCTCCAACGGTAAGTGTTTTTAAAGGAGTAACTTACCTCCCAGAAATCACTTGTGCACTGCTCCCGCTGAAATTGACTAGCCTGCTCCTGTGAAGGTCTCCCAGAAATCACTAACGCACCGCTCCCGCTGAAATCGACTGGCCTGCTCCTGCAAAGGTAAGTGTTTTTAAAGGAGAAACTTACCTCCCAGAAACCACTTGCGCACTGCTCCCACTGAAATTGACTAGCCTGCTCCTGTGAAGGTCTCCCAGAAATCACTAACGCACCGCTCCCGCTGAAATCGACTGGCGTGCTCCTGCACAGCTAAGTGTTTTTAAAGGAGAAACCTACCTCCCAGAAATCACTTGTGCACTGCTCCCGCTGAAATTGACGAGCCTGCTCCTGTGAAGGTCTCCCAGAAATCACTAACGCACCGCTCCCGCTGAAATCGGCTGGCCGGCTCCTGCAAAGCTAAGTGTTTTTAAAGGAGAAACTTACCTCCCAGAAATCACTTGCGCACTGCTCCCACTGAAATTGACTAGCATGCTCCTGTGAAGGTCTCCCAGAAATCACTAACGCACCGCTCCCACTGAAATCGACTGGCCTGCTCCTGCAAAGGTAAGTGTTTTTAAAGGAGAAACTTACCTCCCAGAAATCACTTGCGCACTGCTCCCGCTGAAATTGACTAGCCTGCTCCTGTGAAGGTCTCCCAGAAATCACTAACGCACCGCTCCCGCTGAAATCGACTGGACTGCTCCTGCACAGCTAAGTGTTTTTAAAGGAGAAACCTACCTCCCAGAAATCACTTGTGCACTGCTCCCGCTGAAATTGACTAGCCTGCTCCTGTGAAGGTCTCCCAGAAATCACTAACGCACCGCTCACGCTGAAATCGGCTGGCCTGCTCCTGCAAAGCTAAGTGTTTTTAAAGGAGAAACTTACCTCCCAGAAATCACTTGCGCACTGCTCCCACTGAAATCGACTGGCCTGCTCCTGCAAAGGTAAGTGTTTTTAAAGGAGAAACCTACCTCCCAGAAATCACTTGCGCACTGCTCCCACTGAAATTGACTAACCTGCTCCTGTGAAGGTCTCCCAGAAATCACTAACACACCGCTCCCGCTGAAATCGACTGGCCTGCTCCTCCAACGGTAAGTGTTTTTAAAGGAGTAACTTACCTCCCAGAAATCACTTGTGCACTGCTCCCGCTGAAATTGACTAGCCTGCTCCTGTGAAGGTCTCCCAGAAATCACTAACGCACCGCTCCCGCTGAAATCGACTGGCCTGCTCCTGCAAAGGTAAGTGTTTTTAAAGGAGAAACTTACCTCCCAGAAACCACTTGCGCACTGCTCCCGCTGAAATTGACTAGCCTGCTCCTGTGAAGGTCTCCCAGAAATCACTAACGCACCGCTCCCGCTGAAATCGACTGGCGTGCTCCTGCACAGCTAAGTGTTTTTAAAGGAGAAACTTACCTCCCAGAAATCACTTGTGCACTGCTCCCGCTGAAATTGACTAGCCTGCTCCTGTGAAGGTCTCCCAGAAATCACTAACGCACCGCTCCCGCTGAAATCGGCTGGCCGGCTCCTGCAAAGCTAAGTGTTTTTAAAGGAGAAACTTACCTCCCAGAAATCACTTGCGCACTGCTCCCACTGAAATTGACTAGCCTGGTCCTGTGAAGGTCTCCCAGAAATCACTTGCGCACAGCTCCCGCTGAAATTGACTAGCCTGCTCCTGTGAAGGTCTCCCAGAAGTAACTAACGCACCGCTCCCGCTGAAATCGACTGGCCTGCTCCTGCAAATGTAGGTGTTTTTAAAGGAGAAACTTACCTCCCAGAAATCACTTGCGCACTGCTCCCGCTGAAATTGACGAGCCTGCTCCTGTGAAGGTCTCCCAGAAATCACTAACGCACCGCTCCCGCTGAAATCGACTGGCCTGCTCTTGCAAAGGTAAGTGTTTTTAAAGGAGAAACATACCTCCCAGAAATCACTTGCGCACTGCTCCCGCTGAAATTGACTAGCCTGCTCCTGTGAAGGTCTCCCAGAAATCACTAACGCACCGCTCCCGCTGAAATCGACTGGCCTGCTCCTCCAACGGTAAGTGTTTTTAAAGGAGTAACTTACCTCCCAGAAATCACTTGTGCACTGCTCCCGCTGAAATTGACTAGCCTGCTCCTGTGAAGGTCTCCCAGAAATCACTAACGCACCGCTCCCGCTGAAATCGACTGGCCTGCTCCTGCAAAGGTAAGTGTTTTTAAAGGAGAAACTTACCTCCCAGAAACCACTTGCGCACTGCTCCCGCTGAAATTGACTAGCCTGCTCCTGTGAAGGTCTCCCAGAAATCACTAACGCACCGCTCCCGCTGAAATCGACTGGCGTGCTCCTGCACAGCTAAGTGTTTTTAAAGGAGAAACTTACCTCCCAGAAATCACTTGTGCACTGCTCCCGCTGAAATTGACTAGCCTGCTCCTGTGAAGGTCTCCCAGAAATCACTAACGCACCGCTCCCGCTGAAATCGGCTGGCCGGCTCCTGCAAAGCTAAGTGTTTTTAAAGGAGAAACTTACCTCCCAGAAATCACTTGCGCACTGCTCCCACTGAAATTGACTAGCCTGGTCCTGTGAAGGTCTCCCAGAAATCACTTGCGCACAGCTCCCGCTGAAATTGACTAGCCTGCTCCTGTGAAGGTCTCCCAGAAGTAACTAACGCACCGCTCCCGCTGAAATCGACTGGCCTGCTCCTGCAAATGTAGGTGTTTTTAAAGGAGAAACTTACCTCCCAGAAATCACTTGCGCACTGCTCCCGCTGAAATTGACGAGCCTGCTCCTGTGAAGGTCTCCCAGAAATCACTAACGCACCGCTCCCGCTGAAATCGACTGGCCTGCTCTTGCAAAGGTAAGTGTTTTTAAAGGAGAAACATACCTCCCAGAAATCACTTGCGCACTGCTCCCGCTGAAATTGACTAGCCTGCTCCTGTGAAGGTCTCCCAGAAATCACTAACGCACCGCTCCCGCTGAAATCGACTGGCCTGCTCTTGCAAAGGTAAGTGTTTTTAAAGGAGAAACATACCTCCCAGAAATCACTTGCGCACTGCTCCCGCTGAAATTGACTAGCCTGCTCCTGTGAAGGTCTCCCAGAAATCACTAACGCACCGCTCCCGCTGAAATCGACTGGCCTGCTCCTGCTAATGTAAGTGTTTTTAAAGGAGAAACTTACCTCCCAGAAATCACTTGAGCACTGCTCCCACTGAAATCGACTGGCCTGCTCCTGCAAAGGTAAGTGTTTTTAAAGGAGAAACCTACCTCCCAGAAATCACTTGCGCACTGCTCCCGCTGAAATTCACTGGCCTGCTCTTGCAAAGGTAAGTGTTTTTAAAGGAGAAACATACCTCCCAGAAATCACTTGCGCACTGCTCCCGCTGAAATTGACTAGCCTGCTCCTGTGAAGGTCTCCCAGAAATCACTAACACACCGCTCCCGCTGAAATCGACTGGCCTGCTCTTGCAAAGGTAAGTGTTTTTAAAGGAGAAACTTACCTCCCAGAAATCACTTGCGCACTGCTCCCGCTGAAATTGACTAGCCTGCTCCTGTGAAGGTCTCCCAGAAATCACTAACGCACCGCTCCCGCTGAAATCGACTGGCCTGCTCCTGCAAAGGTAAGTGTTTTTAAAGGAGAAACTTACCTCCCAGAAATCACTTGCGCACTGCTCCCGCTGAAATTGACTAGCCTGCTCCTGTGAATGTCTCCCAGAAATCACTAACGCACCGCTCCCGCTGAAATCGACTGGCCTGCTCCTGCACAGCTAAGTGTTTTTAATGGAGAAACTTACCTCCCAGAAATCACTTGCGCACTGCTCCCGCTGAAATTGACTAGCCTGCTCCTGTGAAGGTCTCCCAGAAATCACTAATGCACCGCTCGCGCTGAAATCGACTGGCCTGCTCCTCCAACGGTAAGTGTTTTTAAAGGAGAAACGTACCTCCCAGAAATCACTTGTGCACTGCTCCCGCTGAAATTGACTAGCCTGCTCCTGTGAAGATCTCCCAGAAATCACTAATGCACCGCTCCCGCTGAAATCGACTGGCCTGCTCCTGCAAAGGTAAGTGTTTTTAAAGGAGAAACTTACCTGCCAGAAATCACTTGCGCACTGCTCCCGCTGAAATTGACTAGCCTGCTCCTGTGAAGGTCTCCCAGAAATCACTAACGCACCGCTCCCGCTGAAATCGACTGGCCTGCTCCTGCACAGCTATGTGTTTTTAAAGGAGAAACCTACCTCCCAGAAATCACTTGTGCCCTGCTCCCGCTGAAATTGACTAGCCTGCTCCTGTGAAGGTCTCCTAGAAATCACTAACGCACCGCTCCCGCTGAAATCGGCTGGCCTGCTCCTGCAAAGCTAAGTGTTTTTAAAGGAGAAACTTACCTCCCAGAAATCACTTGCGCACTGCTCCCACTGAAATCGACTGGCCTGCTCCTGCAAAGGTAAGTGTTTTTAAAGGAGAAACCTACCTCCCAGAAATCACTTGCGCACTGCTCCCACTGAAATTGACTAACCTGCTCCTGTGAAGGTCTCCCAGAAATCACTAACACACCGCTCCCGCTGAAATCGACTGGCCTGCTCTTGCAAAGGTAAGTGTTTTTAAAGGAGAAACTTACCTCCCAGAAATCACTTGCGCACTGCTCCCGCTGAAATTGACGAGCCTGCTCCTGTGAAGGTCTCCCAGAAATCACTAACGCACCGCTCCCGCTGAAATCGACTGGCCTGCTCCTGCAAAGGTAAGTGTTTTTAAAGGAGAAACTTACCACCCAGAAATCACTTGCGCACTGCTCCCGCTGAAATTGACTAGCCTGCTCCTGTGAAGGTCTCCCAGAAATCACTAATGCACCGCTCCCGCTGAAATCGACTGGCCTGCTCCTCCAACGGTAAGTGTTTTTAAAGGAGTAACTTACCTCCCAGAAATCACTTGTGCACTGCTCCCGCTGAAATTGACTAGCCTGCTCCTGTGAAGGTCTCCCAGAAATCACTAACGCACCGCTCCCGCTGAAATCGACTGGCCTGCTCCTGCAAAGGTAAGTGTTTTTAAAGGAGAAACTTACCTCCCAGAAACCACTTGCGCACTGCTCCCACTGAAATTGACTAGCCTGCTCCTGTGAAGGTCTCCCAGAAATCACTAACGCACCGCTCCCGCTGAAATCGACTGGCGTGCTCCTGCACAGCTAAGTGTTTTTAAAGGAGAAACCTACCTCCCAGAAATCACTTGTGCACTGCTCCCGCTGAAATTGACGAGCCTGCTCCTGTGAAGGTCTCCCAGAAATCACTAACGCACCGCTCCCGCTGAAATCGGCTGGCCGGCTCCTGCAAAGCTAAGTGTTTTTAAAGGAGAAACTTACCTCCCAGAAATCACTTGCGCACTGCTCCCACTGAAATTGACTAGCCTGGTCCTGTGAAGGTCTCCCAGAAATCACTCACGCACCACTCCCGCTGAAATCGACTGGCCTGCTCCTGCAACGGTAAGTGTTTTTGAAGGAGAAACTTATCTCCCAGAAATCACTTGCGCACAGCTCCCGCTGAAATTGACTAGCCTGCTCCTGGGAAGGTCTCCCAGAAATCACTAACGCACCGCTCCCGCTGAAATCGACTGGCCTGCTCCTGCAAATGTAGGTGTTTTTAAAGGAGAAACTTACCTCCCAGAAATCACTTGCGCACTGCTCCCGCTGAAATTGACTAGCCTGCTCCTGTGAAGGTCTCCCAGAAATCACTAACGCACCGCTCCCGCTGAAATCGACTGGCCTGCTCTTGCAAAGGTAAGTGTTTTTAAAGGAGAAACATACATCCCAGAAATCACTTGCGCACTGCTCCCGCTGAAATTGACTAGCCTGCTCCTGTGAAGGTCTCCCAGAAATCACTAACGCACCGCTCCCGCTGAAATCGACTGGCCTGCTCCTGCAAAGGTAAGTGTTTTTAAAGGAGAAACTTACCTGCCAGAAATCACTTGCGCACTTTTTCCGCTGAAATTGACTAGCCTGCTCCTGTGAAGGTCTCCCAGAAATCACTAACGCAACGCTCCGGCTGAAATCGACTGGCCTGCTCCTGCAAATGTAAGTGTTTTTAAAGGAGAAACTTACCTCCCAGAAATCACTTGAGCACTTTTTCCGCTGAAATTGACTAGCCTGCTCCTGTGAAGGTCTCCCAGAAATCACTAACACACCGCTCCCGCTGAAATCGACTGGCCTGCTCTTGCAAAGGTAAGTGTTTTTAAAGGAGAAACTTACCTCCCAGAAATCACTTGCGCACTGCTCCCGCTGAAATTGACTAGCCTGCTCCTGTGAAGGTCTCCCAGAAATCACTAACGCACCGCTCCCGCTGAAATCGACTGGCCTGCTCCTGCAAAGGTAAGTGATTTTAAAGGAGAAACTTACCTCCCAGAAATCACTTGCGCACTGCTCCCTCTGAAATTGACTAGCCTGCTCCTGTGAAGGTCTCCCAGAAATCACTAATGCACCGCTCCCGCTGAAATCGACTGGCCTGCTCCTCCAACGGTAAGTGTTTTTAAAGGAGAAACTTACCTCCCAGAAATCACTTGTGCACTGCTCCCACTGAAATTGACCAGCCTGCTCCTGTGAAGGTCTCCCAGAAATCACTAACGCACCGCTCCCGCTGAAATCGACTGGCCTGCTCCTGCAAAGGTAAGTGTTTTTAAAGGAGAAACTTACCTCGCAGAAATCACTTGCGCACTGCTCCCGCTGAAATTGACTAGCCTGCTCCTGTGAAGGTCTCCCAGAAATCACTAACGCACCGCTCCCGCTGAAATCGACTGGCCTGCTCCTGCACAGCTAAGTGTTTTTAAAGGAGAAACCTACCTCCCAGAAATCACTTGTGCACTGCTCCCGCTGAAATTGACTAGCCTGCTCCTGTGAAGGTCTCCCAGAAATCACTAACGCACCGCTCCCGCTGAAATCGGCTGGCCTGCTCCTGCAAAGCTAAGTGTTTTTAAAGGAGAAACTTACCTCCCAGGAATCACTGGCGCACTGCTCCCACTGAAATCGACTGGCCTACTCCTGCAAAGGTAAGTGTTTTTAAAGGAGAAACCTACCTCCCAGAAATCACTTGCGCACTGCTCCCACTGAAATTGACTAACCTGCTCCTGTGAAGGTCTCCCAGAAATCACTAACACACCGCTCCCGCTGAAATCGACTGGCCTCCTCTTGCAAAGGTAAGTGTTTTTAAAGGAGAAACTTACCTCCCAGAAATCACTTGCGCACTGCTCCCGCTGAAATTGACGAGCCTGCTCCTGTGAAGGTCTCCCAGAAATCACTAACGCACCACTCCCGCTGAAATCGACTGGCCTGCTCCTGCAACGGTAAGTGTTTTTGAACGAGAAACTTATCTCCCAGAAATCACTTGCGCACAGCTCCCGCTGAAATTGACTAGCCTGCTCCTGGGAAGGTCTCCCAGAAATCACTAACGCACCGCTCCCGCTGAAATCGACTGGCCTGCTCCTGCAAATGTAGGTGTTTTTAAAGGAGAAACTTACCTCCCAGAAATCACTTGCGCACTGCTCCCGCTGAAATTGACTAGCCTGCTCCTGTGAAGGTCTCCCAGAAATCACTAACGCACCGCTCCCGCTGAAATCGACTGGCCTGCTCTTGCAAAGGTAAGTGTTTTTAAAGGAGAAACATACATCCCAGAAATCACTTGCGCACTGCTCCCGCTGAAATTGACTAGCCTGCTCCTGTGAAGGTCTCCCAGAAATCACTAACGCACCGCTCCCGCTGAAATCGACTGGCCTGCTCCTGCAAAGGTAAGTGTTTTTAAAGGAGAAACTTACCTGCCAGAAATCACTTGCGCACTTTTTCCGCTGAAAATGACTAGCCTGCTCCTGTGAAGGTCTCCCAGAAATCACTAACGCACCGCTCCGGCTGAAATCGACTGGCCTGCTCCTGCAAATGTAAGTGTTTTTAAAGGAGAAACTTACCTCCCAGAAATCACTTGAGCACTTTTTCCGCTGAAATTGACTAGCCTGCTCCTGTGAAGGTCTCCCAGAAATCACTAACACACCGCTCCCGCTGAAATCGACTGGCCTGCTCTTGCAAAGGTAAGTGTTTTTAAAGGAGAAACTTACCTCCCAGAAATCACTTGCGCACTGCTCCCGCTGAAATTGACTAGCCTGCTCCTGTGAAGGTCTCCCAGAAATCACTAACGCACCACTCCCGCTGAAATCGACTGGCCAGCTCCTGCAAAGGTAAGTGATTTTAAAGGAGAAACTTACCTCCCAGAAATCACTTGCGCACTGCTCCCTCTGAAATTGACTAGCCTGCTCCTGTGAAGGTCTCCCAGAAATCACTAATGCACCGCTCCCGCTGAAATCGACTGGCCTGCTCCTCCAACGGTAAGTGTTTTTAAAGGAGAAACTTACCTCCCAGAAATCACTTGTGCACTGCTCCCACTGAAATTGACCAGCCTGCTCCTGTGAAGGTCTCCCAGAAATCACTAACGCACCGCTCCCGCTGAAATCGACTGGCCTGCTCCTGCAAAGGTAAGTGTTTTTAAAGGAGAAACTTACCTCGCAGAAATCACTTGCGCACTGCTCCCGCTGAAATTGACTAGCCTGCTCCTGTGAAGGTCTCCCAGAAATCACTAACGCACCGCTCCCGCTGAAATCGACTGGCCTGCTCCTGCACAGCTAAGTGTTTTTAAAGGAGAAACCTACCTCCCAGAAATCACTTGTGCACTGCTCCCGCTGAAATTGACTAGCCTGCTCCTGTGAAGGTCTCCCAGAAATCACTAACGCACCGCTCCCGCTGAAATCGGCTGGCCTGCTCCTGCAAAGCTAAGTGTTTTTAAAGGAGAAACTTACCTCCCAGGAATCACTTGCGCACTGCTCCCACTGAAATCGACTGGCCTACTCCTGCAAAGGTAAGTGTTTTTAAAGGAGAAACCTACCTCCCAGAAATCACTTGCGCACTGCTCCCACTGAAATTGACTAACCTGCTCCTGTGAAGGTCTCCCAGAAATCACTAACACACCGCTCCCGCTGAAATCGACTGGCCTCCTCTTGCAAAGGTAAGTGTTTTTAAAGGAGAAACTTACCTCCCAGAAATCACTTGCGCACTGCTCCCGCTGAAATTGACGAGCCTGCTCCTGTGAAGGTCTCCCAGAAATCACTAACGCACCACTCCCGCTGAAATCGACTGGCCTGCTCCTGCAAAGGTAAGTGTTTTTAAAGGAGAAACTTACCTCCCAGAAATCACTTGCGCACTGCTCCCGCTGAAATTGACTAGCCTGCTCCTGTGAAGGTCTCCCAGACATCACAAACGCACCGCTCCTGCTGAAATCAACTGGCCTGCTCCTGCAAAGGTAAGTGTTTTTAAAGGAGAAACTTACCTCCCAGAAATCACTAATGCACCGCTCCCGCTGAAATCGGCTGGCCTGCTCCTCCAACGGTAAGTGTTTTTAAAGGAGTAACTTACCTCCCAGAAATCATTTGTGCACTGCTCCCGCTGAAATTGACTAGCCTGCTCCTGTGAAGGTCTCCCAGAAATCACTAACGCACCGCTCCGGCTGAAATCGACTGGCCTGCTCCTGCAAATGTAAGTGTTTTTAAAGGAGAAACTTACCTCCCAGAAATCACTTGAGCACTTTTTCCGCTGAAATTGACTAGCCTGCTCCTGTGAAGGTCTCCCAGAAATCACTAACACACCGCTCCCGCTGAAATCGACTGGCCTGCTCTTGCAAAGGTAAGTGTTTTTAAAGGAGAAACTTACCTCCCAGAAATCACTTGCGCACTGCTCCAGCTGAAATTGACTAGCCTGCTCCTGTGAAGGTCTCCCAGAAATCACTAACGCACCGCTCCCGCTGAAATCGACTGGCCTGCTCCTGCAAAGGTAAGTGATTTTAAAGGAGAAACTTACCTCCCAGAAATCACTTGCGCACTGCTCCCTCTGAAATTGACTAGCCTGCTCCTGTGAAGGTCTCCCAGAAATCACTAATGCACCGCTCCCGCTGAAATCGACTGGCCTGCTCCTCCAACGGTAAGTGTTTTTAAAGGAGAAACTTACCTCCCAGAAATCACTTGTGCACTGCTCCCACTGAAATTGACCAGCCTGCTCCTGTGAAGGTCTCCCAGAAATCACTAACGCACCGCTCCCGCTGAAATCGACTGGCCTGCTCCTGCAAAGGTAAGTGTTTTTAAAGGAGAAACTTACCTCGCAGAAATCACTTGCGCACTGCTCCCGCTGAAATTGACTAGCCTGCTCCTGTGAAGGTCTCCCAGAAATCACTAACGCACCGCTCCCGCTGAAATCGACTGGCCTGCTCCTGCACAGCTAAGTGTTTTTAAAGGAGAAACCTACCTCCCAGAAATCACTTGTGCACTGCTCCCGCTGAAATTGACTAGCCTGCTCCTGTGAAGGTCTCCCAGAAATCACTAACGCACCGCTCCCGCTGAAATCGGCTGGCCTGCTCCTGCAAAGCTAAGTGTTTTTAAAGGAGAAACTTACCTCCCAGGAATCACTTGCGCACTGCTCCCACTGAAATCGACTGACCTGCTCCTGCAAAGGTAAGTGTTTTTAAAGGAGAAACCTACCTCCCAGAAATCACTTGCGCACTGCTCCCACTGAAATTGACTAACCTGCTCCTGTGAAGGTCTCCCAGAAATCACTAACACACCGCTCCCGCTGAAATCGACTGGCCTCCTCTTGCAAAGGTAAGTGTTTTTAAAGGAGAAACTTACCTCCCAGAAATCACTTGCGCACTGCTCCCGCTGAAATTGACGAGCCTGCTCCTGTGAAGGTCTCCCAGAAATCACTAACGCACCACTCCCGCTGAAATCGACTGGCCTGCTCCTGCAAAGGTAAGTGTTTTTAAAGGAGAAACTTACCTCCCAGAAATCACTTGCGCACTGCTCCCGCTGAAATTGACTAGCCTGCTCCTGTGAAGGTCTCCCAGACATCACAAACGCACCGCTCCTGCTGAAATCAACTGGCCTGCTCCTGCAAAGGTAAGTGTTTTTAAAGGAGAAACTTACCTCCCAGAAATCACTAATGCACCGCTCCCGCTGAAATCGGCTGGCCTGCTCCTCCAACGGTAAGTGTTTTTAAAGGAGTAACTTACCTCCCAGAAATCATTTGTGCACTGCTCCCGCTGAAATTGACTAGCCTGCTCCTGTGAAGGTCTCCCAGAAATCACTAACGCACCGCTCCCGCTGAAATCGACTGGCCTGCTCCTGCAAATGTAAGTGTTTTTAAAGGAGAAACTTACCTCCCAGAAATCACTTGAGCACTTTTTCCGCTGAAATTGACTAGCCTGCTCCTGTGAAGGTCTCCCAGAAATCACTAACACACCGCTCCCGCTGAAATCGACTGGCCTGCTCTTGCAAAGGTAAGTGTTTTTAAAGGAGAAACTTACCTCCCAGAAATCACTTGCGCACTGCTCCTGCTGAAATTGACTAGCCTGCTCCTGTGAAGGTCTCCCAGAAATCACTAACGCACCGCTCCCGCTGAAATCGACTGGCCTGCTCCTGCAAAGGTAAGTGATTTTAAAGGAGAAACTTACCTCCCAGAAATCACTTGCGCACTGCTCCCTCTGAAATTGACTAGCCTGCTCCTGTGAAGGTCTCCCAGAAATCACTAATGCACCGCTCCCGCTGAAATCGACTGGCCTGCTCCTCCAACGGTAAGTGTTTTTAAAGGAGAAACTTACCTCCCAGAAATCACTTGTGCACTGCTCCCACTGAAATTGACCAGCCTGCTCCTGTGAAGGTCTCCCAGAAATCACTAACGCACCGCTCCCGCTGAAATCGACTGGCCTGCTCCTGCAAAGGTAAGTGTTTTTAAAGGAGAAACTTACCTCCCAGAAATCACTTGCGCACTGCTCCCGCTGAAATTGACTAGCCTGCTCCTGTGAAGGTCTCCCAGAAATCACTAACGCACCGCTCCCGCTGAAATCGACTGGCCTGCTCCTGCACAGCTCAGTGTTTTTAAAGGAGAAACCTACCTCCCAGAAATCACTTGTGCACTGCTCCCGCTGAAATTGACTAGCCTGCTCCTGTGAAGGTCTCCCAGAAATCACTAACGCACCGCTCCCGCTGAAATCGGCTGGCCTGCTCCTGCAAAGCTAAGTGTTTTTAAAGGAGAAACTTACCTCCCAGAAATCACTTGCGCACTGCTCCCACTGAAATCGACTGGCCTGCTCCTGCAAAGGTAAGTGTTTTTAAAGGAGAAACCTACCTCCCAGAAATCACTTGCGCACTGCTCCCACTGAAATTGACTAACCTGCTCCTGTGAAGGTCTCCCAGAAATCACTAACACACCGCTCCCTCTGAAATCGACTGGCCTCCTCTTGCAAAGGTAAGTGTTTTTAAAGGAGAAACTTACCTCCCAGAAATCACTTGCGCACTGCTCCCGCTGAAATTGACGAGCCTGCTCCTGTGAAGGTCTCCCAGAAATCACTAACGCACCACTCCCGCTGAAATCGACTGGCCTGCTCCTGCAAAGGTAAGTGTTTTTAAAGGAGAAACTTACCTCCCAGAAATCACTTGCGCACTGCTCCCGCTGAAATTGACTAGCCTGCTCCTGTGAAGGTCTCCCAGACATCACAAACGCACCGCTCCTGCTGAAATCAACTGGCCTGCTCCTGCAAAGGTAAGTGTTTTTAAAGGAGAAACTTACCTCCCAGAAATCACTAATGCACCGCTCCCGCTGAAATCGGCTGGCCTGCTCCTCCAACGGTAAGTGTTTTTAAAGGAGTAACTTACCTCCCAGAAATCATTTGTGCACTGCTCCCGCTGAAATTGACTAGCCTGCTCCTGTGAAGGTCTCCCAGAAATCACTAACGCACCGCTCCGGCTGAAATCGACTGGCCTGCTCCTGCAAATGTAAGTGTTTTTAAAGGAGAAACTTACCTCCCAGAAATCACTTGAGCACTTTTTCCGCTGAAATTGACTAGCCTGCTCCTGTGAAGGTCTCCCAGAAATCACTAACACACCGCTCCCGCTGAAATCGACTGGCCTGCTCTTGCAAAGGTAAGTGTTTTTAAAGGAGAAACTTACCTCCCAGAAATCACTTGCGCACTGCTCCAGCTGAAATTGACTAGCCTGCTCCTGTGAAGGTCTCCCAGAAATCACTAACGCACCGCTCCCGCTGAAATCGACTGGCCTGCTCCTGCAAAGGTAAGTGATTTTAAAGGAGAAACTTACCTCCCAGAAATCACTTGCGCACTGCTCCCTCTGAAATTGACTAGCCTGCTCCTGTGAAGGTCTCCCAGAAATCACTAATGCACCGCTCCCGCTGAAATCGACTGGCCTGCTCCTCCAACGGTAAGTGTTTTTAAAGGAGAAACTTACCTCCCAGAAATCACTTGTGCACTGCTCCCACTGAAATTGACCAGCCTGCTCCTGTGAAGGTCTCCCAGAAATCACTAACGCACCGCTCCCGCTGAAATCGACTGGCCTGCTCCTGCAAAGGTAAGTGTTTTTAAAGGAGAAACTTACCTCGCAGAAATCACTTGCGCACTGCTCCCGCTGAAATTGACTAGCCTGCTCCTGTGAAGGTCTCCCAGAAATCACTAACGCACCGCTCCCGCTGAAATCGACTGGCCTGCTCCTGCACAGCTAAGTGTTTTTAAAGGAGAAACCTACCTCCCAGAAATCACTTGTGCACTGCTCCCGCTGAAATTGACTAGCCTGCTCCTGTGAAGGTCTCCCAGAAATCACTAACGCACCGCTCCCGCTGAAATCGGCTGGCCTGCTCCTGCAAAGCTAAGTGTTTTTAAAGGAGAAACTTACCTCCCAGGAATCACTTGCGCACTGCTCCCACTGAAATCGACTGACCTGCTCCTGCAAAGGTAAGTGTTTTTAAAGGAGAAACCTACCTCCCAGAAATCACTTGCGCACTGCTCCCACTGAAATTGACTAACCTGCTCCTGTGAAGGTCTCCCAGAAATCACTAACACACCGCTCCCGCTGAAATCGACTGGCCTCCTCTTGCAAAGGTAAGTGTTTTTAAAGGAGAAACTTACCTCCCAGAAATCACTTGCGCACTGCTCCCGCTGAAATTGACGAGCCTGCTCCTGTGAAGGTCTCCCAGAAATCACTAACGCACCACTCCCGCTGAAATCGACTGGCCTGCTCCTGCAAAGGTAAGTGTTTTTAAAGGAGAAACTTACCTCCCAGAAATCACTTGCGCACTGCTCCCGCTGAAATTGACTAGCCTGCTCCTGTGAAGGTCTCCCAGACATCACAAACGCACCGCTCCTGCTGAAATCAACTGGCCTGCTCCTGCAAAGGTAAGTGTTTTTAAAGGAGAAACTTACCTCCCAGAAATCACTAATGCACCGCTCCCGCTGAAATCGGCTGGCCTGCTCCTCCAACGGTAAGTGTTTTTAAAGGAGTAACTTACCTCCCAGAAATCATTTGTGCACTGCTCCCGCTGAAATTGACTAGCCTGCTCCTGTGAAGGTCTCCCAGAAATCACTAACGCACCGCTCCCGCTGAAATCGACTGGCCTGCTCCTGCAAATGTAAGTGTTTTTAAAGGAGAAACTTACCTCCCAGAAATCACTTGAGCACTTTTTCCGCTGAAATTGACTAGCCTGCTCCTGTGAAGGTCTCCCAGAAATCACTAACACACCGCTCCCGCTGAAATCGACTGGCCTGCTCTTGCAAAGGTAAGTGTTTTTAAAGGAGAAACTTACCTCCCAGAAATCACTTGCGCACTGCTCCTGCTGAAATTGACTAGCCTGCTCCTGTGAAGGTCTCCCAGAAATCACTAACGCACCGCTCCCGCTGAAATCGACTGGCCTGCTCCTGCAAAGGTAAGTGATTTTAAAGGAGAAACTTACCTCCCAGAAATCACTTGCGCACTGCTCCCTCTGAAATTGACTAGCCTGCTCCTGTGAAGGTCTCCCAGAAATCACTAATGCACCGCTCCCGCTGAAATCGACTGGCCTGCTCCTCCAACGGTAAGTGTTTTTAAAGGAGAAACTTACCTCCCAGAAATCACTTGTGCACTGCTCCCACTGAAATTGACCAGCCTGCTCCTGTGAAGGTCTCCCAGAAATCACTAACGCACCGCTCCCGCTGAAATCGACTGGCCTGCTCCTGCAAAGGTAAGTGTTTTTAAAGGAGAAACTTACCTCCCAGAAATCACTTGCGCACTGCTCCCGCTGAAATTGACTAGCCTGCTCCTGTGAAGGTCTCCCAGAAATCACTAACGCACCGCTCCCGCTGAAATCGACTGGCCTGCTCCTGCACAGCTCAGTGTTTTTAAAGGAGAAACCTACCTCCCAGAAATCACTTGTGCACTGCTCCCGCTGAAATTGACTAGCCTGCTCCTGTGAAGGTCTCCCAGAAATCACTAACGCACCGCTCCCGCTGAAATCGGCTGGCCTGCTCCTGCAAAGCTAAGTGTTTTTAAAGGAGAAACTTACCTCCCAGAAATCACTTGCGCACTGCTCCCACTGAAATCGACTGGCCTGCTCCTGCAAAGGTAAGTGTTTTTAAAGGAGAAACCTACCTCCCAGAAATCACTTGCGCACTGCTCCCACTGAAATTGACTAACCTGCTCCTGTGAAGGTCTCCCAGAAATCACTAACACACCGCTCCCTCTGAAATCGACTGGCCTCCTCTTGCAAAGGTAAGTGTTTTTAAAGGAGAAACTTACCTCCCAGAAATCACTTGCGCACTGCTCCCGCTGAAATTGACGAGCCTGCTCCTGTGAAGTTCTCCCAGAAATCACTAAGGCACCACTCCCGCTGAAATCGACTGGCCTGCTCCTGCAAAGGTAAGTGTTTTTAAAGGAGAAACTTACCTCCCAGAAATCACTTGCGCACTGCTCCCGCTGAAATTGACTAGCCTGCTCCTGTGAAGGTCTCCCAGAAATCACTAACGCACCACTCCCGCTGAAATCGACTGGCCTGCTCCTGCAAAGGTAAGTGTTTTTAAAGGAGAAACTTACCTCCCAGAAATCACTTGCGCACTGCTCCCGCTGAAATTGACTAGCCTGCTCCTGTGAAGGTCTCCCAGACATCACAAACGCACCGCTCCTGCTGAAATCAACTGGCCTGCTCCTGCAAAGGTAAGTGTTTTTAAAGGAGAAACTTACCTCCCTGAAATCACTAATGCACCGCTCCCGCTGAAATCGGCTGGCCTGCTCCTCCAACGGTAAGTGTTTTTAAAGGAGTAACTTACCTCCCAGAAATCATTTGTGCACTGCTCCCGCTGAAATTGACTAGCCTGCTCCTGTGAAGGTCTCCCAGAAATCACTAACGCACCGCTCCCGCTGAAATCGACTGGCCTGCTCCTGCAAATGTAAGTGTTTTTAAAGGAGAAACTTACCTCCCAGAAATCACTTGAGCACTTTTTCCGCTGAAATTGACTAGCCTGCTCCTGTGAAGGTCTCCCAGAAATCACTAACACACCGCTCCCGCTGAAATCGACTGGCCTGCTCTTGCAAAGGTAAGTGTTTTTAAAGGAGAAACTTACCTCCCAGAAATCACTTGCGCACTGCTCCCGCTGAAATTGACTAGCCTGCTCCTGTGAAGGTCTCCCAGAAATCACTAACGCACCGCTCCCGCTGAAATCGACTGGCCTGCTCCTGCAAAGGTAAGTGATTTTAAAGGAGAAACTTACCTCCCAGAAATCACTTGCGCACTGCTCCCTCTGAAATTGACTAGCCTGCTCCTGTGAAGGTCTCCCAGAAATCACTAATGCACCGCTCCCGCTGAAATCGACTGGCCTGCTCCTCCAACGGTAAGTGTTTTTAAAGGAGAAACTTACCTCCCAGAAATCACTTGTGCACTGCTCCCACTGAAATTGACCAGCCTGCTCCTGTGAAGGTCTCCCAGAAATCACTAACGCACCGCTCCCGCTGAAATCGACTGGCCTGCTCCTGCAAAGGTAAGTGTTTTTAAAGGAGAAACTTACCTCGCAGAAATCACTTGCGCACTGCTCCCGCTGAAATTGACTAGCCTGCTCCTGTGAAGGTCTCCCAGAAATCACTAACGCACCGCTCCCGCTGAAATCGACTGGCCTGCTCCTGCACAGCTAAGTGTTTTTAAAGGAGAAACCTACCTCCCAGAAATCACTTGTGCACTGCTCCCGCTGAAATTGACTAGCCTGCTCCTGTGAAGGTCTCCCAGAAATCACTAACGCACCGCTCCCGCTGAAATCGGCTGGCCTGCTCCTGCAAAGCTAAGTGTTTTTAAAGGAGAAACTTACCTCCCAGGAATCACTGGCGCACTGCTCCCACTGAAATCGACTGGCCTACTCCAGCAAAGGTAAGTGTTTTTAAAGGAGAAACCTACCTCCCAGAAATCACTTGCGCACTGCTCCCACTGAAATTGACTAACCTGCTCCTGTGAAGGTCTCCCAGAAATCACTAACACACCGCTCCCGCTGAAATCGACTGGCCTCCTCTTGCAAAGGTAAGTGTTTTTAAAGGAGAAACTTACCTCCCAGAAATCACTTGCGCACTGCTCCCGCTGAAATTGACGAGCCTGCTCCTGTGAAGGTCTCCCAGAAATCACTAACGCACCACTCCCGCTGAAATCGACTGGCCTGCTCCTGCAACGGTAAGTGTTTTTGAAGGAGAAACTTATCTCCCAGAAATCACTTGCGCACAGCTCCCGCTGAAATTGACTAGCCTGCTCCTGGGAAGGTCTCCCAGAAATCACTAACACACCGCTCCCGCTGAAATCGACTGGCCTGCTCCTGCAAATGTAGGTGTTTTTAAAGGAGAAACTTACCTCCCAGAAATCACTTGCGCACTGCTCCCGCTGAAATTGACTAGCCTGCTCCTGTGAAGGTCTCCCAGAAATCACTAACGCACCGCTCCCGCTGAAATCGACTGGCCTGCTCTTGCAAAGGTAAGTGTTTTTAAAGGAGAAACATACATCCCAGAAATCACTTGCGCACTGCTCCCGCTGAAATTGACTAGCCTGCTCCTGTGAAGGTCTCCCAGAAATCACTAACGCACCGCTCCCGCTGAAATCGACTGGCCTGCTCCTGCAAAGGTAAGTGTTTTTAAAGGAGAAACTTACCTGCCAGAAATCACTTGCGCACTTTTTCCGCTGAAAATGACTAGCCTGCTCCTGTGAAGGTCTCCCAGAAATCACTAACGCACCGCTCCGGCTGAAATCGACTGGCCTGCTCCTGCAAATGTAAGTGTTTTTAAAGGAGAAACTTACCTCCCAGAAATCACTTGAGCACTTTTTCCGCTGAAATTGACTAGCCTGCTCCTGTGAAGGTCTCCCATAAATCACTAACACACCGCTCCCGCTGAAATCGACTGGCCTGCTCTTGCAAAGGTAAGTGTTTTTAAAGGAGAAACTTACCTCCCAGAAATCACTTGCGCACTGCTCCCGCTGAAATTGACTAGCCTGCTCCTGTGAAGGTCTCCCAGAAATCACTAACGCACCACTCCCGCTGAAATCGACTGGCCTGCTCCTGCAAAGGTAAGTGATTTTAAAGGAGAAACTTACCTCCCAGAAATCACTTGGGCACTGCTCCCTCTGAAATTGACTAGCCTGCTCCTGTGAAGGTCTCCCAGAAATCACTAATGCACCGCTCCCGCTGAAATCGACTGGCCTGCTCCTCCAACGGTAAGTGTTTTTAAAGGAGAAACTTACCTCCCAGAAATCACTTGTGCACTGCTCCCACTGAAATTGACCAGCCTGCTCCTGTGAAGGTCTCCCAGAAATCACTAACGCACCGCTCCCGCTGAAATCGACTGGCCTGCTCCTGCAAAGGTAAGTGTTTTTAAAGGAGAAACTTACCTCGCAGAAATCACTTGCGCACTGCTCCCGCTGAAATTGACTAGCCTGCTCCTGTGAAGGTCTCCCAGAAATCACTAACGCACCGCTCCCGCTGAAATCGACTGGCCTGCTCCTGCACAGCTAAGTGTTTTTAAAGGAGAAACCTACCTCCCAGAAATCACTTGTGCACTGCTCCCGCTGAAATTGACTAGCCTGCTCCTGTGAAGGTCTCCCAGAAATCACTAACGCACCGCTCCCGCTGAAATCGGCTGGCCTGCTCCTGCAAAGCTAAGTGTTTTTAAAGGAGAAACTTACCTCCCAGGAATCACTTGCGCACTGCTCCCACTGAAATCGACTGGCCTACTCCTGCAAAGGTAAGTGTTTTTAAAGGAGAAACCTACCTCCCAGAAATCACTTGCGCACTGCTCCCACTGAAATTGACTAACCTGCTCCTGTGAAGGTCTCCCAGAAATCACTAACACACCGCTCCCGCTGAAATCGACTGGCCTCCTCTTGCAAAGGTAAGTGTTTTTAAAGGAGAAACTTACCTCCCAGAAATCACTTGCGCACTGCTCCCGCTGAAATTGACGAGCCTGCTCCTGTGAAGGTCTCCCAGAAATCACTAACGCACCACTCCCGCTGAAATCGACTGGCCTGCTCCTGCAAAGGTAAGTGTTTTTAAAGGAGAAACTTACCTCCCAGAAATGACTTGCGCACTGCTCCCGCTGAAATTGACTAGCCTGCTCCTGTGAAGGTCTCCCAGACATCACAAACGCACCGCTCCTGCTGAAATCAACTGGCCTGCTCCTGCAAAGGTAAGTGTTTTTAAAGGAGAAACTTACCTCCCAGAAATCACTAATGCACCGCTCCCGCTGAAATCGGCTGGCCTGCTCCTGCAAAGGTAAGTGATTTTAAAGGAGAAACTTACCTCCCAGAAATCACTTGCGCACTGCTCCCTCTGAAATTGACTAGCCTGCTCCTGTGAAGGTCTCCCAGAAATCACTAATGCACCGCTCCCGCTGAAATCGACTGGCCTGCTCCTCCAACGGTAAGTGTTTTTAAAGGAGAAACTTACCTCCCAGAAATCACTTGTGCACTGCTCCCACTGAAATTGACCAGCCTGCTCCTGTGAAGGTCTCCCAGAAATCACTAACGCACCGCTCCCGCTGAAATCGACTGGCCTGCTCCTGCAAAGGTAAGTGTTTTTAAAGGAGAAACTTACCTCGCAGAAATCACTTGCGCACTGCTCCCGCTGAAATTGACTAGCCTGCTCCTGTGAAGGTCTCCCAGAAATCACTAACGCACCGCTCCCGCTGAAATCGACTGGCCTGCTCCTGCACAGCTAAGTGTTTTTAAAGGAGAAACCTACCTCCCAGAAATCACTTGTGCACTGCTCCCGCTGAAATTGACTAGCCTGCTCCTGTGAAGGTCTCCCAGAAATCACTAACGCACCGCTCCCGCTGAAATCGGCTGGCCTGCTCCTGCAAAGCTAAGTGTTTTTAAAGGAGAAACTTACCTCCCAGGAATCACTTGCGCACTGCTCCCACTGAAATCGACTGGCCTGCTCCTGCAAAGGTAAGTGTTTTTAAAGGAGAAACCTACCTCCCAGAAATCACTTGCGCACTGCTCCCACTGAAATTGACTAACCTGCTCCTGTGAAGGTCTCCCAGAAATCACTAACACACCGCTCCCGCTGAAATCGACTGGCCTCCTCTTGCAAAGGTAAGTGTTTTTAAAGGAGAAACTTACCTCCCAGAAATCACTTGCGCACTGCTCCCGCTGAAATTGACGAGCCTGCTCCTGTGAAGGTCTCCCAGAAATCACTAACGCACCACTCCCGCTGAAATCGACTGGCCTGCTCCTGCAAAGGTAAGTGTTTTTAAAGGAGAAACTTACCTCCCAGAAATCACTTGCGCACTGCTCCCGCTGAAATTGACTAGCCTGCTCCTGTGAAGGTCTCCCAGACATCACAAACGCACCGCTCCTGCTGAAATCAACTGGCCTGCTCCTGCAAAGGTAAGTGTTTTTAAAGGAGAAACTTACCTCCCAGAAATCACTAATGCACCGCTCCCGCTGAAATCGGCTGGCCTGCTCCTGCAAATGTAAGTGTTTTTAAAGGAGAAACTTACCTCCCAGAAATCACTTGAGCACTTTTTCCGCTGAAATTGACTAGCCTGCTCCTGTGAAGGTCTCCCAGAAATCACTAACACACCGCTCCCGCTGAAATCGACTGGCCTGCTCTTGCAAAGGTAAGTGTTTTTAAAGGAGAAACTTACCTCCCAGAAATCACTTGCGCACTGCTCCTGCTGAAATTGACTAGCCTGCTCCTGTGAAGGTCTCCCAGAAATCACTAACGCACCGCTCCCGCTGAAATCGACTGGCCTGCTCCTGCAAAGGTAAGTGATTTTAAAGGAGAAACTTACCTCCCAGAAATCACTTGCGCACTGCTCCCTCTGAAATTGACTAGCCTGCTCCTGTGAAGGTCTCCCAGAAATCACTAATGCACCGCTCCCGCTGAAATCGACTGGCCTGCTCCTCCAACGGTAAGTGTTTTTAAAGGAGAAACTTACCTCCCAGAAATCACTTGTGCACTGCTCCCACTGAAATTGACCAGCCTGCTCCTGTGAAGGTCTCCCAGAAATCACAAACGCACCGCTCCCGCTGAAATCGACTGGCCTGCTCCTGCAAAGGTAAGTGTTTTTAAAGGAGAAACTTACCTCCCAGAAATCACTTGCGCACTGCTCCCGCTGAAATTGACTAGCCTGCTCCTGTGAAGGTCTCCCAGAAATCACTAACGCACCGCTCCCGCTGAAATCGACTGGCCTGCTCCTGCACAGCTAAGTGTTTTTAAAGGAGAAACCTACCTCCCAGAAATCACTTGTGCACTGCTCCCGCTGAAATTGACTAGCCTGCTCCTGTGAAGGTCTCCCAGAAATCACTAACGCACCGCTCCCGCTGAAATCGGCTGGCCTGCTCCTGCAAAGCTAAGTGTTTTTAAAGGAGAAACTTACCTCCCAGAAATCACTTGCGCACTGCTCCCACTGAAATCGACTGGCCTGCTCCTGCAAAGGTAAGTGTTTTTAAAGGAGAAACCTACCTCCCAGAAATCACTTGCGCACTGCTCCCACTGAAATTGACTAACCTGCTCCTGTGAAGGTCTCCCAGAAATCACTAACACACCGCTCCCGCTGAAATCGACTGGCCTCCTCTTGCAAAGGTAAGTGTTTTTAAAGGAGAAACTTACCTCCCAGAAATCACTTGCGCACTGCTCCCGCTGAAATTGACGAGCCTGCTCCTGTGAAGGTCTCCCAGAAATCACTAAGGCACCACTCCCGCTGAAATCGACTGGCCTGCTCCTGCAAAGGTAAGTGTTTTTAAAGGAGAAACTTACCTCCCAGAAATCACTTGCGCACTGCTCCCGCTGAAATTGACTAGCCTGCTCCTGTGAAGGTCTCCCAGAAATCACTAACGCACCACTCCCGCTGAAATCGACTGGCCTGCTCCTGCAAAGGTAAGTGTTTTTAAAGGAGAAACTTACCTCCCAGAAATCACTTGCGCACTGCTCCCGCTGAAATTGACTAGCCTGCTCCTGTGAAGGTCTCCCAGACATCACAAACGCACCGCTCCTGCTGAAATCAACTGGCCTGCTCCTGCAAAGGTAAGTGTTTTTAAAGGAGAAACTTACCTCCCTGAAATCACTAATGCACCGCTCCCGCTGAAATCGGCTGGCCTGCTCCTCCAACGGTAAGTGTTTTTAAAGGAGTAACTTACCTCCCAGAAATCACTTGCGCACTGCTCCCGCTGAAATTGACTAGCCTGCTCCTGTGAAGGTCTCCCAGAAATCACTAACGCACCACTCCCGCTGAAATCGACTGGCCTGCTCCTGCAAAGGTAAGTGATTTTAAAGGAGAAACTTACCTCCCAGAAATCACTTGGGCACTGCTCCCTCTGAAATTGACTAGCCTGCTCCTGTGAAGGTCTCCCAGAAATCACTAATGCACCGCTCCCGCTGAAATCGACTGGCCTGCTCCTCCAACGGTAAGTGTTTTTAAAGGAGAAACTTACCTCCCAGAAATCACTTGTGCACTGCTCCCACTGAAATTGACCAGCCTGCTCCTGTGAAGGTCTCCCAGAAATCACTAACGCACCGCTCCCGCTGAAATCGACTGGCCTGCTCCTGCAAAGGTAAGTGTTTTTAAAGGAGAAACTTACCTCGCAGAAATCACTTGCGCACTGCTCCCGCTGAAATTGACTAGCCTGCTCCTGTGAAGGTCTCCCAGAAATCACTAACGCACCGCTCCCGCTGAAATCGACTGGCCTGCTCCTGCACAGCTAAGTGTTTTTAAAGGAGAAACTTACCTCCCAGAAATCACTTGGGCACTGCTCCCTCTGAAATTGACTAGCCTGCTCCTGTGAAGGTCTCCCAGAAATCACTAATGCACCGCTCCCGCTGAAATCGACTGGCCTGCTCCTCCAACGGTAAGTGTTTTTAAAGGAGAAACTTACCTCCCAGAAATCACTTGCGCACTGCTCCCGCTGAAATTGACTAGCCTGCTCCTGTGAAGGTCTCCCAGAAATCACTAACGCACCGCTCCCGCTGAAATCGACTGGCCTGCTCCTGCAAAGGTAAGTGATTTTAAAGGAGAAACTTACCTCCCAGAAATCACTTGCGCACTGCTCCCTCTGAAATTGACTAGCCTGCTCCTGTGAAGGTCTCCCAGAAATCACTAATGCACCGCTCCCGCTGAAATCGACTGGCCTGCTCCTCCAACGGTAAGTGTTTTTAAAGGAGAAACTTACCTCCCAGAAATCACTTGCGCACTGCTCCCACTGAAATCGACTGGCCTGCTCCTGTAAAGGTAAGTGTTTTTAAAGGAGAAACCTACCTCCCAGAAATCACTTGCGCACTGCTCCCACTGAAATTGACTAACCTGCTCCTGTGAAGGTCTCCCAGAAATCACTAACACACCGCTCCCGCTGAAATCGACTGGCCTCCTCTTGCAAAGGTAAGTGTTTTTAAAGGAGAAACTTACCTCCCAGAAATCACTTGCGCACTGCTCCCGCTGAAATTGACGAGCCTGCTCCTGTGAAGGTCTCCCAGAAATCACTAAGGCACCACTCCCGCTGAAATCGACTGGCCTGCTCCTGCAAAGGTAAGTGTTTTTAAAGGAGAAACTTACCTCCCAGAAATCACTTGCGCACTGCTCCCGCTGAAATTGACTAGCCTGCTCCTGTGAAGGTCTCCCAGAAATCACTAACGCACCACTCCCGCTGAAATCGACTGGCCTGCTCCTGCAAAGGTAAGTGTTTTTAAAGGAGAAACTTACCTCCCAGAAATCACTTGCGCACTGCTCCCGCTGAAATTGACTAGCCTGCTCCTGTGAAGGTCTCCCAGACATCACAAACGCACCGCTCCTGCTGAAATCAACTGGCCTGCTCCTGCAAAGGTAAGTGTTTTTAAAGGAGAAACTTACCTCCCAGAAATCACTAATGCACCGCTCCCGCTGAAATCGGCTGGCCTGCTCCTCCAACGGTAAGTGTTTTTAAAGGAGTAACTTACCTCCCAGAAATCATTTGTGCACTGCTCCCGCTGAAATTGACTAGCCTGCTCCTGTGAAGGTCTCCCAGAAATCACTAACGCACCGCTCCCGCTGAAATCGACTGGCCTGCTCCTGCAAATGTAAGTGTTTTTAAAGGAGAAACTTACCTCCCAGAAATCACTTGAGCACTTTTTCCGCTGAAATTGACTAGCCTGCTCCTGTGAAGGTCTCCCAGAAATCACTAACACACCGCTCCCGCTGAAATCGACTGGCCTGCTCTTGCAAAGGTAAGTGTTTTTAAAGGAGAAACTTACCTCCCAGAAATCACTTGCGCACTGCTCCCGCTGAAATTGACTAGCCTGCTCCTGTGAAGGTCTCCCAGAAATCACTAACGCACCGCTCCCGCTGAAATCGACTGGCCTGCTCCTGCAAAGGTAAGTGATTTTAAAGGAGAAACTTACCTCCCAGAAATCACTTGCGCACTGCTCCCTCTGAAATTGACTAGCCTGCTCCTGTGAAGGTCTCCCAGAAATCACTAATGCACCGCTCCCGCTGAAATCGACTGGCCTGCTCCTCCAACGGTAAGTGTTTTTAAAGGAGAAACTTACCTCCCAGAAATCACTTGTGCACTGCTCCCACTGAAATTGACCAGCCTGCTCCTGTGAAGGTCTCCCAGAAATCACTAACGCACCGCTCCCGCTGAAATCGACTGGCCTGCTCCTGCAAAGGTAAGTGTTTTTAAAGGAGAAACTTACCTCCCAGAAATCACTTGCGCACTGCTCCCGCTGAAATTGACTAGCCTGCTCCTGTGAAGGTCTCCCAGAAATCACTAACGCACCGCTCCCGCTGAAATCGACTGGCCTGCTCCTGCACAGCTAAGTGTTTTTAAAGGAGAAACCTACCTCCCAGAAATCACTTGTGCACTGCTCCCGCTGAAATTGACTAGCCTGCTCCTGTGAAGGTCTCCCAGAAATCACTAACGCACCGCTCCCGCTGAAATCGGCTGGCCTGCTCCTGCAAAGCTAAGTGTTTTTAAAGGAGAAACTTACCTCCCAGAAATCACTTGCGCACTGCTCCCACTGAAATCGACTGGCCTGCTCCTGCAAAGGTAAGTGTTTTTAAAGGAGAAACCTACCTCCCAGAAATCACTTGCGCACTGCTCCCGCTGAAATTGACGAGCCTGCTCCTGTGAAGGTCTCCCAGAAATCACTAAGGCACCACTCCCGCTGAAATCGACTGGCCTGCTCCTGCAAAGGTAAGTGTTTTTAAAGGAGAAACTTACCTCCCAGAAATCACTTGCGCACTGCTCCCGCTGAAATTGACTAGCCTGCTCCTGTGAAGGTCTCCCAGAAATCACTAATGCACCGCTCCCGCTGAAATCGACTGGCCTGCTCCTCCAACGGTAAGTGTTTTTAAAGGAGTAACTTACCTCCCAGAAATCATTTGTGCACTGCTCCCGCTGAAATTGACTAGCCTGCTCCTGTGAAGGTCTCCCAGAAATCACTAACGCACCGCTCCCGCTGAAATCAACTGGCCTGCTCCTGCAAAGGTAAGTGTATTTAAAGGAGAAACTTACCTCCCAGAAACCACTTGCGCACTGCACCCGCTGAAATTGACTAGCCTGCTCCTGTGAAGGTCTCCCAGAAATCAATAACGCACCGCTCCCGCTGAAATCGACTGGCCTGCTCCTGCACAGCTAAGTGTTTTTAAAGGAGAAACTTACCTCCCAGAAATCACTTGTGCACTGCTCCCGCTGAAATTGACTAGCCTGCTCCTGTGAAGGTCTCCCAGATATCACTAACGCACCGCTCCCGCTGAAATCGGCTGGCCGGCTCCTGCAAAGCTAAGTGTTTTTAAAGGAGAAACCTACCTCCCAGAAATCACTTGCGCACTGCTCCCGCTGAAATTGACTAGCCTGCTCCTGTGAAGGTCTCCCAGAAATCACTAACGCACCGCTCCCGCTGAAATCGACTGGCCTGCTCCTGCAAAGGTAAGTGTTTTTAAAGGAGAAACTTACCTCCCAGAAATCACTTGCGCACTGCTCCCGCTGAAATTGACTAGCCTGCTCCTGTGAAGGTCTCCCTGAAATCACTAATGCACCGCTCCCGCTGAAATCGACTGGCCTGCTCCTCCAACGGTAAGTGTTTTTAAAGGAGAAACTTACCTCCCAGAAATCACTTGTGCACTGCTCCCACTGAAATTGACTAGCCTGCTCCTGTGAAGGTCTCCCAGAAATCACTAACGCACCGCTCCCGCTGAAATCGACTGGCCTGGTCCTGCAAAGCTAAGTGTTTTTAAATGAGAAACTTATCTCCCAGAAATGACTTGCGCACTGCTCCCGCTGAAATTGACTAGCCTGCTCCTGTGAAGGTCTCCCAGAAATCACTAACGCACCGCTCCCGCTGAAATCGACTGGCCTGCTCCTGCACAGCTAAGTATTTTTAAAGGAGAAACCTACCTCCCAGAAATCACTTGTGCACTGCTCCCGCTGAAATTGACTAGCCTGCTCCTGTGAAGGTCTCCCAGAAATCACTAACGCACCGCTCCCGCTGAAATCGGCTGGCCTGCTCCTGCAAAGCTAAGTGCTTTTAAAGGAGAAACTTACCTCCCAGAAATCACTTGCGCACTGCTCCCACTGAAATCGACTGGCCTGCTCCTGCAAAGGTAAGTGTTTTTAAAGGAGAAACTTACCTCCCAGAAATCACTTGCGCACTGCTCCCGCTGAAATTGACTAGCCTGCTCCTGTGAAGGTCTCCCAGAAATCACTAATGCACCGCTCCCGCTGAAATCGACTGGCCTGCTCCTCCAACGGTAAGTGTTTTTAAAGGAGTAACTTACCTCCCAGAAATCATTTGTGCACTGCTCCCGCTGAAATTGACTAGCCTGCTCCTGTGAAGGTCTCCCAGAAATCACTAACGCACCGCTCCCGCTGAAATCAACTGGCCTGCTCCTGCAAAGGTAAGTGTATTTAAAGGAGAAACTTACCTCCCAGAAACCACTTGCGCACTGCACCCGCTGAAATTGACTAGCCTGCTCCTGTGAAGGTCTCCCAGAAATCAATAACGCACCGCTCCCGCTGAAATCGACTGGCCTGCTCCTGCACAGCTAAGTGTTTTTAAAGGAGAAACTTACCTCCCAGAAATCACTTGTGCACTGCTCCCGCTGAAATTGACTAGCCTGCTCCTGTGAAGGTCTCCCAGATATCACTAACGCACCGCTCCCGCTGAAATCGGCTGGCCGGCTCCTGCAAAGCTAAGTGTTTTTAAAGGAGAAACCTACCTCCCAGAAATCACTTGCGCACTGCTCCCGCTGAAATTGACTAGCCTGCTCCTGTGAAGGTCTCCCAGAAATCACTAACGCACCGCTCCCGCTGAAATCGACTGGCCTGCTCCTGCAAAGGTAAGTGTTTTTAAAGGAGAAACTTACCTCCCAGAAATCACTTGCGCACTGCTCCCGCTGAAATTGACTAGCCTGCTCCTGTGAAGGTCTCCCTGAAATCACTAATGCACCGCTCCCGCTGAAATCGACTGGCCTGCTCCTCCAACGGTAAGTGTTTTTAAAGGAGAAACTTACCTCCCAGAAATCACTTGTGCACTGCTCCCACTGAAATTGACTAGCCTGCTCCTGTGAAGGTCTCCCAGAAATCACTAACGCACCGCTCCCGCTGAAATCGACTGGCCTGGTCCTGCAAAGCTAAGTGTTTTTAAATGAGAAACTTATCTCCCAGAAATGACTTGCGCACTGCTCCCGCTGAAATTGACTAGCCTGCTCCTGTGAAGGTCTCCCAGAAATCACTAACGCACCGCTCCCGCTGAAATCGACTGGCCTGCTCCTGCACAGCTAAGTATTTTTAAAGGAGAAACCTACCTCCCAGAAATCACTTGTGCACTGCTCCCGCTGAAATTGACTAGCCTGCTCCTGTGAAGGTCTCCCAGAAATCACTAACGCACCGCTCCCGCTGAAATCGGCTGGCCTGCTCCTGCAAAGCTAAGTGCTTTTAAAGGAGAAACTTACCTCCCAGAAATCACTTGCGCACTGCTCCCACTGAAATCGACTGGCCTGCTCCTGCAAAGGTAAGTGTTTTTAAAGGAGAAACCTACCTCCCAGAAATCACTTGCGCACTGCTCCCACTGAAATTGACTAACCTGCTCCTGTGAAGGTCTCCCAGAAATCACTAACACACCGCTCCCGCTGAAATCGACTGGCCTGCTCTTGCAAAGGTAAGTGTTTTTAAAGAAGAAACTTACCTCCCAGAAATCACTTGCGCACTGCTCCCGCTGAAATTGACGAGCCTGCTCCTGTGAAGGTCTCCCAGAAATCACTAACGCACCGCTCCCGCTGAAATCGACTGGCCTGCTCCTGCAAAGGTAAGTGTTTTTAAAGGAGAAACTTACCTCCCAGAAATCACTTGCGCACTGCTCCCGCTGAAATTGACTAGCCTGCTCCTGTGAAGGTCTCCCAGAAATCACTAATGCACCGCTCCCGCTGAAATCGACTGGCCTGCTCCTCCAACGGTAAGTGTTTTTAAAGGAGTAACTTACCTCCCAGAAATCACTTGTGCACTGCTCCCGCTGAAATTGACTAGCCTGCTCCTGTGAAGGTCTCCCAGAAATCACTAACGCACCGCTCCCGGTGAAATCGACTGGCCTGCTCCTGCAAAGGTAAGTGTATTTAAAGGAGAAACTTACCTCCCAGAAACCACTTGCGCACTGCACCCGCTGAAATTGACTAGCCTGCTCCTGTGAAGGTCTCCCAGAAATCACTAACGCACCGCTCCCGCTGAAATCGACTGGCCTGCTCCTGCACAGCTAAGTGTTTTTAAAGGAGAAACTTACCTCCCAGAAATCACTTGTGCACTGCTCCCGCTGAAATTGACTAGCCTGCTCCTGTGAAGGTCTCCCAGAAATCACTAACGCACCGCTCCCGCTGAAATCGGCTGGCCGGCTCCTGCAAAGCTAAGTCTTTTTAAAGGAGAAACCTACCTCCCAGAAATCACTTGCGCACTGCTCCCACTGAAATTGACTAGCCTGCTCCTGTGAAGGTCTCCCAGAAATCACTAACGCACCGCTCCCGCTGAAATCGACTGGCCTGCTCCTGCAAAGGTAGGTGTTTTTAAAGGAGAAACTTACCTCCCAGAAATCACTTGCGCACTGCTCCCGCTGAAATTGACTAGCCTGCTCCTGTGAAGGTCTCCCAGAAATCACTAACGCACCGCTCCCGCTGAAATCGACTGGCCTGCTCTTGCAAAGGTAAGCGTTTTTAAAGGAGAAACTTACCTCCCAGAAATCACTTGCGCACTGCTCCTGCTGAAATTGACTAGCCTGCTCCTGTGAAGGTCTCCCAGAAATCACGAACGCACCGCGCCCGCTGAAATCGACTGGCCTGCTCCTGCAAAGGTAAGTGTTTTCAAAGGAGAAACTTGCCTCCCAGAAATCACTTGCGCACTGCTCCCGCTGAAATTGACTAGCCTGCTCCTGTGAAGGTCTCCCAGAAATCACTAATGCACCGCTCCCGCAGAAATCGACTGGCCTGCTCCTGCTGAGGTAAGTGTTTTTATAGGAGAAACCTACCTCCCAGAAATCACTTGCGCACTGCTTCCGCTGAAATTGACTAGCCTGCTCCTGTGAAGGTTTCCCAGAAATCGCTAACGCATCGCTCCCGCTGAAATCGACTGGCCTGCTCCTGCAAAGGTAAGTGTTTTTAAAGGAGAAACTTACGTCCCAGAAATCACTTGTGCACTGCTCCCGCTGAAATTGACTAGCCTGCTCCTGTGAAGGTCTCCCAGAAATCACTAACGCACCGCTCCCGCTGAAATCGGCTGGCCGGCTCCTGCAAAGTTAAGTGTTTTTAAAGGAGAAACTTACCTCCCAGAAATCACTTGCGCACTGCTCCCACTGAAATTGACTAGCCTGGTCCTGTGAAGGTCTCCCAGAAGTCACTCACGCACCGCTCCCGCTGAAATCGACTGGCCTGCTCCTGCAACGGTAAGTGTTTTTGAAGGAGAAACTTATCTCCCAGAAATCACTTGCGCACAGCTCCCGCTGAAATTGACTAGCCTGCTCCTGTGAAGGTCTCCCAGAAATCACTAACGCACCGCTCCCGCTGAAATCGACTGGCCTGCTCCTGCAAAGGTAGGTGTTTTTAAAGAGAAACTTACCTCCCAGAAATCACTTGCGCACTGCTCCCGCTGAAATTGACTAGCCTGCTCCTGTGAAGGTCTCCCAGAAATCACTAACGCACCGCTCCCGCTGAAATCGACTGGCCTGCTCTTGCAAAGGTAAGTGTTTTTAAAGGAGAAACTTACCTCCCAGAAATCACTTGCGCACTGCTCCTGCTGAAATTGACTAGCCTGCTCCTGTGAAGGTCTCCCAGAAATCACTAACGCACCGCGCCCGCTGAAATCGACTGGCCTGCTCCTGCAAAGGTAAGTGTTTTCAAAGGAGAAACTTGCCTCCCAGAAATCACTTGCGCACTGCTCCCGCTGAAATTGACTAGCCTGCTCCTGTGAAGGTCTCCCAGAAATCACTAATGCACCGCTCCCGCAGAAATCGACTGGCCTGCTCCTGCAAAGGTAAGTGTTTTTATAGGAGAAACCTACCTCCCAGAAATCACTTGCGCACTGCTCCCGCTGAAATTGACTAGCCTGCTCCTGTGAATGTTTCCCAGAAATCGCTAACGCACCGCTCCCGCTGAAATCGACTGGCCTGCTCCTGCAAAGGTAAGTGTTTTTAAAGGAGAATCTTCCCTCCCAGAAATCACTTGCGCACTTTTTCCGCTGGAATTGACTAGCCTGCTCCTGTGAAGGTCTCCCAGAAATCACTAACGCACCGCTCCCGCTGAAAACGACTGGCCTGCTCCTGCAAAGGTAAGTGTTTTTAAAGGAGAAACTTACCTCCCAGAAGTCACTTGCGCACTGCTCCCGCTGAAATTGACTAGCCTGCTCCTGTGAAGGTCTCCCAGAAATAACTAACGCACCGCTCCTGCTGAAATCGACTGGCCTGCTGCTGCAAATGTAAGTGTTTTTAAAGGAGAAACTAACCTCCCAGAAATCACTTGAGCACTTTTTCCGCTGAAATTGACTAGCCTGCTCCTGTGAAGGTCTCCCAGAAATCACTAACACACCGCTCCCGCTGAAATCGACTGGCCTGCTCTTGCAAAGGTAAGTGTTTTTAAAGGAGAAACTTACCTCCCAGAAATCACTTGCGCACTGCTCCCGCTGAAATTGACTAGCCTGCTCCTGTGAAGGTCTCCCAGAAATCACTAACGCACCGCTCCCGCTGAAATCGACTGGCCTGCTCCTGCAAAGGTAAGTGTTTTTAAAGGAGAAACTTACCTCCCAGAAATCACTTGCGCGCTGCTCCCGCTGAAATTGACTAGCCTGCTCCTGTGAAGGTCTCCCAGAAATCACTAATGCACCGCTCCCGCTGAAATCGACTGTCCTGCTCCTCCAACGGTAAGTGTTTTTAAAGGAGAAACTTACCTCCCAGAAATCACTTGTGCACTGCTCCCACTGAAATTGACTAGCCTGCTCCTGTGAAGGTCTCCCAGAAATCACTAGCACACCGCTCCCGCTGAAATCGACTGGCCTGCTCCTGCAAAGGTAAGTGTTTTTAAAGGAGAAACTTACCTCCCAGAAATCGCTTGCGCACTGCTCCCGCTGAAATTGACTAGCCTGCTCCTGTGAAGGTCTCCCAGAAATCACTAACGCAACGCTCCCGCTGAAATCGACTGGCCTGCTCCTGCACAGCTAAGTGTTTTTAAAGGAGAAACCTACCTCCCAGAAATCACTTGTGCACTGCTCCCGCTGAAATTGACTAGCCTGCTCCTGTGAAGGTCTCCCAGAAATCACTAACGCACCGCTCCCGCTGAAATCGGCTGGCCTGCTCCTGCAAAGCTAAGTGTTTTTAAAGGAGAAACTTACCTCCCAGAAATCACTTGCGCACTGCTCCCACTGAAATCGACTGGCCTGCTCCTGCAAAGGTAAGTGTTTTTAAAGGAGAAACCTACCTCCCAGAAATCACTTGCGCACTGCTCCCACTGAAATTGACTAACCTGCTCCTGTGAAGGTCTCCCAGAAATCACTAACACACCGCTCCCGCTGAAATCGACTGGCCTGCTCTTGCAAAGGTAAGTGTTTTTAAAGGAGAAACTTACCTCCCAGAAATCACTTGCGCACTGCTCCCGCTGAAATTGACGAGCCTGCTCCTGTGAAGGTCTCCCAGAAATCACTAACGCACCGCTCCCGCAGAAATCGACTGGCCTGCTCCTGCAAAGGTAAGTGTTTTTAAAGGAGAAACTTACCTCCCAGAAATCACTTGCGCACTGCTCCCGCTGAAATTGACTAGCCTGCTCCTGTGAAGGTATCCCAGAAATCACTAATGCACCGCTCCCGCTGAAATCGACTGGCCTGCTCCTCCAACGGTAAGTGTTTTTAAAGGAGTAACTTACCTCCCAGAAATCACTTGCGCACTGCTCCTGCTGAAATTGACTAGCCTGCTCCTGTGAAGGTCTCCCAGAAATCACTAACGCACCGCGCCCGCTGAAATCGACTGGCCTGCTCCTGCAAAGGTAAGTGTTTTCAAAGGAGAAACTTGCCTCCCAGAAATCACTTGCGCACTGCTCCCGCTGAAATTGACTAGCCTGCTCCTGTGAAGGTCTCCCAGAAATCACTAATGCACCGCTCCCGCAGAAATCGACTGGCCTGCTCCTGCAAAGGTAAGTGTTTTTATAGGAGAAACCTACCTCCCAGAAATCACTTGCGCACTGCTCCCGCTGAAATTGACTAGCCTACTCCTGTGAATGTTTCCCAGAAATCGCTAACGCACCGCTCCCGCTGAAATCGACTGGCCTGCTCCTGCAAAGGTAAGTGTTTTTAAAGGAGAATCTTCCCTCCCAGAAATCACTTGCGCACTTTTTCCGCTGGAATTGACTAGCCTGCTCCTGTGAAGGTCTCCCAGAAATCACTAACGCACCGCTCCCGCTGAAAACGACTGGCCTGCTCCTGCAAAGGTAAGTGTTTTTAAAGGAGAAACTTACCTCCCAGAAATCACTTGCGCACTGCTCCCGCTGAAATTGACTAGCCTGCTCCTGTGAAGGTCTCCCAGAAATAACTAACGCACCGCTCCCGCTGAAATCGACTGGCCTGCTGCTGCAAATGTAAGTGTTTTTAAAGGAGAAACTAACCTCCCAGAAATCACTTGAGCACTTTTTCCGCTGAAATTGACTAGCCTGCTCCTGTGAAGGTCTCCCAGAAATCACTAACACACCGCTCCCGCTGAAATCGACTGGCCTGCTCTTGCAAAGGTAAGTGTTTTTAAAGGAGAAACTTACCTCCCAGAAATCACTTGCGCACTGCTCCCGCTGAAATTGACTAGCCTGCTCCTGTGAAGGCCTCCCAGAAATCACTAACGCACCGCTCCCGCTGAAATCGACTGGCCTGCTCCTGCAAAGGTAAGTGTTTTTAAAGGAGAAACTTACCTCCCAGAAATCACTTGCGCGCTGCTCCCGCTGAAATTGACTAGCCTGCTCCTGTGAAGGTCTCCCAGAAATCACTAATGCACCGCTCCCGCTGAAATCGACTGTCCTGCTCCTCCAACGGTAAGTGTTTTTAAAGGAGAAACTTACCTCCCAGAAATCACTTGTGCACTGCTCCCACTGAAATTGACTAGCCTGCTCCTGTGAAGGTCTCCCAGAAATCACTAGCACACCGCTCCCGCTGAAATCGACTGGCCTGCTCCTGCAAAGGTAAGTGTTTTTAAAGGAGAAACTTACCTCCCAGAAATCGCTTGCGCACTGCTCCCGCTGAAATTGACTAGCCTGCTCCTGTGAAGGTCTCCCAGAAATCACTAACGCACCGCTCCCGCTGAAATCGACTGGCCTGCTCCTGCACAGCTAAGTGTTTTTAAAGGAGAAACTTACCTCCCAGAAATCACTTGTGCACTGCTCCCGCTGAAATTGACTAGCCTGCTCCTGTGAAGGTCTCCCAGAAATCACTAACGCACCGCTCCCGCTGAAATCGGCTGCCCTGCTCCTGCAAAGCTAAGTGTTTTTAAAGGAGAAACTTACCTCCCAGAAATCACTTGCGCACTGCTCCCACTGAAATCGACTGGCCTGCTCCTGCAAAGGTAAGTGTTTTTAAAGGAGAAACCTACCTCCCAGAAATCACTTGCGCACTGCTCCCACTGAAATTGACTAACCTGCTCCTGTGAAGGTCTCCCAGAAATCACTAACACACCGCTCCCGCTGAAATCGACTGGCCTGCTCTTGCAAAGGTAAGTGTTTTTAAAGGAGAAACTTACCTCCCAGAAATCACTTGCGCACTGCTCCCGCTGAAATTGACGAGCCTGCTCCTGTGAAGGTCTCCCAGAAATCACTAACGCACCGCTCCCGCAGAAATCGACTGGCCTGCTCCTGCAAAGGTAAGTGTTTTTAAAGGAGAAACTTACCTCCCAGAAATCACTTGCGCACTGCTCCCGCTGAAATTGACTAGCCTGCTCCTGTGAAGGTATCCCAGAAATCACTAATGCACCGCTCCCGCTGAAATCGACTGGCCTGCTCCTCCAACGGTAAGTGTTTTTAAAGGAGTAACTTACCTCCCAGAAATCACTTGTGCACTGCTCCCGCTGAAATTGACTAGCCTGCTCCTGTGAAGGTCTCCCAGAAATCACTAACGCACCGCTCCCGCTGAAATCGACTGGCCTGCTCCTGCAAAGGTAAGTGTATTTAAAGGAGAAACATACCTCCCAGAAACCACTTGCGCACTGCACCCGCTGAAATTGACTAGCCTGCTCCTGTGAAGGTCTCCCAGAAATCACTAACGCACCTCTCCCGCTGAAATCGACTGGCCTGCTCCAGCACAGCTAAGTGTTTTTAAACGAGAAACTTACCTCCCAGAAATCACTTGTGCACTACTCCCGCTGAAATTGACTGGCCTTCTCCTGTGAAGGTCTCCCAGAAATCACTAACGCACCGCTCCCGCTGAAATCGACTGGCCTGCTCCTGCAAAGGTAAGTGTTTTTAAAGGAGAATCTTACCTCCCAGAAATCACTAGCGCACTTTTTCCGCTGGAATTGACTAGCCTGCTCCTGTGAAGGTCTCCCAGAAATCACTAACGCACCGCTCCCGCTGAAATCGACTGGCCTGCTCCTGCAAAGGTAAGTGTTTTTAAAGGAGAAACTTACCTCCCAGAAATCATTTGCGCACTGCTCCCGCTGAAATTGACTAGCCTGCTCCTGTGAAGGTCTCCCAGAAATAACTAACGCACCGCTCCCGCTGAAATCGACTGGCCTGCTCCTGCAAATGTAAGTGTTTTTAAAGGAGAAACTAACCTCCCAGAAATCACTTGAGCACTTTTTCCGCTGAAATTGACTAGCCTGCTCCTGTGAAGGTCTCCCAGAAATCACTAACACACCGCTCCCGCTGAAATCGACTGGCCTGCTCTTGCAAAGGTAAGTGTTTTTAAAGGAGAAACTTACCTCACAGAAATCACTTGCGCACTGCTCCCGCTGAAATTGACTAGCCTGCTCCTGTGAAGGTCTCCCAGAAATCACTAACGCACCGCTCCCGCTGAAATCGACTGGCCTGCTCCTGCAAAGGTAAGTGTTTTTAAAGGAGAAACTTACCTCCCAGAAATCACTTGCGCACTGCTCCCGCTGAAATTGACTAGCCTGCTCCTGTGAAGGTCTCCCAGAGATCACTAATGCACCGCTCCCGCTGAAATCGACTGGCCTGCTCCTCCAACGGTAAGTGTTTTTAAAGGAGAAACTTACCTCCCAGAAATCACTTGTGCACTGCTCCCACTGAAATTGACTAGCCTGCTCCTGTGAAGGTCTCCCAGAAATCACTAACACACCGCTCCCGCTGAAATCGACTGGCCTGCTCCTGCAAAGGTAAGTGTTTTTAAAGGAGAAACTTACCTCCCAGAAATCGCTTGCGCACTGCTCCCGCTGAAATTGACTAGCCTGCTCCTGTGAAGGTCTCCCAGAAATCACTAACGCACCGCTCCCGCTGAAATCGACTGGCCTACTCCTGCAAAGGTAGGTGTTTTTAAAGCAGAAACTTACCTCCCAGAAATCACTTGCGCACTGCTCCCGCTGAAATTGACTAGCCTGCTCCTGTGAAGGTCTCCCAGAAATCACTAACGCACCGCTCCCGCTGAAATCGACTGGCCTGCTCTTGCAAAGGTAAGTGTTTATAAAGGAGAAACTTACCTCCCAGAAATCACTTGTGCACTGCTCCCGCTGAAATTGACTAGCCTGCTCCTGTGAACGTCTCCCAGAAATCACTAACGCACCGCTCCCGCTGAAATCGACTGGCCTGCTCCTGCAAAGGTAGGTGTTTTTAAAGAGAAACTTACCTCCCAGAAATCACTTGCGCACTGCTCCCGCTGAAATTGACTAGCCTGCTCCTGTGAAGGTCTCCCAGAAATCACTAACGCACCGCTCCCGCTGAAATCGACTGGCCTGCTCTTGCAAAGGTAAGTGTTTTTAAAGGAGAAACTTACCTCCCAGAAATCACTTGCGCACTGCTCCTGCTGAAATTGACTAGCCTGCTCCTGTGAAGGTCTCCCAGAAATCACTAACGCACCGCGCCCGCTGAAATCGACTGGCCTGCTCCTGCAAAGGTAAGTGTTTTCAAAGGAGAAACTTGCCTCCCAGAAATCACTTGCGCACTGCTCCCGCTGAAATTGACTAGCCTGCTCCTGTGAAGGTCTCCCAGAAATCACTAATGCACCGCTCCCGCAGAAATCGACTGGCCTGCTCCTGCAAAGGTAAGTGTTTTTATAGGAGAAACCTACCTCCCAGAAATCACTTGCGCACTGCTCCCGCTGAAATTGACTAGCCTGCTCCTGTGAATGTTTCCCAGAAATCGCTAACGCACCGCTCCCGCTGAAATCGACTGGCCTGCTCCTGCAAAGGTAAGTGTTTTTAAAGGAGAAACTTACCTCCCAGAAATCGCTTGCGCACTGCTCCCGCTGAAATTGACTAGCCTGCTCCTGTGAAGGTCTCCCAGAAATCACTAACGCACCGCTCCCGCTGAAATCGACTGGCCTGCTCCTGCACAGCTAAGTGTTTTTAAAGGAGAAACCTACCTCCCAGAAATCACTTGTGCACTGCTCCCGCTGAAATTGACTAGCCTGCTCCTGTGAAGGTCTCCCAGAAATCACTAACGCACCGCTCCCGCTGAAATCGGCTGGCCTGCTCCTGCAAAGCTAAGTGTTTTTAAAGGAGAAACTTACCTCCCAGAAATCACTTGCGCACTGCTCCCACTGAAATCGACTGGCCTGCTCCTGCAAAGGTAAGTGTTTTTAAAGGAGAAACCTACCTCCCAGAAATCACTTGCGCACTGCTCCCACTGAAATTGACTAACCTGCTCCTGTGAAGGTCTCCCAGAAATCACTAACACACCGCTCCCGCTGAAATCGACTGGCCTGCTCTTGCAAAGGTAAGTGTTTTTAAAGGAGAAACTTACCTCCCAGAAATCACTTGCGCACTGCTCCCGCTGAAATTGACGAGCCTGCTCCTGTGAAGGTCTCCCAGAAATCACTAACGCACCGCTCCCGCAGAAATCGACTGGCCTGCTCCTGCAAAGGTAAGTGTTTTTAAAGGAGAAACTTACCTCCCAGAAATCACTTGCGCACTGCTCCCGCTGAAATTGACTAGCCTGCTCCTGTGAAGGTATCCCAGAAATCACTAATGCACCGCTCCCGCTGAAATCGACTGGCCTGCTCCTCCAACGGTAAGTGTTTTTAAAGGAGTAACTTACCTCCCAGAAATCACTTGCGCACTGCTCCTGCTGAAATTGACTAGCCTGCTCCTGTGAAGGTCTCCCAGAAATCACTAACGCACCGCGCCCGCTGAAATCGACTGGCCTGCTCCTGCAAAGGTAAGTGTTTTCAAAGGAGAAACTTGCCTCCCAGAAATCACTTGCGCACTGCTCCCGCTGAAATTGACTAGCCTGCTCCTGTGAAGGTCTCCCAGAAATCACTAATGCACCGCTCCCGCAGAAATCGACTGGCCTGCTCCTGCAAAGGTAAGTGTTTTTATAGGAGAAACCTACCTCCCAGAAATCACTTGCGCACTGCTCCCGCTGAAATTGACTAGCCTACTCCTGTGAATGTTTCCCAGAAATCGCTAACGCACCGCTCCCGCTGAAATCGACTGGCCTGCTCCTGCAAAGGTAAGTGTTTTTAAAGGAGAATCTTCCCTCCCAGAAATCACTTGCGCACTTTTTCCGCTGGAATTGACTAGCCTGCTCCTGTGAAGGTCTCCCAGAAATCACTAACGCACCGCTCCCGCTGAAAACGACTGGCCTGCTCCTGCAAAGGTAAGTGTTTTTAAAGGAGAAACTTACCTCCCAGAAATCACTTGCGCACTGCTCCCGCTGAAATTGACTAGCCTGCTCCTGTGAAGGTCTCCCAGAAATAACTAACGCACCGCTCCCGCTGAAATCGACTGGCCTGCTGCTGCAAATGTAAGTGTTTTTAAAGGAGAAACTAACCTCCCAGAAATCACTTGAGCACTTTTTCCGCTGAAATTGACTAGCCTGCTCCTGTGAAGGTCTCCCAGAAATCACTAACACACCGCTCCCGCTGAAATCGACTGGCCTGCTCTTGCAAAGGTAAGTGTTTTTAAAGGAGAAACTTACCTCCCAGAAATCACTTGCGCACTGCTCCCGCTGAAATTGACTAGCCTGCTCCTGTGAAGGCCTCCCAGAAATCACTAACGCACCGCTCCCGCTGAAATCGACTGGCCTGCTCCTGCAAAGGTAAGTGTTTTTAAAGGAGAAACTTACCTCCCAGAAATCACTTGCGCGCTGCTCCCGCTGAAATTGACTAGCCTGCTCCTGTGAAGGTCTCCCAGAAATCACTAATGCACCGCTCCCGCTGAAATCGACTGTCCTGCTCCTCCAACGGTAAGTGTTTTTAAAGGAGAAACTTACCTCCCAGAAATCACTTGTGCACTGCTCCCACTGAAATTGACTAGCCTGCTCCTGTGAAGGTCTCCCAGAAATCACTAGCACACCGCTCCCGCTGAAATCGACTGGCCTGCTCCTGCAAAGGTAAGTGTTTTTAAAGGAGAAACTTACCTCCCAGAAATCGCTTGCGCACTGCTCCCGCTGAAATTGACTAGCCTGCTCCTGTGAAGGTCTCCCAGAAATCACTAACGCACCGCTCCCGCTGAAATCGACTGGCCTGCTCCTGCACAGCTAAGTGTTTTTAAAGGAGAAACTTACCTCCCAGAAATCACTTGTGCACTGCTCCCGCTGAAATTGACTAGCCTGCTCCTGTGAAGGTCTCCCAGAAATCACTAACGCACCGCTCCCGCTGAAATCGGCTGGCCTGCTCCTGCAAAGCTAAGTGTTTTTAAAGGAGAAACTTACCTCCCAGAAATCACTTGCGCACTGCTCCCACTGAAATCGACTGGCCTGCTCCTGCAAAGGTAAGTGTTTTTAAAGGAGAAACCTACCTCCCAGAAATCACTTGCGCACTGCTCCCACTGAAATTGACTAACCTGCTCCTGTGAAGGTCTCCCAGAAATCACTAACACACCGCTCCCGCTGAAATCGACTGGCCTGCTCTTGCAAAGGTAAGTGTTTTTAAAGGAGAAACTTACCTCCCAGAAATCACTTGCGCACTGCTCCCGCTGAAATTGACGAGCCTGCTCCTGTGAAGGTCTCCCAGAAATCACTAACGCACCGCTCCCGCAGAAATCGACTGGCCTGCTCCTGCAAAGGTAAGTGTTTTTAAAGGAGAAACTTACCTCCCAGAAATCACTTGCGCACTGCTCCCGCTGAAATTGACTAGCCTGCTCCTGTGAAGGTATCCCAGAAATCACTAATGCACCGCTCCCACTGAAATCGACTGGCCTGCTCCTCCAACGGTAAGTGTTTTTAAAGGAGTAACTTACCTCCCAGAAATCACTTGTGCACTGCTCCCGCTGAAATTGACTAGCCTGCTCCTGTGAAGGTCTCCCAGAAATCACTAACGCACCGCTCCCGCTGAAATCGACTGGCCTGCTCCTGCAAAGGTAAGTGTATTTAAAGGAGAAACATACCTCCCAGAAACCACTTGCGCACTGCACCCGCTGAAATTGACTAGCCTGCTCCTGTGAAGGTCTCCCAGAAATCACTAACGCACCTCTCCCGCTGAAATCGACTGGCCTGCTCCAGCACAGCTAAGTGTTTTTAAACGAGAAACTTACCTCCCAGAAATCACTTGTGCACTACTCCCGCTGAAATTGACTGGCCTTCTCCTGTGAAGGTCTCCCAGAAATCACTAACGCACCGCTCCCGCTGAAATCGACTGGCCTGCTCCTGTGAAGGTCTCCCAGAAATCACTAACGCACCGCTCCCGCTGAAATCGGCTGGCCGGCTCCTGCAAAGCTAAGTGTTTTTAAAGGAGAAACCTACCACCCAGAAATCACTTGCGCACTGCTCCCGCTGAAATTGACTAGCCTGCTCCTGTGAAGGTCTCCCAGAAATCACTAACGCACCGCTCCCGCTAAAATCGACTGGCCTGCTCCTGCAAAGGTAGGTGTTTTTAAAGCAGAAACTTACCTCCCAGAAGTCACTTGCGCACTGCTCCCGCTGAAATTGACTAGCCTGCTCCTGTGAAGGTCTCCCAGAAATCACTAGCACACCGCTCCCGCTGAAATCGACTGGCCTGCTCCTGCAAAGGTAAGTGTTTTTAAAGGAGAAACTTACCTCCCAGAAATCGCTTGCGCACTGCTCCCGCTGAAATTGACTAGCCTGCTCCTGTGAAGGTCTCCCAGAAATCACTAACGCACCGCTCCCGCTGAAATCGACTGGCCTGCTCCTGCACAGCTAAGTGTTTTTAAAGGAGAAACCTACCTCCCAGAAATCACTTGTGCACTGCTCCCGCTGAAATTGACTAGCCTGCTCCTGTGAAGGTCTCCCAGAAATCACTAACGCACCGCTCCCGCTGAAATCGGCTGGCCTGCTCCTGCAAAGCTAAGTGTTTTTAAAGGAGAAACTTACCTCCCAGAAATCACTTGCGCACTGCTCCCACTGAAATCGACTGGCCTGCTCCTGCAAAGGTAAGTGTTTTTAAAGGAGAAACCTACCTCCCAGAAATCACTTGCGCACTGCTCCCACTGAAATTGACTAACCTGCTCCTGTGAAGGTCTCCCAGAAATCACTAACACACCGCTCCCGCTGAAATCGACTGGCCTGCTCTTGCAAAGGTAAGTGTTTTTAAAGGAGAAACTTACCTCCCAGAAATCACTTGCGCACTGCTCCCGCTGAAATTGACGAGCCTGCTCCTGTGAAGGTCTCCCAGAAATCACTAACGCACCGCTCCCGCAGAAATCGACTGGCCTGCTCCTGCAAAGGTAAGTGTTTTTAAAGGAGAAACTTACCTCCCAGAAATCACTTGCGCACTGCTCCCGCTGAAATTGACTAGCCTGCTCCTGTGAAGGTATCCCAGAAATCACTAATGCACCGCTCCCGCTGAAATCGACTGGCCTGCTCCTCCAACGGTAAGTGTTTTTAAAGGAGTAACTTACCTCCCAGAAATCACTTGCGCACTGCTCCTGCTGAAATTGACTAGCCTGCTCCTGTGAAGGTCTCCCAGAAATCACTAACGCACCGCGCCCGCTGAAATCGACTGGCCTGCTCCTGCAAAGGTAAGTGTTTTCAAAGGAGAAACTTGCCTCCCAGAAATCACTTGCGCACTGCTCCCGCTGAAATTGACTAGCCTGCTCCTGTGAAGGTCTCCCAGAAATCACTAATGCACCGCTCCCGCAGAAATCGACTGGCCTGCTCCTGCAAAGGTAAGTGTTTTTATAGGAGAAACCTACCTCCCAGAAATCACTTGCGCACTGCTCCCGCTGAAATTGACTAGCCTACTCCTGTGAATGTTTCCCAGAAATCGCTAACGCACCGCTCCCGCTGAAATCGACTGGCCTGCTCCTGCAAAGGTAAGTGTTTTTAAAGGAGAATCTTCCCTCCCAGAAATCACTTGCGCACTTTTTCCGCTGGAATTGACTAGCCTGCTCCTGTGAAGGTCTCCCAGAAATCACTAACGCACCGCTCCCGCTGAAAACGACTGGCCTGCTCCTGCAAAGGTAAGTGTTTTTAAAGGAGAAACTTACCTCCCAGAAATCACTTGCGCACTGCTCCCGCTGAAATTGACTAGCCTGCTCCTGTGAAGGTCTCCCAGAAATAACTAACGCACCGCTCCCGCTGAAATCGACTGGCCTGCTGCTGCAAATGTAAGTGTTTTTAAAGGAGAAACTAACCTCCCAGAAATCACTTGAGCACTTTTTCCGCTGAAATTGACTAGCCTGCTCCTGTGAAGGTCTCCCAGAAATCACTAACACACCGCTCCCGCTGAAATCGACTGGCCTGCTCTTGCAAAGGTAAGTGTTTTTAAAGGAGAAACTTACCTCCCAGAAATCACTTGCGCACTGCTCCCGCTGAAATTGACTAGCCTGCTCCTGTGAAGGCCTCCCAGAAATCACTAACGCACCGCTCCCGCTGAAATCGACTGGCCTGCTCCTGCAAAGGTAAGTGTTTTTAAAGGAGAAACTTACCTCCCAGAAATCACTTGCGCGCTGCTCCCGCTGAAATTGACTAGCCTGCTCCTGTGAAGGTCTCCCAGAAATCACTAATGCACCGCTCCCGCTGAAATCGACTGTCCTGCTCCTCCAACGGTAAGTGTTTTTAAAGGAGAAACTTACCTCCCAGAAATCACTTGTGCACTGCTCCCACTGAAATTGACTAGCCTGCTCCTGTGAAGGTCTCCCAGAAATCACTAGCACACCGCTCCCGCTGAAATCGACTGGCCTGCTCCTGCAAAGGTAAGTGTTTTTAAAGGAGAAACTTACCTCCCAGAAATCGCTTGCGCACTGCTCCCGCTGAAATTGACTAGCCTGCTCCTGTGAAGGTCTCCCAGAAATCACTAACGCACCGCTCCCGCTGAAATCGACTGGCCTGCTCCTGCACAGCTAAGTGTTTTTAAAGGAGAAACTTACCTCCCAGAAATCACTTGTGCACTGCTCCCGCTGAAATTGACTAGCCTGCTCCTGTGAAGGTCTCCCAGAAATCACTAACGCACCGCTCCCGCTGAAATCGGCTGGCCTGCTCCTGCAAAGCTAAGTGTTTTTAAAGGAGAAACTTACCTCCCAGAAATCACTTGCGCACTGCTCCCACTGAAATCGACTGGCCTGCTCCTGCAAAGGTAAGTGTTTTTAAAGGAGAAACCTACCTCCCAGAAATCACTTGCGCACTGCTCCCACTGAAATTGACTAACCTGCTCCTGTGAAGGTCTCCCAGAAATCACTAACACACCGCTCCCGCTGAAATCGACTGGCCTGCTCTTGCAAAGGTAAGTGTTTTTAAAGGAGAAACTTACCTCCCAGAAATCACTTGCGCACTGCTCCCGCTGAAATTGACGAGCCTGCTCCTGTGAAGGTCTCCCAGAAATCACTAACGCACCGCTCCCGCAGAAATCGACTGGCCTGCTCCTGCAAAGGTAAGTGTTTTTAAAGGAGAAACTTACCTCCCAGAAATCACTTGCGCACTGCTCCCGCTGAAATTGACTAGCCTGCTCCTGTGAAGGTATCCCAGAAATCACTAATGCACCGCTCCCGCTGAAATCGACTGGCCTGCTCCTCCAACGGTAAGTGTTTTTAAAGGAGTAACTTACCTCCCAGAAATCACTTGTGCACTGCTCCCGCTGAAATTGACTAGCCTGCTCCTGTGAAGGTCTCCCAGAAATCACTAACGCACCGCTCCCGCTGAAATCGACTGGCCTGCTCCTGCAAAGGTAAGTGTATTTAAAGGAGAAACATACCTCCCAGAAACCACTTGCGCACTGCACCCGCTGAAATTGACTAGCCTGCTCCTGTGAAGGTCTCCCAGAAATCACTAACGCACCTCTCCCGCTGAAATCGACTGGCCTGCTCCAGCACAGCTAAGTGTTTTTAAACGAGAAACTTACCTCCCAGAAATCACTTGTGCACTACTCCCGCTGAAATTGACTGGCCTTCTCCTGTGAAGGTCTCCCAGAAATCACTAACGCACCGCTCCCGCTGAAATCGACTGGCCTGCTCCTGTGAAGGTCTCCCAGAAATCACTAACGCACCGCTCCCGCTGAAATCGGCTGGCCGGCTCCTGCAAAGCTAAGTGTTTTTAAAGGAGAAACCTACCACCCAGAAATCACTTGCGCACTGCTCCCGCTGAAATTGACTAGCCTGCTCCTGTGAAGGTCTCCCAGAAATCACTAACGCACCGCTCCCGCTAAAATCGACTGGCCTGCTCCTGCAAAGGTAGGTGTTTTTAAAGCAGAAACTTACCTCCCAGAAGTCACTTGCGCACTGCTCCCGCTGAAATTGACTAGCCTGCTCCTGTGAAGGTCTCCCAGAAATCACTAACGCACCGGTCCCGCTGAAATCGACCGGCCTGCTCTTGCAAAGGTAAGTGTTTTTAAAGGAGAAACTTACCTCCCAGAAATCACTTGCGCACTGCTCCTGCTGAAATTGACTAGCCAGCTCCTGTGAAGGTCTCCCAGAAATCACTAACGCACCGCGCCCGCTGAAATCGACTGGCCTGCTCCTGCAAAGGTAAGTGTTTTCAAAGGAGAAACTTGCCTCCCAGAAATCACTTGCGCACTGCTCCCGCTGAAATTGACTAGCCTGCTCCTGTGAAGGTCTCCCAGAAATCACTAATGCACCGCTCCCGCAGAAATCGACTGGCCTGCTCCTGCTGAGGTAAGTGTTTTTATAGGAGAAACCTACCTCCCAGAAATCACTTGCGCACTGCTCCCGCTGAAATTGACTAGCCTGCTCCTGTGAAGGTTTCCCAGAAATCTCTAACGCACCGCTCCCGCTGAAATCGACTGGCCTGCTCCTGCAAAGGTAAGTGTTTTTAAAGGAGAAACTTACGTCCCAGAAATCACTTGTGCACTGCTCCCGCTGAAATTGACTAGCCTGCTCCTGTGAAGGTCTCCCAGAAATCACTAACGCACCGCTCCCGCTGAAATCGGCTGGCCGGCTCCTGCAAAGCTAAGTGTTTTTAAAGGAGAAACTTACCTCCCAGAAATCACTTGCGCACTGCTCCCGCTGAAATTGACTAGCATGCTCCTGTGAAGGTCTCCCAGAAATCACTAATGCACCGCTCCCGCAGAAATCGACTGGCCTGCTCCTGCAAAGGTAATTGTTTTTATAGGAGAAACCTACCTCCCAGAAATCACTTGCGCACTGCTCCCGCTGAAATTGACTAGCCTGCTCCTGTGAATGTTTCCCAGAAATCGCTAACGCACCGCTCCCGCTGAAATCGACTGGCCTGCTCCTGCAAAGGTAAGTGTTTTTAAAGGAGAATCTTACCTCCCAGAAATCACTAGCGCACTTTTTCCGCTGGAATTGACTAGCCTGCTCCTGTGAAGGTCTCCCAGAAATCACTAACGCACCGCTCCCGCTGAAATCGACTGGCCTGCTCCTGCAAAGGTAAGTGTTTTTAAAGGAGAAACTTACCTCCCAGAAATCATTTGCGCACTGCTCCCGCTGAAATTGACTAGCCTGCTCCTGTGAAGGTCTCCCAGAAATAACTAACGCACCGCTCCCGCTGAAATCGACTGGCCTGCTCCTGCAAATGTAAGTGTTTTTAAAGGAGAAACTAACCTCCCAGAAATCCCTTGAGCACTTTTTCCGCTGAAATTGACTAGCCTGCTCCTGTGAAGGTCTCCCAGAAATCACTAACACACCGCTCCCGCTGAAATCGACTGGCCTGCTCTTGCAAAGGTAAGTGTTTTTAAAGGAGAAACTTGCCTCCCAGAAATCACTTGCGCACTGCTCCCGCTGAAATTGACTAGCCTGCTCCTGTGAAGGTCTCCCAGAAATCACTAATGCACCGCTCCCGCAGAAATCGACTGGCCTGCTCCTGCTGAGGTAAGTGTTTTTATAGGAGAAACCTACCTCCCAGAAATCACTTGCGCACTGCTCCCGCTGAAATTGACTAGCCTGCTCCTGTGAAGGTTTCCCAGAAATCTCTAACGCACCGCTCCCGCTGAAATCGACTGGCCTGCTCCTGCAAAGGTAAGTGTTTTTAAAGGAGAAACTTACGTCCCAGAAATCACTTGTGCACTGCTCCCGCTGAAATTGACTAGCCTGCTCCTGTGAAGGTCTCCCAGAAATCACTAACGCACCGCTCCCGCTGAAATCGGCTGGCCGGCTCCTGCAAAGCTAAGTGTTTTTAAAGGAGAAACTTACCTCCCAGAAATCACTTGCGCACTGCTCCCGCTGAAATTGACTAGCATGCTCCTGTGAAGGTCTCCCAGAAATCACTAATGCACCGCTCCCGCAGAAATCGACTGGCCTGCTCCTGCAAAGGTAATTGTTTTTATAGGAGAAACCTACCTCCCAGAAATCACTTGCGCACTGCTCCCGCTGAAATTGACTAGCCTGCTCCTGTGAATGTTTCCCAGAAATCGCTAACGCACCGCTCCCGCTGAAATCGACTGGCCTGCTCCTGCAAAGGTAAGTGTTTTTAAAGGAGAATCTTACCTCCCAGAAATCACTAGCGCACTTTTTCCGCTGGAATTGACTAGCCTGCTCCTGTGAAGGTCTCCCAGAAATCACTAACGCACCGCTCCCGCTGAAATCGACTGGCCTGCTCCTGCAAAGGTAAGTGTTTTTAAAGGAGAAACTTACCTCCCAGAAATCATTTGCGCACTGCTCCCGCTGAAATTGACTAGCCTGCTCCTGTGAAGGTCTCCCAGAAATAACTAACGCACCGCTCCCGCTGAAATCGACTGGCCTGCTCCTGCAAATGTAAGTGTTTTTAAAGGAGAAACTAACCTCCCAGAAATCCCTTGAGCACTTTTTCCGCTGAAATTGACTAGCCTGCTCCTGTGAAGGTCTCCCAGAAATCACTAACACACCGCTCCCGCTGAAATCGACTGGCCTGCTCTTGCAAAGGTAAGTGTTTTTAAAGGAGAAACTTACCTCACAGAAATCACTTGCGCACTGCTCCCGCTGAAATTGACTAGCCTGCTCCTGTGAAGGTCTCCCAGAAATCACTAACGCACCGCTCCCGCTGAAATCGACTGGCCTGCTCCTGCAAAGGTAAGTGTTTTTAAAGGAGAAACTTACCTCCCAGAAATCACTTGCGCACTGCTCCCGCTGAAATTGACTAGCCTGCTCCTGTGAAGGTCTCCCAGAGATCACTAATGCACCGCTCCCGCTGAAATCGACTGGCCTGCTCCTCCAACGGTAAGTGTTTTTAAAGGAGAAACTTACCTCCCAGAAATCACTTGTGCACTGCTCCCACTGAAATTGACTAGCCTGCTCCTGTGAAGGTCTCCCAGAAATCACTAACACACCGCTCCCGCTGAAATCGACTGGCCTGCTCCTGCAAAGGTAAGTGTTTTTAAAGGAGAAACTTACCTCCCAGAAATCGCTTGCGCACTGCTCCCGCTGAAATTGACTAGCCTGCTCCTGTGAAGGTCTCCCAGAAATCACTAACGCACCGCTCCCGCTGAAATCGACTGGCCTACTCCTGCAAAGGTAGGTGTTTTTAAAGCAGAAACTTACCTCCCAGAAATCACTTGCGCACTGCTCCCGCTGAAATTGACTAGCCTGCTCCTGTGAAGGTCTCCCAGAAATCACTAACGCACCGCTCCCGCTGAAATCGACTGGCCTGCTCTTGCAAAGGTAAGTGTTTATAAAGGAGAAACTTACCTCCCAGAAATCACTTGTGCACTGCTCCCGCTGAAATTGACTAGCCTGCTCCTGTGAACGTCTCCCAGAAATCACTAACGCACCGCTCCCGCTGAAATCGGCTGGCCGGCTCCTGCAAAGCTAAGTGTTTTTAAAGGAGAAACTTACCTCCCAGAAATCACTTGCGCACTGCTCCCGCTGAAATTGACTAGCCTGCTCCTGTGAAGGTCTCCCAGAAATCACTAATGCACCGCTCCCGCAGAAATCGACTGGCCTGCTCCTGCAAAGGTAAGTGTTTTTATAGGAGAAACCTACCTCCCAGAAATCACTTGCGCACTGCTCCCGCTGAAATTGACTAGCCTGCTCCTGTGAATGTTTCCCAGAAATCGCTAACGCACCACTCCCGCTGAAATCGACTGGCCTGCTCCTGCAAAGGTAAGTGTTTTTAAAGGAGAATCTTACCTCCCAGAAATCACTTGCGCACTTTTTCCGCTGGAATTGACTAGCCTGCTCCTGTGAAGGTCTCCCAGAAATCACTAACGCACCGCTCCCGCTGAAATCGACTGGCCTGCTCCTGCAAAGGTAAGTGTTTTTAAACGAGAAACTTACCTCCCAGAAATCACTTGCGCACTGCTCCCGCTGAAATTGACTAGCCTGCTCCTGTGAAGGTCTCCCAGAAATAACTAACACACCGCTCCCGCTGAAATCGAATGGCCTGCTCTTGCAAAGGTAAGTGTTTTTAAAGGAGAAACTTACCTCCCAGAAATCGCTTGCGCACTGCTCCCGCTGAAATTGACTAGCCTGCTCCTGTGAAGGTCCCCCAGAAATCACTAACGCACCGCTCCCGCTGAAATCGACTGGCCTGCTCCTGCAAAGGTAAGTGTTTTTAAAGGAGAAACTTACCTCCCAGAAATCACTTGCGCACTGCTCCCGCTGAAATTGACTAGCCTGCTCCTGTGAAGGTCTCCCAGAAATCACTAACGCACCTCTCCCGCTGAAATCGACTGGCCTGCTCCAGCACAGCTAAGTGTTTTTAAACGAGAAACTTACCTCCCAGAAATCACTTGTGCACTGCTCCCGCTGAAATTGACTAACCTGCTCCTGTGAAGGTCTCCCAGAAATCACTAACGCACCGCTCCCGATGAAATCGGCTGGCCGGCTCCTGCAAAGCTAAGTGTTTTTAAAGGAGAAACCTACCTCCCAGAAATCACTTGCGCACTGCTCCCGCTGAAATTGACTAGCCTGCTCCTGTGAAGGTCTCCCAGAAATCACTAACGCACCGCTCCCGCTGAAATCGACTGGCATGCTCCTGCAAAGGTAGGTGTTTTTAAAGCAGAAACTTACCTCCCAGAAATCACTTGCGCACTGCTCCCGCTGAAATTGACTAGCCTGCTCCTGTGAAGGTCTCCCAGAAATCACTAACGCACCGCTCCCGCTGAAATCGACTGTCCTGCTCTTGCAACGGTAAGTGTTTTTAAAGGAGAAACTTACCTCCCAGAAATCGCTTGCGCACTGCTCCCGCTGAAATTGACTAGCCTGCTCCTGTGAAGGTCCCCCAGAAATCACTAACGCACCGCTCCCGCTGAAATCGACTGGCCTGCTCCTGCAAAGGTAAGTTATTTTAAAGGAGAAACTTACCTCCCAGAAATCACTTGCGCACTGCTCCCGCTGAAATTGACTAGCCTGCTCCTGTGAAGGTCTCCCAGAAATCACTAATGCACCGCTCCCGCTGAAATCGACTGGCCTGCTCCTCCAACGGTAAGTGTTTTTAAAGGAGAAACTTACCTCCCAGAAATCACTTGTGCACTGCTCCCACTGAAATTGACTAGCCTGCTCCTGTGAAGGTCTCCCAGAAATCACTAACACACCGCTCCCGCTGAAATCGACTGGCCTGCTCCTGCAAAGGTAAGTGTTTTTAAAGGAGAAACTTACCTCCCAGAAATCGCTTGCGCACTGCTCCCGCTGAAATTGACTAGCCTGCTCCTGTGAAGGTCTCCCAGAAATCACTAACGCACCGCTCCCGCTGAAATCGACTGGCCTGCTCCTGCACAGCTAAGTGTTTTTAAAGGAGAAACCTACCTCCCAGAAATCACTTGTGCACTGCTCCCGCTGAAATTGACTAGCCTGCTCCTGTGAAGGTCTCCCAGAAATCACTAACGCACCGCTCCCGCTGAAATCGGCTGGCCTGCTCCTGCAAAGCTAAGTGTTTTTAAAGGAGAAACTTACCTCCCAGAAATCACTTGCGCACTGCTCCCACTGAAATCGACTGGCCTGCTCCTGCAAAGGTAAGTGTTTTTAAAGGAGAAACCTACCTCCCAGAAAACACTTGCGCACTGCTCCCACTGAAATTGACTAACCTGCTCCTTTGAAGGTCTCCCAGAAATCACTAACACACCGCTCCCGCTGAAATCGACTGGCCTGCTCTTGCAAAGGTAAGTGTTTTTAAAGGAGAAACTTACCTCCCAGAAATCACTTGCGCACTGCTCCCGCTGAAATTGACGAGCCTGCTCCTGTGAAGGTCTCCCAGAAATCACTAACGCACCGCTCCCGCAGAAATCGACTGGCCTGCTCCTGCAAAGGTAAGTGTTTTTAAAGGAGAAACTTACCTCCCAGAAATCACTTGCGCACTCCTCCCGCTGAAATTGACTAGCCTGCTCCTGTGAAGGTCTCCCAGAAATCACTAATGCACCGCTCCCGCTGAAATCGACTGGCCTGCTCCTCCAACGGTAAGTGTTTTTAAAGGAGTAACTTACCTCCCAGAAATCACTTGTGCACTGCTCCCGCTGAAATTGACTAGCCTGCTCCTGTGAAGGTCTCCCAGAAATCACTAACGCACCGCTCCCGCTGAAATCGACTGGCCTGCTCCTGCAAAGGTAAGTGTATTTAAAGGAGCAACTTACCTCCCAGAAACCACTTGCGCACTGCACCCGCTGAAATTGACTAGCCTGCTCCTGTGAAGGTCTCCCAGAAATCACTAACGCACCTCTCCCGCTGAAATCGACTGGCCTGCTCCAGCACAGCTAAGTGTTTTTAAACGAGAAACTTACCTCCCAGAAATCACTTGTGCACTGCTCCCGCTGAAATTGACTAACCTGCTCCTGTGAAGGTCTCCCAGAAATCACTAACGCACCGCTCCCGATGAAATCGGCTGGCCGGCTCCTGCAAAGCTAAGTGTTTTTAAAGGAGAAACCTACCTCCCAGAAATCACTTGCGCACTGCTCCCGCTGAAATTGACTAGCCTGCTCCTGTGAAGGTCTCCCAGAAATCACTAACGCACCGCTCCCGCTGAAATCGACTGGCCTGCTCCTGCAAAGGTAGGTGTTTTTAAAGCAGAAACTTACCTCCCAGAAATCACTTGCGCACTGCTCCCGCTAAAATTGACTAGCCTGCTCCTGTGAAGGTCTCCCAGAAATCACTAACGCACCGCTCCCGCTGAAATCGACTGTCCTGCTCTTGCAAAGGTAAGTGTTTTTAAAGGAGAAACTTACCTCCCAGAAATCATTGCGCACTGCTCCTGCTGAAATTGACTAGCCTGCTCCTGTGAAGGTCTCCCAGAAATCACTAACGCACCGCGCCCGCTGAAATCGACTGGCCTGCTCCTGATAAAGGTAAGTGTTTTCAAAGGAGAAACTTGCCTCCCATAAATCACTTGCGCACTGCTCCCGCTGAAATTGACTAGCCTGCTCCTGTGAAGGTCTCCCAGAAATCACTAATGCACCGCTCCCGCAGAAATCGACTGGCCTGCTCCTGCTGAGGTAAGTGTTTTTATAGGAGAAACCTACCTCCCAGAAATCACTTGCGCACTGCTCCCGCTGAAATTGACTAGCCTGCTCCTGTGAAGGTCTCCCAGAAATCACTAACGCACCGCTCCCGCTGAAATCGGCTGGCCGGCTCCTGCAAAGCTAAGTGTTTTTAAAGGAGAAACTTACCTCCCAGAAATCACTTGCGCACTGCTCCCACTGAAATTGACTAGCCTGGTCCTGTGAAGGTCTCCCAGAAGTCACTCACGCACCGCTCCCGCTGAAATCGACTGGCCTGCTCCTGCAATGGTAAGTGTTTTTGAAGGAGAAACTTATCTCCCAGAAATCACTTGCGCACAGCTCCCGCTGAAATTGACTAGCCTGCTCCTGTGAAGGTCGCCCAGAAATCACTAACGCACCGCTCCCGCTGAAATCGACTGGCCTGCTCCTGCAAAGGTAGGTGTTTTTAAAGGAGAAACTTACCTCCCAGAAATCACTTGCGCACTGCTCCCGCTGAAATTGACTAGCCTGCTCCTGTGACGGTCTCCCAGAAATCACTAACGCACCGCTCCCGCTGAAATCGACTGGCCTGCTCTTGCAAAGGTAAGTGTTTTTAAAGGAGAAACTTACCTCCCAGAAATCACTTGCGCACTGCTCCTGCTGAAATTGACTAGCCTGCTCCTGTGAAGGTCTCCCAGAAATCACTAACGCACCGCGCTCGCTGAAATCGACTGGCCTGCTCCTGCAAAGGTAAGTGTTTTCAAAGGAGAAACTTGCCTCCCAGAAATCACTTGCGCACTGCTCCCGCTGAAATTGACTAGCCTGCTCCTGTGAAGGTCTCCCAGAAATCACTAATGCACCGCTCCCGCAGAAATCGACTGGCCTGCTCCTGCAAAGGTAAGTGTTTTTATAGGAGAAACCTACCTCCCAGAAATCACTTGCGCACTGCTCCCGCTGAAATTGACTAGCCTGCTCCTGTGAATGTTTCCCAGAAATCGCTAACGCACCGCTCCCGCTGAAATCGACTGGCCTGCTCCTGCAAAGGTAAGTGTTTTTAAAGGAGAATCTTACCTCCCAGAAATCACTTGCGCACTTTTTCCGCTGGAATTGACTAGCCTGCTCCTGTGAAGGTCTCCCAGAAATCACTAACGCACCGCTCCCGCTGAAATCGACTGGCCTGCTCCTGCAAAGGTAAGTGTTTTTAAAGGAGAAACTTACCTCCCAGAAATCACTTGCGCACTGCTCCCGCTGAAATTGACTAGCCTGCTCCTGTGAAGATCTCCCAGAAATCACTAACGCACCGCTCCCGCTGAAATCGACTGGCCTGCTCCTGCAAAGGTAAGTGTTTTTAAAGGAGAAACCTACCTCCCAGAAATCACTTGCACACTGCATCCACTGAAATTGACTAGCCTGCTCCTGTGAAGGACTCCCAGAAATCACTAACGCACCGCTCCCGCTGAAATTGACTAGCCTGCTCCTGTGAAGGTCTCCCAGAAATCACTAACGCACCGCTCCCGCTGAAATCGACTGGCCGGCTCCTGCAAAGGTAAGTGTTTTTAAAGGAGAAACTTACCTCCCAGAAATCACTTGTGCACTGCTCCCGAAGAAATTGACTAGCCTGCTCCTGTGAAGGTCCCCCAGAAATCACTAACGCACCGCTCCCGCTCAAATCGACTGGTCTTCTCCTGCAAAGGTAAGTGTTTTAAAAAGGAGGAACTTACCTCCCAGAAATCACTTGTGCACTGCTCCCGCTGAAATTGACTAGCCTGCTCCTGTGAAGATCTCCCAGAAATCACTAACGCACCGCTCCCGCTGAAATCGACTGGCCTGCTCCTGCAAAGGTAAGTGTTTGTAAAGGAGAAACCTACCTCCCAGAAATCACTTGCGCACTGCTTCCACTGAAATTGACTAGCCTGCTCCTGTGAAGGACTCCCAGAAATCACTAACGCACCGCTCGCGCTGAAATTGACTAGCCTGCTCCTGTGAAGGTCTCCCAGAAATCACTAACGCACTGCTCCCGCTGAAATCGACTGGCCGGCTCCTGCAAAGGTAAGTGTTTTTAAAGGAGAAACTTACCTCCCAGAAATCACTTGTGCACTGCTCCCGAAGAAATTGACTAGCCTGCTCCTGTGAAGGTCCCCCAGAAATCACTAACGCACCGCTCCCGCTCAAATCGACTGGTCTTCTCCTGCAAAGGTAAGTGTTTTAAAAAGGAGGAACTTACCTCCCAGATATCACTTGCGCACTGCTCCCGCTGAAATTGACTTGCCTGCTCCTGTGAATGTCTCCCGGAAATCACTAACGCACCGCTCCCGCTGAAATCGACTGGCCTGCTCTTCCAAAGGTAAGTGTTTTTAAAGGAGAATCATACCTCCCAGAAATCACTTGCGCACTGCTCCCACTGAAATTGACTAGCCTGCTCCTGTGAAGGTCTCCCAGAAATCACTAACGCACCGCTCCCGCTGAAATCGACTGGCCTGCTCCTGCAAAGGTAAGTGTTTTTAAAAGAGAAACTTACCTGCCAGAAATCACTTGCGCACTTTTTCCGCTGAAATTGACTAGCCTGCTCCTGTGAAGGTCTCCCAGAAATCACTAACGCACCGCTCCCGCTGAAATCGACTGGCCTGCTCCTGCAAATGTAAGTGTTTTTCAAGGAGAAACTTACCTTCCAGAAATCACTTGAGCACTTTTTCCGCTGAAATTGACTAGCCTGCTCCTGTGAAGGTCTCCCAGAAATCACTAACACACCGCTCCCGCTGAAATCGACTGGCCTGCTCTTGCAAAGGTAAGTGTTTTTAAAGGAGAAACTTACCTCCCAGAAATCACTTGCGCACTGCTCCCGCTGAAATTGACTAGCCTGCTCCTGTGAAGGTCTCCCAGAAATCACTAACGCACCGCTCCCGCTGAAATCGACTGGCCTGCTCCTGCAAAGGTAAGTGTTTTTAAAGGAGAAACTTACCTCCCAGAAATCACTTGCGCACTGCTCCCGCTGAAATTGACTAGCCTGCTCCTGTGAAGGTCTCCCAGAAATCACTAATGCACCGCTCCCGCTGAAATCGACTGGCCTGCTCCTCCAACGGTAAGTGTTTTTAAAGGAGAAACTTACCTCCCAGAAATCACTTGTGCACTGCTCCCGCTGAAATTGACTAGCCTGCTCCTGTGAAGGTCTCCCAGAAATCACTAACGCACTGCTCCCGCTGAAATCGACTGGCCTGCTCCTGCAAAGGTAAGTGTTTTTAAAGGAGAAACTTACCTCCCAGAAATCACTTGCGCACTGCTCCCGCTGAAATTGACTAGCCTGCTCCTGTGAAGGTCTCCCAGAAATCACTAACGCACCGCTCCCGCTGAAATCGACTGGCCTGCTCCTGCACAGCTAAGTGTTTTTAAAGGAGAAACCTACCTCCCAGAAATCACTTGTGCACTGCTCCCGCTGAAATTGACTAGCCTGCTCCTGTGAAGGACTCCCAGAAATCACTAACGCACCGCTCCCGCTGAAATCGACTGGCCTGCTCCTGCAAAGCTAAGTGTTTTTAAAGGAGAAACTTACCTCCCAGAAATCACTTGCGCACTGCTCCCACTGAAATCGACTGGCCTGCTCCTGCAAAGGTAAGTGTTTTTAAAGGAGAAACCCACCTCCCAGAAATCACTTGCGCACTGCTTCCACTGAAATTGACCAGCCTGCTCCTGTGAAGGACTCCCAGAAATCACTAACGCACCGCTCCCGCTAAAATTGACTAGCCTGCTCCTGTGAAGGTCTCCCAGAAATCAGTAACGCACCGCTCCCGCTGAAATCGACTGGCCGGCTCCTGCAAAGGTAAGTGTTTTTAAAGGAGAAACTTACCTCCCAGAAATCACTTGTGCACTGCTCCCGCAGAAATTGACTAGCCTGCTCCTGTGAAGGTCTCCCAGAAATCACTAACGCACCGCTCCCGCTCAAATCGACTGGTCTTCTCCTGCAAAGGTAAGTGTTTTAAAAAGGAGGCACTTACCTCCCAGATATCACTTGCGCACTGCTCCCGCTGAAATTGACTTGCCTGCTCCTGTGAATGTCTCCCGGAAATCACTAACGCACCGCTCCCGCTGAAATCGACTGGCCTGCTCTTCCAAAGGTAAGTGTTTTTAAAGGAGAATCATACCTCCCAGAAATCACTTGCGCACTGCTCCCGCTGAAATTGACTAGCCTGCTCCTGTGAAGGTCTCCCAGAAATCACTAACGCACCGCTCCCTCTGAAATCGACTGGCCTGCTCCTGCAAAGGTAAGTGTTTTTAAAGAAGAAACTTACCTGCCAGAAATCACTTGCGCACTTTTTCCGCTGAAATTGACTAGCCTGCTCCTGTGAAGGTCTCCCAGAAATCACTAACGCACCGCTCCCGCTGAAATCGACTGGCCTGCTCCTGCAAATGTAAGTGTTTTTAAAGGAGAAACTTACCTCCCAGAAATCACTTGAGCACTTTTTCCGCTGAAATTGACTAGCCTGCTCCTGTGACGGTCTCCCAGAAATCACTAACACACCGCTCCCGCTGAAATCGACTGGCCTGCTCTTGCAAAGGTAAGTGTTTTTAAAGGAGAAACTTACCTCCCAGAAATCACTTGCGCACTGCTCCCGCTGAAATTGACTAGCCTGCTCCTGTGAAGGTCTCCTAGAAATCACTAATGCACCGCTCCCGCTGAAATCGACTGGCCTGCTCCTCCAATGGTAAGTGTTTTTAAAGGAGAAACTTACCTCCCAGAAATCACTTGTGCACTGCTCCCGCTGAAATTGACTAGCCTGCTCCTGTGAAGGTCTCCCAGAAATCACTAACGCACCGCTCCCGCTGAAATCGACTGGCCTGCTCCTGCAAAGGTAAGTGTTTTTAAAGGAGAAACTTACCTCCCAGAAATCACTTGCGCACTGCTCCCGCTGAAATCGACTGGCCTGCTCCTGCAAAGGTAAGTGTTTTTAAAGGAGAAACCTACCTCCCAGAAATCACTTGCGCACTGCTCCCGCTGAAATTGACTATCCTGCTCCTGTGAAGGTCTCACAGACATCACAAACGCACCGCTCCTGCTGAAATCGACTGGCCTGCTCCTGCAAAGGTAAGTGTTTTTAAAGGAGAAACTTACCTCCCAGAAATCACTTGCGCACTGCTCCCGCTGAAATTGACTAGCCTGCTCCTGTGAAGGTCTCCCAGAAATCACTAACGCACCGCTCCCGCTGAAATCGACTGGTCTTCTCCTGCAAAGGTAAGTGTTTTAAAAAGGAGGAACTTACCTCCCAGAAATCATTTGCGCACTGCTCCCACTGAAATTGACTTGACTGCTCCTGTGAATGTCACCCAGAAATCACTAACGCACCGCTCCCGCTGAAATCGACTGGCCTGCTCTTCCAAAGGTAAGTGTTTTTAAAGGAGAAACATACCTCCCAGAAATCACTTGCGCACTGCTCCCGCTGAAATTGACTAGCCTGCTCCTCTGAAGGTCTACCAGAAATCACTAACACACCGCTCCCGCTGAAATCGACTGGCCTGCTCTTGCAAAGGTAAGTGTTTTTAAAGGAGAAACATACCTCCCAGAAATCACTTGCGCACTGCTCCCGCTGAAATTGACTAGCCTGCTCCTGTGAAAGTCTCCCAGAAATCACTAACGCACCGCTCCCGCTGAAATCGATTGGCCTGCTCCTCCAACGGTAAGTGTTTTTAAAGGATAAACTTATCTCCCAGAAATCACTTGCGCACTGCTCCCGCTGAAATTGACTGGCCTGCTCCTGTGAAGGTCTCCCAGAAATCACTAACGCACCGCTCCCGCTGAAATCGACTGGTCTTCTCCTGCAAAGGTAAGTGTTTTAAAAAGGAGGAACTTACCTCCCAGAAATCATTTGCGCACTGCTCCCGCTGAAATTGACTTGCCTGCTCCTGTGAATGTCTCCCAGGAATCACTAACGCACCGCTCCCGCTGAAATCGACTGGCCTGCTCTTCCAAAGGTAAGTGTTTTTAAAGGAGAAACATACCTCCCAGAAATCACTTGCGCACTGCTCCCGCTGAAATTGACTAGCCTGCTCCTGTGAAGGTCTCTCAGAAATCACTAACACACCGCTCCCGCTGAAATCGACTGGCCTGCTCCTGCAAAGGTAAGTGTTTTTAAAGGAGAAACTTACATTCCACAAATCACTTGCGCACTGCTCCCGCTGAAATTGACTAACCTGCTCCTGTGAAGGTCTCCCAGAAATCACTAACTCACCGCTCCCGCTGAAATCGACTGGCCTGCTCCTGCAAAGGTAAGTGCTTTTAAAGGAGAAACGTACCTCCCAGAAATCACTTGCGCACTTTTTCCGCTGAAATTGACTAGCCTGCTCCTGTGAAGGTCTCCCAGAAATCACTAACACACCGCTCCCGCTGAAATCGACTGGCCTGCTCTTGCAGAGGTAAGTGTTTTTAAAGGAGAAACATACCTCCCAGAAATCACTTGCGCACTGCTCCCGCTGAAATTGACTAGCCTGCTCCTGTGAAGGTCTCCCAGAAATCACTAACACACCGCTCCCGCTGAAATCGACTGGCCTGCTCCTGCAAAGGTAAGTGTTTTTAAAGGAGAAACTTACCTTCCACAAATCACTTGCGCACTGCTCCCGCTGAAATTGACTAGCCTGCTCCTGTGAAGGTCTCCCAGAAATCACTAACGCACCGCTCCCGCTGAAATCGACTGGCCTGCTCCTGCAAAGGTAAGTGTTTTTAAAGGAGAAACTTACCTCCCAGAAATCACTTGCGCACTTTTTCCGCTGAAATTGACTAGCCTGCTCTTGTGAAGGTCTCCCAGAAATCACTAACTCACCGCTCCCGCTGAAATCGACTGGCCTGCTCCTGCAAAGGTAAGTGCTTTTAAAGGAGAAACTTACCTCCCAGAAATCACTTGCGCACTTTTTCCGCTGAAATTGACTAGCCTGCTCCTGTGAAGGTCTCCCAGAAATCACTAACACACCGCTCCCGCTGAAATCGACTGGCCTGCTCTTGCAGAGGTAAGTGTTTTTAAAGGAGAAACTTACCTCCCAGAAATCACTTGCGCACTGCTCCCGCTGAAATTGACTAGCCTGCTCCTGTGAAGGTCTCCCAGAAATCACTAACGCACCGCTCCCGCTGAAATCGACTGGCCTGCTCCTGCAAAGGTAGGTGTTTTTAAAGGAGAAACTTACCTCCCAGAAATCACTTGCGCACTGCTCCCGCTGAAATTGACTAGCCTGCTCCTGTGAAGGTCTCCCAGAAATCACTAACGCACCGCTCCCGCTGAAATCGACTGGCCTGCTCTTGCAGAGGTAAGTGTTTTTAAAGGAGAAACTTACCTCCCAGAAATCACTTGTGCACTGCTCCCGCTGAAATTGACTAGCCTGCTCCTGTGAAGGTCTCCCAGAAATCGCTAACGCACCACTCCCGCTGAAATTGACTGGCCTGCTCCTGCACATCTAAGTGTTTTTAAAGGAGAAACTTACCTCCCAGAAATCACTTGTGCACTGCTCCCGCTGAAATTGACTAGCCTGCTCCTGTGAAGGTCTCCCAGAAATCACTAACGCACCGCTCCCGCTGAAATCGGCTGGCCTGCTCCTGCAAAGCTAAGTGTTTTTAAAGGAGAAACTTACCTCCCAGAAATCACTTGCGCTCTGCTCCCACTGAAATTGACTAGCCTGCTCCTGTGAAGGTCTCCCAGAAATCACTAACGCACCGCTCCCGCTGAAATCGACTGGCCTGCTCCTGCAACGGTAAGTGTTTTTGAAGGAGAAACTTATCTCCCAGAAATCACTTGCGCACTGCTCCCGCTGAAATTGACTAGCCTGCTCCTGTGAAGGTCTTCCAGGAATCACTAACGCACCGCTCCCGCTGAAATCGACTGGCCAGCTCCTGCAAAGGTAAGTGTTTTTAAAGGAGAAACCTACCTCCCAGAAATCACTTGCGCACTGCTCCCACTGAAATTGACTAACCTGCTCCTGTGAAGGTCTCCCAGAAATCACTAACGCACCGCTCCCGCTGAAATCGACTGGCCTGCTCCTGCAAAGGTAAGTGTTTTTAAAGGAGAAACTTACCTCCCAGAAATCACTTGCGCACTGCTCCCGCTGAAATTGACTAGCCGGCTCCTGTGAAGGTCTCCAAGAAATCACTAACGCACCGCTCCCGCTGAAATCGACTGGCCTGCTCCTGCAAAGGTAAGTGTTTTTAAAGGAGAAACTTACCTCCCAGAAATCACTTGCGCACTGCTCCCGCTGAAATTGACTAGCCTGCTCCTGTGAAGGTCTCCCAGAAATCACTAATGCACCGCTCCCGCTGAAATCGACTGGCCTGCTCCTCCAACGGTAAGTGTTTTTAAAGGAGAAACTTTCCTCCCAGAAATCACTTGTGCACTGCTCCCGCTGAAATTGACTAGCCTGCACCTGTGAAGGTCTACCAGAAATCACTAACACACCGCTCCCGCTGAAATCGACTGGCCTGGTCCTCCAACGGTAAGTGTTTTTAAAGGAGAAACTTATCTCCCAGAAATCACTTGCGCACTGCTCCCGCTGAAATTGACTAGCCTGCTCCTGTGAAGGTCTCCCAGAAATCACTAACGCACCGCTCCCGCTGAAATCGACTGGTCTTCTCCTGCAAAGGTAAGTGTTTTAAAAAGGAGGAACTTACCTCCCAGAAATCATTTGCGCACTGCTCCCGCTGAAATTGACTTGCCTGCTCTTGTGAATGTCTCCCAGGAATCACTAACGCACCGCTCCCGCTGAAATCGACTGGCCTGCTCTTCCAAAGGTAAGTGTTTTTAAAGGAGAAACATACCTCCCAGAAATCACTTGCGCACTGCTCCCGCTGAAATTGACTAGCCTGCTCCTGTGAAGGTCTCCCAGAAATCACTAACACACCGCTCCCGCTGAAATCGACTGGCCTGCTCCTGCAAAGGTAAGTGTTTTTAAAGGAGAAACTTACCTTCCACAAATCACTTGCGCACTGCTCCCGCTGAAATTGACTAGCCTGCTCCTGTGAAGGTCTCCCAGAAATCACTAACGCACCGCTCCCGCTGAAATCGACTGGCCTGCTCCTGCAAAGGTAAGTGTTTTTAAAGGAGAAACTTAACTCCCAGAAATCACTTGCGCACTTTTTCCGCTGAAATTGACGAGCCTGCTCCTGTGAAGGTCTCCCAGAAATCACTAACTCACCGCTCCCGCTGAAATCGACTGGCCTGCTCCTGCAAAGGTATGTGCTTTTAAAGGAGAAACTTACCTCCCAGAAATCACTTGCGCACTTTTTCCGCTGAAATTGACTAGCCTGCTCCTGTGAAGGTCTCCCAGAAATCACTAACACACCGCTCCCGCTGAAATCGACTGGCCTGCTCTTGCAGAGGTAAGTGTTTTTAAAGGACAAACTTACCTCCCAGAAATCACTTGCGCACTGCTCCCGCTGAAATTGACTAGCCTGCTCCTGTGAAGGTCTCCCAGAAATCACTAACGCACCGCTCCCGCTGAAATCGACTGGCCTGCTCCTGCAAAGGTAGGTGTTTTTAAAGGAGAAACGTACCTCCCAGAAATCACTTGCGCACTGCTCCCGCTGAAATTGACTAGCCTGCTCCTGTGAAGGTCTTCCAGAAATCACGAACGCACCGCTCCCGCTGAAATCGACTGGCCTGCTCCTGCAAAGGTAAGTGTTTTTAAAGGAGAAACCTACCTCCCAGAAATCACTTGCGCACTGCTCCCACTGAAATTGACTAACCTGCTCCTGTGAAGGTCTCCCAGAAATCACTAACGCACCGCTCCCGCTGAAATCGACTGGCCTGCTCCTGCAAAGGTAAGTGTTTTTAAAGGAGAAACTTACCTCCAAGAAATCACTTGCGCACTGCTCCTGCTGAAATTGACTAGCCTGCTCCTGTGAAGGTCTCCAAGAAATCACTAACGCACCGCTCCCGCTGAAATCGACTGGCCTGCTCCTGCAAAGGTAAGTGTTTTTAAAGGAGAAACTTACCTCCCAGAAATCACTTGCGCACTGCTCCCGCTGAAATTGACTAGCCTGCTCCTGTGAAGGTCTCCCAGAAATCACTAATGCACCGCTCCCGCTGAAATCGACTGGCCTGCTCCTCCAACGGTAAGTGTTTTTAAAGGAGAAACTTTCCTCCCAGAAATCACTTGCGCACTGCTCCCGCTGAAATTGACTAGCCTGCTCCTGTGAAGGTCTCCCAGAAATCACTAACGCACCGCTCCCGCTGAAATCGACGGGCCTGCTCCTGCACAGCTAAGTGTTTTTGAAGGAGAAACTTACCTCCCAGAAACCACTTGTGCACTGCTCCCGCTGAAATTGACTAGCCTGCTCCTGTGAAGGTCTCCCAGAAATCACTAACGCACCGCTCCCGCTGAAATCGGCTGGCCTGCTCCTGCAAAGCTAAGTGTTTTTAAAGGAGAAACTTACCTCCCAGAAATCACTTGCGCACTGCTCCCACTGAAATTGACTAGCCTGCTCCTGTGAAGGTCTCCCAGAAATCACTAACACACCGCTCCCGCTGAAATCGACTGGCCTGCTCCTGCAACGGTAAGTGTTTTTGAAGGAGAAACTTATCTCCCAGAAATCACTTGCGCACTGCTCCCGCTGAAATTGACTAGGCTGCTCCAGTGAAGGTCTCCCAGAAATCACTAACGCACCGCTCCCGCTGAAATCGACTGGCCTGCTCCTGCAAAGGTAAGTGTTTTTAAAGGAGAAACCTACCTCCCAGAAATCACTTGCGCACTGCTCCCACTGAAATTGACTAACCTGCTCCTGTGAAGGTGTCCCAGAAATCACTAACGCACCGCTCCCGCTGAAATCGACTGGCCTGCTCTTGCAGAGGTAAGTGTTTTAAAGGAGAAACTTACCTCCCAGAAATCACTTGTGCACTGCTCCCGCTGAAATTGACTAGCCTGCTCCTGTGAATGTCTCCCAGAAATCGCTAACGCACCACTCCCGCTGAACTTGACTGGCCTGCTCCTGCACATCTAAGTGTTTTTAAAGGAGAAACTTACCTCCCAGAAATCACTAACGCACCGCTCCCGCTGAAATCGACTGGCCAGCTCCTGCAAAGGTAAGTGTTTTTAAAGGAGAAACCTACCTCCCAGAAATCACTTGCGCACTGCTCCCACTGAAATTGACTAACCTGCTCCTGTGAAGGTCTCCCAGAAATCACTAACGCACCGCTCCCGCTGAAATCGACTGGCCTGCTCCTGCAAAGGTAAGTGTTTTTAAAGGAGAAACTTACCTCCCAGAAATCACTTGCGCACTGCTCCCGCTGAAATTGACTAGCCTGCTCCTGTGAAGGTCTCCAAGAAATCACTAACGCACCGCTCCCGCTGAAATCGACTGGCCTGCTCCTGCAAAGGTAAGTGTTTTTAAAGGAGAAACCTACCTCCCAGAAATCACTTGCGCACTGCTCCCGCTGAAATTGACTAGCCTGCTCCTGTGAAGGTCTCCCAGAAATCACTAATGCACCGCTCCCGCTGAAATCGACTGGCCTGCTCCTCCAACGGTAAGTGTTTTTAAAGGAGAAACTTTCCTCACAGAAATCACTTGTGCACTGCTCCCGCTGAAATTGACTAGCCTGCTCCTGTGAAGGTCTCCCAGAAATCACTAACGCACCGCTCCCGCTGAAATCGACGGGCCTGCTCCTGCACAGCTAAGTGTTTTTAAAGGAGAAACTTACCTCCCAGAAACCACTTGTGCACTGCTCCCGCTGAAATTGACTAGCCTGCTCCTGTGAAGGTCTCCCAGAAATCACTAACGCACCGCTCCCGCTGAAATCGGCTGGCCTGCTCCTGCAAAGCTAAGTGTTTTTAAAGGAGAAACTTACCTCCCAGAAATCACTTGCGCACTGCTCCCACTGAAATTGACTAGCCTGCGCCTGTGAAGGTCTCCCAGAAATCACTAACGCACTGCTCCCGCTGAAATCGACTGGTCTTCTCCTGCAAAGGTAAGTGTTTTAAAAAGGAGGAATTTACCTCCCAGAAATCATTTGCGCACTGCTCCCACTGAAATTGACTTGACTGCTCCTGTGAATGTCTCCCAGAAATCACTAACGCACCGCTCCCGCTGAAATCGACTGGCCTGCTCTTCCAAAGGTAAGTGTTTTTAAAGGAGAAACTTACCTCCCAGAAATCACTTGCGCACAGCTCCCGCTGAAATTGACTAGCCTGCTCCTGTGAAGGCCTACCAGAAATCACTAACACACCGCTCCCGCTGAAATCGACTGGCCTGCTCCTCCAACGGTAAGTGTTTTTAAAGGAGAAACTTATCTCCCAGAAATCACTTGCGCACTGCTCCCGCTGAAATTGACTAGCCTGCTCCTGTGAAGGTCTCCCAGAAATCACTAACGCACCGCTCCCGCTGAAATCGACTGGTCTTCTCCTGCAAAGGTAAGTGTTTTAAAAAGGAGGAACTTACCTCCCAGAAATCATTTCCGCACTGCTCCCGCTGAAATTGACTTGCCTGCTCCTGTGAATGTCTCCCAGGAATCACTAACGCACCGCTCCCGCTGAAATCGACTGGCCTGCTCTTCCAAAGGTAAGTGTTTTTAAAGGAGAAACATACCTCCCAGAAATCACTTGCGCACTGCTCCCGCTGAAATTGACTAGCCTGCTCCTGTGAAGGTCTCCCAGAAATCACTAACACACCGCTCCCGCTGAAATCGACTGGCCTGCTCCTGCAAAGGTAAGTGTTTTTAAAGGAGAAACTTACCTTCCACAAATCACTTGCGCACTGCTCCCGCTGAAATTGACTAGCCTGCTCCTGTGAAGGTCTCCCAGAAATCACTAACGCACCGCTCCCGCTGAAATCGACTGGCCTGCTCCTGCAAAGGTAAGTGGTTTTAAAGGAGAAACTTACCTCCCAGAAATCACTTGCGCACTTTTTCCGCTGAAATTGACTAGCCTGCTCCTGTGAAGGTCTCCCAGAAATCACTAACTCACCGCTCCCGCTGAAATCGACTGGCCTGCTCATGCAAAGGTAAGTGCTTTTAAAGGAGAAACTTACCTCCCAGAAATCACTTGCGCACTTTTTCCGCTGAAATTGACTAGCCTGCTCCTGTGAAGGTCTCCCAGAAATCACTAACACACCGCTCCCGCTGAAATCGACTGGCCTGCTCTTGCAGAGGTAAGTGTTTTTAAAGGAGAAACTTACCTCCCAGAAATCACTTGCGCACTGCTCCCGCTGAAATTGACTAGCCTGCTCCTGTGAAGGTCTCCCAGAAATCACTAACGCACCGCTCCCGCTGAAATTGACTGGTCTTCTCCTGCAAAGGTAAGTGTTTTAAAAAGGAGGAACTTACCTCCCAGAAATCATTTCCGCACTGCTCCCGCTGAAATTGACTTGCCTGCTCCAGTGAATGTCTCCCAGGAATCACTAACGCACCGCTCCCGCTGAAATCGACTGGCCTGCTCTTCCAAAGGTAAGTGTTTTTAAAGGAGAAACATACCTCCCAGAAATCACTTGCGCACTGCTCCCGCTGAAATTGACTAGCCTGCTCCTGTGAAGGTCTCCCAGAAATCGCTAACGCACCACTCCCGCTGAAATTGACTGGCCTGCTCCTGCACATCTAAGTGTTTTTAAAGGAGAAACCTACCTCCCAGAAATCACTTGTGCACTGCTCCCGCTGAAATTGACTAGCCGCTCCTGTGAAGGTCTCCCAGAAATCACTAACGCACCGCTCCCGCTGAAATCGGCTGGCCTGCTCCTGCAAAGCTAAGTGTTTTTAAAGGAGAAACTTACCTCCCAGAAATCACTTGCGCACTGCTCCCACTGAAATTGACTAGCCTGCTCCTGTGAAGGTCTCCCAGAAATCACTAACGCACCGCTCCCGCTGAAATCGACTGGCCTGCTCCTGCAACGGTAAGTGTTTTTGAAGGAGAAACTTATCTCCCAGAAATCACTTGCGCACTGCTCCCGCTGAAATTGACTAGCCTGCTCCTGTGAAGGTCTTCCAGAAATCACTAACGCACCGCTCCCGCTGAAATCGACTGGCCTGCTCCTGCAAAGGTAAGTGTTTTTAAAGGAGAAACCTACCTCCCAGAAATCACTTGCGCACTGCTCCCACTGAAATTGACTAACCTGCTCCTGTGAAGGTCTCCCAGAAATCACTAACGCACCACTCCCGCTGAAATCGACTGGCCTGCTCCTGCAAAGGTAAGTGTTTTTAAAGGAGAAACTTACCTCCCAGAAATCACTTGCGCACTGCTCCCGCTGAAATTGACTAGCCTGCTCCTGTGAAGGTCTCCAAGAAATCACTAACGCACCGCTCCCGCTGAAATCGACTGGACTGCTCCTGCAAAGGTAAGTGTTTTTAAAGGAGAAACTTACCTCCCAGAAATCACTTGCGCACTGCTCCCGCTGAAATTGACTAGCCTGCTCCTGTGAAGGTCTCCCAGAAATCACTAATGCACCGCTCCCGCTGAAATCGACTGGCCTGCTCCTCCAACGGTAAGTGTTTTTAAAGGAGAAACTTTCCTCCCAGAAATCACTTGTGCACTGCTCCCGCTGAAATTGACTAGCCTGCTCCTGTGAAGGTCTCCCAGAAATCACTAACGCACCGCTCCCGCTGAAATCGACGGACCTGCTCCTGCACAGCTAAGTGTTTTTAAAGGAGAAACTTACCTCCCAGAAACCACTTGTGCACTGCTCCCGCTGAAATTGACTAGCCTGCTCCTGTGAAGGTCTCCCAGAAATCACTAACGCACCGCTCCCGCTGAAATCGGCTGGCCGGCTCCTGCAAAGCTAAGTGTTTTTAAAGGAGAAACTTACCTCCCAGAAATCACTTGCGCACTGCTCCCACTGAAATTGACTAGCCTGCTCCTGTGAAGGTCTCCCAGAAATCACTAACGCACCGCTCCCGCTGAAATCGACTGGCCTGCTCCTGCAACGGTAAGTGTTTTTGAAGGAGAAACTTATCTCCCAGAAATCACTTGCGCACTGCTCCCGCTGAAATTGACTAGGCTGCTCCAGTGAAGGTCTCCCAGAAATCACTAACGCACCGCTCCCGCTGAAATCGACTGGCCTGCTCCTGCAAAGGTAAGTGTTTTTAAAGGAGAAACCTACCTCCCAGAAATCACTTGCGCACTGCTCCCACTGAAATTGACTAACCTGCTCCTGTGAAGGTCTCCCAGAAATCACTGACGCACCGCTCCCGCTGAATTCGACGTGCCTGCTCCTGCAAAGTTAAGTGTTTTTAAAGGAGAAACTTACCTCCCAGAAATCACTTTCGCACTGCTCCCGCTGAAATTCACTAGCCTGCTCCTGTGAAGGTCTCCCAGAAATCACTAACGCACCGCTCCCGCTGAAATCGACTGGCCTGCTCCTGCAAAGGTAAGTGTTTTTAAAGGAGAAACTTACCTCCCAGAAATCACTTGCGCACTGCTCCCGCTGAAATTGACTAGCCTGCTCCTGTGAAGGTCTCCCAGAAATCACGAACGCACCGCTCCCGCTGAAATCGACTGGTCTTCTCCTGCAAAGGTAATTTTTAAAAAGGAGGAATTTACCTCCCAGAAATCATTTGCACACTGCTCCCGCTGAAATTGACTTGCCTGCTCCTGTGAATGTCTCCCAGGAATCACTAACGCACCTCTCCCGCTGAAATCGACTGGCCTGCTCTTCCAAAGGTAAGTGTTTTTAAAGGAGAAACATACCTCCCAGAAATCACTTGCGCACTGCTCCCGCTGAAATTGACTAGCCTGCTCCTGTGAAGGTCTCCCAGAAATCACTAACACACCGCTCCCGCTGAAATCGACTGGCCTGCTCCTGCAAAGGTAAGTGTTTTTAAAGGAGAAACTTACCTTCCACAAATCACTTGCGCACTGCTCCCGCTGAAATTGACTGGCCTGCTCCTGTGAAGGTCTCCCAGAAATCACTAACGCACCGCTCCCGCTGAAATCGACTGGCCTGCTCCTGCAAAGGTAAGTGTTTTTAAAGGAGAAACTTACCTCCCAGAAATCACTTGCGCACTTTTTCCGCTGAAATTGACTAGCCTGCTCCTGTGAAGGTCTCCCAGAAATCACTAACTCACCGCTCCCGCTCAAATCGACTGGCCTGCTCCTGCAAAGGTAAGTGTTTTTAAAGGAGAAACTTACCTTCCAAAAAATCACTTGCGCACTTTTTCCGCTGAAATTGACTAGCCTGCTCCTGTGAAGGTCTCCCAGAAATCACTAATGCACCGCTCCCGCTGAAATCGACTGGCCTGCTCATGCAACGGTAAGTGTTTTTGAAGGAAAAACTTATCTCCCAGAAATCACTTGCGCACTGCTCCCGCTGAAATTGACTAGCCTGCTCCTGTGAAGGTCTTCCAGAAATCACTAACGCACCGCTCCCGCTGAAATCGACTGGCCTGCTCCTGCAAAGGTAAGTGTTTTTAAAGGAGAAACCTACCTCCCAGAAATCACTTGCGCACTGCTCCCACTGAAATTGACTAACCTGCTCCTGTGAAGGTCTCCCAGAAATCACTAACGCACCGCTCCCGCTGAAATCGACTGGCCTGCTCCTGCAAAGAAAAGTGTTTTTAAAGGAGAAACTTACCTCCCAGAAATCACTTGCGCACTGCTCCCGCTGAAATTGACTAGCCTGCTCCTGTGAAGGTCTCCCAGAAATCACGAATGCACCGCTCCCGCTGAAATCGACTTGCCTGCTCCTCCAACGGTAAGTGTTTTTAAAGGAGAAACTTACCTCCCAGAAATCACTTGTGCACTGCTCCCGCTGAAATTGACTAGCCTGCTCCTGTGAAGGTCTCCCAGATATCACTAACGCACCGCTCCCGCTGAAATCGACGGGCCTGCTCCTGCACAGCTAAGTGTTTTTAAAGGAGAAACTTACCTCCCAGAAATCACTTGTGCACTGCTCCCGCTGAAATTGACTAGCCTGCTCCTGTGAAGGTCTCCCAGAAATCACTAACGCACCGCTCCCGCTGAAATCGGCTGGCCTGCTCCTGCAAAGCTAAGTGTTTTTAAAGGAGAAACTTACCTCCCAGAAATCACTTGCGCACTGCTCCCGCTGAAATTGACTAGCCTGCTCCTGTGAAGATCTTCCAGAAATCACTAACGCACCGCTCCCGCTGAAATCGACTGGCCTGCTCCTGCAAAGGTCAGTGTTTTTAAAGGAGAAACCTACCTCCCAGAAATCACTTGCGCACTGCTCCCACTGAAATTGACTAACCTGCTCCTGTGAAGGTCTCCCAGAAATCACTAACGCACCGCTCCCGCTGAAATTGACTGGCCTGCTCCTGCAAAGGTAAGTGTTTTTAAAGGAGAAACTTACCTCCCAGAAATCACTTGCGCACTGCTCCCGCTGAAATTGACTAGCCTGCTCCTGTGAAGGTCTCCAAGAAATCACTAACGCACCGCTCCCGCTGAAATCGACTGGCCTGCTCCTGCAAAGGTAAGGGTTTTTAAAGGAGAAACTTACCTCCCAGAAATCACTTGCGCACTGCTCCCGCTGAAATTGACTAGCCTGCTCCTGTGAAGGTCTCCCAGAAATCACTAATGCACCGCTCCCGCTGAAATCGACTGGCCTGCTCCTCCAACGGTAAGTGTTTTTAAAGGAGAAACTTACCTCCCAGAAATCACTTGTGCACTGCTCCCGCTGAAATTGACTAGCCTGCTCCTGTGAAGGTCTCCCAGATATCACTAACGCACCGCTCCCGCTGAAATCGACGGGCCTGCTCCTGCACAGCTAAGTGTTTTTAAAGGAGAAACTTACCTCCCAGAAATCACTTGTGCAATGCTCCCGCTGAAATTGACTAGCCTGCTCCTGTGAAGGTCTCCCAGAAATCACTAACGCACCGCTCCCGCTGAAATCGACTGGCCTGCTCTTCCAAAGGTAAGTGTTTTTAAAGGAGAAACATACCTCCCAGAAATCACTTGCGCACTGCTCCCGCTGAAATTGACTAGCCGGCTCCTGTGAAGGTCTCCCAGAAATCACTAACACACCGCTCCCGCTGAAATCGACTGGCCTGCTCCTGCAAAGGTAAGTGTTTTTGAAGGAGAAACTTACCTTCCCCAAATCACTTGCGCACTGCTCCCGCTGAAATTGACTGGCCTGCTCCTGTGAAGGTCTCCCAGAAATCACTAACGCACCGCTCCCGCTGAAATCGACTGGCCTGCTCCTGCAAAGGTAAGTGTTTTTAAAGGAGAAACTTACCTCCCAGAAATCACTTGCGCACTTTTTCCGCTGAAATTGACTAGCCTGCTCCTGTGAAGGTCTCCCAGAAATCACTAACTCACCGCTCCCGCTGAAATCGACTGGCCTGCTCCTGCAAAGGTAAGTGTTTTTAAAGGAGAAACTTACCTCCCAGAAATCACTTGCGCACTTATTCCGCTGAAATTGACTAGCCTGCTCCTGTGAAGGTCTCCCAGAAATCACTAACACACCGCTCCCGCTGAAATCGACTGGCCTGCTCTTGCAGAGGTAAGTGTTTTTAAAGGAGAAACTTACCTCCCAGAAATCACTTGCGCACTGCTCCCGCTGAAATTGACTAGCCTGCTCCTGTGAAGGTCTCTCAGAAATCACTAATGCACCGCTCCCGCTGAAATCGACTGGCCTGCTCCTCCAACGGTAAGTGTTTTTAAAGGAGAAACTTACCTCCCAGAAATCACTTGCGCACTGCTCCCGCTGAAATTGACTAGCCTGCTCCTGTGAAGGTCTTCCAGAAATCACGAACGCACCGCTCCCGCTGAAATCGACTGGCCTGCTCCTGCAAAGGTAAGTGTTTTTAAAGGAGAATCCTACCTCCCAGAAATCACTTGCGCATTGCTCCCACAGAAATTGACTAACCTGCTCCTGTGAAGGTCTCCCAGAAATCACTAACGCACCGCTCCCGCTGAAATCGACTGGCCTGCTTCTGCAAAGGTAAGTGTTTTTAAAGGAGAAACTTACCTCCCAGAAATCACTTGCGCACTGCTCCCGCTGAAATTGACTAGCCTGCTCCTGTGAAGGTCTCCCAGAAATCACGAATGCACCGCTCCCGCTGAAATCGACTTGCCTGCTCCTTCAACGGTAAGTGTTTTTAAAGGAGAAACTTACCTCCCAGAAATCACTTGCGCACTGCTCCCGCTGAAATTGACTAGCCTGCTCCTGTGAAGGTCTCCCAGATATCACTAACGCACCGCTCCCGCCTAAATCGACGGGCCTGCTCCTGCACAGCTAAGTGTTTTTAAAGGAGAAACTTACCTCCCAGAAATCACTTGTGCACTGCTCCCGCTGAAATTGACTAGCCTGCTCCTGTGAAGGTCTCCCAGAAATCATTAACGCACCGCTCCCGCTGAAATCGGCTGGCCTGCTCCTGCAAAGCTAAGTGTTTTTAAAGGAGAAACTTACCTCCCAGAAATCACTTGCGCACTGCTCCCACTGAAATTGACTAGCTTGCTCCTGTGAAGGTCTCCCAGAAATCACTAACGCACCGCTCCCGCTGAAATCGACTGGCCTGCTCCGGCAACGGTAAGTGTTTTTGAAGGAGAAACTTATCTCCCAGAAATCACTTGCGCACTGTTCCCGCTGAAATTGACTAGCCTGCTCCAGTGAAGGTCTCCCAGAAATCACTAACGCACCGCTCCCGCTGAAATCGACTGGCCTGCTCCTGCAAAGGTAAGTGTTTTTAAAGGAGAAACCTACCTCCCAGAAATCACTTGCGCACTGCTCCCACTGAAATTGACTAGCCAGCTCCTGTGAAGGTCTCCCAGAAATCACTAAAGCACCGATCCCGCTGAAATCGACTGGCCTGCTCCTGCAACGGTAAGTGTTTTTGAAGGAGAAACTTATCTCCCAGAAATCACTTGCGCACTGCTCCCGCTGAAATTGACTAGCTTGCTCCTGTGAAGGTCTCCCAGAAATCACTAACGCACCGCTCCCGCTGAAATCGACTGGCCTGCTCCGGCAACGGTAAGTGTTTTTGAAGGAGAAACTTATCTCCCAGAAATCACTTGCGCACGGCTCCCGCTGAAATTGACTGGCCTGCTCCTGTGAAGGTCTCCCAGAAATCACTAATGCACCGCTCCCGCTGAAATCGACTGGCCTGCTCCTCCAACGGTAAGTGTTTTTCAAGGAGAAACTTACCTCCCAGAAATCACTTGTGCACTGCTCCCGCTGAAATTGACTAGCCTGCTCCTGTGAAGGTCTCCCAGATATCACTAACGCACCGCTCCCGCTGAAATCGACGGGCCTGCTCCTGCAAAGGTATGTGTTTTTAAAGGAGAAACTTACCTCCCAGAAATCACTTGCGCACTGCTCCCGCTGAAATTGACTAGCCTGCTCCTGTGAAGGTCTCCCAGAAATCACTAATGCACCGCTCCCGCTGAAATCGACTGGCCTGCTCCTCCAACGGTAAGTGTTTTTAAAGGAGAAACTTACCTCCCAGAAATCACTTGGGCACTGCTCCCGCTGAAATTGACTAGCCTGCTCCTGTGAAGGTCTCCCAGATATCACTAACGCACCGCTCCCGCTGAAATCGACGGGCCTGCTCCTGCACAGCTAAGTGTTTTTAAAGGAGAAACTTACCTCCCAGAAATCACTTGTGCAATGCTCCCGCTGAAATTGACTAGCCTGCTCCTGTGAAGGTCTCCCAGAAATCACTAACGCACCGCTCCCGCTGAAATCGACTGGCCTGCTCTTCCAAAGGTAAGTGTTTTTAAAGGAGAAACATACCTCCCAGAAATCACTTGCGCACTGCTCCCGCTGAAATTGACTCGCCTGCTCCTGGGAAGGTCTCCCAGAAATCACTAACACACCGCTCCCGCTGAAATCGACTGGCCTGCTCCTGCAAAGGTAAGTGTTTTTAAAGGAGAAACTTACCTTCCACAAATCACTTGCGCACTGCTCCCGCTGAAATTGACTGGCCTGCTCCTGTGAAGGTCTCCCAGAAATCACTAACGCACCGCTCCCGCTGAAATCGACTGGCCTGCTCCTGCAAAGGTAAGTGTTTTTAAAGGAGAAATTTACCTCCCAGAAATCACTTGCGCACTTTTTCCGCTGAAATTGACTAGCCTGCTCCTGTGAAGGTCTCCCAGAAATCACTAACTCACCGCTCCCGCTGAAATCGACTGGCCTGCTCCTGCAAAGGTAAGTGTTTTTAAAGGAGAAACTTACCTCCCAGAAATCACTTGCGCACTTTTTCCGCTGAAATTGACTGGCCTGCTCCTGTGAAGGTCTCCCAGAAATCACTAACACACCGCTCCCGCTGAAATCGACTGGCCTGCTCTTGCAGAGGTAAGTGTTTTTAAAGGAGAAACTTACCTCCCAGAAATCACTTGCGCACTGCTCCCGCTGAAATTGACTAGCCTGCTCCTGTGAAGGTCTCCCAGAAATCACTAACGCACCGCTCCCGCTGAAATCGACTGGCCTGCTCCTGCAAAGGTAAGTGTTTTTAAAGGAGAAACTTACCTCCCAGAAATCACTTGCGCACTGCTCCCGCTGAAATTGACTAGCCTGCTCCTGTGAAGGTCTCCCAGAAATCACTAATGCACCGCTCCCGCTGAAATCGACTGGCCTGCTCCTCCAACGGTAAGTGTTTTTAAAGGAGAAACTTACCTCCCAGAAATCACTTGTGCACTGCTCCCGCTGAAATTGACTAGCCTGCTCCTGTGAAGGTCTCCCAGAAATCACTAACGCACCGCTCCCGCTGAAATCGGCTGGCCTGCTCCTGCAAAGCTAAGTGTTTTTAAAGGAGAAACTTACCTCCCAGAAATCACTTGCGCACTGCTCCCACTGAAATTGACTAGCTTGCTCCTGTGAAGGTCTCCCAGAAATCACTAACGCACCGCTCCCGCTGAAATCGACTGGCCTGCTCCGGCAACGGTAAGTGTTTTTGAAGGAGAAACTTATCTCCCAGAAATCACTTGCGCACGGCTCCCGCTGAAATTGACTAGCCTGCTCCAGTGAAGGTCTCCCAGAAATCACTAACGCACCGCTCCCGCTGAAATCGACTGGCCTGCTCCTGCAAAGGTAAGTGTTTTTAAAGGAGAAACCTACCTCCCACAAATCACTTGCGCACTGCTCCCGCTGAAATTGACTAGCCTGCTCCTGTGAAGGTCTCCCAGAAATCACTAATGCACCGCTCCCGCTGAAATCGACTGGCCTGCTCCTGCAAAGGTCAGTGTTTTTAAAGGAGAATCTTACCTCCCAGAAATCACTTGCGCACTGCTCCCACTGAAATTGACTAACCTGCTCCTGTGAAGGTCTCCCAGAAATCACTAACGCACCGCTCCCGCTGAAATCGACTGGCCTGCTCCTGCAAAGGTAAGTGTTTTTAAAGGAGAAACTTACCTCCCAGAAATCACTTGCGCACTGCTCCCGCTGAAATTGACTAGCCTGCTCCTGTGAAGGTCTCCCAGAAATCACTAACGCACCGCTCCCGCTGAAATCGACTGGCCTGCTCCTGCAAAGGTAAGTGTTTTTAAAGGAGAAACTTACCTCCCAGAAATCACTTGCGCACTGCTCCCGCTGAAATTGACTAGCCTGCTCCTGTGAAGGTCTCCCAGAAATCACTAATGCACCGCTCCCGCTGAAATCGACTGGCCTGCTCCTCCAACGGTAAGTGTTTTTAAAGGAGAAACTTACCTCCCAGAAATCACTTGTGCACTGCTCCTGCAGAAATTGACTAGCCTGCTCCTGTGAAGGTCTCCCAGATATCACTAACGCACCGCTCCCGCTGAAATCGACGGGCCTGCTCCTGCACAGCTAAGTGTTTTTAAAGGAGAAACTTACCTCCCAGAAATCACTTGTGCAATGCTCCCGCTGAAATTGACTAGCCTGCTCCTGTGAAGGTCTCCCAGAAATGACTAACGCACCGCTCCCGCTGAAACCGACTGGCCTGCTCTTCCAAAGGTAAGTGTTTTTAAAGGAGAAACATACCTCCCAGAAATCACTTGCGCACTGCTCCCGCTGAAATTGACTAGCCTGCTCCTGTGAAGGTCTCCCAGAAATCACTAACTCACAGCTCCCGCTGAAATCGACTGGCCTGCTCCTGCAAAGGTAAGTGTTTTTAAAGGAGAAACTTACCTCCCAGAAAACTCTTGCGCACTTTTTCCGCTGAAATTGACTAGCCTGCTCCTGTGAAGGTCTCCCAGAAATCACTAACACACCGCTCCCGCTGAAATCGACTGGCCTGCTCTTGCAGAGGTAAGTGTTTTTAAAGGAGAAACTTACCTCCCAGAAATCACTTGCGCACTGCTCCCGCTGAAATTGACTAGCCTGCTCCTGTGAAGGTCTCCCAGAAATCACTAACGCACCGTTCCCGCTGAAATCGACTGGCCTGCTCCTGCAAAGGTAAGTGTTTTTAAAGGAGAAACTTACCTCCCAGAAATCACTTGCGCACTGCTCCCGCTGAAATTGACCAGCATGCTCCTGTGAATGTCTCCCAGAAATCACTAATGCACCGCTCCCGCTGAAATCGACTGGCCTGCTCCTCCAACGGTAAGTGTTTTTAAAGGAGAAACTTACCTCCCAGAAATCACTTGTGCACTGCTCCCGCTGAAATTGACTAGCCTGCTCCTGTGAAGGTCTCCCAGAAATCACTAACGCACCGCTCCCGCTGAAATCGACTGGCCTGCTCCTCCAACGGTAAGTGTTTTTGAAGGAAAAACGTATCTCCCAGAAATCACTTGCGCACTGCTCCCGCTGAAATTGACTAGCCTGCTCCTGTGAAGGTCTTCCAGAAATCACTAACGCACCGCTCCCGCTGAAATCGACTGGCCTGCTCCTGCAAAGGTAAGTGTTTTTAAAGGAGAAACCTACCTCCCAGAAATCACTTGCGCACTGCTCCCACTGAAATTGACTAACCTGCTCCTGTGAAGGTCTCCCAGAAATCACTAACGCACCGCTCCCGCTGAAATCGACTGGCCTGCTCCTGCAAAGGTAAGTGTTTTTAAAGGAGAAACTTACCTCCCAGAAATCACTTGCGCACTGCTCCCGCTGAAATTGACTAGCCTGCTCCTGTGAAGGTCTCCCAGAAATCACGAATGCACCGCTCCTGCTGAAATCGACTTGCCTGCTCCTCCAACGGTAAGTGTTTTTAAAGGAGAAACTTACCTCCCAGAAATCACTTGTGCACTTTTTCCGCTGAAATTGACTAGCCTGCTCCTGTGAAGGTCTCCCAGAAATCACTAACACACCGCTCCCGCTGAAATCGACTGGCCTGCTCTTGCAGAGGTAAGTGTTTTTAAAGGAGAAACTTACTGCCCAGAAATCACTTGCGCACTGCTCCCGCTGAAATTGACTAGCCTGCTCCCCTGAAGGTCTCCCAGAAAACACTAACGCACCGCTCCCGCTGAAATCGGCTGGCCTGCTCCTGCAAAGCTAAGTGTTTTTAAAGGAGAAACTTACCTCCCAGAAATCACTTGCGCACTGCTCCCGCTGAAATTGACTAGCCTGCTCCTGTGAAGGTCTTCCAGAAATCACTAACGCACCGCTCCCGCTGAAATCGACTGGCCTGCTCCTGCAAAGGTCAGTGTTTTTAAAGGAGAAACCTACCTCCCAGAAATCACTTGCGCACTGCTCCCACTGAAATTGACTAACCTGCTCCTGTGAAGGTCTCCCAGAAATCGCTAACGCACCGCTCCCGCTGAAATCGACTGGCCTGCTCCTGCAAAGGTAAGTGTTTTTAAAGGAGAAACTTACCTCCCAGAAATCACTTGCGCACTGCTCCCGCTGAAATTGACTAGCCTGCTCCTGTGAAGGTCTCCCAGAAATCACTAACGCACCGCTCCCGCTAAAATCGACTGGCCTGCTCCTGCAAAGGTAAGTGTTTATAAAGGAGAAACTTACCTCCCAGAAATCACTTGCGCACTTTTTCCGCTGAAATTGACTAGCCTGCTCCTGTGAAGGTCTCCCAGAAATCACTAACGCACCGCTCCCGCTGAAATCGACTGGCCTGCTCCTGCAAAGGTAAGTGTTTTTAAAGGAGAAACTTAGCTCCCAGAAATCACTTGAGCACTTTTTCCGCTGAAATTGACTAGCCTGCTCCTGTGAAGGTCCCAGAAATCACTAATGCACCGCTCCCGCTGAAATCGACTGGCCTGCTCCTGCAAATGTAAGTGTTTTTAAAGGAGAAACTTACCTCCCAGAAATCACTTGCGCACTTTTTCCGCTGGAATTGACTAGCCTGCTCCTGTGAAGGTCTCCCAGAAATCACTAACGCACCGCTCCCGCTGAAATCGACTGGCCTGCTCCTGCAAAGGTAAGTGTTTTTAAAGGAGAAACTTACCTCCCAGAAATCACTTGCGCACTCCTCCCGCTGAAATTGACTAGCCTGCTCCTGTGAAGGTCTCCCAGAAATCACTAATGCACCGCTCCCGCTGAAATCGACTGGCCGGCTCCTGCAAAGGTAAGTGTTTTTAAAGGAGAAACCTATCTCCCAGAAATCACTTGTGCACTGCTTCCGCTGAAATTGACTAGCCTGCTCCTGTGAAGGTTTCCCAGAAATCACTAACGCACCGCTCCCGCTGAAATCGACTGGCCTGCTCCTGCAAAGGTAAGTGTTTTTAAAGGAGAAACTTACCTCCCAGAAATCACTTGCGCACTGCTCCCGCTGAAATTGACAAGCCTGCTCCTGTGAAGGTCTCCCAGAAACCACTAACGCACCGCTCCCGCTGAAATCGACTGGCCTGCTCCTGCACAGCTAAGTGTTTTTAAAGGAGAAACCTACCTCCCAGAAATCACTTGTGCACTGCTCCCGCTGAAATTGACTAGCCTGCTTCTGTGAAGGTCTCCCAGAAATCACTAACGCACCGCTCCCGCTGAAATCGACTGGCCTGCTCCTGCAAAGGTAAGTGTTTTTAAAGGAGAAACCTACCTCCCAGAAATCACTTGTGCACTGCTCCCACTGAAATTGACTAACCTGCTCCTGTGAAGGTCTCCCAGAAATCACTAACGCACCGCTCCCGCTGAATTCGACTGGCCTGCTCCTGCAACGGTAAGTGTTTTTAAAGGAGAAACTTACCTCCCAGAAATCACTTGCGCACTGCTCCCACTGAAATTGACTAGCCTGCTCTTCTGAAGGTCTCCCAGAAATCACTAACGCACCGCTCCCGCTGAAATCGACTGGCCTGCTCCTGCACAGCTAAGTGTTTTTAAAGGAGAAACTTACCTCCCAGAAATCACTTGTGCACTGCTCCCGCTGAAATTGACTAGCCTGCTCCTGTGAAGGTCTCCCAGAAATCACAAACGCCCCGCTCCCGCTGAAATCGGCTGGCCTGCTCCTGCAAAGCTAAGTGTTTTTAAAGGAGAAACTTACCTCCCAGAAATCACTTGCGCACTGCTCCCACTGAAATTGACTAGCCTGCTCCTGTGAAGGTCTCCCAGAAATCACTAACGCACCGCTCCCGCTGAATTCGACTGGCCTGCTCCTGCAAAGGTAAGTGTTTTAAAGGAGAAACTTACCTCCCAGAAATCACTTGCGCACTGCTCCCGCTGAAATTGACTAGCCTGATGCTCTGAAGGTCTCCCAGAAATCACTAACGCACCGCTCCGGCTGAAATCGACTGGCCTGCTCCTGCAAAGGTAAGTGTTTTTAAAGGAGAAACTTACCTCCCAGAAATCACTTGCGCACATTTGCCGCTGAAATTGACTAGCCTGCTCCTGTGAAGGTCTCCCAGAAATCACTAACACACCGCTCCCGCTGAAATCGACTGGCCTGCTCTTGCAAAGGTAAGTGTTTTTAAAGGAGAAACTTACCTCCCAGAAATCACTTGCGCACTGCTCCCGCTGAAATTGACTAGCCTGCTCCTGTGAAGGTCTCCCAGAAATCACTAACGCACCGCTCCCGCTGAAATCGACTGGCCTGCTCCTGCAACGGTAAGTGTTTTTAAAGGAGAAACTTACCTCCCAGAAATCACTTGCGCACTGCTCCCGCTGAAATTGACTAGCCTGCTCCTGTGAAGGTCCCAGAAATCACTAATGCACCGCTCCCGCTGAAATCGACTGGCCTGCTCCTGCAAATGTAAGTGTTTTTAAAGGAGAAACTTACCTCCCAGAAATCACTTGCGCACTTTTTCCGCTGGAATTGACTAGCCTGCTCCTGTGAAGGTCTCCCAGAAATCACTAACGCACCGCTCCCGCTGAAATCGACTGGCCTGCTCCTGCAAAGGTAAGTGTTTTTAAAGGAGAAACTTACTTCCCAGAAATCACTTGAGCACTGCTCCCGCTGAAATTGACTAGCCTCCTCCTGTGAAGGTCTCCCAGAAATCACTAACGCACCGCTCCCGCAGAAATCGACTGGCCTGCTCATGCAAAGGTAAGTGTTTTTAAAGGAGAAACCTACCCCCCAGAAATCACTTGCGCACTGCTTCCACGGAAATTGACTAGCCTGCTCCTGTGAAGGTCTCCCAGAAATCACTAACGCACTGCTCCCGCTGAAATTGACTAGCCTGCTCCTGTGAAGGTCTCCCAGAAATCACTAACGCACCGCTCCCGGTGAAATCGACTGGCCTGCTCCTGCAAATGAAAGTGTTTTTAAAGGAGAAACTTACCTCCCAGAAATCACTTGCGCATCGCTCCCGCAGAAATTGACTAGCCTGCTCCTGTGAAGGTCTCCCAGAAATCACTAACGCACCGCTCCCGCTGAAATCGACTGGTCTTCTCCTGCAAAGGTAACTGTTTTAAAAAGGAGGAACTTACCTCCCAGAAATCATTTGCGCACTGCTCCCGCTGAAATTGACTTGCCTGCTCCTGTGAATGTCTCACAGAAATCACTAACGCACCGCTCCCGCTGAAATCGACTGGCCTGATCTTCCAAAGGTAAGTGTTTTTAAAGGAGAAACATACCTCCCAGAAATCACTTGCGCACTGCTCCCGCTGAAATTGACTAGCCTGATGCTCTGAAGGTCTCCCAGAAATCACTAACGCACCGCTCCGGCTGAAATTGACTGGCCTGCTCCTGCAAAGGTAAGTGTTTTTAAAGGAGAAACTTACCTCTCAGAAATCACTTGCGCACTGCTCCCGCTGAAATTGACTAGCCTGCTCCTGTGAAGGTCTCCCAGAAATCACTAACGCACCGCTCCCGCTGAAATCGACTGGCCTGCTCTTGCAAAGGTAAGTGTTTTTAAAGGAGAAACTTACCTCCCAGAAATCACTTGCGCACATTTGCCGCTGAAATTGACTAGCCTGCTCCTGTGAAGGTCTCCCAGAAATCACTAACGCACCGCTCCCGCTGAAATCGACTGGCCTGCTCCTGCAAAGGTAAGTGTTTTTAAAAGGAGAAATTTACCTCCCAGAAATCACTTGCGCACTGCTCCCGCTTAAATTGACTTGCCTGCTCCTGTGAAGGTCTCCCAGAAATCACTAACGCACCGCTCCCGCTGAAATCGACTGGCCTGCTCTTGCAAAGGTAACTGTTTTTAGAGGAGAAACTTACCTCCCAGAAATCACTTGCGCACTGCTCCCGCTGAAATTGACTAGCCTGCTCCTGTGAAGGTCTCCCAGAAATCACTAACGCACCGCTCCCGCTGAAATCGACTGGCCTGCTCCTGCAAAGGTAAGTGTTTTTAAAGGAGAAACTTACCTCCCAGAAATCACTTGCGCACTGCTCCCACTGAAATTGACTAACCTGCTCCTGTGAAGGTCTCCCAGAAATCACTAACGCACCGCTCCCGCTGAATTCGACTGGCCTGCTCCTGCAAAGGTAAGTGTTTTTATAGGAGAAACCTACCTCCCAGAAATCACTTGCGCACTGCTCCCGCTGAAATTGACTAGCCTGCTCCTGTGAAGGTCTCCCAGAAATCACTAACGCACCGCTCCCGCTGAAATCGACTGGCCTCCTCTTGCAAAGGTAAGTGTTTTTAAAGGAGAAACTTACCTCCCAGAAATCACTTTCGCACTGCTCCCGCTGAAATTGACTAGCCTGCTCCTGTGAAGGTCTCCCAGAAATCACTAATGCACCGCTCCCGCTGAAATCGACTGGCCTGATCCTCCAACGGTAAGTGTTTTTAAAGGAGAAACTTACCTCCCAGAAATCACTTGCGCACTGCTCCCGCTGAAATTGACAAGCCTGCTCTGGGAAGGTCTCCCAGAAACCACTAACGCACCGCTCCCGCTGAAATCGACTGGCCTGCTCCTGCAACGGTAAGTGTTTTTAAAGGAGAAACTTACCTCCCAGAAATCACTTGCGCACTGCTCCCGCTGAAATTGACTAGCCTGCTCCTCTGAAGGTCTCCCAGAAATCACTAACGCACCGCTCCCGCTGAAATCGACTGGCCTGCTCCTGCACAGCTAAGTGTTTTTAAAGGAGAAACTTACCTCCCAGAAATCACTTGTGCACTGCTCCCGCTGAAATTGACTAGCCTGCTCCTGTGAAGGTCTCCCAGAAATCACTAACGCACCGCTCCCGCTGAAATCGACTGGCCTGCTCCTGCAAAGGTAAGTGTTTTTAAAGGAGAAACTTACCTCCCAGAAATCACTTGCGCACTGCTCCCGCTGAAATTGACAAGCCTGCTCTGGGAAGGTCTCCCAGAAACCACTAACGCACCGCTCCCGCTGAAATCGACTGGCCTGCTCCTGCAACGGTAAGTGTTTTTAAAGGAGAAACTTACCTCCCAGAAATCACTTGCGCACTGCTCCCGCTGAAATTGACTAGCCTGCTCTTCTGAAGGTCTCCCAGAAATCACTAACGCACCGCTCCCGCTGAAATCGACTGGCCTGCTCCTGCACAGCTAAGTGTTTTTAAAGGAGAAACTTACCTCCCAGAAATCACTTGTGCACTGCTCCCGCTGAAATTGACTAGCCTGCTCCTGTGAAGGTCTCCCTGAAATCACAAACGCCCCGCTCCCGCTGAAATCGGCTGGCCTGCTCCTGCAAAGCTAAGTGTTTTTAAAGGAGAAACTTACCTCCCAGAAATCACTTGCGCACTGCTCCCACTGAAATTGACTAGCCTGCTCCTGTGAAGGTCTCCCAGAAATCACTAACGCACCGCTCCCGCTGAATTCGACTGGCCTGCTCCTGCAAAGGTAAGTGTTTTAAAGGAGAAACTTACCTCCCAGAAATCACTTGCGCACTGCTCCCGCTGAAATTGACTAGCCTGATGCTCTGAAGGTCTCCCAGAAATCACTAACGCACCGCTCCGGCTGAAATCGACTGGCCTGCTCCTGCAAAGGTAAGTGTTTTTAAAGGAGAAACTTACCTCCCAGAAATCACTTGTGCACTGCTCCCGCTGAAATTGACTAGCCTGCTCCTGTAAAGGTCACCCAGAAATCACTAACGCACCGCTCCCGCTGAAATCGACTGGCCTGCTCTTGCAAAGGTAACTGTTTTTAAAGGAGAAACTTACCTCCCAGAAATCACTTGCGCACTTTTTCCACTGAAATTGACTAGCCTGCTCCTGTGAAGGTCTCCCAGAAATCACTAACGCACCGCTCCCGCTGAAATCGACTGGCCTGCTCCTGCAAAGGTAAGTGTTTTTAAAGGAGAAACTTACCTCCCAGAAATCACTTGCGCACATTTGCCGCTGAAATTGACTAGCCTGCTCCTGTGAAGGTCTCCCAGAAATCACTAACACACCGCTCCCGCTGAAATCGACTGGCCTGCTCTTGCAAAGGTAAGTGTTTTTAAAGGAGAAACTTACCTCCCAGAAATCACTTGCGCACTGCTCCCGCTGAAATTGACTAGCCTGCTCCTGTGAAGTTCTCCGAGAAATCACTAACGCACCGCTCCCGCTGAAATCGACTGGCCTGCTCCTGCAACGGTAAATGTTTTTAAAGGAGAAACTTACCTCCCAGAAATCACTTGCGCACTTTTTCCGCTGGAATTGACTAGCCTGCTCCTGTGAAGGTCTCCCAGAAATCACTAACGCACCGCTCCCGCTGAAATCGACTGGCCTGCTCCTGCAAAGGTAAGTGTTTTTAAAGGAGAAACTTACTTCCCAGAAATCACTTGCGCACTGCTCCCGCTGAAATTGACTAGCCTCCTCCTGTGAAGGTCTCCCAGAAATCACTAACACACCGCTCCCGCTGAAAACGACTGGCCTGCTCATGCAAAGGTAAGTGTTTTTAAAGGAGAAACCTACCCCCCAGAAATCACTTGCGCACTGCTTCCACGGAAATTGACTAGCCTGCTCCTGTGAAGGTCTCCCAGAAATCACTAACGCACCACTCCCGCTGAAATTGACTAGCATGCTCCTGTGAAGGTCTCCCAGAAATCACTAACGCACCGCTCCCGGTGAAATCGACTGGCCTGCTCCTGCAAAGGAAAGTGTTTTTAAAGGAGAAACTTACCTCCCAGAAATCACTTGCGCACTGCTCCCGCAGAAATTGACTAGCCTGCTCCTGTGAAGGTCTCCCAGAAATCACTAACGCACCGCTCCCGCTGACATCGACTGGTCTTCTCCTGCAAAGGTAAGTGTTTTAAAAAGGAGGAACTTACCTCCCAGAAATCATTTGCGCACCGCTCCCGCTGAAATTGACTTGCCTGCTCCTGTGAATGTCTCACAGAAATCACTAACGCACCGCTCCCGCTGAAATCGACTGGCCTGATCTTCCAAAGGTAAGTGTTTTTAAAGGAGAAACATACCTCCCAGAAATCACTTGCGCACTGCTCCCGCTGAAATTGACTAGCCTGATGCTCTGAAGGTCTCCCAGAAATCACTAACGCACCGCTCCGGCTGAAATTGACTGGCCTGCTCCTGCAAAGGTAAGTGTTTTTAAAGGAGAAACTTACCTCCCAGAAATCACTTGCGCACTGCTCCCGCTGAAATTGACTAGCCTGCTCCTGTGAAGGTCTCCCAGAAATCACTAACGCACCGCTCCCGCTGAAATCGACTGGCCTGCTCTTGCAAAGGTAAGTGTTTTTAAAGGAGAAACTTACCTCCCAGAAATCACTTGCGCACATTTGCCGCTGAAATTGACTAGCCTGCTCCTGTGAAGGTCTCCCAGAAATCACTAACGCACCGCTCCCGCTGAAATCGACTGGCCTGCTCCTGCAAAGGTAAGTGTTTTTAAAAGGAGAAACTTACCTCCCAGAAATCACTTGCGCACTGCTCCCGCTGAAATTGATTTGCCTGCTCCTGTGAAGGTCTCCCAGAAATCACTAACGCACCGCTCCCGCTGAAATCGACTGGCCTGCTCTTGCAAAGGTAAGTGTTTTTAAAAGAGAAACTTACCTCCCAGAAATCACTTGCGCACTGCTCCCACTGAAATTGACTAACCTGCTCCTGTGAAGGTCTCCCAGAAATCACTAACGCACCGCTCCCGCTGAATTCGACTGGCCTGCTCCTGCAAAGGTAAGTGTTTTTATAGGAGAAACCTACCTCCCAGAAATCACTTGCGCACTGCTCCCGCTGAAATTGACTAGCCTGCTCCTGTGAAGGTCTCCCAGAAATCACTAACGCACCGCTCCCGCTGAAATCGACTGGCCTCCTCTTGCAAAGGTAAGTGTTTTCAAAGGAGAAACTTACCTCCCAGAAATCACTTTCGCACTGCTCCCGCTGAAATTGACTAGCCTGCTCCTGTGAAGGTCTCCCAGAAATCACTAATGCACCGCTCCCGCTGAAATCGACTGGCCTGATCCTCCAAAGGTAAGTGTTTTTAAAGGAGAAACCTACCTCCCAGAAATCACTTGTGCACTGCTCCCGCTGAAATTGACTAGCCTGCTCCTGTGAAGGTCTCCCAGAAATCACTAACGCACCGCTCCCGCTGAATTCGACTTGCCTGCTCCTGCAAAGGTAAGTGTTTTTATAGGAGAAACCTACCTCCCAAAAATCACTTGCGCACTGCTCCCGCTGAAATTGACTAGCCTGCTCCTGTGAAGGTCTCCCAGAAATCGCTAACGCACCGCTCCCGCTGAAATCGACTGGCCTGCTCCTGCAAAGGTAAGTGTTTTTAAAGGAGAAACTTACCTCCCAGAAATCACTTGCGCACTGCTCCCACTGAAATTGAATAACCTGCTCCTGTGAAGGTCTCCCAGAAATCACTATCGCACCGCTCCCGCTGAATTCGACTGGCCTGCTCCTGCAAAGGTAAGTGTTTTTATAGGAGAAACCTACCTCCCAGAAATCACTTGCGCACTGCTCCCGCTGAAATTGACTAGCCTGCTCCTGTGAAGGTCTCCCAGAAATCACTAACGCACCGCTCCCGCTGAATTCGACTGGCCTGCTCCTGCAAAGGTAAGTGTTTTAAAGGAGAAACTTACCTCCCAGAAATCACTTGCGCACTGCTCCCGCTGAAATTGACTAGCCTGATGCTCTGAAGGTCTCGCAGAAATCACTAACGCACCGCTCCGGCTGAAATCGACTGGCCTGCTCCTGCAAAGGTAAGTGTTTTTAAAGGAGAAACTTACCTCCCAGAAATCACTTGCGCACTGCTCCCGCTGAAATTGACTAGCCTGCTCCTGTAAAGGTCACCCAGAAATCACTAACGCACCGCTCCCGCTGAAATCGACTGGCCTGCTCTTGCAAAGGTAACTGTTTTTCAAGGAGAAACTTACCTCCCAGAAATCACTTGCGCACTTTTGCCGCTGAAATTGACTAGCCTGCTCCTGTGAAGGTCTCCCAGAAATCACTAACACACCGCTCCCGCTGAAATCGACTGGCCTGCTCTTGCAAAGGTAAGTGTTTTTAAAGGAGAAACTTACCTCCCAGAAATCACTTGCGCACTGCTCCCGCTGAAATTGACTAGCCTGCTCCTGTGAAGTTCTCCGAGAAATCACTAACGCACCGCTCCCGCTGAAATCGACTGGCCTGCTCCTGCAACGGTAAATGTTTTTAAAGGAGAAACTTACCTCCCAGAAATCACTTGCGCACTTTTTCCGCTGGAATTGACTAGCCTGCTCCTGTGAAGGTCTCCCAGAAATCACTAACGCACCGCTCCCGCTGAAATCGACTGGCCTGCTCCTGCAAAGGTAAGTGTTTTTAAAGGAGAAACTTACTTCCCAGAAATCACTTGCGCACTGCTCCCGCTGAAATTGACTAGCCTCCTCCTGTGAAGGTCTCCCAGAAATCACTAACACACCGCTCCCGCTGAAAACGACTGGCCTGCTCATGCAAAGGTAAGTGTTTTTAAAGGAGAAACCTACCCCCCAGAAATCACTTGCGCACTGCTTCCACGGAAATTGACTAGCCTGCTCCTGTGAAGGTCTCCCAGAAATCACTAACGCACCACTCCCGCTGAAATTGACTAGCATGCTCCTGTGAAGGTCTCCCAGAAATCACTAACGCACCGCTCCCGGTGAAATCGACTGGCCTGCTCCTGCAAAGGAAAGTGTTTTTAAAGGAGAAACTTACCTCCCAGAAATCACTTGCGCACTGCTCCCGCAGAAATTGACTAGCCTGCTCCTGTGAAGGTCTCCCAGAAATCACTAACGCACCGCTCCCGCTGACATCGACTGGTCTTCTCCTGCAAAGGTAAGTGTTTTAAAAAGGAGGAACTTACCTCCCAGAAATCATTTGCGCACCGCTCCCGCTGAAATTGACTTGCCTGCTCCTGTGAATGTCTCACAGAAATCACTAACGCACCGCTCCCGCTGAAATCGACTGGCCTGATCTTCCAAAGGTAAGTGTTTTTAAAGGAGAAACATACCTCCCAGAAATCACTTGCGCACTGCTCCCGCTGAAATTGACTAGCCTGATGCTCTGAAGGTCTCCCAGAAATCACTAACGCACCGCTCCGGCTGAAATTGACTGGCCTGCTCCTGCAAAGGTAAGTGTTTTTAAAGGAGAAACTTACCTCCCAGAAATCACTTGCGCACTGCTCCCGCTGAAATTGACTAGCCTGCTCCTGTGAAGGTCTCCCAGAAATCACTAACGCACCGCTCCCGCTGAAATCGACTGGCCTGCTCTTGCAAAGGTAAGTGTTTTTAAAGGAGAAACTTACCTCCCAGAAATCACTTGCGCACATTTGCCGCTGAAATTGACTAGCCTGCTCCTGTGAAGGTCTCCCAGAAATCACTAACGCACCGCTCCCGCTGAAATCGACTGGCCTGCTCCTGCAAAGGTAAGTGTTTTTAAAAGGAGAAACTTACCTCCCAGAAATCACTTGCGCACTGCTCCCGCTGAAATTGATTTGCCTGCTCCTGTGAAGGTCTCCCAGAAATCACTAACGCACCGCTCCCGCTGAAATCGACTGGCCTGCTCTTGCAAAGGTAAGTGTTTTTAAAAGAGAAACTTACCTCCCAGAAAT